>NW_022631021.1:14131235-14731235 GCF_010015895.1 Lontra canadensis | reverse complement strand
GCGGAGAAAGGGGAACCCTCCTACACTGTTGGTGTTGCTGGTGCAACCACTCTGGAAAACAGCATGGAGGTTCCTCAAAATGTTGAAAATAGAACTACCCTATGACCCAGCAATTGCACTGCTGGGTATTTACCCTAAAGATACAAACGTAGTGATCCGAAGGGGCACGTGCACCCGAATGTTTATAGCAGCAATGTCTACAATAGCCAAACGATGGAAAGAACCTAGATGTCCATCAACAGACGAATGGATAAAGAAGATGTGGTATATATACACAATGGAATACTATGCAGCCATCAAAAGAAATGAAATCTTGCCATTTGCGACGACGTGGATGGAACTAGAGGGTATCATGCTTAGCGAAATAAGTCAATCGGAGAAAGACAACTATCATATGATCTCCCTGATATGAGGGAGAGGAGATGCAACATGGGGGGTTAATGTGGTAGGAGAAGAGTAAATGAAACAAGTTGGGATTGGGAGGGAGACAAACCATAAGTGACTCTTAATCTCACAAAACAAACTGAGGGTTGCTGGGCAGAGGGGGGTTGGGAGAGGGGTGTGGTATGGACATTGGGTAGGGTATGTGCTATGGTGAGTGCTGTGAAGTTTGTAAACGTGGAGATTCACAGACCTGTACCCCTGGGGGGAAATATATATATATATATATGTTTATAAAAAATAAAATTATAAAAAAAAAATGTCTAAACAGTTTTTTGTAGATTTCTGAGTTCAACAACTTTTTTCTAAATAGTTCTCTGGCCATACCTTGAAAAGCTCCTCGTTTGTCTAGTATGTCAGACAATGATTTTAATAGTCCATATTAGTAAATATTTTAGATTACTAAAGCTTACTGAAGTATGTTTTGAAACTTTTTTGTTTTGGCATTAATTGTTTTCACATCCTGAATGGAATCCTTTTTAAAAAGATTATACACTTTTAGGCTATTAGGGATTAAGATCAAATAATCACAAACAGAATTTTAAGGAAGATGCTTGTCATGTCCAGAGCAGTAAAAATATGCCTTTTCTTTCATATTTAATAGATGAAAGGTAGCCAGCACTGGTATACACAGTGAGCAGTTATCATCACTTTTTGTCACTTACTTTAAGGTACCTCTAGAAATGCAGATTAGCAATCCTCCACCCTCAGGTTTATGAAGTCAGATTTATTTGCAAGTGCCCTGGATAATTTTTATGTCTTCTAAACTTTGAAAACCATTACCAGATACTTCAATTGAGAAAAATCTATTACTTTTCTTAGCAGCCACACCAAGCAGTTCACTTGCTTTTAATTTGGCCTAGTAAAATCCCCAGGGATTCCTCTATCATGTCAAGACCCTAGAACACCTCACTTACATTGTTGATTTTTATTAGATTAAATGCAGGATTTTATATAGCTTATTCCTTATGAAATAAAATCTTATTTATTCCAGTCCTTTCTGTTTGTTTTATTTTGTAATTTAAACCCTATTAGTTAAAAAATAATGTACTTAGCAAACAGTAAGTTCATGTTTATTAGAAACCTTGATCTGTTCTTTTCTTAATGAATAAACTTAATGTTTTTAGAGCACTTTTAGGTTCACAGCAAAATTAAGCAGAGGGTAGAGAGTGCCTTCTTGCATACTCTCTGCCCCTAAACTTGCATACCTGTCCCCCCCCCCCCCCCCGTCAGCCTCATCCTGCACCATAGTGGTTTGTCATATGTGAACTGAGACGAATGTGTAATCTGCTGTTCTGGATATAGCCATTATATAGATATCAGTTATATTAATTGATGGTGCTTTTATTTTTTATTTTTTTTTAATTAATTGATTTATTTATTTTCTAAATTAACATATAATGTATTATTAGCCCCAGGGGTACAGGTCTGTGAATCGCCAGGTTTACACACTTCACAGCACTCACCATAGCACATACCCTCCCCAGTGTCCATAATAACCCCACCCCCGCTCTCCCAACCCCCCTCCCCCCAGCAACCCTCAGTTCATTTTGTGAGATTAAGTCTGTTATGGTTTGTCTCCCTCCCGATCCCATCTTGTTTCATTTATTCTTTTCTTACCCCCCAAACCTCCTATGTTGCATCTCCACTTCCTCCTATCAGGGAGATCATATGATAGTTGTCTTTCTCCGACTGTTGATGGTGCTTTTAAATTCTGTGAATATTGTTGCTGATTTACTGCCTGCTGGGTCTGTCCATTTCTGGTAGAGAGGTGTTGATGTCTCAGACATCAATTTCTTCTTGCAGTTCTGCCAGTTTTGCCTCTTGTGTTTTGATGGTCTGTTGTTAGATGGATACATGTTAAGGACTATTACATCTTCCTAGAGTATGTGTCCCTTTCTCATTATGTAGTATCCTTGATAAATTTCCTTGCTCTGAAGTTTTTATATTACCTTTATTTATCCTCTGATGTTCTCGTCTTTAGGTAGGTCTGAGTTTCTAGCCTATATTGCTTTCCTTCTCTTTGAAGAACAACTTTTTAACATTTCTTGTCTTACAGGTCCGCTGACAACAAATAGTGTCACTTCTGATTTGTCTGAGAAAAGTCTATTACTCCTTGTCTTTTGAAGATAATTTCACAGGGTACAGAATTCTAAATTTGTGGAGGTCCCCCCCCCCACCTCTTTCTCTACTCTTTAAATATTTCACTCTAAAAACAGCCAGTCAGTCAGTCAACCAATCACTCTTGCTTGTATGGTTTCTAAGGATAAGTTAGATATAATTGTTATCTTTGCTTCTCTGTAAGTAAAGTGTTTCTTACATCTGGCTTCTTTTAAGATTTTTTTCTTTATTTTTGGTTTTCTGAAGTATGAATGTGGTATATCTAAGCTCTGTTTTGGGGGGCATTTATACTGCTTGTTGTTCTTTGGACTTCCTGGATCTGTAGTTTGGTGCTTGACATTTATTTGCGGACAATTCTCTGTCACTATTGCCTCAATGTTGCTTCTGTTCCTTCCTTTATCTCTTTTTCTGGTATTCTCACTGCCACCTTTCATAGTGTCCCACAGACCTTGGATATTCTGTTCTTATTTTTTTTAGTTGTTCTCTCTTTGTTTTTCAGTTTTAGAAGTTTCTCTTTGCTACATCCTCAAGCTTAGAGATTCTTTCCTTAGCCATGTCTACTAATAAGCCCATCAAAGACATTCTTCATTTCCATTACAGTGTTTTAGATCTCTAGCATATCTTTTTGATTCTCAGGATTTCCATCTTTCTGCTTACATTACCTGTGTTTGTACATTGTCTGTTTTTCCCATTAGAGCTCTTAGCATTAATCAGTTATTTTAAATTCTTGGTCTGATAATTCTAATATCCCTGCAATATCTGACTCTAGTTCTGATGTTTGTTCAGTCTCTTCAAACTTTATTTTTTGCCTTTTGATAAGCCTTGTAATTTTTTCTTAAAAGGTAGACATGACATATTGGGTAGAAAGAATTCCAAAAATAAGCCTTTGGTAGTATGGTGGTACATAGGGAGGTGGAGAGGGTGGTATTCTGTAGTCCTGATTAGTCTTTTAGTGAGCCTGTGGCCCTGGGCTATGAATTTCAACATGACTCTCAGTTATTCCCCCCAGGTGGGACAGGATGGTTAGGAGAGACTGGAGTTGTATATCCTCCCACACCCCCGGAGGTTAGGCTCTCATAAAACCCCAGAAGTTTAGGCTCAGGTAAAATAGTTTGTTCTGAGGGCAGGGTGGCTCTGGAGTATCAAAATGGTTACTTTTCCTCTCCCCATGCCAAAAGCACAAGAGAGTTTCTCTGTTACTTATCATGAGCACCTGGTAGAGCTCCTGGAAGTTAAGCTTACAAAGTATAGGGCCTCCCAAGACTAGGTCTCCTTGGAGTTTTAAACTCTCAGATTTGTCCAGACTTGAGAAATTTGTCAGTTACAGGTTAGGTTTTTCCTACCCCAGCACTGCTTTCTCCAGAGATTTCTGGTCTAGTATGTTGTGATTCTCTGTAGCTGCCTCTCTCTTCAAGTGATCTTACTTCTCTGATGAGTCTAAGCAGAGTTGTTGATCTTTCAGTTTGTTCAGCTTTTTCCTTGCTAGGACGTAGTGATGACATATAAGCCTCTCATGAGCCAGACCAGAAACCAGAAGTCTCTGTCCTTTTCCTTTTATGTTATTTATAAAACTATTTCATCCCGTGTTGATATTATTTCACTAAGCAGCACTTCTTGGAATGATTGTTCAACCAGTTGTGAATCTGTGTGTAACTATACTCCAGACTGTTTATCCATCTCTTCCACAAACGTACGTTGGAAGGCTTGTCAAACACGTAACTGGGTATGCATTCACTTCATTTTCAGTTACTTACTTCATCCCTTTTTAGTTTTGAAGTTCGCTTTCTCTGATGTGGAAGATAGAGACAAAATAAACAGGAGTTACTGAGTTTTACTGCCTTTCTGTCATCTGTTAAAATGACACCAGCTTCTCTAAGTAGGAATCTGGTTTTTCTCAGTTCTGCTTATTGTCAGTGTAGCTTTAGAACACTTTTTTGTGACCTTTAGTACCTTGGCAATCCTCACTTTCTTCTTGGCTTTTCCTTTGTTACATTTTTCATAAGATACAGTCATTATTTCAAATGTAATTTGGATAATTCAATTAATATCCTTTTTGTGTTCTTTAATAATTCTGGGCTGAACCAAGAATTCCTTGTGCAGCCTAATTTCTTTCTTTTGGGGATCTTTTGAAATTTCGTTATGAAGATGGGTTTTTTTTGAGAATCATAATGATAGCTAATACATGTTGAGTGTTTATCGTGTGCCAAGAGCATATAAGAGCTTTATATTTCCATTGTTACAGGAGTTCTGTGAGTGATTATTTCCCTCACTTGACAGAAAGGGAATCTGAGTCAGCAACAAGATACAAAATTTACCTATGGTCTCCCACTTAGTAAGTGGTAAACTGAGATTCAAACACTGACATTTTAGCTCCAAACTCTCTTAACCAGATGTTGCACAGCTTCTCAAAATGTTTCCTTATACTAAAAATTATTACAGTTTTAATCTGAATGAAGTGTAAGCTATGACTTTTTGTGAATTTTATTATTTGTAGGAGGCCATAATCATGGATGTTTTTATTTATAGTGACGATTTTTGGTAGACACATTTGTTTGGCATCTAGGCTTTTTGCTATTTTTGCTGCAACCAATTTCCCATTGTTTTCATTAAAAATGCACAATTGTTTCAGTTTAATTTATAGATCCATCATCTGTGTACCTAAAAAAAGTAATCTGACTTCCTATGTTAAATTTTAAAATAAAGTATTTGATTTACCATTGCAGCATCTTGTTAAAACATCTAAACTTTTCTAGATTTTGGGCTGGTAATACAGCTTTTACATTTTAGTTCTTTTGTGGTCTTATTTATGCAAATATTTACTTGTCCATCTTTATTATTGTGTTACTCTTGAAATAATACAGAGGTAACATGTATCTATTATAAGTTATTTTCCTATAAAACACTTTTCTTTTTGTCTGTCTCATTCCTAACAGTGATTCCTCTAGATTTTTATATTCTTAGAGTTTGTACATTTTTTTTGTTTATATTATCTTCCTTCTCATAGGCTTTTACTATAATTTTTTAAAATACCAATAATACGTGAGATTATATAGTTTTTAGATCAACTATAGCTACTTCGTGATTATCTCTGCTTGTTAGCAAGTAGCATAATTAAAACTGTTTCCTCTTCCTAGTGAGTGGACAACTTCACCCAAGAATGCTGTAATGTTTTATGTAACTCTTGAGCCTGTAGTACCCTGATAACCGTACAGCTAAGTCGTCATTTAGATAAAGAGAGGAAAGCAGTTGCACCCATGGGCAATTAACTTTTTTATTAATAAGCTGTTAGACAATTAAGGGGAGCTTAGACAGTCTCTCGAGTGTGGTATTGTACCAGGTCCTGGGTAAATAACCTTGTCGGTGTGTCGGCTTGTTTTTTTGTTGTCAGGGTGCCCATTCCGTCACAGCGATCAGGAGCTGCTGAAACAGAAGTTGCAGTCTTACAAGATCTCTCCCGGAGGGATTCACCAGGTAGGTCAGATTCTGCCAGGCATCCTCAGTAATGAGGTGCCACACCGTTCCTCTTGGTTTCACTGACTATTCGTCAGGCCTCACATCACATACCCTATCTTCCAGGAGGAGGAAGCAAAAGCCTTGAGTTGCCCGGCTTCCAGTCCTTGGAAATTCTGTTCTTCTGTCTGCTAGGCTCTATTCTTTTCTTGGTAATAAAGGAAGCTGGAAGGCTTTTTTTCCCTCTCAATTTGTTTTACTATCTCAATTAAGAACATTTTTAAAAAATAAATTTTTAGAGGAATGCATTGAAGCATGTTAATGAAGCTGAAAATTAATGCCATCATATTTTATTTTGGGAAATTGTTTTCTGTGCTGCATGTAGGTTAAAGCAAAAGATAACATAGTGGCTAAATGTTTTGATAGGCATCACGTCTTGCTGTGTTAAATCTGCACTTCTGGTGATAGTTCATTAGGTTGAATAATCTGCCAAAATACTTTGTCTTATAAATAATTGAGATAAAAAGAAAAGAAATACCCAAATGTAAACTCAAATATTTAAGAGCAATTTAGTAAATGTGCTTTTAAAAATATAGTGGCATTGCTGTCTATAGTTCTTTAGAATTGACTTGGAATTTGAGAAGTTCAAGGAACATTGGCTTCCTTAGCTTAAGAAGCAGTGTATGTTTTAGAGCTGGAACATCCAAATCATTATGTATCCTCAATGATTTTTTCTTGAAGAAAATAAGTACTCTAGAAACCTTACTTCTTTTACAATGTCCAAAATTTAGATTAAATCTAGTTAATTCAGTTCAAATCTTGGAGTTTGACGGTACTCTGGGTAAGGCAGTGCTCAAGGTGCTATTTTAAGATGCAAAGAATCCTATAAATCCTGCTCCTACAGAACCAGAGTCTGGGGAGAAACATATGCCAAGTGTAATGAGAAAGGTACACATAGAAGGTCTTAGGTTTTCTGAAGAGGAAGAATGATAACCAATTGAGGAAGCCAAGGAATATTGAGTGGAAGAGAGCCTCTTTTTTTTTTTTAAATGTTACTATTTTAATTCTAGTTAGTTAACATATGGTATGATATTAGTTACAGGTATACAACATAGAGATTCGATAATTCCGTACATCTCCCGGTGCTCATCAGAACAAGTGCAGTCCTTAATCCTCACCACTTATTTAAGTCATCCCCCACCCACTTCCCCCTGGTAACCATCAATGTGTTCTCTAGAGTTAACAGTCTGGTTTTTTGTTTGTCTCTTCTTTTTTCTTGTTTTTTTTTTTTTCCTTTTTTTTTTTTCACTTAAATTCCACATCTGAGTAAAACCATACTGTATTTGTCATTCTCTGACTTATTTTGCTGAGCATTATGCATTTTAGCTCCATCCATGTCCTTGCAAATGGCAAGACTTCATTCTTTATTATGGCTGAATAATATTCCCTTGTGTATATATACCACATCTTTATTCATTAGTTGATGGACACTTTGGCTACTTCCATATTTTGGCTATTGTAAATAGTGCTGCTATGAACATAGGGGTGCATGTATGCTTTTAAATTCATGATTTTGTATTCTTTGGGTAAATACCCAGTAGTGTGATTGCTTGATCATAAGGTAGATCTATTTTTAACCTTTTTTTTAAAGATTTAAATTTTAGGTAGTTAATATACAGTGCAGTATTGGTTTCTGGAGTAGAATTCAGTGATTCATCACTTACATACAACACCCAGTGCTCATTGTAACAGGGACCCTCCTTAATACCCTTCACCCATCTCGCCTATCCCCGCCCCCCCACCTCGCTTCCTGATTCCTCAGTCTGTTTTCTAACATTAAGAGTCTCTTATGGCTTGTTTCCCTCTCTCCTTTTTTTCTTTTCCCCCTTCTCATATGTTCATCTGTTTCCTTTCTTAAGTTCTACATATGAGTGAGATCATCTGGTATTTGTCTTTCTCTGACTGACTTATTTCACGTAGCATAATATACTCTGGTTCCATCCAACTCATTGCAAATGGCAAGATTTCATTCTTTTTGATGGTTGAGCAACATTCCATTGGGACATGCATGTGTGTGTGTGCACACGTGCGTGCGTGTGCATGCTCCTATACCATATCTTTTTTATCCATTCATCAGTCGATGAACATTTGGGCTCTTCCCATAATTTAGCTATTGTTCATAATGCTGTTATAAACATTGGGTGCACCTTCAGATCTGTAATTTTGTATCCTTTGAGCAAATACCTAGTAGTGCAGTTGCTGGATCATAGGGTAGTTCCGTTTTGGGTTTTTTTTTTTTTTTTTAAGATTTTATTGATTTATTTGAGAGAGAATAAGAGAGAGAGAGCCTGAGAGGATAGAGGTCAGTGGAAAAAGCAGACTCCCTGCTGAGCAGTGGGACTCTATCCCGGGACCCCAGGATCATGACCTGAGCCGAAGGCAGTCATTTAACCAGCTGAGTCACCAGGCGCCCCAGGATAGTTCTTTTTCATAACATTTTGAGGCACCTTCATACTGGTTTGCAAAGTGGCTGCACCAGTTTGGATTTCTACCAAGAGGGCAGGAGGTTTCCCTTTTCTCCACATCCATACCAACACTTTTTGTTTCTTTTGTTGTTGATTTTAGCCATTCTGACAGATATGAGGTGATATTGTAGTTTTGATTTGCATTACCCAGATGGTAAATGATGATGTGAACATCTTTTCATGCATCTCTTGACCATCTGTGTGTCTTCTTTGAAGAAATGTCTTTTCGTGTCTTTTGCCCATTTTTAATTGGATTACTCAATTTTGGGGTGTTGAGTTTTGGATTATTGGCTATGTTATTGCAGATATCTACTCCCATTTCATAAGTTACCTTTTAATTTTGTTGCTTGTTTCCTTTGCTATGCAGAAGCTTTTCATTTTGATGTAGTCCCAATAGTTTATTTTTACTTTTGTTTCCCTTGCCTCAGGAGACATATGTAGAAAAAAATTGTTACCACCAATGTCACAGAGGTTACTTACTGCCTGTATTCTCTTCTAGGATTTGGTGGTTTCAAGTCTCACATTTAGGTCTTTAATCCATTTTGAATTTATTTTTGTGTTTAGTGTTAAGAGAGTGGTCCAGTTTTGTTACTTTGCGTGTGATTGTTCAGTTTTCCCAACACCATTTGTTGAAGAGACCTTCTTTTTCCCAGTGGATAGTTTCTGCTTTGTTGAAGATTAATTGACCATATAATTGTGGTTTTATTTCTGGGCCTTCTGTTCTGTTCCATTAATGTATGTGTCTATTTTTATGCCAGTACCATAGTGTTTTGACCACTACAGCTTTGTCATATAACTTGAAGTGTGGAATTGTGAGCCTCCAGCTCTACTTTTCAAGATTATCTTGGCTATTCCAGGTCCTTTGTGGTTCCATACAAATTTAAGGATTATTTGTTCTTTGGGAGAACTAGAAATTTTGATAGGGACTGCATTAAATGTGTAGGTTGCTTTGGGTAGTATAGACCTTTTAATAGTATTCTTCCAGTCCAGTCCATGGACATGGAATGTCTTTATTTATCTTTGTGTCATTTTCAGTTTCTTTCATCAGAGTTTCATAGTTTTCAGAATACAGGTCTTTCATCTCTTTGGTTAGGTTTATTCCTAGGTATCTCACTTTCAGTGCAATTGTAAATGGTATTTTCTTAATTTCTGTTCCTGTTGCTTCATTATTGGTGTATAGAAATGCAACAAATTTCTGTAAGTTGACTTTGTATCCTACGACTTACTGAATTCTTTGATCAGTTCTAGCATTTTTTAGTGGAGTCTTCCAAGATTTCTTTATACAGTGTCTCGTAATCTGCAAATAGTCAAATAGTGAAAGTTTTACTTCTTCCTTACCAGTTTAGATGTCTTTTATTTCTTTTTGTTGTCTGACTGCTATGGCTAGGACTTTTAGTATTATGTTGAATAAAAGTGATGCAAGTGGATATCCTTGTCATGTTCCTGATCTTTTTTTCCCCATTAACAATGATGTTAGCTATTGGTTTTTCACATAGGGCTTTTATTATGTTGAGGGATGTTCCCTTTAAACGTACTTTGTTTAGGGCTTTTATCATGAAAAGATGTTGCACTTTGTCAAATGCCTTTTTTTTTTTTCATCTATAGAAATGATCATATTGTTCTTATTCTTTCTCTTTTCAGTTTGATCATCTCATGTTGATTGATTTGGGAATGTTGAACCACATTGCAACCCATGAATAAATCCCACTTGATCACAGTGGCTGACTTTTTAAAATGTATTTTGGATTTGGTTTGCTAGTATTTTGTTGAGAATTTTTGCATCTATGTTCATCAGGGGTATTGGCCTGTATTTTTCTTTTTTTTCAGTGGAGTCTTTTATCTGGTTATGATTATCAGGGTAATGGCCTCATAGAATGAGTTTGAAAGTTTTCTTTTCTATTTTTTTGGAATAGTTTGAGAACAATAGGTATTAACTCTTCTTTAAATGTTGATACAATTTGCATATGAACCCATCTGGTTGGGGACTTTTTTGGGGAATTTTTTTTTAATACTAATTCAATTTCTTTTCTGCTAATCAATCTGTTCAACTTTTCTTTTGCTTCCTGTTTCAGTTTTGGTGGTTTATATGTTTATAGGTATTTATTTCTTCTAGGTTGTCTAATTTGTTGGCATATAGTTTTTCATAATATTCTTTTATAATTGTTTGTATTTCTGTGGTGTGGTTGTTATTTCTCCTCATTTTTTTTAAAGATTTTATTTATTTATTTGACAGACAGAGATCACAAGTGAGCAGAGAGGCAGGCAGAGAGGGAGAGAGGAGGAAGAAGTCTTGCTGCCGAGCAGAGAGCCTGATGCGGGGCTAGATCTCAGGACACTGAGACCATGACTTGAGCTGAAGGCAGACCCTTTAACCCACTGAGCCACCCAGGTGCCCCTCTCCTCATTTGTAATTTTATTTGAGTATTTCCTCTTTTTAATAGGTCTGGCTAGAGGTATATCAATTTTATTGATTACTTCAAAGAACCAGCTCCTGGTTTCATTGATCTGTTCTATTGTTTTTTTTTTTTTTTTTTAGTTTCTAAATCATTTATTTCTGCTCTAATCATTATTATTTCCTTCCACCTGCTGGTTTTAGGTTTTGTTTGTTGCTCTTTTCTAGCTTCTTTAAGTGTAAGGTAAGATTGTGTATTTGAGACTTTTCTTGCTTCTTGAGGTAGGCCTCTATTACCATATATTTTCCTCCTAGAACTACTTTTGCTATAGTCCAGAAGTTTTGGGCCATTGTGTTTTCATTTTCATTTGTTTCAGTGTACTTTTTTATTTCTTCTTTTATTTCCTGGTTAACACATTCATTGTTTACTAGCATATTGTTTAATTTCCATGTATTTATGATCTTTCCAGGTTCTTTCTAGTTGTTGACTTCTAGTTTCATAGTGTTGTGATCAGAAAAGATGTATGGTAAGACTTCAGTCATCTTAAATTTGTTCAGAGTTGTTTTGTGGTCTGATACATGATCTGTTGTAGAAAAAGTTCTGTGTACACTTGAAAAGAATGTGTATCCTCCTGTTTTAGAATGGAATGTTCTGACTATATCTATTAAATCCGTCTCTTCCAGTGCGTCATATAAGATAATTGTTTCTTTGTTGATTTTCTGTTTAGATGATCTATTGTTGTAAGGGGGGAGTTAGAGTCCCCTACTATTACTGTGTTATTATTGACTAGTTCCTTTATGTTTGTTATTCACCTGTTCAATGTATTGCGTGCTCCTATGTTTAGTACATAAATATTTACAATCTTCTTGTTGTATTGTCCCCTTTATTATGATATAGTACCCTTTGTTTTCTGTTACAGTCCTTGTTTTAAAGTTTGTTTTGTCCAGTATAAGTATTGCTACTCTGGCTTTCTTTTTCTTTTTTTCCTTTTTTTAAAAGATTTTATTTATTTATTAATTAGAGGAAGAGAGAGAGAGACAGAGGGAGAAGCAGGCTTCCCACTGAGCAGGGAGCCCGATATGGGACTCAATCCCAGGACCCCAGGATCATGACCTGAGCTGAAGGCAGGTACTTAACCGACTAAGTTACCCAGGCACCCATAGTACAGCTTTCTTTTGACATCCATTTGCATTAAAGGTTTCTCCATCCCTTCTTTGTCAATATGTGGGTGTCTTTAGGTCTAAAATGAGTCTCTTGTAGGCAGCATATAGTGGGTCTTCTTTTTTTTACCCACTCTGTCACCCTGTGTCTTTTGATTGGAGTCTGTTTACATTCAAAGTAATTACTGATAGATAATGTATTTATTGCCATTTTATTATTTGTTTTGTGGTTGTTTCTGAGGATTTTCTCTGATCTTTTCTTCTCCCTTTCATGATTTGCCTCTTTTCTTTAGTGATATATTAGGATATCTTTCTCTTTATTCTTTGCATTTTTATTAGTGGTTTTCTATATATGGTTTCCATTAGGTTTTTATATGGTCTCTTTTGCATATAACAGTCTATGTTGAATTGATTATTAAGTTTGAACCC
Organism: Lontra canadensis; assembly: GCF_010015895.1. NCBI lineage: Eukaryota > Metazoa > Chordata > Mammalia > Carnivora > Mustelidae > Lontra > Lontra canadensis. The sequence continues at coordinate 14,718,716 of NW_022631021.1, read as the reverse complement.
ATTTTTTATTACTTTCTTCCCCACTTTTTAGGTATATGCTGTTATATTTTATATTCTATTATTTTGTGAGTTCCTTGACTGATTTTTTACAGAAATACTCATATTTAGGTGTTTCCTACCCTTATACTGTCACTTCTGGTTGGTCTCTTCCACTCAGTGTGTCCCCTTTAATATTTCTTGCAGATCTGGTTTAGTGGTCATCAACTACTTTAGTTTTTGTTTGTCTGGGAAACTCTTTACCTCTCCTTCTATTCTAAATTGATAGCTTTGCTGGATAGAGTATTTTTGGCTGCAGATTTTTCTGGAGATTTTCTGCAGATTTTTCTGCAGATTTTTATGGATTTTCCCTTGGAAGTTACTGTCTTTTTTTGTCTTGCTGGTTGAAATTTTTCCTTTATCAGTATATTTTGCTAATATAGTTATAATATGTCTTGGCATCACTCTGATTTTGTTGAATTTGGTGAGAGTTCTGAATGCCACCTGGATCTGGGTATCTTTTTCCTTCCCCAGATTACAAAAGTTTTCAGCTGTTATCTCTTCAAATAAATTCTCTGTCCCCGTCTTTCTCTCTCCTCCTTCTTCTGGGACTCCTATAATGTGAATGTTACTATGTTTGATAGAGTGAGAGTTCCCTAAGTCTATTCTCATTTTGTATAATTCTTTTTTCTGTTTTTTGTTCAGCTTGATTACTTTCTATTACTCTGTCTTCTATGTCATTAAGTCATTCTTCTGCTTCTTCCAGCCTGCTGTTCATTCCATCAGGTGTGTTTCTTATTTCCTATATTGTGTCCTTTTTCTCTGCTATGTTATTCCTTGTCTCTGTTAAGGGTCTCACTCATGTCTTCCACTCTTTTCTCTAGTCCAGTGAGTATCCTTATGATCATTACTTTAAATTCTCTATCAGGCATGTTACCTGTATCTGTTTTGCTTAGATCATTGGCCATGGCCTTTTCCTGTTCTTTTATTTAGATAAATTTTTCTCTCTCCTCATTTTGTAGAAGTCTCTGTATCTCTCTCTTTGTGTTAGGAAAGTCAGCCACGTCTCCTATTTTTGTGGTTGATGACCTTATGAAGAAGTGGTCCTGTAGTGCCCTGCCACGTAGTACCCTCTGTTTCCCAGAGCCTGATGCTTCTGGGAGTGTTTCCAGTGTGTGCTCTGTGAGCTCTGCTATTTTGTCCTGGCTGCTTTATCCATCAGACCAGTCATCTGCAAAAGCTATCTTTGCCCGTTGTGAACCGTATTTTTGTCCCTTGCCTGAGTCTTGGCACGTTTTTACTGGGTGTGCACTGGGCTGTTTGCGAAACGACACCTAGTGCTACTGCTGCCAAAACGGAGACGCTGCAAAACTCCTGCGTCAGCGGACACTGTGCGAGCAGGTGATTGGGCTGCATTTCTCGGGGAGGGGTTCTGAGCTCTGGGACTAAGGCAAGGTGATGGGAAGGGCAATTCCACCAGAGTGTGGGCGGACAGTGCTTGGTATAAGCAAGTTAGGTAGCAAATGTCAGTATTGCACTACTTCCCACAGGTGGCTCTGTGCGTATGCTGGGCCAGGGAGGGCAATGGCACCCTCTAATTCCTGAGTTCCTAGAGAAGTCTCATGAACACTTTCTCTCTGGGATGCCTACCAAGTTGAGCAAACAATCTCTTCACTGTTTGCCATAGGCACTCTTCAGATTGCTCTTCCTAGGCTGTGTGTTCCCCAGACTGTTTGCCCTGCCTATTCTCCAAGAGCAGCCCTGGTACTCTCCAAGCTCTCCCAGAGCCAAGCCTGCTGACCTTTAAAACTCAAGGCTTTAAGCTCTGCTGGTTGCAAGAACTCAAGAAATTCGTCCCCTCTCACTTTTCAGCCAATTGCTATAGGGATTTCTTTTCCCATGAGCTGGCCTGTGAGTTAGTCTGTCTCTTCCTGTTTTCCACGACCAGGGCTCCCTCCCTATGCAGTGGTGACTCCTTTCTCCCAAATCATATCTCTGCACTTCCTACCTTCTTTGATGTGGCCTCTTCTCTACCTTTCATTGTGGAGTTTGTTTTGCCAGTTCAGGTCAATTTCTGAGGTATTAAGGATGATTTGTAGTTATCTAGTTGTAGTCATGATATGGGGCGAGCCTGGGTCCTCCTTCTCTGCTGCCACCTTCCAACCTCCAAAAGATAAACTCTTTGAATTGTGCCAGGGGTGGGGGTGTGGAGAGTGGGAATTAGGAAAAGAGAATGCAAAAATAAAACACAGTCAATGTATAGATTATTAGGATTTCAAGCTTAAGATAATGGAGGCCTCAGTACTACATAAACATTAATAGACAGCTTAAAAGAAGTTGGTTTGAGAGATTAGGTTTAGAGGAGGGAATTTCTTTTCTTTTTCTTTTTCTTTTTTTTTTTTAATTTAAATTCAACTTCATTAACATATATAGTGCATTAAGAGTTTCAGTGGGTAGAATTTAAGGGTGGGATATTTAATTGGCAGACAGAATATGGATTTGTCCTACATTAGAGAAGTCAGAAGTGGAAATCTGATGTTCTTCCTAGTTAGAAATGTGGAACTCTGGGGTTGGAAGGAACATGAGGAAGCTATTCTCTCTCTCTCTTTTTTTTTTTTTCCCAAAGATTTTGTTTTTTTATTTGACAGACAGAGATCACAAGTGGGCAGAGAAGCAAGCAGAGGGGTGGGGGGAAGCAGGCTCCCCGCTGAGCAGAGAGCCCAACGTGGGGCTCGATCCCAGGACCCCGGGACCATGACACGAGCCGAAGGCAGAGGCTTTAACCCACTGAGCCACCCAGGCATCCCTTATGGAGCCACATATGATATGATGTGCCCATGGATGCACAGCTGATATGTCAGTGGTAGAACCAGAACTGAAGTCAGACTTTCTACTCTGCTTTTTTTCTTTTTTTTTCTTCTCTCATCCCCAGTTTACTTAAGGGTGATTATCATGAGTTTTTTTTTAGTGTGTGTGGGAGAAAGGGAGAACAAGATAATGGAGAGAGGAGGTAGGGTGTCAGAAGCCATGTCTTAAAATGGAGTCTTGGCCAAAGCTTCCCTTTTGTCAGCAATGAGAAATGAAATCAGAAAAGACTGAACAAAAAAGGGAGAGAACGGAAATACATTAGGGAAAAGAAGTATCACACCGGTCACAGAGAATTTTGAGAAGAGGGCCCATATGTGTCCTTCATAGCAGAGAGACTGTGTAAAAGGAAGACTGAGAAAAGGTGACTGAGGGTGTTGAGTGGGTTACCCAACTTTGATTTGGTGAAAGGTGTCAACGTAGTGGTGGAAATCAAAAGCCAGATCACATTTACTTAAGACATGAATGAATAAAAGACAGTGAATTGGATTTGTAGATAATATAAGTGGCCTTTTAAAAAAATGTGCTAGTGAAAGGGATGACAGAAGATGTTAGTTTAGGCATCTTGAGATGGTTTATGCTAGAGGAGACCTGAGCCTGTCTTTTGCAAGGGAAGAAAAGACTAATCTTGATCAAAATATTTTTTAAAAGATAATTCCTCAGGAACCAAGCAGGATTAACTTTACTTTCCTTTACATCATGACTGTACTATATAAGCCTTTGCTCTTAAACTATTTACACAAGATTATAATTATTTAACTGTTCATCTTTCCCACTAACTTTGAAGTTTGCTGAAAGGAGGATTGGATTTTTTTTAAACTTTATCTCTCATAGTAATTCAGTGAGTTTGCATTTGGTAGGTACTGAAAAAATGCTGGAAAATTAAATGGGCATATTTTTGCCTGAGGTGGGTGCTAGAGTGTGCTTGTGCAGAAACAGGCAAATAGGAACTCAATGACACAGGTGAAACCCTTGTTGAAGAAGAGAGGCTATATACTTGCACAAAAGGATGATGACTGCAAAGGGCATATCTTTCAGCCAATGCAGGACCATAGAGAAGAACTTAGAGGTAAAGCAAAGGGAAGTTGGTGGAGTGTATTAAGTGGCCTTACTCTTCCTTGTGAAAGAAGAGGTCTGGTCAGTAGCTTATGGTAGAGGTTAAGAATGGCATTTTGGATATAAGAAAGGTTAGGAGCTATTGATAACGAATTTGATAGGGAATCTAGAAAAAGAGAATTAGAGGCTTATTTTAAGCCATTAGAAAGAATCACTTTTTTTAAAAAAACTATGCAATTACCATGTCTATTGGGAATATCAATGTTTTATTTAATAGTAATGACTGTGTGTTAGAAAGTGGAAGAGGGACTGTAAAGTATCCTCCAAACTGAGAAGGGACTTAGATACCGAAAAACAAAGCAACGCCATGTAAAGTACAGAGTTTTATTCAAGGTAACTTGCTGACAGGATCGAACAGGCAGGGATCTGACAGCTGCACATCTATTTTCCTTAGAATCCAGACCTTAGTCTATGATTTTATAGAGTGAGGGAACATGCGGGAGGGTACTGTAGTGAGGTCAAAGGATCTGCATACACTTCCTTGGTAGCTAAAATTTAACAGACCTTGTGGTGCCATCTGTGCATAGAAATAACTATGTTATTTCTAATAGTTATCTAAACATATTTAGGGAAGACCAGGATAAGCCTCCCTGTATTCTGGTCATGGCACATATTAACCTCCAAGGGGTCTGGAACACAGCACTAAGGGAGGTCATCATGAACATGGACAAGGTGGTGGGCCAAAGATGGAGTCAGTGTGGTCAGTGCTCCTACACTGTGTTTGCTTATGCTTTGCTTTTTGACTCCATTGCATTCCTCCTTTTCCTTTCAGCCTGTAAGTAGATCCCTTACTCAGTTGAAGCTGATTAGTAATTCCCACATCAGGCTTTGGACCTGCATTGTAACCTTTTATCTGAGATGAACACAGATGTATAGTGCATGTGGGCAAGCTGTAAATAATATCTGGCTTTCATCTGATGTCTTTTCTGAGTGGATCTCAGTCGAGTGAAGCAGCTGGGGGACTGTGTTCTAAAGGGCAGAAAGTTGATGAATGAAAAATCCAGGTAAAACATTGTGATAAATGCTTAGTTGCAGGTTGGCATGAGTGCAGATTGAATCTTAAAAGCTCCAAGTGCACTTTAAAATATTGAAAGTCAAGAAAAACATCATTAAAATGCATGTAAGGTAAAACTCAATGCAGCTACTTTTTTTTTTTTTTTAAGATTTTATTTATTTATTTGACAGAGAGATCACAAGCAGGCAGAGAGGCAGGCAGAGACAGAGAGGGGGAAAGCAGGCTCCCTGCTGAGCAGAGAGCACGATGCGGGGCTCGATCCCAGGATCCTGGGATCATGACCTGAGCTGAAGGAAGACCTGAGCCACCCAGGCGCCCCTGAATGCAGCTACTTTTATTTCCAAGAAAAACTACTTGAGAAAGATACCTTCAACTATAAAAAAAAAAATAGGGGCGGGCAGGGAGAGGCAGAGGGGGAGAGAAAATCCCATGCAGACTGTGCGGGGCATGTGGGGGCATGCCCCGCACAGAGCCCAGTGATGGACTCCATCTCACGACCCTGAGATCACCACCTGAGCCAAAATAAAGAGTCAGATGCTTAACCAATTGAGCCACCCAGATGCCCCTGATAATCAGAATCTTGATCAGAAAAGAGATCATTGTGACTTAAATGACATCACCTACTTTTTTAAAAAGCACGTTCAGAGGATCACATTTTTTCCTTTTTGAATGAGCTTGGTATCCCGCTTAAGAAAATTGAACAGATTTAACAGCAATTGAACAACAGAATAAAGCCAAAGAGAATGCACAGCCCAGCATTTATCCCTCAACTCTCCCCAAAAAGACATTAACACAGATGTCAGTTCACCAATGAAACATCAAGATTCTAAACGTTTATACCCTTGCAACACAGCTTAAAAATACATGATGTAAAAAGAGAGAACTGAAAGCAAAACTAGACAAATCCATAGTTAGATTGAAGATTTCACTTCTCTTTCAGTAACTAATAGAATGAATAGACAGAAAATCAGTAAGGATATATAGAAGAATTGAACAACACTGTCAACCATCTTAATCTAATTGACATTTATAAAACATACTACCCGAACCAGGTGAATATACATTTTTTTTTCATGTATCTATTAGACATTAACCCAGATATATTATATTCTGGGTCTTAAAAAATCCATTACAAATCTGAATGAAGTAGAGTCATACAAATATGTTTTCTGACACTAAACATGATAGCAAGGCAATAAAAAGGGAAAGGTAGAAAGGAAGAAAGAAAACCTTTCTTTATTCTCAGATAATGTGAATATCTGAAAAAAAAATCACAGAACCTATCAAAATGTTATTATAACTAAAAGTTTGCAGGATAATAAACCAATATCTAAAAATTAATATTTCTTCTAGTGAACAAATGGAAATTAAAAGTTTTGGAAATACCATGGGCAGTAGTACCTAAAAGAAATAAACACTTTTTAAAATGTATTTATCTAACAAAATATGTGCAAGATCTCCATGTTGAAACACTTTACACTGAAACACTAATGAACGTAATCAAAGAATAAAGTTGTAGATGCTCATTTACCTGATTTTAAGACTTACTTTAAAACTACTGTAATCAAGACAGTGTGATATTAGAGAAATTATAAACATAGAGATCAGCTGGGCAAAACTAAAATTCCAGAAGTAGAGCCACATATTTAAAAATGGGCAAGCATTTATATACCAATAAGTTAAGCAATCTAGACAAAATGGATGCATTCCTGGAAAACTATAAACTTCCAAAACTGAATCCGGAAGAAACTGACAACCTGAGTAGACCAATATCTAGTAATGAGATTGAAGCAGTGATCAAAAACTTCCCAAAAAACAAGAGCCCGGAACCTGATGGATTCCCTGAAGAATTGTGTCAAACATTCAAAGAAGAAATAATACCTATTCTCCTGAAGCTATTTCAGAAAACAGAAGGAAAACTTTTTATGAAGCCAGCATTACCCTGATCCCCATACCAGGCAAAGACCCCACCAAAAAGGAGAATTTCAGACCACTATCCCTGATGAATATGGATGTCAAGATTCTCAATAAGATCCTAGCTAATAGGATCCAACAGTACATTAAGAAGATTATCTACCATGACCAGGTGGGATTTATCTTTGGGATGCAAGGGTGGTTCAACATTTGCAAATCAATCAATGTGATAGAACAAATCAATAAGAAAAGAGAGAAGAACCACATGGTCCTCTCAATTGATGCAGAAAAAGCTTTTGACAAGATATAACGTCCTTTCCTGATTAAAATGATTCAAAGTATAGGGATAGAGGGAACATGTCTCAACTTCATAAAATCTGTCTATGGAAAAACCCACAGCAAATACCATCCTCAATGTGGAAAAGCTGACAGCCTTCCCTTTGAGATCAGGAACATGACAAGGATATTCACTCTTGCCACTGTTGTTCAACATAGTACTAGAAGTCGTAGCAACAGCAATCAGACAACAAAAAGAAATAAAAGGTATTCAAATTGGCAAAGAAGAAGTCAAACTCTCTCTTTGAAGATGACCTGATACTCTATATGGAAAACCCAAAAGACTCCGCCCCCAAAACTACTAGAACTCATATAGCCATTCAGTAAGTAATGTGTCAGGATACAAAATCAATGTACAGAAATCAGTTGCTTTCTTATACACTAACAATGAAAATACAGAAAGGGAAATTAGACAATCGATTCCATTTACTATAGCACCAAGAACCATAAGATACTTGGGAATAAACCTAACCAAAGAGGTAAAGGATCCATACTAGAGGAACTACAGAACACTCATGAAAGAGTTCTTCACTTTATGAAGAAGACACAAAAAGATGGAAGAGCATTCCATGCTCATGGATTGGAAGGATAAACATTGTTAAAATGTCTATACTGCCTAGAGCCATCTATACTTTCAATGCCATCCTGATCAAAATTCCACCAGCATTTTTCAAAGTGCTGGAATAAACAATTCTAAAAGGTGTATGGAACCAGAAGAAATCCCAAATTGCTAAGGAAATGTTGAAAAAGAAAAACAAACCTGGGGCATCACATTTCCTGATTTCAAGCTGTAATGTAAAGCTGTGATCACCAAGACAGCACGGTACTGGCACAAAAACAGACACATAAACCGGTGGAAGAGTAGAGATCCCAGATATGGACCCTCAACTCTATGATCAAATAATCTTCAACAAAGCAGGAAAAAATATATAGTGGAAAAAAGACAGTCTCTTCAATAAATGGTGCTGGGAAAATTGGACAGCTATGTGAAGTAGAAAGAAACTCAACCATTCTCTTACATCATACACAAAGATAAACTCGAAATGGATAAAAGACCTCAACGTGAGGCAGAATCCATCAAAATCCTAGAGGAGAACAAAGGCAGTAACCTCTTTGGCAGTGGCCACAACAACTTCTTTCAAGACATGTCTCCAAAGGCAAAGGAAACAAGCGAAAATGAACTTTTGGGACTTCATCAAGATCAAAAATTTCTGCACAGCAAAGGAAACAGTCCACAAAACAAAGAGGCAAGCCATGGAATGGGAGAAGATATTTGCAAATGACACTACAGATAAAGGGCTGATATCCATGATCTATAAAGAACTCCTTAAACTCAACACACAAAACAGATAATCCTGTCAAAAAATGAGCAGAAGACATGAATAGACACTTCTCCAGTGAAGACATACAAATGGCTAATAGACACATGAAAAAATATTCATCATCCTTAGCCATCAGAGAGTTTCAAATTAAAACCACATTGAGATACAATGTGAGGTTTGAGGTACAAAGCTTACACCAGTTAGAATGACCAAAATCAACAAGACAGTAAACAATGTGTGTTGGAGAGGATGTGGAGAAGGGGGAACCCTTTTACACTGTTAGTGGGAATACAAGTTGGTGCAGCCACTTTGGAAAACAGTGTGGAGATTCCTCAAAAAGTTAAAAATAGAGCTATCCTATGACCCTGCAATTGCAGTACTGGGTATTTACCCCAAAGGTACAGATGTAGTGAAAAGAAGGGCCATCTGTACTCCAACATTCATAGCAGCAATGGCCACAGTCACCAAACTGTGGAAAGAGCCAAGATGCCCTTCAAAAGATGAATGGATAAAGAAGTTATGGTCCATATATACAATGGAGTATTATGCCTCCATCAGAAAGGATGAATACCCAACTTTTGTATCAACATGGATGGGACTGGAAGAGATTATGCTAAGTGAAATAAGTCAAGCAGAGAAAGTCAATTATCTCATGGTTTCACTTACTTGTGGACCATAGGGAATAACACGGAGGACACTGGGAGATGGAGAGGAGAAGTGAGATGGGAAAAATCAGATGGGGAGACAAACCATGAGAGACTGTTTTCTCTGAGAAATAACTGAGGGTTTTGGAGGGGAGGGGGGTGGGGGTTGGATGAGCCTGGTGGTGGGTATTAAGGAGGGCATGTATTGCATGGAAAAGAAAATTTAAAAAATAAAAATAAAAATGGGCAACTAATTTTTAAACAAAGGTGTCAGGGCAGTTCAATAGGGAAAGTATTGATAGTCTTTTCAATAAGTTGTAGAATAGCTGAATGTCCATATGAAGAAAAAAAGGAAAGAACCTAGCCTCATACCTCATATCTTATATAAAAATTAAATTGAAGTGGATTATAGACCTAAATGTAAACTTTTCAGCAGATTCAGTGTCTGATGAGGCTCTGCTTCCTGGTTCATAGATGGTTGTCTTCTCATGTGTCTGTCCTTACATAGCAGAAAGGGGAAGGACCTCTCTGGGCTATCTTTTATTAGGGCAGTAATCACCTACCAAAGGTCCTATATCCTAATACCGTCAAACTGGGGGTTAGAATTAAACATATGAATTAGGGCACAATTGTGGTACATTCAGGGCAAATACTTTCTACTATTTTTTAGCTTGTCTGATTAATGCTTTTTTTATAATGTTGATCAAACATTAATGGACAAGAGTTTTTGGTTTTGATGAAATCCACTGTTGTCCTTTGTTACCTGTAGTTTTGATATGATGTCTGATAGTCCATTGTCAAATTCAGTGTTAAAAACATTCACACCTATATTTTCTTGTTATAAATCCATAGTTCTGGCTCTTACATTAGATTATTAATCCATTGGAGTTAATTTTTGTATATGGTATGGTATAAGGGTCCAATGTCATTATTTTCCATGTGGATAGCCAGTTGTCCCAGCACCATTTATTGAAAAGACTGCCTATTGTAATGGTCTTACACCCTTGTCAAAACTCAGTTGGACATGGAATGGTTTATATGGATTTATTTCTGGACTCTTAGTTCTGTAGCATTGGTCTATATGTCTGTCTCTTTGCCAGTAACCCACGTTTTTGATTACTGTAGCTTTGTAGTAAATTTTGAGATTAGAAAGTTTGATTCCTCCACCTTTGTTGTTCTTAATATGTATTGGCTTTTTAGAGTCTTTTGCAATTCCACATGAATTTGAGGATTATCTTTTCCATTTCTGCAAAAAAGGCTTTTGGATCTTTCATAGGGATTGCATTCAATCTGTAGATTGCTTTGGGTAAAATTGATACATTAACAAAATTTTCTTTTAATCCATGAACGGGGATTTCTTTCCATTTATTTATGTCTTTAATTCCTTTCAGCAATGTTCTGTAGTTTTCAGCATTACATGTTTTTCACCTCCTGAGCAAAATTTGTTCCTGGATATTTCATTCTATTGAATGCTGTTGTAAATGGAATTTCCATTTTCTGATTGTTCATTGCTACTACTAGAAATACAACTGATTTCTACGTGTTGTTCTATCCTACAGCTTTGATAAATTCATATTTTTGTTCTAATAGTTTTTTAAATGGATTCTTTAAGGATTTTTCTTCAGAGTAGATATCTGTGAATAGGTATAGTTTTCCTTTTTTTTCCATCTGGATGCCTTTTATTTTTTGCTAATTGCTCTGACTAGAATTCCAGTACCATTCAACAAATGGCAGCAGTGAAAGAAGGCACTTTGTCTTTTCTTGATCTTGGAGGAAGGCTTTCAATATCTCATCATGATTATGAGGTTAGTTGTATGATTTTCATAAATGCTCCTCATTATGTTAAGGAAGTTTTCTTCTATTCTTAGTTTATATGTGGGTCTGGGTGTGTTTAGTCATGAAAAGGTGTTAGATGTTGTCAGATGCGGTTTTTGTCCTTCATTCTATTAATGTGATGTATTACATCAATTGGTATTTGTATGTTGAAACACCCTGGCATTATTGGGATAAATCCGACTTGGTCATGATTTATAATAGTTTTTAATGTACTGCTAGATTTGGTTTGCTAGTATTTTGTTGAAATTTTTGCATCTATATTCATTAGGGATACTATCTGCAGTTTTCTTTTGATGTTTTTGTTTGGCTTTGTTGTCAGGGTAATGCTGACCTCAAGGATGACTTAGAAAATGTTGACTCCTCTTCTATTTTTGGAAGAGTTTGAAAGGGATTGGTGTTAATTCTCCGCTAAATGTTTAGTAGAACTGACCAGTGAAACCCTCTGGTGCTGGGCCTTTCTTTGATGGGAGGTTTTTAAATACTGATTCAATCTCTTTGTCTTTTGTTAAGTTTCTTCAGATTTTCTATGCATTCTTGGGTCAGTTTTAGCAATTTACATATTTCTAGGAATTTATCCATTTCATCTAGGTTATCTAATTGATTCTTAGTATTCCTTTATAATTCTTTTCATTTTAGGAAAGTCAGTGTTAATACTCTTACTTTCATTTCTCATACTAGTAATTTGACTCTTTCATTTTTTTCTTATTTAATCTAGCTAAAGCTTTACCAATTTTATTGATCCTTCCAAAGAACCAACTTTCTAAAAAAAATTTTTTTTCATTTGCATTTGTGTTCTCTATTTTGTATATCTTCACTTTGATCTTTATTTCCTTCCTTCTCTTGATTTGGGGTTTAGTGTGCTCTTCTTTTTCTAGTTACTAAAGGTATCAAATTAGGTTATTGATTGAAATCTTTCTTCTTTTTAAGTGTGTACATATGTATATACCTATTGCCATTTTCTTGATTGTTTCCTGGTGTTTTTTTATAGTTCTTTTTTGTTCCTTTTCTTACTTTTGTGTGTGTGTGTGTGTGTGTCTGTGTGTGTGTGTGATTTGATGAATTTCTTTACAGTTTTGTTTGGACTTTTTCTCTTTGTTTCTCGTGTATCATAAGTTTTTGTTTGTGGTTACCATGAGGTAACTCTTTGTTATATAGCAATGTATTCTAAATTGATGGTCACTTAAGTTGGAATACATTCTAAAATCACCTCATTTTTCCTAACCCCCACCATGTTTTATGTATATAGATATGTATAAAGATATTTTACATCTTTTTATTTTGTGTATTTGTTAACTAATCATTGAAGATATAGTTGATTTTACTACTTTTGTCTTTTATTCTTCAAACCACCTTTATATATGGCTTTAGCTGCTGTAGTAATGCTGGTGGTCAGGACTGGACCCTAATGTGTCTGGCTGTGAGGTCTGACTACAACTATTTCAGGTGTGCTTATGTGTGATACTGAACATTCTCACCTTTTGGCAGTAGCCACTTTTTAGGGGTGTCACTTCCAGTTAAGTCTACCTACTTGGTGCTTTCAGGTAGTTACCACTTTGAGGGACACACCGAATGCTTTTTTTTTTAAGGTTTTATTTATTTATTTATTTGAGAGAGAGAGAGCACAAGAGCTGGGTAAGGGGCACAGGGAGAAGCAGACTTCCTGCTGAGCAGGGAGCCCAATGCAGGGCTCAATCCTGGGACTCCAGGATCGTGACCTAAGCTGAAGGCAGACACTTAACTGACTGAGCCACCCAGGTACCCCAAGTGCTTTATGATAGTACCTTATTCTGTTTTCTTCATAGCAACAGCATTAGATGAACCTTCGTTTTCTTTCTAAGATTTTGTTTATTTATTTGACGGAGAGAGAGGCCACAAGCAGGCAGAGAGGCAGGTAGAGAGAGGGGGAAGCAGGCTCCCCGCTGAGCAGAGAGCCCAATGCAGGGCTTGATCCCAGGACCCTGAGATCATGACCCGAGCCAAAGGCAGAGGCCCAACCCACTGAACCACCCAGGCGCCCCTGAACCTTCATTCTTACTTATTTTTTCTATGCAACATAAACTCCCTGAAAACAATAACATGTCCATCTTGTTTTTCTCTGTTTCTTGTAACAGTGTCTTGTAAAATAGTACAGAAGACAGTTTCAGGTTTTAAAATTGACATTTCATTTAAGTTTATGAGCTATTGTTTAAAAAAATTCAACTGTGTGAATTTTAACGTTCTTATTATCTTTATTCAGCAGTTCACAAACTAGTTAGCATACAATCTAGGAAATAGAAATGAATTTCTTGGTGCTATACAAATGAAAAACTTATAGTCCGAAGGGAGTGGAACAAGGAAGTTTATAGCAGATCAAAAAAGTGGATTTATTATTGCAAGGTCACTTTCCTGTAGAGGACAGCGGGAGTCTGTCAGGCAGATCACGTGCCATTTAGGGGATTCCTGATTGACTGGTTGAAGATTCCATTTCTGGGAGAGCTGAAAACTGTGATTAAGTAAAGTTTCAGTTTGGCTAGATGGGGCTTAGCAAAAGTGACTTCGTTATGGTCCTGTTGTCTTAATAATAATCCACCCCTTTGATCAGACTCTCAGCCTAAGAGATGTGATCAAAATTGAAGGTACTGCCACTACTCTCATCTACTGCTCTGGAGTTCTCAGGGTTTTTGTTTTGTTTGTTTGTTTGTTTGTTTGTTAGAATCCCTGTGTGTTATTCATCAGTCATGTTGTCTTTTCACGGAACCTCTTTATGGAAGAGTCATGATATTGGGTTCATATTCTTTACGTTGGTCATTCTCCTCTTCCTTTTCTGACATTCTACTCTAAAGGAGATCATTTGCTTGCTGGTTAGTGGTTCTGAGCATGCATTTAAAGCTTTTGAGAGAATGATGTACACCAGGGAGAATACCAGGATTATTAAAAACATCATACTTCCCAGTGTTTGGGGTTTATATCAGAGCCATGGTCCCCAAGACCCAAAGCCGTCAGAATCCAATAAGTCAAGAAAAACCCACAATGAAGGAGTTACTTTGGTAAGCCATCTGGCTTGTTTAGTGATCTAATGTAGTATGAATCTTAACTTCCCCAGAAGTCTCAGTCCAAGTAAAGCAGTTGGTCTGGGCTATAGCATAGATACCTCCTTGCTCTGCTAAAAGATAATCAAGACCTATCCTATTATCAAGAACAACTTTGGCCAGAGAATCTGGGTGTTTTTGTTAGGCAGCTACCGCTTTTGCAGCAGATTCTGTAGTACCTTTAAGAATCAAAAAGAGGTTCCTGATTATAGCCTTATTTGATCTTACTCAAAGTCAGAGAATTCAGGAAAAGGATGGTCAGCAGCAGAGGAAAGGGGGAATGCAAAGAAACATCCTTGATCTGATGTCTTAGGTGGAAGCAATCTACTTCAATGTTGGCTAATTCTTTTCCTAGTCAATTTGATTTTTGCGGTCTAGCATTTTCACAGGACCAGATGACATGTGAGACCTTTTTCAGCTGTGAAATATGCAGCCAAGACTCAATACCTTGCAAAAGAACCTTGGTAGGGTACTTTCCTGGAATCTCACATTTGCAAAAGCATCAGAGTAAAACAATAACTGTAAATGACAAAAGACTTAAAAAGCCTATGGTTAAAGACTTGATGAGAGTTTATTTTACTGTAATTGACTGGGAAATTTGGTTATTTCTGTGATACACAGCATTTTAAGAAAATGGCTGGACTTATGACTGATAACATTATTCCATGACATATCAGATTTCTAGGAATTTTGTACAATTTCTAGAATACATACAAATAACATGCATCCATAGAAATATTACCTGATAGTTTTAACATCACTTCTTATTTGATAATGCTTTCCACATAATTGAACAAATCTAACCAAATTAGTTTAACATTTTACCAGGTGAAAAACAAATAAACCCTGTGATATTTTTCAGGGGCCTTTTGGTAAGTCTCAGTTTCTTGGAGGTAAAAAAGACTAGTTAGAATTTGATTTTGGTCAAAAGGTTTGAACATCTGACTAAATATGATCACAGATCATTATGAAATAATGCTTAGTTACCTATTTAACCAAAATAACAATAGAAGATGTAAAAGGCATATACAGAAGGTTACATAGTTGTGAACAAAACTTAGCTCTTTTTAATTTTTTTTTAAATTATTTATTTATTTTAGAGAGAGAGTGTGTGTGTGACCAGGGGGAGGGCCAGAGTGAAAGCAAGAGAGAGAATACTCCAAGAGATATCCCACTAAGCAGGGAGCCCACTACGGGGCTCAATCCCAAAACCATGAAATCATGACCTGAGCCGAAACCAAGAGCTAGCAGCTCAACCGACTGAGCCTCCCAGGTGCCCCTAAAACTTAGCTCCCTTAATATTGAGAATATTGAGTTCCTGTTTTCTTTCCTTCTTCTTCTTCTTCTTTTTTTTTTTTTTTGGTTAAGATTTTGTATTTATTCATTTGACAAGAGAGAGAGCACAAACAAGGGGAACAGCAGGCAGGAGGAGAGGGAGAAGCAGACTCCCTGCTGATCATGATCTGAGTTAAAGGCAGACACTTAACTGACTGAGCAACCTAGGTGCCCTGAGAATTTTGGGTTTTCTTAAGTAATCAGAGGCCTAATAAAGACAACATGAAGCACAGTAAATTGTTTTATTTCGTTAAGACACAGAATCTTTGCTATCCATTCAAATTACCTAAAAGGTAAAGAAACTCTCACAGTCCTTTATCAAAAGAAGATCAAAAGTCCAAGAAAACTTTGTTCTTTTAGTTGAAAGAAAACCATATTCTAATTGTATACCAATGTGCTTTTGGTATTAAAACTAATTTTAAGAATTAAATCAATTCTATAATTTATAGCCAGCTTGACCGCACACAAAATTTCTTTCCTCCATATTATTTTACACAAATTTTCGATCACTTTTTTTATCTTAATTCATATTTTATCATATAGTTATTTTGGAACAACCATTTTACCTTCCTTGCCTCTTTTCTATACACAGTTGTTTCCTTTCACCCCTGTTATTTCTAAGTAGTTTTAATTACATATATTGGTAGAATTCTTAACTGTTAGAATCCTTAATTCTTAGTGAAAACTAATAGATAAGCAATTGTAGACTGTCTTTCTACACTAGGATTCTATGTTGGGAAACTTGTAAGTCTTACAATTTTTAGAAGTATGTTTTCTCATAGAGAAAGTTTTAATATGGCATAAAACATGTTTACTAATAGATCCAAGTACCTTAAGTTTCTCTAAGAATCCAGAAGTAGATACACTTGTGTTCAGTAATTAATGTTTCATTATTTTATCTTATTCAGTAACTATCATTTAACTTAGCAAAGATCTAAATTTTGAAGTAACTGAAAAGATTTAGGGAAAGTATTCAAGTAGACATACCATTAAACATAATTATTGCTGAAAAGTTTATCTGTAAGCTCTTGCCCCATTTAATCTCTCTCTAAATCATTTGTTTTTTGTTTTTTAAAGATGATTTATTTATTTATTTGACAGAAAAAAGAGAGAGAGAAACAGAGAGGGGGAACACAAGCTGGGGGAGTGGGAGAGGGAGAAGCAGACTCCCCGCTGAGCAGGGAGCCTGATGTGGGGTTCGATCCCAAAACTGGGATCACAACCTTAGCGGAAGCCAGACACTTAACTGACTGAGCCACCCAGGCTCCCTTATTTCTGGCAGTATTGAACAACTCTATGAATTCATGACATGTCCCCAAAGAGGGTACAAAGGATACAACCCTTCCAAGATCCAGACCCGTTCCCAAAGATAGTGAAAAGAGAGAAAGACTTTGACAGATCCTCTCAGAGCTTGGAAATGCTGGGCCCTAACTGCAAATGGAGTGCAACCATCATCTGTCTCACCATATTTTGGGGACCCCTAAACTAACTTGCTAACAAGTCCTCAGGACACGTAATGAGACATACAATAAGGCAGTAGTTGTCTGTGAGAGAGAAAGGATCAATAACCACTGGGTCCATGTATAGTTAATTTTTCTGTTTTTGTTTTTTAACTTTCATATTAGCTTTATAAAGAGGTAATCTGCTATGTTTACCGTGTTTGCTTTTACCAGTGAGATTTTTCTTTTCTTTCATAAGTTTCTTCTACTAATGGACTTTTCTTTTTCTGCTCAAAGAAGTCCCTTTAACATTTCTTGTAAGGCTGATTTCATGGTGATGAACTAACTTCTTTTTTTCTGGAAAATTCTTTTTCCAGTTAAGTTAAATTAAGCTAAGTTAAGTTAAGCTAAGTTAAGTTCAGCTAAGTTAAGGTAAATGATAGTTTCTTTTATTTCAATTTTGAAACATAACCTTGCCAAGTAGCATATTCTTCATTATAGTTTTTTTTTTCCCTTTTTTCCTTTTAGCACTTTGAATATATCATGCTACCCTTTTCTGGCCTGTAAAGTTTCTGCTGAAAAATCATTACATAGTCTTATGGGGGAGTTTTCTGATATATAACTAGTTGCTTTTCTCTTGCTGCATTCAAAACTCTCTTTGTCATTAATTTTTGACATTTTAATAATTATGTATCTTGATGTTCATCTTGCTTGGGGCTTTCTGTGCTCCTGGACCTGGATATTTGTTTCCTTCTCCAGGTTAGGGAAGTTTTCAGCTGTTATTTCTTCAAATAAATATTCTGTTCCTTTTTTTCTGTTCTATTTTGGACCTCTATATGAATGTTAGTACCCTTGTCCCAAAGTCCCTGAAATTATCCTTATTTTTTTTAAAGATTTTATTTATTTATTTGACAGAGATCACAAGTAGGCAGAGAGGCAGGCAGAGAGAGAGAGAGAGGGAAGCAGGCTCCCCGCTGAGCAGAGAGCCCGATGCAGGACTCGATCCCAGGACCCTGAGATCATGACCTGAGCTGAAGGCAGAGGCTTAACCCACTGAGCCACCCAGGTGCCCCTATTCTTCTTATTTTTTTTTTTTAATATTTTATCCTTTTGCTGTTCAGCTCGGGTGATTTCTACTAACCTTTTTTAAGGTTGCTGATCTCTTCTGCATCCTGAAATCTTCTGTTGAATCACTCTGCTCTGCTTTTCATTTCAGTTACTCTATTCTTCAGCTCTGATTTTTTTTTTTTTCTTTCTTTGCTGAAGCTGTCACTGTGTTCATCCATTATTGGGTTCAGCAAGCATCTTTACCACCATTACTCTTTATCAGGTGGATTGCTTAGCTCCCTTTTTTATGTTCTTTTTTAAGGTTTTATCTTGTTCTTTTGTTTGGAACCTATTCTTCTGTCTCCTCATTTTGCCTGATTCTCTGTCTGTGTTTCTAGGTATTAGGTAGATGAGCTTCATCTCCCATTCCTGAAGGCGTAGTCTTATGTAGAAGGTGTCCTTTGGGGCCCATAAGCACAGTCACCCCTGTCACCAGCAGCATGCACATCAGGTGTATGCGCTGCATGGACTGCAGGCACACTGATGGGTGTGGCAGGAACTGCTTCCAGGCTGACACTACCCCCTGGCTGTGATGGGCTGGGAGCTACTATACTGGTGCATCTGTTGGGGTGGGCGGGTTGGCTGGGCAGGTTTACAGGGTAACACTGGGGCTGGGTCACTAGGGCTGGCAGCATTGATCAGAGTACCAGAAACAGTACTCAGCACTTGTAATCCCAGATAAAGCTTCTATAGATTTCTTCACTTCTGACACATGTCCAAAATTAGTCAGTAAATCTTCACATATGCCAAGGTGCTTTTTGGATGGCTGCCTCTGTGCTGGGTTGTGGGGTTAGTGAGTTTGTGTGTACACTTTTATTTTCCTATAACCCCCTGATTCTTCCAGAGTTAAGTCCCACCGATTTTCAAAACCTGAAGTTATGGGGGCTTATCGTTCCAGTGCCGGTCCCCAGGGCTTGATTGACCAGTGTGGGGCTTTGAACCCCTCACTCTTCAGGGACCTCCACATTTGTGGTGTCTGTCCCACTTGTGTGTTGCTGCACCAAGTGTGTAGGTCCTGACGAGACTGCACCTCTGCCTTCCCTAACCATCTTAATGAAGCTCTTATATCTTCAGTTGTGGAAGAACTGTTGTGCTATTCATCAGGTTGTTTTCAGAGAGAGAGTTAGTTGTTCTATATGTAGTTGCAGTTTTGGTGTGTTTGTGGGTTGAGGTGAGCTCAGTATCTTCCTGCTCCACCATGTTGATCCAAGAATCTCTGTGATGACTGTTGAGCACTTGAAGTGTGGCTGGTCCAAATTGAGATATGCTGAAGTCAGTAGTGTATTGGTAAACCAGCTCTTGGGGCAGGTGGGAAGCCTTGATTTATGTCATTTGCTGATTTCTGTTAATGTAAGTACTCCTGTGGCCAATTTTAAACTACTAAAGTGCTTTAAAACCCTGACTTGCTGTGTGATAATGCACAATCAATTCCTAGAAGCCAATTTGAGTCAGCCCCAGTACATCACTTGTAAGTGTAAAACATGTACCAGGTTTCAAAAAATTTAAGTGAAAAAAGAGCACAGTAAAATATGTCAGTAATATTTTTATATTGATTACATGTTGAAATGAAAATAATATTGATTTAAATAAGTTGTCAAAGTAAATTTCATTTGTTTTTTACCTTTCTAATTGTAGCTAGAAAGTTTAAAATTACAGATGTCATTCATTATATTTCTATTGGAGAACACTGCTCCAAATAGTTACATAGAACTATTGAGCACTTGACTATTAAATATTAAAGTGATTAGGTTCTGTTTCCACATCATATTTTAATATTTGTTTCTGCAGTTGTTTTCAACCTATTACACACCAGTATTTACTTTTACATATTGACCCATAAATTAGTTTAGATAAGGGTACTTATTTTTCAAGTTTTTTTAATTGAAATGATACATTATTTACAAATATAGTTCGTATTAATATTTTTGAAACTTTTTTCTCATTTTAATTTTTGGGTTTTTTTTTTTAAGAGAGGAAAGAACTTGTGTTTTAGGAGTTTTCCTCAGCATAACCATTAATAATTATTTTAAAAGCAAATCTAATCGGTGCTTTCAAAAAACTTAATAGTGATATCAAAATAACGAAATATGTAAAAATGTATGCTTTTTTTGGTTTTTGAGAGGTTGGTTAATCTTTCTTTTTCCTAGTACAAGAGTTCTCAAGAAGTTAGTGACCATATTAAATCTAAAACTGTCAAATGTCTTTTAATGAAGAAATCTTTCAAAATGGACAGTTTAAGAGACAGAACTAACACTATGTCAAGAAGATTTTATGGCAAAGATAAACCTCAATGACTGCTTACTCAGTGTTCACATAAATCTGAACTACCTAAAACTCCTGTGATTTTCTTAGGTAAGGAGTACTTGTCAATAGGTAGTATTTACTCTATCCATTACTTTACGAACAGTAACTACTCTTAAGAGCAGCTTTTCTGTGTATTTCATCTCTAGGAACATCTCTTCTCATTTATGAGAACAGGACTTAGATTGTTGCACTTAGCTTTGCTTTTCTTATAGTTGAAAATGCATATATTGTTCTTGGTAGATCTTACAACTGCATTATGGAAAAGTTTGGAAGTTGAATATTAGAGTTGGTGTCTGGAGAATGTGGTTATATTTTTGGCTTTATAAAAATCACTGAATATCTTTCTCTGTATATCCTTCCCTTTTTTATAGATTGAAAATAAATGGTCATTTGAAGATTACTTTCATTCATGGCATTTCAAAGAAAAAACTCTTTGAAAGTCAAATAACATTTGCCATTGTTAACCAAACCTACTGAGGTTTACTTTCACTAAAATTGTGTTAAAATATAAAATATAGTTTTTCTTAAAAAGAAATTTAGTACTTTGTTTATAATTTTCTCTTTCTGTAATTATTTTATTGGTTCATTACATGAGCAATTATATCTACAGAGGTATTTTATATTCTCCCAGAGCCTTCACAACCCTTTTCTTAACGGAAGCAAACTTAAAGTATCCAAAATATTAAATAACTAACCTTACTTCATACAGCAAGTGTTACAGATTCTTAGTCTTAGCTTTAAGCCATTTCAGAGTGCTGGGTATTGTTTCCTATCAGTGTACAATGTAGTTCATGTTGGTTTCTGTTTCTGAACTTATTATATATATATATATATATATGTATATACACACATATGTATGTATATTATTTGTAAGTTCTTGCATATATGTAAATTTATATGTATTTCTCTATTAATCCTCTAGTCCTTGGAAAAGTGACTAGAAAATCTTCAAGTGACAGATTTTATTTTCTGTTTCAATAGCTGATACAATATATTTCTTTTTATAAGTAAGATATTTGAAAATAACTACTAAATTATTACAGATATTTTCATCGTTTCCATAAAGATCATAGGACATAGAGATTCTGAACTGGCTTTCAATTATATTAGGCAAAAAAATAGAATACTTAAAGCACAGTTTTAATTAGTAAGTAAATCATGGGATTGATGTTTAGCAAGATTTTTCTGTCTGTTAAGCAGGCTTTACATATGTGTTCTTACTTCTCCCTTCTTCCCTTTCCTCTTTCTTCTATTTTCCTTCCTCCCCTTATTCCAAGCTCACTTAGTTGTTGATGTTAACCCTTAAAGCTTAAATCCTTTAATCTAAATGTTGGTTTTAAATTGCACTAAGGAATTCAATATTTTGGGTGGCATTTTAAGTTGTTTCTCGAGAATGCTTTTTTAGGTACCTATTATTAATGATTCAAACCTTTATTCAAATATAGTAAGTTAAAAGACAATGAGAAACTTTCAATATTAGCATTTCTATATTGTGGGGAAAGACATGATAGGAGGTAATGTAATATGATTATCAAATTTGAGTGTCATACAACTTCCAGAAAGCCTCACTTCTATTTAGTAGTTGGCTGATTTGTGAGAATATTTCAGGATTTATGAATTGTGGCATAGTACATTTTCCATCTGAGGAGGTTCACATTTTAATGAGATTCTCTATGGCTTCTCAAAGATCTAAAAAAAAGCTATCAGCATTCTTTTTTCTAACGTGTTTGCATATATACATGAAGAGATTTAGAGAGCTTTTAAGTAAAATAACTAGAACAGTATCTGTTACATGGTAGCTTATTGTCATTATCATTATTCACGTTTTTTCCCCCATCCCTCTCCCTGCAAAAACTAACTGGACTATGTCACAGATTTGGTTCACTGTGGTGATTTGTGTGCAAGACGTTCATTGGGGAGTGATCTCAGGATCAGTATCTGTCAGGGAGTGAAGAAGGCAAGATTGGGCAGAAGGAGAAGTTGGTCTGTAGCTGATCCCTCAGGGAGCTCTGAAGCTGGGATGACCCTGCAGAATTGTCCCTAATTGGAGCAAGGGCTCGTAAGCCTTTATACCACTGCAT
The DNA here is from genome assembly GCF_010015895.1 of Lontra canadensis. NCBI lineage: Eukaryota > Metazoa > Chordata > Mammalia > Carnivora > Mustelidae > Lontra > Lontra canadensis. The sequence continues at coordinate 14,696,358 of NW_022631021.1, read as the reverse complement.
CAGCCAGTCATTGGGTCAGGCTGCTGTCCAGAAGGGAATGGCATCTTGAGCAAAATGGCTTTCTTCAGCTGAGGGGGACTTCTGCTGCAAGCTTTCAGGCGTCAGCCCTTTCTGCCCTGGAGAAATCTGTGTCTTTGTTCTGAGGAGGGTGGATGGAGACAGCATACCGCTGAGTCTACTATACAGTTTCCAGGGAATGTGGATGGATCTAGATGTTCAAGCCAGAAATCAAGAAAATATTCAAGATTCCTTCCTGGTTTTGAGTGTTCTTAAATCTGTTCTTTCCTTCTTTTCCTTTTCTTCCATTACCTAGGATGTCAGGTCACTTAAATTCCTAATTTTCAGTTCCTCTTCCCCCAAAAGTCCTTCACACTATGCCAAAATGATCTTTCTAATATAGTTTAATTTCTGCCCATCCTCAAACACCTTGCAGTCAAATTTCAGTGCTTCCTTTGCGTGTTATTCCCTGGGTTGTCTTACCCCTTTCTTTATCTTGATCATTCTTTCTCATTTATTATAATTTCACTCGGTTAGGTCGTCCCCTGGAAGCTTGAGCATTTTTCCTCCCTTTCCCCTCTGTAACATCCTTTTTGTTTTCTTGTCTATCCTTCCTTCTAGACTCATTGCGGTTTTATCCTTCCTGAAGTCAGAAATGCTATCTTTCATCTAAATAAAATCAGCCCCTGACCACAGTGCCTAGATCATTATAGAAGCTTAATGAATGTGGGCTGAATGATAAGCAAATGAATGAATGACTTGATAAGTTCATGGTGTGAAAGCTTATCTGAGTGGTGTTAGCAGAGGCTACTCTGTTTGCATGTGTTAGTGTTTGCGTGCATGTGTAGGACTATATATAGCAATGGCAGATTTCTACATTTGGATTCAAGTTAATGTGATCGATTATTTTCATTCTCTTTTCCAAAGAGTCTTCAGATATGACTGGAGAAACCGCTCAAGCTCTGTTAATACCTTGTGGAAGAACTAAATTAGTAGTTTTTTTTCCCTAAGGTACCAAACCCCACCCCCCCAAAGAAAGGAAAAAAAGGAAGGAAGGAAGGAAGGAAAAGAAAAAATAAAAGGCAACTAATTGAAAAGGTTCTGTAAAAGTCACTAAGACTGATTTAAATACAAGTTAAGTGTAAGGTTTTATAGGCAAGATAAACACGGCACAAGGCAAGATTTATTAAAGGCACCCTCAGGCGAGGTTCCGAGACTCCGGAGAGGAGCAGAGAGGAGAGTCGGGGAAGTCAGGGAGGTCGCACCGGGCCGGGGGTTGAGTGGGTCTTTTATCTGGGTTAAGACAGGGAATAGGTTCACAGCCATATAAGGTATGGTGTTCGGGGATTGGAGGGTTGGGGGAATCTTGATGTTCCGGTTTCTTGCATAGGTATCGGGTTACTTGTGGAGACGTGACCTGGGCATACATCCTTATGGTGGGAGAGTCAAGGGTTAGGAAGGATGGGGGCCTGGAAGATGGCGGCCCAGCGGTCATTTCTATTGTTTCTCCTGCATTCCTGGAGCCGCTGACCCAACAATAAGTTGCTTTGGTGAGGAAAGACATTTTATTATCCAATAAACATTTACTGAGCACTTGACATGTCACTGAGTTTTCAGTATGTCCAAATCTGGAAATAGAATGATTTAAGAAACTGTTATAGACTTTTAGTCTAGTGGAGGCAAAAGGTATAATTCACTGTAATAAAGTGTGGTAAGTGCTTTAATAAAAATACATTTAAAGTGCTAGCTATAGACTCAGAGGGCCAAGAACTGCTGAGGGAGAGGTGTGACCTCAGGGAATGCTTCCTGTAGGAAGTGATCATTGAATTGTGTTTGAGAGTTGAGTAGGCATTTCCCCAGTGGAGGGAAGCAAGGCTTATGAGGCAAAGGGAATGGCATTCATTCGACAGTAACAAATAACAAGGTGAGGACTATATTCTAGTTACTATTCAAGGCACAAGTCCTCTGCCTTTATGGAACAGATATTCTAACCAGAGACAGACAGTGAACAAATGAGGTGTGGTCAGAGGAAACTAAACAAGACAAGGAACTAGGATAAGACTTAGGAGAAGCATGTGTGGAAAGGTTGTTGGGAGTGTTATGAGGAACCCTAATCCTAGGAGAGGTATGGGAACAGGTCCTGGAGACAGATTAATATGAGAAATGCCACCCTGATAAGCCCTGCTTTAAAGAAACTTAGATAATCCTAGATTAAATAAAAGTAAAAAATGGATTAGATGAGAAAAACTTCTGAGTCAGTAGGATTTTGTGAGCTAAAATTCCAAAGAATACACTGTGGGAGAACCTGAACTAAAACGTAAGGACCCCAGTGGCCAGGCAGGGCAGGAGAGGGGCCCAGTGAGGGCAACTAGGGGCCTAATGTACAAGGCGTTTTGAACCATGTGAGCCATTTTCAGCTGGGAGCTGGCCATGCCAGGATTATATTTGATTTTAGAGAAGTTACTATGGTGGCAGTTTGGAAACTGTCTTTTTTGGAAGAGTGAAGAAAAGATAAGTCAAGAAGCTTTGCAATAAAAAAGAGAATGATTAGGGCCTGAACAATGAGGAGGAAAAAGTATGTTTTTAGAGACATTTGGAGGTAGAATTGATTCGGTCAGACAACTGTGTTGGTAGAAAATGAAGAGTGAGTCAGAAAAATTCTTGGTGTGTAGTGTTTTAAATGAATGAAAGTACATCTTCAAGAGAGGGAAACTTGCCCCTGATCTGCCAGTAACTGAAGGTCACAGCAAAGTTGTAAGGTGGCGGCTAGCTAAGCTATGCTGAGTGTGTGAGAAGCAGGAGCAAAGTAATATGTTCATAAGTGTTCCAGACTCTGCCTCTCTGCCATGTTTTCTCTTTCACCTTTGAAATAAAGGACGGTTAGAAATGAAGTGGAAAAATACCAGCCTGCTGACTTTTGAAAGGTTGAGCTTTTTAGGAAGAAACAAGGTCATTATCAGTTTTAAATAAAACAGAATATGACCTTGAATTAGAGACAGATTAAGTAGATATCTAATTAGTGAGTGCAGCACACCTAGCCATACAGCACTCCGAAGCCAAGGACAGGCAGGTGGCTGCGTTCTGCTGCCAGAGAATCATCTGGACCTCGTTGGCAGGCACTGAGCTAAAGGCACAGAGGAAGCTGCAGATGGCAGGGTATAGTGGAGAACATTAGGAAGAGAGAAGGAAGTGAGACACAGTTCTAAAATGTCATCTATATTTCTGTCTAATATGTGTGTGTGAGTATAGATTTCCCATCAGTATTTTGTATATCATAGTTGTCAACTTGCTATGATCTATTGCCAATCAAATAAAAATATCAGCTAATTTGCTCCTTCTTCCTCTACTGCAGGGCTATCTTGGTTAACCGCTTTACTAAAATTCAAAACTGAAATAGTTATTTGCCTTGAGGATAAAGTAGTAGTTAAAGTGTAATTAATTCTTTTACCTAACTTAGCAAATACAGTTATGATGTTTTCTTGTAAAGATGACAAAGTATATTGCTTTAAAAAAAAAAAAAGATCTAATATTCTTCATGGTGGACTTTAGTTAGCCGATAAAAAATAAATTCAAATATAGAGAGAGCAAAGTAAAGTATATTAGTTACCAAAATATAATAATTTGATATCACTACTCCTCTTAATTTTTTCTTAGCTTTTTGATTACTGATGAATTATAGTAGAACAATAAATGGATTGTTACGTTTGACATTTTGTACTTCAGTCTGGAAATATTGGCATTAAAAATAAAAAAATTTCAAATTGCTGTTTGAGCAGCAGTCTTAAGTCTTCATAGTAATTTTTTCTTTAAGTAATTTTGTATTTTCAAATAAGCCTTAATTTATATGATTATTCAAATTGTTAGGTTATATTTTTCTGAAGCAGAATTAGAAAGACTTCTAACCTACGCATCAGAATGGACACTTACTTTGGTTCATATCAGAGGAAATTGTGGTCTGCTCTGGTCTTCCAGACTGGAATATGAAACCCCTTTTGAGAGCTGTGAATTACACTTTGATATTTACAGACCATGTAACTCATAAGCTGTGGACCCCATTTCATTTAACTTCACTCCTCTGGCTTTCCTTCTACCTGGCCCTTTCCTTTTCCTGTTTGTTTCTTTTTGTCTTCTTACATTTCTCCCTCTTGATGAGTTTCCTTCCCCTGTTTTACTTCTGACTTTCTCTCTGGTCAGTCCCTGCCTGCTCAACTCCAGCCTTGGGAAGCCATCTGTTTAAGAGGAGCAAAGGCCAATTTAGAAGGATGGAGGCTTGACCCTTCAGATGCTATCTGGCAAGACGAATGCTGCTAAAAAGTAGTGTTGCCTAACTACATATTCATTTTGACTTCCCTACAGAATTTTATTTTCTTTAAAAAATTTTAATGTCGGGGCATCTAGGTGGCTCAGTCAGTTGAGCATCCAACTCTTGATTTTGGCTCAGGTCATGATCTCAGGGTCACGAGATCCAGCCCTGCATTGGGCTCTGTGTTCGATGTGGAGTCTGCTTGTCCCTTCCCTCTGCTCCCCCCTCCCAGCTCTCTCTCTCTCTTTCTCTCTTTACTTTCTTTTACTTCTCTCTCTCAAATAAGTAAAATCTTTAAAAGTTTGTTAATGTCACATTAAATAAGATTCCAACACAAAAAAATATATAAACAAGCACCTCATGAACTAACTCCCCATGGTCTCCCCCTCCCCAAAGCATATTTTTAATAAGCAAATAAGAGCAAGTTTAGGTAGATAAGTTCAGAATTTGACACATTACAAAATACTACCACAGCTACTATTCGTTCTTGAAAAGAGCAAAGAAAAATTTTGGTTTTTAAAGAAAAGCACACCACTTTTGATTAAACCCTAAATCTTTCTCAGGTTCCTAGTTGTCTGGCTACAAGTCAAGCCTATATGTCCACTGGCCTTGGACATGTGCTCTTCTGTTAAAACTTTCTTAACAAAGATAACTTGAATTATGACTACACACAAAATTTAAATTCTAAATGAACCCAACCGTTGCTAAGAAACTGAGTTTTACAGAATAAGGATGGGTTAGTAGCAGAGTCATCTTGTGTATGAACCGTCACTGCTTAACTGTCTCTGTTCAGTCTTAGTGACTTAGCAGGGAGCACTTTCACCATCTGTCCATTAACACACAAGTGGTCCATCCACCTTTGGAAAAGTAGAGTCTTTTCGAGGATATAAAAAACATATTGTGAGAATTTAGCTCCTGATCCCTAATTCTTTTCTACCTCAGGTATCTTTCTTGGATTTTGGTATTTCTTTGCCAAGTTTCTATGTTTCCTCTATTTTACAAACTTTGGTGCATTGCTGATACCTTAATTCTCTTTTCTCTTGATTTTTAGCTTTGTATTTTCCTGCCTGGGAGTTGTCCAGCCCATTGACAAATGATACCAGCACCATCCTCAACACACCTAAGACTATCTTAGTATAGCATTTGCTCATGAGGATAATATCAGAAAAACTTAAGAAAACTAGGTGCAGAAAAAGTCCCAAGTTGCACTTCATGTGTATATGGTAGAACATCAGAATCACTTGCTGAGTATTTTGAAATCCTCAGAGCGGGTGTGCATCTAAGGGGCTGCTGACACTGAGAGACTTCAGGTGTCCTACTCACAGGCTATTGCATAAGAAGCATCAGTTTGTTACTCATTCTGTTTAATGACTATTAAGTGGTATTTTTGACATTCTACACTTATTTTACATGATAGTTTGTTGTTTACATATTGCACTTTACTGAGGTTTTAAGCTACTTAGTTTTATTTAAGAAATCAGTTGGAGAGGGGAGGGGTTGAGTGACAGGTAATGAATTACTCTAAAACATCAGGGAATAGGTTCCTGTTAAGCATTTTTGTGTAGAACAGCTGTTTTTCAAAAACAGTTACAGCCCATATGTAACAGTATGGGCAGTATGACCATTTCTAACCACTACTCTTAACACCCTGGCCTAACCCAGCATCATCTGTTGACTGGATTCTTGTAAAGAACTCCCTGCTTGTAGCCCTGCTCCCTCTAGTTTGTTCCCAGCATAGCGGGGGCAGAATAATGCTGTTACGTTAGCAATGTTAGGTCATGTCCCTCCTGTGCTATATTGCAGTAGCACCGCATTTTACTCAGCGAAAAAGGCAGACTTCATCCACTGTTCCACAAGATCTTTCTCTTTCTTCTTTTTTTTCTCTTCTTGTATCTCTGTAATCTAGATCATAATGTGAAATTCAAGTACATATGTTTATTAGTTATTGGATTTTTGAGTTATGGTCCATATATTCGTCTTAAGGAAAACAAAATCATAAATTGCATGAGATTTTTAAATTCTTCTCACAGTAAATGGCACTCGCTAGATAAATACCCCTATTTAAGAGGATATATTTCTTTATCTCTGAAATGAGGGTAATACCCACCAAGTAATACCTAATTTCCTCAAAGCAATCTTTCCCTTGCATTTTCCTTATTCATTTATTGTCTCCACATCTCTGTTACTTGGTTTTCTTTTTCCTTCCCTTCTTTCCTTTCCGCCTAAATCTGTCTTTGAGTAGCTTTTCCAGCCAATGAAAAGCACTCTGTTATCTTATTTTTCCCCCCATTATACCATTACATATGTGTAGAAACTTTCATTTACCTCAAGTATGCTGTAACATAATCAGTAATGTTATTTAAGGATAGATGATGGTTGAATGATTTATTTATGGATTCGCAAGAAATTTCTAAATAAAAACTCATCCTAGAAAGATAAAGCAAAAAGGAAAAGGAAAATGAAATGATTTTGGTTAAGGAGTAGAGCAGGGGGGATTGATCTGTGATTAATCTAAATTTAATTTTGATGGAACCTAAAATTTCAAAATACATAAGCTTTTCTTATATTCTGTGGCCTATATATCAGTTTTCCTTGATATCTTTTTATAAATGTGTATGTTATGCAACTAGATATTTTTATTTTTAAATATTTATTTATTTTAAGTAGGCTCCATGCCCAACATGAGGCTTGAACTCATGACCCTGAGATCAAGAGTGGCATGCTCTACTGACTGAGCCAGCCAGTCACCCCCAATTAGATATTTTTAATATCTAATTTCTTACAAGTATTGGCTTTATGCCGGGTTTCCCAAACATGTATATTATAATGTATGTATATAATGTTACCTATTTACTTTGCAAGGAACATATTTAAATATATGTGTATAAATTCATATATATTTAAATATATATCTCTCAAGAATATGTGTATGCATAGAATATGATGTTGGATTTATTTTGTTTTTAATAAAAGAGCTTTATTATGTACCACACAATTGAGCTTTTTGTTTATTTCTGTGAATTCATTTTCTCTTCAGGTCATTTATGGTAACATTTAAACCACTAAAGGTTGAAGTCTTTGCTTCTCCAAAATTGAAATTCACAGATATTCTTTCATGGTATCATTGATGTTTGCAAATAATCAATTGCAAGTTTATCTCGACGCAATTTTAATATCAATGTGTAGAATTACTTTGAAAACTTTGTGGCTTTCTTCATTTTTAAAAATTTATAGCTATTCATTTTAAATGGGTTTATTTTTCATTTCTGCTCTAATAATTCAAGAAAAACAAACAGGTCAAATAGGCAGGATCCTGGATACTGGTGATTGGTTGGCATTTACATAGATCTTTCATATAGGATTTAATAAAAGGTGACCTGAAGTTCAGAAATGTAATCTATAAGACAATCAGAAAAAAACAGTTCTTTTAAGCACATTCTTTGAGGATTATATGATGCCTACTCCATAACTGTAATAATTTTGTGTATCTGTCAAAACATGTCAGCTATATTCAATAATGGGGATAGCAGGAATTTGAGGCTTCATGTACATTTCTTGTTGTCACAGGAAGGTCAGCCCTTTGAAAAGAGATAGAAATGAATATTTCTCCAAAATTCTATTTCCCTTCATTTTAGGCTATCTCTTAATTCCAGCATTTTCTGTGTTTGATAAACAGGCCAAATATACATTTTATTTATTTGGTGGGGTAGGAGGGTGATGAAACTTTACAAATTTCACTGGCATTGCACTTGGCTGATAAGAATAGGATTTTGTCTCGCTCCAAAGAGATTACATGAAGTAGAATTGGAAAACAAATTGTATTTACAAAAGATAGGATGATGTTCCTAATAGGTGTTCAGAATAGACTATTCACTCTCATATTCTGCTGAGCTTTACTAGAAATAACTTCATTTCAAAAAGAGAACAAATCTGATTGAAGGTAAAAGCCTTCCCTCTCCAAAGATACTTTCCAAAGGGCTTACATTAAATTTTCCTGATGGGTACACAGCTGTATTTTAGGTTGTATCTGTATAAACTGGTAATGTGGAAAATAAAAATCTAAATAGTACACTTGATTGCTTCATGCACCAATCATTTAGATTACTAAATTTATATCTATAATTTTGGAAGGGATGTTGCAGTATGATGTTCTGACAATAACTGTCAAAGTCATATTACTGGGATCTATTTTCATCTTGTTGTCAAGGTAAAGTTATTGAAATTCACAGTTGGTAGGTCAGAAAGATCACTGACTATCTCTTGTCATCTGTGGTTTAATGCTGACCTAAACAGCGACTGTGTAATGTCAGAATTATCACAGTGTCTGGGCTGCAGAAGTACAACATGCCCCGTGATTGAATGCACTTCCTGTCTGGAATATAGATTCTGAAAACGCCCACAGCCACAAACTAGAGTGGTTTAGAGACTTCGTTTTTAATTTTGCTTTCTCTTTTTCCCATGCATTTTAGATCTTGGATTTAGTAAAAGGGACACATTACCAAGTAGCCTGTCAGAAGTACTTCGAGATGATACATAACGTAAGTCAATTTTTAAACTTTATGTCCTAATTTTTTGTTTTTTGTTTTGTTTTGTTTTTGTTTGTTTGTTTTTGTTACTCCATGTTTCATTCAGGGATTTTAGTTGTAGCATAGAAACCACTCCAGCTATTTTCACCAGCAAGGGATTTATTACATGGTATTAGGTAGCTTATAAAATTTATAGATGGACCAGAGAATTAAAACTAGGATACTCCAGAATCAGAAACATTGTGACCAGGAGAAGCTACTCAGCGAGAAAACCTTTACTGCAGCTGCCACCCACCACTTTACATCTAAGGATGAGACCAAGGATCAGTAAACTTTCTCAGGAAAGTGCCGGATTATAAAAATTGTAGAGTTTATTGTCCATATGGTCTCTGTCAAAACTGCTCATCTCTGCTGTTGTAGTCAAAAGCAGCCATATACAATATATAAATGAATGAGCATCGCTGTGTTCCAGTAGAACTTTATTTACAAAAACAGATCGTGGGCCAGATTGAGGCCTAATTAGCAACTCTTGGAATAGACCTAGAATAGTTGCCCCAGGTGCCTAGAAAAACCAGAGGCTTTTGCCATCTTTCTTATAGAAAATCTGATTGTTTTACTTGTGGCTGCCCCCTGCATATTCATTTTGCTTCCCAAATCTCCTGTTTACCTGAACGGCAGAACATTGGTTGCATGTAGGACCCCTAACTGCAAGGGAATCAGGGAAATGTATTTGGTTTTCCTCTTGTGAGCCTCTTTTGACATGCTTCTGTATGTAGTACAGCTGCGCCTTGGAGATGTTACGGGTTTGGTTCCAGATCATCCCCGTAAAGTGAGTTGAATGCATTTTGGGGTTTCTCAGTGCACGTAACAATTATGTTTCCATTATACTGTAGTCTATTAAGTGTGCAATAGCATTATGTCTAGAAAATGTACATACCTTAATTAAAAAATACTTTTTTTTAAAAGATTTTTTAAAATTTATTTATTTGACAGATCACAAGTAGGCAGAGAGACAGGCAGAGAGAGAGAGGAGAAAGCAGGCTCCCCATTGAGAAGAGAGTCCGATGCGGGGCTCGATCCCAGGACCCTGGGATCATGACCTGAGCTGAAGGCAGAGGCTTTAACCCACTGAGCCACCCAGGCACCCCCCAAAATACTTTATTGCTAAAAAAATGCTCACAATCATGTGAGCGTTCAGCAAGTCAGTCTTTTTGCTGGTAGAGGGTCCTCCCTCCAGGTTGATGGCCGCTGACTGATCAGGGTGGTGGTTGCTGAAGGTTGGGAGAGCTGTGGCAATTTTGAAAAATAAGACGTTTGCCACATCGACGGACTCTTCCTTTCATGCATGATTTCTCTGTAGCATGGGATGCTGTTTAATAGCATTGTACCTACAGTAGAAGTTCTTTCAAAATTGGAGTCAGTCCTCTCAAACCCTTCCACTGCTTCCTCAACTAAGTTTTTGTCGTGTTCTAAACCGTTTGTTGTCATTTCAAGAAATTGCTTTCTGTGCTTATCCATAAGAAGCAACTCCTCATTTATTGAAGTTTACCATGACCTTGCAGCAACTCAGGCACATCTACATGCTCCACTTCTAATTCTAGTCCTCTTGCTGTTTCTACATCTGCATTTACTCCCTTCACTAAAGTTTGAGCCCTGTAAGGTCATTGCTGACGGCTGGAATCATCTTTTCCCAAACTCCTATTAATGTTGGTATTTTGACCTCTTCTCATGAATCTGTTCTTAATGGGATCTAGAATGGTGAATCCTTTCCAGAAGGTTTTTTTTTTTTTTAAGATTTTATTTATTTACTTGATAGAGCAAAGGAGAGAGAGCATAGGGAGAGGGAGAGGGAGAAGCAGGTTCCCTGCTGAGCAGGGAGCCTATCGTGGGATTTGATCCCAGGACCCTGGGATCATGGCCTGAGCTAAAGGCAGAGGCTTAACTGACTGAGCCACCCAGGTGCCCGTCCAGAAGGTTTTTAATTTACTTTGCTGAGTTCCATCAGAGGAATCATTGTGTATGGCAGCTGTAGCCTTACAAAATGTATTTCTTAAATAATAAAACTTGAAAGTCAAAATGACTCCTTGATCCATGGGCTACAGAATGGATGCTGTGTTAGCAGACATGAAAACAACATTAATCCTGTACATCTCCATCAGAGCTCTTGGGTGGCCGGACACCTTGTCAGTGAGGAGTAAAATGTGTGTGTGTGTATACATGTATTTTTTTTTTTTTTAAGTAATCTATACCCAACGTGGGGCTTGAACTCATGACCCCTAAATCAAGAGTTTCATGTTCTACTGACTGAGCCAGCTGGGGGACTGAGGTTCCCACGGTGAGCAGTAATATTTTGAAAGGGATTTTTTTTTTTTTCTGAGCAGTAGGTGTCAATAATGGGCTTAGAACCTTCAGTCAACCATGTTGTAAACAGATGAGCTGTCATCCAAGCTTTGTTTTTCCATTTATAGAGCACAGGCAAAGTAGATTTAGCATAATTCTCAAGGATTATTCCTAGGATTTTCAAAATTATAAACAACACTGGCTTCAACCTCAAGCCACCAGTTTCATTAGCCCCTAACAAGGGAGTCAGCCTGTCCTTGGAAGCTTTGAGGCCTAGCACTGACTTCTCCTCTCTAGCTATGAAAGTCCTACAATGGCATCTTCTTCACTACAGAGCGGTTTCATCCACACTGAAAATCTGATGTTTAGTGCAGCACCTTCAGGAATTCTCTCAGCTAGAGCCTCTGGGTAACCTGCTGCAGCTTCTCCATCGGCACCTGCTGCTTCACCTCGTACTTTCATGTTATGGAGATGGCTTCTTTCCTCACACCTCGCGAACCAACCTCTGCCAGCTTCAAACTGTTCTCAGTTTGAAGCTTCCTCGCCTGTCTCAGTCTTCAGAGAACTGAAGAGCTAGAGATTTGTTCTGGATTAGCTTTGGCTTCAGGGATGTGGCTGGTGTGATCTTTTGTTCCGACCAGGAAGACTTCTCATATCAGCAATAAGGCTGTTTTGCTTTCTTATCATTCATTTGTGTGTTTTCTGGAACAGCAGTTTTCATTTCCTTCAAGAAATTTTTCTTTGCATCCACAACTTGGCTGTTTGGCACAAGAGGGCCTAGCTTTTGGCCTCTCTGTTTTCAGGACGCCTTCCTCACTATGCTTAATCATTTCTAGCTTTGATTTAAAATGGCAGATGAGCAGCTCTTCCTTTCACTTGACACTGGGAGGCCGTTCTGGGGTTATTAATTGGCCTAATTTGAGTATTACTGTGTCTCAGGGAATAGGGAGACTAGAGGAAATGGGGAGAGAGAGGGAATGGCCAGTGAGTAGAGGAGTCAGACCACATACAACATTTATCACTTAAGTTTGGCATCTTGTATGGGCATGGTTTCTGGTGCCCCAGCATGACTACAGTAGTAACATCAAAGTCCCCATAACAAAAATAATCATTAAGTTTGAAATATTGGAAGAATTACCAAAATATGACACAGACATGAAGTGAGCTAGTGCTGTTGGAAAAATGGTGCCTATAGCTGGCTCAGCTGCAGGGCTGCCATGGACTTTCAATTTGTTTAAAAAAACAAAACAAAACCAATACCTGGGAAACACAGTAGGACACGGTATGCCTATATAAGTCCTACTAGCAGGTTCTGAAAGGTGTAAAGCAAGGGTCACAAACTCAGAAGCCTACAGAGAGGTTAGGCAGATAACCCAAAAAAGTATAGGTGGCTGTGATTAATAGGAGAGTACGGGAGGAACTGTTGTGTGCTGACGAGTTCAGGTTCCGTTAGGGGCCTTCACGTCGATGAGTATGAAGACCCTGTACAAGTCAGCTGAACACACAGAACCCCCTTGTTGGCAACCACTGGTCCTGACCCTGGCTTCCTAACCCAGGACAGATACCGAAGAATAGACCTAAAAGTCCATGCAGTTCTTAAGACATTTTTTTCTGTGAGTGTATATATGCATTTTTTTTTAAGATTTTATTTATTTGACAGAGAGAGAGATCACAAGTAGAGAGAGAGAAAGAAGGAAGCAGGCTCCCTGCCTAGCAGAGAGCCTGATGCAGGACTCCATCCGAGGACCCTGAGATCATGACCTGAGCCGAAGGCAGAGGCTTAACCCACTGAGCCACCCAGGCAGCCCCTACATATGCATTTTTTTGAAGTCTGTTATTCGGTTTCAAAGAGATCCATCCATGACCCTCTCCAAAAAGAGGGTTGTGTTTATTGAATTCATCATCAGCTACCATGCTATTCATTTGTGTTTTTTCTGGTTTTCATGAAATAGTTTTTCCTGTTGTGATTATATAATAGTGGAATTTCTTACTTCATGAAATATTTCATAGGAAAAATATACCCTATAATATTACCAATCATGAATATAGTACTGTCAGCCAATGTCTGTAGAACCTTTAACACATGCCCGGCCCAGCACTAAATACTTTGGCCACATTAGCTCTTTTGATCCACACTGCAGTACTACAGCTAGATGCTATTTTTATTCCCATTTACAAATAAAGTTTAGAGAAGCTGAGCAATCTGTGTAAGGTCCTACTGCTCATAAGGGATGGACTTGGCTTTGAACCAGACTGTCAGGTAACTATTTAAAGCTTGTGAGCCTGACATTTACCTGTCTAGATTCATGATCCAACCATCATGGTTTACATTTAAAAACAAATCCAAAGCCTAGCAATTCTGTATGTATAGGAATCTCACCAGGTGAGCTCCCTTTGTTTGGTATTTTCAGCACCGGTTTTGCATGACTCTTTTCCTTAAAGACCATATTCCTTAATTTGCCTGCTCAGCTTGAGAGGTTTAATTTCATATGTGTTCTTAATTATGTGTGGGCCCTTTTAATTCAGAGGCCTCTGAACTTCTACAAATTGAGGTCTATTATTCAGTCTCCTTCCTTTTTTAAAATAAGATGTGAAAAATAGATTGAAATGTTAAGTTTGTAACATAATCCCCAAAAAAGAATTTTTTTTAGTTCTCAGATCAGCTTTTGTAGTATCTCTCATTCCTATAGGAGTATTACTACTATGGCCAATTTTAAAACTTGCCTTAGATTAACAAAGATATTAAAAAGATGTATGTCTAAATATGTAGACATATAACTACATATAACCTTGGCCACATAAAAATTGATGGAATAAAAAGGCTGTTTGAATTCACTAGATATCTCATTATAGGTTTTTAGTGGTGAATATCTATTATTTTTTCTCATTTAATTTCAAAGTAGAATCCATTTTTATTGTCTGTTTTCTGCCATCCTGTCTGCCCCCCCCTTAAAAAATTTGTTAAAGCTGTTTATTTTCCTGAGGACTCTGTGATCAAACTCATTTTGATGAAAGTTTGAAAATGAACCAGTTAATTGATACCATTTACAGCAGCACTATGATAGTTCCATATGGCTTTTTTGGTAATACCAGCTGCCTCATTATAGGCTGTCATTGCAAAACCTCTTGATTAAAACCCAAACATCCCATAGGTAAAACAATATTGCTTCCATTCCTTCAAAATCTACATTTGCTGTGGCAGAAATATGAGACCTATGTTTGTGTAAAGGTCATTGTGTGCAAAACGTGTTGATTCCAAGGAAATATTTGAGATTCATTTAGTAGATGTCAAAATCTGACCTGCTTGAAATCCCATTTTCCTCAGTGTTTTGAGAGAGCAGTTTTTTATTTTTTTTCTTTTGGTATACTCCCTGTGTAAATGAAAATACTAAGCCTTGTGTAGATTCATCTCTGAATTTTAATTGAAAATCTTTTTTTAGAAAAAGGCCTTTTAAGGCACTGGGTCATTCTTAATACTTATTTTCCAAATAGCTGAGCATAAGTTTTCCCCCACCATATAAATCTTTACAGAAATCTTGCTAAATTCTACCACATTTTCCTGCAGTCTTAAACAGGATATCACAAATACAATTCAGCTTTTTTATCATTATTATGGATATCAGTCAGACTGCTGGGCTAGCAGCCATGATCATGTCTCACTTGGATCACTGCAATTGCTTCCTAACTCATTTCCCAGCATCTACAACATGTGCACCATTCCAGTTCTTTACCCTCCACATAGCTGTTAGAATGATTTTTAAAACAGAAGAATATGATTATTTCAGTAAACTGCTTTAAAAGAAAAACAAAACAAAACAAACCTTAAAAGGGCTTTCCCAATTGCTCTAAAGGTGAAATCCAAAATTTACAATGTTGCCTTTAAAGGCTTCTCCACCCGTTTCCTTCCCTTGGACTCCCAAATACACTGGTTTTATTTCATATCCTTTACAGTACTTTGGGACTTCTAAGCTAATACGGCAGAATGAAAATGTATCACAGAATTTCTTTCTCTCAGTAGTGAGCACAGTGTACAAAACACAATGAAAAAATCATCAACCACAAGGAAAACATCACCAATGGCAACCAATTAAGAAAAATGGAAATGGAAAATTCTCAGTGTTTCCATATCTAGAATGTTCCTATCTTTTTTTAAAATAAGGAATAAAGGAAATAGATGCTGATGTTTAAACAGACCTATGTGAAAGTGGGGGATTTCTATGGGTGTAACTTGTTTTCCTATTCTTCTAAATTGATTTTGAAGTAAAATCTATTTTCATTCTGTTAGGGTTTGTGGGGGCAGTGTGGAAAGGAGCATAATCAAAGTTATTTTTTTTTTAACAAGAGGAAAGGAAACTGAATAGCAACTTCCTTCATCCAGAAATAAGAGTAAAAGAAAACATTCAAAAACAAAGAACCTCTCTTAGAGGAAGAAAATACAATCCAGTATATAGAAGGAAACTCTTCATAATTTCATCATTCTATCAAGCAACTTAATTAGACCATGAGTTCATTAAAATGAGCTTATTAGCAATGAGTTAAGAAAGTGCAATTGCAGATCCAAGAGAGACAGCTGAAAAGCCAAACATCACATAGAAACATGGTACATGCCCTCATTTCAAGGCCCTTGTCACTGTTCTAGTTGGCTAATAAGAGCATTAGTTAATTTTTAAATTAACATATAATGTATTATTAGCCCCAGGGGTACAGGTCTGTGAATAGCCGGGTTTACACACTTCATAGCACTCACCATAGCACATACCCTCCCCAATGTCCATAACCTCACCACCCTCTCCCTCCCGCCGGCCACCCTCAGTTTGTTTTGTGAGATTAAGAGTCTCTTATGGTTTGTCTCTGTCCTGATCCCATCTTGTTTCATTTATTCTTTTCCTACCCCCCAAACCCCCTACGTTGCATCTCCACTTCCTCCTATCAGGGAGATCATATGATAGTTGTCTTTCTCCAATTGACTTATTTTGCTAAGCATAATACTCTCTAGTTCCATCCATGTCGTCACAAATGGCAAGATTTCATTTCTTTTGATGGCTGCATAGTATTCCATTGTATACAGATACCATGTCTTCTTTATCCATTCATCTGTTGATGGACATCTAGGTTCTTTCCATAGTTTGACTATTGTGGACATTGCTGCTATAAACATTCGGGTGCATGTGCCCCTTTGGATCACTACGTTTGTATCTTTAGGGTAAATACCCGGTAGTGCAATTGCTGGGTCATAGGGTAGTATAAGAGCATTAATTTAAAATGGAATAAAAAATATGTACATTTTTTAAACAGTATATATTTTTTTAAGGATTTTATTTGTTTGACAGAGATCACAAGCAGGCAGAGAGGCAGACAGAAGAGGTGGGGGAAGCAGGTTCCCTGCTGAGCAGAGAGCCTGATGTGGGGCTCAAT
This sequence comes from Lontra canadensis, assembly GCF_010015895.1. Classification (NCBI taxonomy): domain Eukaryota; kingdom Metazoa; phylum Chordata; class Mammalia; order Carnivora; family Mustelidae; genus Lontra; species Lontra canadensis. The sequence goes on along the minus strand of NW_022631021.1, from coordinate 14,679,777 downwards.
CCCATCACCCTGACATCATGACCTGAGCCGAAGGCAGAGGCTTAAACCACTGAGCCACCCAGGCGCCCCTAAACAGTGTATTTTAAGCAATATATTTTAAAGATAAAATATTTAAAGGCCTTTTATTCATCTTTTTTTAGGGATCTTATTTATTTGAGAGAGGGAGAGAGAGCAAGAGAGAGCACAAGCAAAGGAGGGGGGGAGAGGCAGAAGCAGGCTCCTCCATGAGCAAGGAGCCCGACATAGGGCTCAATCCCAGGACCCCTGGGATCATGACATAAGTCAAAGGCAGACGCTTAGTTGACTGAACCACCCAGGTGTCTCTCTCTTATTTGTTCATCTTTTGATGTACAGGCAAGGTCTCTTACTTGAGTAGTTTTGGAATTAGAATTCAATTTTTTTTTTAATAACCCATACCCATAATACACCATCACCACTTTCCAGTTCATCCTTCTTTAAAATAGAAGAGGAAGCTAATGATACATAGAAAACAATATGATTTTTTCCCCTTTCTTTTTTTCTTTTTAAGTGACTTGAGTCTTTGCAAAGGGGTTAACTTAGATTTCATAAAACTAACAACTTTCTTTTTACACTCCTTTTTCCTTGGTTTTCCCTGAGGTAACCTTATGACGTAGCAGCTGTTATTACTATAACCTCCATTTCATTGCTGAGGAAACTGAAGCTTAGAAAGATGATCATATTTCATTTTGTCCACGTTGAAGTCTAAGAATTCATTTCAATCTAGAGAGTCCTCTTTTGTGATGATAGATGTATTGAGAATTTTAACAAGTTGATACAAGGTGTAGAAAATCCCTAATGTGTAATTATAGCACAAACTGTTAGATTCTTTTTATATGAAAAAATGCTACTATGTTTTTTATAATCTTTTTTTTTTTTTTTAAGATTTTTATTTATTTACTTGACAGAGATCACAAGTAGGCAGAGAGGCAGGCAGAGAGAGAGGAAGGGAAGCAGGCTCACTGCTGAGCAGAGAGCCCGATGCGGGGCTCGATTCCGGAACTCTGGGATCATGACCCAAGCCGAAGGCAGAGGCTTTAACCAACTGAGTCACCCAGGTGCCCTGTGTTTTTTATAATCTTTATAGCCAAGTTTAGCTTTAGAAATATTATATGGTTTGTAAGCTTATTTGATTTTGCATAAAACCTCTTAAAACAGATTTCAGAGCAACTAAGTGATCAGACGGCCTTAATTCAGACAAAACCAGTTACTAGTTCTATGATTTTGCATAAATCATGTAATCTCCTTAGGCTTCGTTTTCCTAGTTTGTACATGTGGGAGGTTCAACTTAAAGGATCTTCAAGGTCTTTCCAATCTCTAATGTTCTGTTTTTATAAAACATAAAGCCTTCTGACTGAAATGTGTTCTACGATAAACTTTAAATGAAACATTTTGTAAAATGCAAACTTTATATTGGATCTCCCACTTTTTAATGAATTGGGTGAAAAATCGAATATAATAAGTTCACAAATGACTCTATTGTCAATAAAAATTATAGATTTATCATAAAACATTCAGGAAACATTTTAAAATTAGACAGCAAAGTAATAGACAAAAATTTGTTCTTAGTGATCTGAGTAATAACTTTTAAAATTAGTTTATATGCTATCAATCTGCTATACACTGAAGTTACTATAAAATTATTGGCCCACCATGTATCAACAACTAACTAAAGAGAATCAGAGAATCCTGGGGTATTCAAGTAAGTATTACCAGAAAACACTTTGTTTATTGGTTCACCTGTTAAGAGGGTTAATTCTGAACCATAACAGCAACTCTTTTAACCCCCTGCTAATCCATTTTAATCTACCATAAGATTATACATGCTTTAATCACATCACCTCCCCTCTTAAGGATTTTAGTGACTCCCTGATGTGTATAAAATTAGGTCTAGACTACTTACCCTGGTTTTCAGGGCTCTCTGAGGCCTGGCCCTAGCCTATCTTTCCAACCTCATTTCCTATTATTCCCTTTTATATGCCTTTTATACCAGGCCATCTGATCTACTTGCTTTACAGGAACATTCCTTCTACCTTGCCCATGTGGTTCTGCTGCTTATATTAACCTTGACCTCATTATCTCAGCTTTTCACTCTCTCCATCTTCTCAAATTCAACTCATACAGCCCTTCCTCACAAAGCCTTTCTTGATCAACCCAGCCAGAATTTCTCTCTAATGTGGAGATAATAAGGCTATATCTGTGACCCTTATCACTTTTTTATTCTTGATAGAGATTTTTAAGTATATGACTTATTAGGCTGGAAATTTCTTTAGAGTTAGTCAAATGCATTTGTGTGTGCTGAAAAACCGCTATCTCCTAATGTGGCCTTCTACACAGTAAGTCTTCAATTCATATGTGGCATGTTCGACTGGTAAAAACTGGTTAGTTCTGGCATCAACTCACCAAATATTTAGATACCTACTGTATGCAAGTCTCTTCAGTACAAAGAGTGAGACATAAAAAGGTCAATAAATAGAAGATGAACAAAGAAAGTGTAATGGCTTCTCAGTTTGTAAAAAAGTAAAATATGCCCTAACAAAAACACAACAAATAACTCAAGTAAAATGGTATTTTTTGTTGTCAGCATCAACTGCAGAAGGCAGGGAGCACAGAGATTTTACATGTGATCAACTTAGTTGATCTTCACAACTTCACATTGGTTGAATGTGAACAAAGGGACTAACGTAGGAGGTTCACACTTCAGGAGCTATCTTGCTCTTCTGTCATACCCCAAGAGTTAGTAAAAGGCACACATATTTTAAGAACTTAATGCATTATAAAATTACTGACCTTGGCACAAGGACATGACAGCAGAGCCTACTGGTTATGAGCATGATCTACTCTTTCATATCCCATCTCCAGCCGTGCCAGTATGCGATCTGGGGCAAGTTAACTTAACCTCTCTCTAAACTGAAAGAATGTTGAGAATCTCCCTTCACAGGGTTCTTATAGAAGTTAACTGTATAGATAAACCTGTGTGTGAATGAGTATGGCATGTGTTTTATGCCACTTAGAATAATGTCTGGCACATAGTAGGCATTCAGTAAGTGCTTGCTAGTATTAAGGAACATATTTTTCTTCACCATTAATAAATTTTGGAATCAAAGTTAGGGGAAAAGTGGTACTCGTTAAATCTTTAAATACAAGAAGTATTAACATCCTTACAGGGGCGCCTGGGTGGCTCAGTCATTAAGCATTGCCTTCAGCTCAGGTCATGATCCCAGGGTCCTGGGACTGAGCCCCACATCAGGCTCCCTGCTCAGTAAGCCTGCTTCTCCCTCTCTCTGCTTCTGCTCTCTCTCTGCCAAATAAATAAAATCTTAAAAAAATATACTCTTACAAAGTTTTATTGTATATTAAAGGTACAGGATAATGGATAATTTGAAATGATACTCCAAATTTATTTTAATTTAAAGTTTAGTGATAGTATTTGAGTAAAGAAATATCTTAAAGCTGTAAACCTGGTCATGTTTACATTAAGCCCCATTGAAAATTACAAAAGAAAAAGATTTTTCTATAAAAAGCCAAAGATTAGAATGAAAAAAATACATTAGGTTGCTTGTGCGTTGTTTATATGATACTAAATGGGATTGCTTATGCCAGACTTATACAAATACTCTAAAATAGGAGTGCTATCAGGGTCCAATATGCAGACAGTGTGTGTTTATATTTACTCCCTATGTTTAAAGACTACACCCTCATCCCCCCACCCCTCACAAGTATTTCTTGACAGATAGGCAGGCAGGCATTTTGCTTAGCCCTCTAAGATGCTGAGTAGAAGGTAGAGATGAAGTAGAGCTAGATGGGGAACTGAAACTAAGTGCAGAGGTTCGGCCTGGAAATACAAATGCTGGAGCCATTCATGTTTAGGTAGTAGTTGACACACCTTCTGAATGAAATCATGTAATCAGTGAATTGAGAGTTACGACCGAGAACTACTAGGTTTTGGGCAACTACTAGGTTTTTGAACAACGACTAGAATGGTTATGAAGCCCCTTTATTTATACCTTTGCTATGTATTTATATGATATGCGTTTGCTTTCTTACACAGGTGGATGATTGTGGCTTTTCTTTGAGCCATCCTAATCAATTCTTTTTTGAGAGCCAACGGATTCTAAGTGGTAATAAAGACATCAGGAAGGAATCCATCCAACCAGAAACTCCTCAACCCAAACCAGGTGTCCAGAAAGCCAAGGATGCGTCATCTGCTCTGGCCTGTCTAAATTCCTCTCTGGAAATGGATATGGAAGGACTAGAGGATTACTTCAGTGAATGATTCTTAGGCAGTTAGGAACCCTTTTCTTCACTAACTTTCCTTTCTTACTTTCAAGATTTTGCTTGTTTCTTTTTTAACCTCTTAGTCTACTTCTTCTCCCGTTCCCCAGTTCATCCCCTGGAAAGGAGGCTTGTGGGTAAAAACTAAGACTTCCACTATATTTTCCTTTGACAAAAAAGAAAAGGAAAAATTTCTTTTGAAATCAGATGATTGAGTGGTGTGATCTAAGTCCTGTTTTAGGAGATAAAACAGCTTTCTAAACTGGTTACACTCCCCTAGAGACAATAGAACTAAAAACAACTCTTATTTTAAACCTTATTGCTATAATTTTTACTCAATCCTTTTCTGGAGCATTTTTGTTAATAAATATCAAAATGTGTATAGTGTATCTGTATGTAATTGCAGGAGTCAGATCATGAGAGAAGGTGTCCAAGAGGGTGGTAGAGGAAGACCCTGACTTCTCCTCCTATGCAGGGCATACCCAATCTCCACCTACACATACAGAAGTTCTTCCTGAAAAACTAAAGGCTGATTACATCTTCTGCACCACAAAAGGTAGAGGGGCCACACAGATGGGGTAGAAGAGTTGGAGACACAGTAATGATGGGAACCCTACTCTCAGTGCTACAAACTGTAGTGCGGGGGAAGCACTTAAGGACTCAGGTGCAGATTCGCCCAGCCAAAAACACAGTGACTTAAAGACCAGCTAGACTGTAAGTGAAGGAATTACATTATTAACCCAAGAGCATCTGCCAGGCAGTAGGGGAACAGCTGGAAATTGTCTCCAGGATCAGAGGTGCTGGTGAGCAACACTGTTTATGTTTGCTTCCACTTTGTAGTGTAGACAGGAGCAGCATCCTGGCGCACTAGCTAACCTGCTGCCTCAGTGAGCCTTGGGTCTCTAGCACACCCCAGCTCCAGCCATCCTACCAAAGCTGCCCCAGTGTGGCACACATCAGGACATCCCTGGGCTGTGCCCACTACACATCAGCCATCTTGCCAAGGTGGCCCAGATGCAAAGCATGCCGGGACGCCCCTAGGCGGTACTGGCTTCAGCTCTATCCACCCCACCAGGGCAGCCCCAGTTTGGATAAAGCCCTGGCCCATACCTGCCCTAGGTCTAGCCATTCTGCTAGGGTGGCACCAGTATAGAGCACCCCAGGATCCCCTGGCCATACCTAATCCAGCTCCAGCTATCCAGGCCAAGGCAGCCCTGGCACATTGTGCTTCAGGAACCCAAGCCTGCACCAGTCCCAGCTCCAGCCAGCCATTCAAAGCCTCCAAACATGCAGTCTATACAGGACCACTCCTTCAAGACTCAGAGAGGTGGTAGTTTCCCTTAATTCATAGCAATGGGGAAAGTAAAAAAAAAAAAATGAGACTGAGAAATATGCTGAAAGAAAAGGAGGGAAGGAAGAAAGAAAAATAGAAGGAAGGAAGGAAGGAAGAAAAGAAAAGAGAACCACAAAATCAGAAAAAACAAAACAAAAAAAACCCCTAAATGGTGATAAACAATGTACCTGGTGAAATAATTCAAAGTGAGTTCTGGTCTAAGATGACATAGGAAGACCCTGAAATCATCTCCTCCGTGGACACACCAAATCTACACCTACGTATAAAGCAATTCCTCCTGAAGAACTGAGGGCTGACTGAACAGCTTCTGTACAACAAAAGATAGACCACACAGAATGACAAGATAAGACAGAGACCCAGTAACAAGAAAACCCTATCCCTGATGCAAACTGCAGTAAGGAGAGAGAGTACTGAAGGACCAGGAGCAGGTTCTTCCACCCTGGGGCACAAAAAAAAAGCCAGTTGAAAAGAACAGCTAGTATATAAAAGATCCACCAAATGGGGGGAGTTGCTGGAACTCTCTTCAGATCAGATGGGCTGGGAAGCACCATGATTTATCCTCCCCTCCTTGAGAGCAAAGATGATAGCAGAGTTCTGGATGCTGTAGCCAGCTTGCCATTTCAGTGAGCCCAGACCTCTAGCCCACACAAGCCCCAGACATCCTGGAGTACAAGAAAAAAGCCACAATTTCAAAGAGCAACTAAACTGTAAAAGGAGGAGCCCTAGAACCTTCCCAAATGGCAAGGGAACTGCTGGAACTTTGGGTTGGAGGGGCTGATGAAGACCAGAGTTCATGTGCCCCATCCACCTTGGTAGTGCAGATGGGAACAAGTCTGGGCATCCTAGCCAGTCTACTCCCTCACTGAGGTCCAGGCCTTTAGTCCACACCAACCCAACCCATCCCACCCAGAAGGCCCAAGCATGGTGCACACCAGGACACCCCTGGTTGGTGCTCACTATAGCTCTTGCCATTGCACCAAGATGACAGAGGCACAAAGCACACCAGAATCTTCCATGTCCAAACCACATCAGTTCCAGACAGTTTGCTAGAACACCCGTAGAAAGAGCAGTGTGGGACTTCCTGGCTCACACCTGCTTCATCTCCAGCCACCCTGCTAGAATATCTGCTGTGTAGAGCCTTCTGAATACCCCTGGTCAGTAGCTTACCTCAGTTCTAGACTCCATACCAGGGTATCCACTGTACAGATTTCCCCAGGACACCCCAATGCACACCTGGCTTCGCTTTAGTTGCCCCAACAGGACACCTTGTTTGCTGAGTACCAGAACACCCTAGCTTGCACCCACTTCAGTTTCCAGAGCACCTGCTGCACAGAGCAGCCCAGGACTTCCTGGTTGATACCCACTTCAGCTTCAGCAGCCATACCAGGGTACCTTATGAGCAGAGAGCCTAGAACTGACCATGCATACTTCAGTTTCAGCCACCCCACTAGGATAGGCCAGTACATATTGCCTCAGATCCCCAGCTCATGCTAGCCACAGCTCCAGTCATCCAGCTAATGTCACCAGGCACACAGTCGACACATGGGATGACCATACAGAAGACCATTCCTTCAAGTTTAGGAGAAGTAGCTGTTCCAACTAATTCATAGAAATACAAAAAGTCAAGCAAAAGGGGAGACAGAGGAATATGTCCCTCCCCAAAAAAGATAAAAGCTCAAAAAAGGAACTAAATGAAACAAATGAACAATGTGTCTCATAAAGAGTTTAAAGTAATGATCATAAGTATGCTCACTAGACTGGAGAGAAGAGTAGAAAAACAGAACTTCTACAGAGAGACAGAGAAAATATAAAAAAGAACCAATCAGAGTTGAAGAATACAATAAATGAAATATACACTAGAAGTAATCAACAGATTATCACAAGGGACTAGCAATCTGGAAGACAGGGTACTGGAAAGCACCTAAACTGACAGTAAGAAAGAAAAAAATTTTTAAAAAGTAAGAATAGGTTAAGGAATCTCTTGGATAATACTAAGTGAATAGACATTTGCATCATAGGTGTCCCATAAGGAGGAGAGAGAGAATGGGGCAGAAAACTTATTTGAAAAAAATTGCTGAAAACTTCCCTAACCTGGGGGCAGGAAACAAACAGTTCCAAACACAAGAAGCATAAAAAGTTCCAAACAAGATAAACCCAAGAAGGTCTACACCGCAACATAAAATAATTGTCAAAAGTACCAAGAGATAAGCAACTAGTTATATACAAGGGAAACCCCATAAAACTATTAGCTGATGTTTGAGCAGAATCTCTGCAGGCCAGAGGGGTATGACAAAAATATATTAAATCAGCTTAGAGGAAACCAAAACAAAACAAAAAACCTATAACAGAATACTGTACTTGACAAGGTTATTCTTCAGACTTGAAGGAGAGATAAAGTGTTTCCCAGACAAACAAAGGTTAAAGAAGTTCATCACCACTAAAGTGGCCTTACAAAAAAAGCTAAAGGGTAACAGGCTAGAAGAAGCAGAGGAATGACTTAATCACCTGGAAAACAGAGTAATGGAAAGTAATCTATCTGAGCAAATGAAAGAAAAAATATCATGCAAGATAAGAATAGATTTAGGGAATGCAGTGACTCCATCAAAAGTAATCACGTTTGCATTAGAGGGATCCCAAGAGAAGGAGAGAGATACAAAGGCAGAAAATTTATTTGAAGAAATAATAGCTGAAAGCTCTCTGAATCAAAAGAAACAGATATCTAGATCCAGGAGGTACAGAGATCCCTCCACAAAAATCAACTCAAGGGGATCCACACCAAGATATACAATAATTAAAAGGGCAAAAAGTAGTGTTAAAGAAAAAAAAATTTTAAGCAGCAAGAGAAAAACAAGGGACATTCAAGGGAACCCCCTTAAGGCTCTCAATGAATTTTTCAGCAGAAACTTTGCAGGCCAGAAGGTAGAAGCATGATATATTTAAAGTTCTGAAAGGGAAAAATCTGTAGCCAAGAATATTCTACCCAGCAAGACTTATCATTCATAATAGAAGGAGAGTTGATGAATTTCTCAGGTAAACAAAAATTAAAGTTCATGACCACTAAACCAGCCCTATAAGAAATATTACAGGGCCCTCTCTGAGTGGGAAGGAAAGACCATATGTGAGAACAAAAAAAGTTGGAAGCATAAAAGTTGTAAAATTAAGTATATCTATAAAAAAATCAGTTAAGGGATTCACAAATGGATGTAAAAATATGAAACCATATTTCTAAAATGTGGGAGGAAAGGAGTAAAGAATAGGTTCATATGTAAAGCAATCATCAACTTAATATAGACTGCTATATGCAAAAGATATTATATGGTAACCACAAATTAAAAACCGAAATAAAGAATAGAGAGAAAGGAATCCAAATATATCACTAAAGAAGGGCAGCAAACCATGAAAGAGAGCAAGAGAAGAAAGAATCAGGAAAAAAACTGCAAAAGTAACCACAAAACAAGTAACAAAATGGCAATAAATACAAATAAATAATTACTTTGAATGTAAATGGACTAAGTGTTCCTATCAAAACATAGGGTGACACAGTCGATAAAAAAAACAAGACCCATCTATATGCTGCCTATAAGAGATTTATTGCAGATTGAAAGACACTTGCAGACTGAAAGTGAGAGGATGGAAATACATTTATCACGCAGATGGATGTCAAAAGAAACCTAAAGTAACAATTCATATATTGGACAAAATAGACTTTAAAACAAAGACTGTAACAAAAGACAACTGGACAGCCACATGCAAAAGAATGAAACTGAATCACTTTCTTTGACCATACACAAAAATAAACTCAAAATGGATTAAAGACCTAAATATGAGACCTGAAACCATAAAACTGCCAGAAGAGAGCACAAGCAGTAATCTCTCTGACATCAGCTATAGTAACATATTTCTAGATATGTCTCCCGAGGCAAGGAAAACAAAAAGAAAAATAAATCATTAGGGCTACATCAAAAATAAAAAGCTTCTGCACAGCAAAGGAAACAATTAACCAAACTAAAATGCAACCTACTGAGTGGAGGTGATACTTGCAAATGGTATATCTGATAAAGGATTAGTACCCAAAATACTAAAAAAAAAACCCAAAAAAACAAAAAACTGATACAACTCAACACCCAGAAAACAAATAATCCATTAAAAGTGGGCAGAAGAAATGAACAGACATTTCTTCGAAAAGACACACAGGTAGCCAACAGACACATGATAAAGTGCTCAACATTACTCATCATCAAGGAAATACAAATCAAAACTATAATGAGATATCACCTCACACCTGTTAGAAGGGATAACAAAAACACAGTGCTGACGAGGATGTGAATAAAAAGGAACCCTCTTGTACTATTAGTGGGAATTAAACTAGCGCAGCCAGTGTGGAAAACAACATGGAAATCATTCAAAAATTAAAAATAGGGCGACCCTAGAATCCAGGAATTGCAATACTAGGTACTTGCCCACAAAATACAAAAGCACTAATTCAAAGGGATGCATGCACTCCTATGTTTATTGCAGCATTATTTACAACAGCCAAATTACGGAAGCAGCCCAAGTGTCCACCAATAGATGAATGGATAAAGAAAAAAGAAGAGGGAAGACAAACCAAGAAATAGACTCTTAACTCTAGAAAACAAATTGATGGCTATCAGAGAGAAGAAGGGCAGTGGGTGGGCGGGTGAAATAGGTGATGGGGATTAAAGAGTATATTTATCACAATGAACACTGAGTAATGTATAGAATTGTTGAATCACTCTGTTGTACACCTGAGTTTAATATAACACTGTATGTTAACTATACTGGAGTTAAAATTTAAAACAATTTAAAAAAAATCATGAAGTAGAAATATGCATGTGTTAAACTTTTAAAATAAATCTAAAAATAATTAAAAAAATAATTTTCTGGGTTAAACTTATCAGTGAAAGGGGTCAAAAGGTACAAACTTCCAGTTATAGAATAAATCACAAAGAAGTAATGAATAGCATGGTGATTATAGTTAATAAGAGTGTACTGCATATTTGAAAGTTGCTGAGAGAGTAGAACTTAAAAGTTCTCATCACAAGAAAATTTATAAATATATATGGTGAAGGATGTTAACTAGACATGTTGTGATTGCTTTGCAATATATACAAATATGAAATCATAAGGCTGTATACCTAAAACTAATATAATGTTATCTATCAATTATACTTCAAAAAAATGCTTCTGAGGTTTTTGTCCAGTGTATTGTTTATGTACTATTGTATAACAAATTACCAAACATTTGGACCCTAAAATAAACATTTATTATTTCATAGCTTCTTTTGGGTGTGGAATATGATTGTACTTATTTTGGTCATCTTGCTCAGGGTAACTCACAGGGCTGAAATTAAGGTATCAGCTGGAGAACTGGGTCACTGGGATCAGAACACATTCAAGGGGAGGGAATTATCCAAATGCCTGAATACCAGAAGGGGAATCACTGGGGGCCATGCTAGAGGCTTTGCGCTAAGGCAAAAGCATTTAATAATATGGTCTATCATAATACCAACATATAAAATTATGAAGTGTTTGGTTGGACATTCTTCTGCATGGCAGAGTAAGAAAGTAAATTAGCAAAATTTTCAGGATGCCCATCTGAATATAAATGCATAAAACAATGTTTATTTTAATCTGGCCTAACATTTCTTTAAAAGAAAAAAATGAGGGCACCTGGATGGCTCAGTCGGTTAACTGACTGCCTTTGGCTCAGGTCATGATCCTAGATCCTGGGATTGAGTCCCACATCAGGATCTCTGCTCAGTGGAGAGTCTGCTTCTCCCTCTAACCCTCCCCTGTCTCGTGTTCTCTCTCTCTCTCTCATTCTCTCTCAAATAAGTAAAATAAAATCTTAAAAATAAATAAAAGAAAAAAGAATGCACATGTACAAATATGTAATTATAATAATGACCATCATGCTGGTGAAAATCACACCACACTATACTAGAATTTTGTTTTGTGAATTTGTGTGTATTTCCATAAAGGGCAGTGACTTCAATGTATTCACTATGATATTCTCATTTTCTATCACTGTATAAATAAATTTTTAACAGAAAGGTTAGAAGAAGTTTAAGTGAAAAAGAAAAGGCCATAGAGAAGAAAATTATGGAAAAAACATGCAAAATATGACAACATATACAAAAAGCATGGGAGGGGAGTAAAAAAGTTCTATTAGAATGTATTTAGATTTAAGGAAACATCAATTAGTATAGATTGCTATATACTCAGGATGTTATGTATGAACCTCATGTTAACAACAAACTGAAACTCTAAAATACACAAAAAACTGAAATTAAAACCAAGCATAACATTACAGAAATTCATCAATTACAAGAAAAAAGAGCAAGCAAAGAAGAAAGGAACAGAGAACTACAAAAGCAACCAGAAAACAATTAACCAAATCAAAATATTGATCAGTAACACCTGCCATACCTACCAATAACTACTTTAAATGTGAAATGCCTAAATGCTCCTTTTAGACATAGGATGACGGAATGGATTAACAAACTATAGAAATGATCCCTGAAAGTAGAGTCTTGACAGAATGGATTAAAAAACAAAAAACAAACAACCAAAAAAACCAGGACCTGTCTATATGCTGCCTACAAGAGACTCAATTCAGGCTTAAAGACTCATAAAGACTGCAGGTGAAGGGATGGAAAAAGATACTGGTGAAAATTGAAAAAGAAAACAGCTGGAGTAGCAATATTTATATCACAAAATAGACTTTAAAACAAAGACTATAACTAGAGACAAAGGCATGACATAATGATACAGGCATCAATCCTACAGGAAGACATAACAATTATAAATACCTATGCACTCAGGATTGGAATACCTAAATACTTAAAGCAAATGTTATCAGACATAAGGGAGAAATATAATAGAGGACTTTAGCAACACAATAGCAGAAGATTAATAATCAAACAGTCTTTATTTGTTTAAGTAGGCTCTGCATCCAGCGTGGAGCCCAATGTGGGCTTGAACTTACAACCCCAAGATTAAGACCTGAGATGAACTCCAGAATGAGATGATTAATCAACTGAGCCACCCAGGGGCCCCAGTCAGTCTTTAAATGATTCATTAGACCATTAGTGCAATCCCTATCAAAATACCAACATCATTTTTCACAGAACTAGAATACTGCTAAAATTTGTATAGCACAAAAGACTTCAGATAGCCAAAGCAATCTTGAGAAAAAAGGACAAAGCTGGAGATATCACAATTCCAGTTTTCAAGATATACTACAAAGTTATAATTATCAATACAGTATGGTACTGGCACAAAAGTAGACAAATTTATCAATGGAATAGAATAAAGAGCTCAGAAATAAACCCACAAAAACATAAAATCAATTAATCTATGACAAATGCAAAAATATACAATGAAGAAAAGACAGTCACTTTAATAAATTGTGCTGGGAAAACTGTCCAACTAAGTACAAAATAATGAAACAGGACTGCTTTCTTATACCATACACACACAAAAGAAGCTTAAGATGGAATAAAGACATAAATAAGAAACATCAAACCATATGCGTTCTAGAAGAAAACATAGGCAGTAATTTTTATGACATGACCTTAGCAACATTTGTCTAGATATATCTCTTCAGGCAAAGGAATCAAAAGCAAAAACAAACTATTGGGACTACAGAAAAATAAAAGGCTTTGCACAGAAAAAGGAAACATGAACAAAACAAAGAAGGAGACTACTGAATAAGGAGTTAATATCCAAAATACATAAAGTACTTATACAACTCAACACTCAAAATAACCCAAATAATCCAATTTAAAAATCACCAGAGGAAGTGAATAAACATTTTTCCAAAAAAGATATACTAATAGCCTACAGACACATGAAAAGATGTTCAGCATCAGTAATCATTGAGGAAATGCAAATCAAAACCACAATGAGATATTACTTTACACTTGCCAGAATGGCTAGAATCAAAAATACAAGAGAGAGGTATTGGCAAAGATGTGGAGAAAAGGGAACCCTTGTGTAATGTATTCTTGGTGGAAATGTAATTGGTACAATCACTTTGGAAAACAGTATGGAGTGTCCTAAAAAAAAAAGAAAGAAAGAAATACTATATGATCTACTAATTCCACTGGTGTGTATTTACCCAAAGAATACAAAACACTAATTTGAAAAGATATATGCAACCCTATGTTTATTGTAGCATTATTTTTAATAGCCAAAATATGAAAACAAGCCATGTCCACGAATAGATGAATAGATACAGAAGTGACACACACACACACCTGCACACACAATGGGGTACTTCTCAGCCATTAAAAAAGAAGGAGATCTTGCCATTTGCAACAAGATGGATGGACCTAGAGAGTATTACACTAGGTAAAATAAGCCAGAGAAAGACAAATACCGTATGATTTCACTCATATGTGAAATCAAAAAAATAAAATGAGTAAACAAACAAAAAGCAGAAACAAATCTATAAAGATAGAGAACAAACTGATGGTTGCCAGAGGGGAGGGTGCTGGTGGAGTCAGTAAAATGAGTGAAGGGAAGTGGGAGACAATAGACTTCTTGGTATGGAATGAATAAATCAGGAGGCTAAAAGGTATATCATAGGGAATATAGTCAATGGTATTGTAATAGTTTTGTATAGAGACAGGTGATTGCTATGCTTGTGGTGAGGATAGCATAATGAGATATTGAATCACTATGTTATACAACTGAAACTAACATAACATTGTATGCCAACTACTCTTCAATTTCAAGCAAAGAGTTTGAGGTATGCCTGGGTTGCACAGTTGGTTAAGCATCTGCCTTCAGCTCAGGTCATGATCCCAGGGTCCTGGGATCAATTCCTGCATTGGACTTCTTGCTCAGTAGGAAGCCTGCTTCTCCCTTTACCTGCTGCTCCCCTGCTTGTGCTCTCTCTCCTGACAAATAAATAAAAATTAAAAAAAAAATCAGTTTGAAAGAATAGTTATACAAATGCTCTCCATACTTGAGAAAAGAGTAAATGAACTCAGTGAGAACATCAACAAAGAGATAGAAAATATAAGAGAATCAGAGTAGAAGGATAGAAAACTGAAATGAAAAGTACTAGAAGAAATCAACAGCAGATTAGAGGATTTAGAACAGATAGGTGATCTGAATTACAGGGTATTGAAAAGCACTCAAGCTCAACAGGAAGTAGAGAAAGAAAAAAGAATGAAGTTAAAGCAAAGGCTTTCTGGGACAACATCAAGCATGCTAACAATTACATTATATAGTTTCTAAAAGAAGAAGAGAAAAGAACAGAAAACTTGAAGAAATAATAGCTGAAGAAGAAATAATAGCAGAAAACTTCCCTAATCTGGGGAAGGACACAGACATCAGGTCCAGAAATCACAAAGAGCCTCTAATAACACGAACCCAAGCAGGTCCACACTAAGATGCATAATAATTAAGATGTTGACATTAAAAAGAGAATCTTGAAAGCAGCAAGAGAGAAGCAATTAGTTATGTACAAGGGGAAATCATAAAGCTATTAGCTGATTTTCAGCAGGAACTTTGCAGGCCAGAAGGGAGTGGAATGATATATTCGAAGTGCTAAGGGCTGGTGCAGGGGTGGGAGGGGTTGGAGAGAAAACCCTACCCAAGAATATTCTACCAAGCAATGTTATCATTTATAATTGAAGGAAAAATAAAGAATCTCCCAGACAGAAGTTAAAGGAGTTTGTCACCACTAACTCAGCCTTATAAGTACTGTTGCAGGGACTTCTTTATAAGCAAGAAGAAAAGGCTCTATCAAGTTATGAAAACTTTTCCAGTTAAAATCAAACATTCAGTAAAGATAGTAGATCAGCCACTTATAAAGCTAATAAGAAGTTAAAAGACAAAGTACTAAAATCAATTATATATAAACGAAAGTCAAAGTATTCACAAAATGAAAGATGTAAATATGATATTGTATAATTAAAACACAGAGGTAGGGAGTAAAAATGTAGTGCTTTTTAAATGTGTTTAAACTTCAGTGACCATCAACTTAATAAAGACTGCTATATACTTAAAATGCTATATATGAACCTCATGGCAAAACCATGAATGTCATGGTAAACCACAAATCAAACCCTACAGTAGATACACAATAAAGAGAAAACGATCCAAACACAACACTGATAAAGTCATCAATCACAATGGGGAAAAGTAAGAAAAGTAGAAAGGAACAAGAGACTATAAAAACAAGCAGAAAACAATGAACAAATGACAATAAATACATACCTATTAATATTTATTTTAAATATAAATTATCTAAATGTTCCAACTCAAAGACATAGGGTAACTATCTGGATGAAAAACAAGACCCCTTTATATATTGCCTACAAGAGGCTCACTTCAGACTTAAAGACACATAAAAACTGCAAGTGAGGGGATAGAAAAAGATATTCCATGCAAGTGGAAAGAGAAAAAATTTGTAGTAGTAATACTTATATCAGACAAAATAGACAGAAAATCAATATGAAGTAGTGCCTCTGAGTGACACAATAGACCAGGTGGACTTAACAGATATATACAGAACGTTCTATCCCCAAACAGTAGAATACACATTTTTTTTTTTTTCAGAACATTTCATAGAACATTCTTTAGGACAGATCACATAGTAAGCCATGAAGCCGGTCTCAATAAATTCAAGATTAAAATCATATCTTTTTGGAACCCAACAACATGAAAGTAGAAATCAATTACAAGAAAAATAACCTGGAAAAATAACAACAGAGGAAGGGTAAACAACATGCTAATGCTACTAAATATCCAATGGGTCAACAAAGAAATATAAAAGGAAATTAAAAAAATACCTAGAGACAAATGAAAATAGAAATATAATGGTACAAAATCTTTGGGACACAGGAAAAGCATTTCTAAGAAGGATGTTTATAACAGTACAGGCCTACCTCAAGAAACAAGAAAAAGCTCAGCAAACAATCTAACCTTACATCCAAAGGAACTAGAAAAAGAAGAACAAACAAAACCCAAAGTTAGTAGAAGAAAGGATATAATAAAGGTCAGGGTAGAAATAAATAAAATAGAGATAAAAACTAATAGAAAAGATCAATAAAACTAAGAAGTGGTTCTTTGAGGAGAAAAACAAAATTGATAAATCTTTAGCCAGACTCGTCAAGAAAAAAAGAAGACTCAAAAGAATAAAATCTGAAATGAATGAGAAGATACGACACCCCAGAAATACAAAGGATTACAAAACACTACTACAAAAAATTATATGCCAAGAAATTGAACAACCTAGATGAAATGGATAAATTCCTAGAAACATATAATCTTCTGAGACTGAATCAGAAAAATAGAAAATCCGTACAGACCAAATACTAGTAAAGAAATTAAATTAGTAATTTAGAAAGTCCCAAGAAACAAAGTCCAGGACCAGATGACTTCCTAAGTGAACCCTACCAAAAAGTTAAAGAAGAGTTGATATCCATCCTTCTCAAACTGTTCCAAATAATAGAAGAAGGAAAGTTTCCAAATTCATTCTATGAGGCCAGCATTACTCTGATCCCCAAACCAGATAAAGATACTATAAAATAAGAAAACTACAGGTCAATATCCCTGATGAATACAGATACAAAAATCCTCAACAAAATATTAATATACCAAATTTGACAATACATTAGGGATCACTTACCACAATCAAATGGGATTTTTTTTTCCAGGAATGCAGGGGTGACTTAGTATCTGGAATTCAATCAACATGATACACAACATTAGCAAAATGAAGGATAAATATCATGACCATCTTAACAGATGCAGAAAGCATTTGACAGAATTCAATATCCATTCATGATTAAAACTCTCAACTAAGTGGGTTTAGAGGGAACATACCTCGACATAATAATGGTCATGTATGAAAAACCCATAGAGAACATTATACTCAATGTTGAAAATCTTAAAGTCTTCACTCTGAGATTAGGAAAAAGACATGGATATCCACTCTCACCATTTTTATTCAACATAATATTGGAAGCCATAACCATAGCAGTCAGGCAAGAAAAAGAAATAAAAGCATCCAAATTAGGAAGGAAGAATTAAAACTGTCAGTATTTGTAAATGACATGATACTATATATAGATAGAAAATACTAAAGACTCTATGAAAACTATTAGAAGTAATAAATGAATTCAGTAAAGCTGCAGGATACAAAATCAATACACAGAAATTGGTTGCCTTTATATACACTAATAATGAAGAAGCAGAAAGAAAACTTAAGAAGATAATCCCATTTTCAAGTACATCAGAGAGTACAAAATACCTAGGTATAAATTTAACCAGGAGGTGAAAAAACTATACTCTAAAAACTATGAGACAATGATGAACCAAATTGAAGATGGCACAAATAAATGGAAAGATATACCATGTTCATGAATGGAAAGAATTAATATTGTTAAAATGTCCACAGTACCCAAAGCAATCTATAGATTTGGTGCAAATACCAATCATATTTTTCTATAGAACTAGAGCATATGATCCTACAATTTGCATGGAACTACAAAACACCCAAGATAGCCAAAACAATCTTGACAAAGAGAGACAAAGATGGAGGTATCATATCCCAGATTTCAAACTATACTACAAAGCTCTAGTAATCAAAACGTTATGGTACTGGCACAAAAACACACCCATAGATCAATAGAACAGAAGGCCCAAAAATAAACCCACATATATCATCAATTAATCTATGACAAAGGAGGCAAGAATATATAATGGTGAAAAGACAATGTCTTCAGTAAATGATGTTGGGAAAATTATACAACTAAATGCAAAAGAATGGAAGTGGGCCACATTTTTTACATCTTACACAAAAATAAACTCAAAATAGATTAAAGACCTAAATGTGAGATACAAAACTATAAAAATTCTTTTTTTTTAAGAATTTATTTATTTGACAGAGAGAGATCATAAGTAGGCAGAGAGGCAGGCAGAGAGAGAGAGAGGGAAGTAGGCTCCCTGCTGAGCAGAGAGCCTGATGCGGGGCTTGATCCCAGAACCCTGAGATCATGACCTGAGCTGAAGGCAGTGGCTTAAACCACTGAGCCACCCAGGTGCCCCAAAACTATACAAATTCTAAACAAAAACTTATGCTGTAATCTCTTGGACATTGGTGTCAACAATATCTTTCTTGATGTGTCGCCTCAGGCAAGGGAAACAAAAGCAAAAATAAACTATTGGGACTACATCAAATTAAAAAGTTTTTTTTTTTTTTTCATGGTAAAGGAAACCATCAACAAACCAAAAGGTAACCTACTGAACGGGAAAAGATATTCACTGATGACATGTTCAGTAAGAGGTTAATATACAAATTATATAAAGAATTCATATAGCAAAACACACACACACACAAAAAGATAATCTCTGATTTTAAAATTGGCAGAGGACCACAACTGGTATTTTTCCAAAGTAGATATAGAGATGGCCAGTGACATATGAAAAGATGCTCAACATTAGTAATCATGAGGGAAATGCAAATCAAAACCATAATGAGATATTACCTCAAACCAGTCAAAATAGCTAGTATTTAGAAAAGACAAGAAATAAAAATGTTGGTGAAGATGTAGAGAAAAAAGAACACTTATGCACTGTTGGTGGCATGCAAATTGGTATAGCCACTATGGCAAACACTATGGAGGATCCTCAAAAGGAAATACTATAACTCAGTAATTTCATTTCTGGGTGTTTTTACAAGAAAACAAAAAAACCAGTGCAAATTCAAAAGGTTATATGCACCCTTATGTTTATTGCAGCATTATTTACAATGGCCAAGATACGGAAGCAACCTGTCTGACAGTTGAATAAAGAGGATGTAATGTATATATTTAGTCAATGGAACATTATTCAGCCATAAAAACGAATGAAATTTTGTCATTTGCAACAACATGGATGGTCCTAGATAATATCATCCTAATTAAGATAATTGAGACAGAAACAAATACTTATATGTGTCATCTAAAAAACTAAAAATAGACTCTTAAATATAGAGAACAAACTTGTGGTTCCTGGAGGGGAGCTAGGTAGGGGGATGGGTGAAGTATATAAAGGGGATTATGAGGTACAACTTCCAGTTATAAAATAAATAAGTCATAGGAATAAAAAGTACAGCATAAGAAATACAGTCAATAATATTGTAATCAATTAGTATCGTGACAGATGGCAACCACACTTATTGTGGTCAGCACTGAGTAATGTATAGAATTGTTGAATCACTATGTTGTACATCTGAAAATAATATTTTATGTCAACTATACTTCAGTTAAAAAAATAAAGTGTCATACTAGCCTAACAAATCAGACACTATCTCAGTTTTTAAAGGTATTTTGGAATATCCAAAATACTGCCCAGTACCAATGAAGATTTTTAACTAGTTTTCTTCCTTCTTTTTTCCTTGAGTTGGCCATTTGTGGTTACTCCACATCAGCAAAGAGAACCTTTGCCTGTCTGAGTGATAGCAAATCACTGAAATGAACTGTGATTGGGAATGAAGAGAATCAGAATTTGTATAGTCAGTTATATCATTAATGAAAAGAAATGTTTTGTTATGAAAAATGATAGTAGTCCTTATCTCTATGATTTTCTACTCACTGTGGGCACAGGTTCAGAAGAACAGACAATTACTACCACAAGAAGATTTTAAGGAAAGTCTGAATTATTTCTCAATTCCACCCTCCAGCTTCCATACCTTACTGCTTCTGTGGTTGTTACGAATTGCCAAATAGGTTTGGTAAATTCATTAACTTCAGTAATGAATATTCATAACCCCCTCCTTTCGGTGCCAGCAATGGGATATAGTAAACATTGTGGCTGATCACAGACATCTACAGCAATGCCCTGTTCTCTGCCTGCCTTTGGCTGGCAGGTAGTGCACTCAATGCACTGTGGAGTGGGGTCCTGTAGAGGCCCTTATCTAACTAACTTATTGCCCCCCTGTGGTCTCCACTCACTTACCCAGAGGGTTTGGGGCTCTTAAAAGGGAAGCCCAGTTTGAAATGTAACCCTTCCTCACCTATTACCTTGGATTATATAAAATACTATTTTATTTCAGTTTTCTCTTCCTGGTGAGGAGAGATACTTTCCCCTTATCCTATTGAATCAGACCAGATGCTGACTAAATTGAAAAGAGGACATTGTATTCAGAAAACTGCACTGTTAGAAGCACATTTTAAATTCTGTGAAAAGCTATGGCAATATGAAAGGGTTTTAAACAGCAGCCGATCACCAGAACCTAAAAATGTTCAGCTGATTGAGCTTTTCTTTTAAGCTGCTGAGCAAAGATTTCTTGGAATATTAGTAACATCTCATTAAATGAGATACTATCTGAACCTTTACCTGTCTTTGTGAATTATGATTACCAAGTTCAGAAAATAGTATTATTCCACTACAAATTACCTCTATAAATCTCTCCCTTCTGAAATCATCTGCCATTCCTTTTACCATCTATAATTCTCAATAGGAATCCGATGACTGCCTACCACTTTATCCATGAACTGCAAAATAAGTCTTTTTTTTTTTTTAATGGTAAGAATAAGTACTACATGGAGCTGCTTTAACCACAGAATTAAGTCAGCTTTAGAAAGCCAAGCATAGATTGTAGGTCTCTGTTGTATTAGAGAAAAAAGAAAGAAAGAAAGAAAAAAGAAAAAAGAAAAAAATACAACAGAAATATTAGAAACGGTCTCATGGCTGTAGTTCAATGAGAAATCTTATGACAGGATATTTCTTAACTGGCAACATTTTGCAAGACTATCTTTTTCTACTGCCTCATGTTCTTCTTTTATGAAGCCTGTGCTCCCACTAGGTAAAAAGACAGAGCCATTAACACACAGTAGATGTGTCCTAGTTGACTATTTATTTATATTGGCAGCCCCAAGAATTTGTCATCCTACTTGAATGTTTTATATATGTCTAGTCAAATTCCAGAATAACACTAGTTTAAATATTAGTTGTATTACAAGTTCAATTTCTTGGTAATAAGGTTTGATTTTCTGTTATGTATTATACAGAAGAATATATAAATATTCTGTGAAGTCTATAGATTAGAAGAGAGGGGTTAGAGGTTTATATAAGAAGATAGAAATTAATGCCTTTCTGGTGCTTTTTGGAGTCAGGAAAAGCAATTTATTTTTCATGCTCCACAGGTCTTGACAATTTTGATTTGTTTTCTTTGAAAGCAGACCTGTTTGAATTGGATGATGCAGGAAGAACCCCAAAGAAAAATCAAAGCCAGCAGCCTCTTTTCAAAAGAGTAGCCAATGAAAAAGGATACAAGTCTTCCAGATCTTTTAACTTCTAGTCTTTTTCATCACCTCTTCAAGGAGGAGGGAGGAGAGGCTCTATGATTATCAGAGACAAAAAAAGAAACCGAAGAAAAACAGGCTGGAAATTTGTAGCTGGTTGAAACGATGACATTGTTAGTGGAGATTCTATTGTATTTCTTTCATGTTGTTTCTCCATAATGTTTCACTGTGCCTATACAGTACAAAACTCTAAATTGCAATGTGCGTAAAAGAACACTAGGAAGATTTTAAATAAACTTTTTTAGGACTGCTTATAATATTATAGAGTCATAAAAGTGAATAGTTATAGATTTTGAATGAGAGCGAGCAAAATAAAGCAATGGGAAAAAATCTTTAATTCATATAGAATTTTAATAAGCTGGGGGATTTCTTCTTTCTCTAAAAGCATTCAGAGTGTTTTGTTTGTTACACTTTGCTGTCTTACTGATACCCAGCGTCTTTGCAAGCAAACTTCTGTAATTCTTTGCAAAGAAAAGAAAACTTCTGGGATTTAAGCTTGAAAGGCAAAATGAGACAACTTTAAAGTTCTGGCGTGGTTAGAGTCTACTGTTTGCAAATTTAATCAAGGTCTTCCACAGGCATCAGCTTGACATTAAATTTAAGTGCCCATTAAAGTGAGAGTTTGACAGCAGCTCTGAATGTGAAGTTCAGTCTGAGGACATCTTTACAGCTGGAAGGAAAAAAAAAAATTGAGAAGCCTCAAACCACCGTGGTAATTAGATCCATTTGTTAACTTCTTTCCCAATGTTGGCAAAGGGAGGGAGAGAAGGCTGATGGAGAGGCAGGAGGGCCTAGAACTGGAAAGACAGTGCTCCCTATAGAAATTGGGCAATTCAAAGAAAAATGGCAAATATCTCCTCTGACAAATGAGTAAGATGGGGAAATTATTTTAAGAACTTCATTTGGTTTGCATCCCTTTCAACACACAGACAGAACTGCTGGGTGGGAGGGTTTCATTTTGGAAAGGTTTGCCCATTTGGTTGTCAGGCACTGTGGAAGATGCACATTACTTGGGAGAGGGTCTCCCAAACACATGCTTGCTTCAGAGAGTTAGTGTTCTCACAAGGGTATCTAATTTACGGTCAGGTAATCACTTATTTACCCAAAGCAGCTGGCCTTCTTCTCAGCACTGAGTTCCTGACAAGTAGATACTACCCCAGTCTAAGGCTCTTCTCCGTAATTGGCACTGAAGGCAATTAGCTTTGTGACTCTATAGAAATCTTGTCACCTGCAGGAAATTATCTTCCCACTTCATCTGACCTTCCTGCCCAAAGTGAGGCTATTTCCTGTTATTGGATTTGCCTTGTGTCTCATAAGCCCTTTTTGTCCATTGCTTTATGACATTTTATTTTCTCCAAGAATTATCACTGTAGAACCTTATCAAAAGCTGAAGAATATGTCTGTATATAAAGCTTCTGTATTTCCCCTGAGTTTTCAATCGCACTGCTGTTTTCGAACATTGATGACAAGGTAGTGAAACAACACTGCTAATAAGTGCATGACTGGTTTTTCAATTCAGCTCTACATTTCTAGGTATTCATTCACTGTAACAGAACTATGAGGCTCTTTAAGGGTCTTTGGGTTTGGTTTGTTTTAGTTTTGCACTGAATGCACAGAGAGAGAATAAATTCAGCAAATGATGCATTTAAGACTGTGTAACAAGAAAACGAAACATCTCATGCAAATTTTCCTTATCCCCTCCTCTACCTTTTTTTCAATTTTAGCTTCCACTTGAGTCATAGAGAATATCACAATCTTTGTTACTCATTTAAAAGGATATAGTGCTACTTGGTTCTCTTTCCTCTTCCCTTTCATCTCAGAGAATTAGAATGGTGATTTGTTTGTTTATTTTTTAAGTAGGCTCCATGACCGGTTTAGAGCTCGGTTTGGGGCTTGAACTCATGACTCTGAGATCAAGACCTGAGCTGATATCAAGAGTCAGACGCTTAACCAACCGAGCCACCCAGGCACTCCTACAATGGTTTTGTTTTTTTTTTTTAATTTTTTAATTTTTTAATTTTTTAATTTTTTTTTTAAGATTTTATTTATTTGACAGACAGAGATCACAAGTAGGCAGAGAGATAGGCAGAGAGAGAGAGAGGGAAGCAGGCTCCCCGCTGAGCAGAGAGCCCATTCGGGGCTCAATCCCAGGACCCCTCAGAGCCAAAGGCAGAGACTTTAACCCACTGAGCCACCCAGGCGCCCCTCCTACAATGGTGATTTAATAATCTTCTACCACCCTAACTGTTCTTGGTTCTCTCTAAATTTCCTGCCTCATGCTCTTTGCATTCCATAGGTCTCCCTAGACGATCTCCTCCACTCCCGTCTATATGTAAATTGTTCTCAGATCTGCATCTCAGACTGAAACCTCTCCTTTGAGCACAGGCCCATTCATCCAACTACCACTTGGGCCTCTCCATTAGGAGTCCCACAAGTATCTCTAATGTGTCCAAAATAAAATCTATTCTCCCTTCCCCAAGTTTGTTTTTGTGGGAACTCTGAAGTTAACCTTGACTATCGTCTCCCTTTCTCCATACATCCGAGTCGAGTGGATTTTATTTTAATACCAGCATGTCTAAACCAGTGGATCTCAACTGGGGGTCGTTCTGACCATAGGAGACCTCTGGTAATGTCTGCAGACACATTTGATTGTCACAACTGGAGAGGAGTCTGCTACTGGTAGCTAGTGAGGAGAGGTCAAGATGCTGCTAAACAGCCTATAATGCATGGGACAGCCCCTCACTACAAGTTCTGGCTCAAAATGTCAGTAGTGCCAATGCTGAGAAATCCAAAACACTTTCTTCTGCTCCATTCCCTCTTACGCTGCATTGGATTACTCTCTCATCACTTCTAACTTCTATCACCTTGGCGATCTTTTAACTTACTCTCTAGTCTCCATTTGCCTCCCCTGCATCTATTCCCACAACCCTCCTTAAGCATGGCTCTCCCTTACCTACATGACGAAGTCCAACTGCCTATGGTTAGGTGTTTGACGTCCTCTATGACCTGACTGCTGCCTGCCTCTCCAGTCGCATCTATTACCATCATCTATTACTCATTCTCGATTCTATGATCCAACCTTGTGATTTAGCCATTCCAAACATGCTTGGCCTGCACATATCTATCCTCTCTCTTCTCTGCCTTCCTTGTTTCTCTTCCTGCTGGGAACACCCTTCCATTCCTTGCCCTGCTAACTGCTATTTCTCCTTGAAGGCTCAGACTGGGTATACATTCTTTCAGCCTTCTCTGATGAACCAATATGTGGAGTCATTCTTAGAAAGTACATTGTAAGCCCTCAGGGGTGATTGTGGAAGCAGCCAAAATATCAGCAGCATTCCTGTTCTCGTGCTGTTGAGTAGGACCCCATGATCCCCAGGAGCAAAGCATAAGTTAGGAGCTATGAAAGAAGGTGAACTTCAGTTCCCCTTTCTGAACCTGGTGATTGTTAGCCCAAACATCCCTTATCCCGTGACTGCCTCCCTGCATGCCTATGTGTAGGGGAGAATGCAGGCCTGCTTTATGGCTTCAAGTTATTTGCCATCCCTTTGTACTCCTTTCCCATGCTCTGAGGCCTCTGTCCTTGCTTTTCTGATAAACAAGAATATAAAAGCTATGTGCAGAATTCAGCTGCAGCTGCTTTCCCTGGCAGAGGTAGCCCCGCAGGACCACTCAGATTGGTGTCTGAGAACTTTACATCAGTGCACAATGACACAAATATAGGTTCATTGCCCCTTTTAGGCCATCTGCTATATTTCCGTCATAGTACTTCTTGTATTAGTAATCATCCATTTACTTATGTTCCCCTTCATTGGACTATAAAGTTTTTGAGGACAGGAATTATATCATTTTCATATTTAAATCCTTAATAATTAACATCATCTCTAGTTCTTAGAATAGTGCGGGACAATCTTGGGCACTCAGTAAATGTGTGTTGAGGGAATGAGTGGTTATTTATTTATGCCACAGCAATCTCAAATTCAATGTTTCTAAGACCTACGCATAAAGGGGTAGAATGGACACGGGCTTCAGATAAACCTTCAGCAACTTCCTTAATTTTCATGTGCTTAATTTGCTTCACCTATGAAATGAGGATAATAATTGCATGCACTTGAAGGGCTATTCTATTAGAACAGAAAATTCTGTTAGAATAGTGCTATTCAGGGGTGCCTGTGTGGCTGAGTCAGTTAAGCCTCTGCCTTCAGCTCAGATCATGATCCCAGGGTTCTGGGATCGAGTTCTACATTGGGCTTCTTGCTCAGTGGAGAGCCTGCTTCTCCCTCTTCCTGACACTCCCCCTGCTTGTGCTCCCTCTCTCTTTCTGTCTCTCTCTCTCTGCCTATCTGATAAATAAATAAATAAATAAATAAATAAATAAATAAAATCTTTGGGGAAAAAAAAAGAATAGTGCTGTTTTATCTACAGCATTTAGAACACTGCCTGGCTCATTGTAACACTTAGTAAATGTTAGATGTTACTATTTGATAATCAACACTTCCAATAAATGTTATACATGGGTCCTCCCTCTTTGAGGGGCATCCATTCTGGAAAATGCTGCTCACCTAGAATGATCCTGTTATGTGCATTATACTATAGTAGGTAAGGGGGAAAAAAAGTTTTAGCAAAAAGAATTAATGTCAGTGGATTCACCTTTGACTGCTTTACCTTTGTGTCCAGGCAGGGTAGATAGAGAATTAAAAACTGTGAAATTGTAAAAACAAACAAACAAGCAAACAAACAAAAACCTATGAGACTGTAGGATCCCTATATATGGCATATACTATAGTATAAAATGTTGCTGAAATGGTGTCACAGAATATTGCTTGTCTTTTTTAAAGGGAAGAACTGAAGTAATCTGAACTTCAGTATATAGAAAACATCATAAATGTTCTCTTTTAAGGTTGTAATATTTCAGTGGCCCACATATGATTCCCAATGACAATGCCGGTATACTACAATCTCCATGAACTTCAAAAGTACTTTCATGCATATCAAATCAGGTGCTACCATGGCACATCTGGGAGTGGATATGAATAGTGATCATCTGCATTTTCCCTAAAGAAGAACATGACACATGGAGAGGTTAAGCCCCCTGAGCGGGGTGACAAACTCCCTGATGGAATCAGGCACTGTGATTCTCTGGCCTGTGCACTTTCTTTCCATCACTCGTTTTCACCAAGGGCTCCACAGCAGAGCTGAGTAGCCCAAACTGCAAGCCCCAACTAGATCAACGCTTTATAGTTGTCTTTGGCAAGTTAATTAACCCTCTTGCTTCAATTTCCTCATCTATAAAATTGGGATAACAATATTAACTATATCCTAGTGTTGGTGTGAGATTAAACGAGAATTTGTTGTCAAAATGCTTTGTACATGGTCTGACACATGGCAACCTCTAAATAATTGCTAGCTTTTATTTCTATTCTATTCTATTAAGTTTCTTTGGAAACTTCAAAAAGAGTATTTCTTTCATTAAAAAATGAGAATTATATTTTAACTGTAACCTACAGAATAAAAATTCAAGAACCCTTATCTCTTCAAATAAAAGCAAACTACAGACTCTCAAAATCATGAGGAGTTTCTACAACTAGGATTTCTCCTAACTATGGCTTCACTGGTATCATGGAATAATCTAGAAAAAGTGGAGCCAGAATTGGCACACAAAATCATGGGAAATTTTATATGCTTTATGTTGTCCATCAGCTTCTCAAGAATAGTTAACATCATACTCTCATGTCTTGTTCAGAGGACTGCACATTTATTCCCTTGTCTAAACCAGGCGATCTTCCCTGTCATTTTAATTCAATCCCCTTCCTTAAACCATAACAACTTATCTTCCGTAAGAAGTAATCTGGGTTGGAAATCAAAGAGAGAAGCTCTGGATTTTTCTCTTGATGTCCCATCTAGGCCACTGTGCTATATGGTAGATGTCTCCTGTCAGTAGGTTCCAGTAGAAGCTAGATGCCTTGGGGGCACACCCAACTTCTTGGTACTAAGCTTATCACTTAAATCCAAATACAACTGGATATGTACATTAAAATAAGATAAACACCAGAGTTACACATATCTTCTATCCATACTGAAACTGCAGGCTGTAAAAAGCACCAAGGCAGAATGGTATACATACTGCCTCTGGGTTACCTGATCCTTACATTAGGAAAAAGAGCTTATTTGTGAAGGTGTTATTCATTGTATAGGAGGATAAAATTAATGAGAAAGGCCATCTGCAGATTCCTGCCACTTACACTGGGAAAATATAATCGACCACTAATCCTCTTGTGTGTTTCCTCCTTTTTTAAAAAAAAAAAAAAGATTTTATTTATTTATTTGTCAGAGAGAGAGAGAGCACAAGCAGGCAGAGTGGCAGGCAGAGGCAGAGAGAGAAGCAGGCTCCCAACTGAGCAAGGAGCCTGATACGGGACTCAATCCCAGAACTCTGGGATCATGACCTGAGCTGAAGGCAGATGCTTAACCAACTGAGCTACCCAGGCATCCCTGGCCTGTTGCCTCCTACGTAACAGCAGGGACTTCAGAGGTGTCCTAATAAAATCTCTATCCAAAATAGTACATATTTTCTGTTCTTGCCCTGATAATCTCTTTGCGGCTATGCAACTTTGTTAATACAGTGCAAGAGCCAACATAGACAACACATGCACAAATGCGAATGACTAGATTGGCCTAAAATGGGCCGGATTTGATATGAGCCATGAGTTAGCAATACTTCATATAGATGAAAGGGCCAAAATTTTGCTCCTTTGAAGAATAAAAATTATAAAAACTGACTCAAAAAGAAATAGACCACCTGAATAGCCCTTTGTAAATATAAAGTATAATTGTAACTTGAAAATTTCCCACAAAAAGCTAGACCCAATGACTTCACTGGTACATTCTAAATAGTATATATTGGATTATATTGAAAAACTAAATACTATCAATCCTACAGAATTTTTTTTCAAAAAACAAATGGAAGACAGAACACTTCCCAATTCATGTTACAAAATTAGCACTGCCCTAATACCAAAACCAATCACATCACAAGAAAACAAAATTACAGACCAATATCCCTCATGGATAGAAACAAACATCTGTAACAAAATGTTAGAAACTACAATCAAGTAATATATATAAAGGACAATATATCATGACCAAACAGGGTTTATACCAGGATTGCAAAATCAGATTAACATTCAATAATTAATTAATGTACTTCAACATTTCACAAAATAAAAGAGAAAAAAACCCATATAATCCTTTCAATAGATGTAGACAAAATTTAACATCTGTTCATGATATATATATATATATAAAAGAACTCTTCGTAAACAAGCATTAGAAGGGAACCTCCTTAACCAGATAAAAGGCAGCTATGAAAATCTGAGAGGTAATACCATATTTAATTGTGAAAGATTGAATGCTTTTGTTTTTTTTTAACATCTGGAACAAGATAAGGACATCCATTCTTACCATTTCTCTTTCAGCATTATACTGGGGGCAGGGGGTCTTAGCTAATGTAGTAAGGCAAGAAAAACAAATGGAAGCATATAATTTGGAAAAGAAGAAAGAGAACTCTTTATTCACACTGAGATGATGTGTGTATACAGAAAATTTTATGAACTCTTCAGAAATGTTACTGGAATAAATAAGTGACTTCAGTAGGGTCAAGGGATACAAAGTCAATATACTAAAATTTCTTATAGATCTACATACTAGCAACAATTAGAAAAGGAAAATTAAGGGGTTCTGGTTCAATATGACAATGTAGAAAAATACTGAACTATCTCCTCTCATGGACACACAAAATCTATAGCTACCTAGGAAACAATTTCCTCTGAGCTACCCCCAACTCCCACCAAAAAAACAAAAAACAAAAAACAAAGACAAAAAACAAAAAGCCCAACTAGCTAAGCAACTCCCACGCCTCAGAAAAATGAGGACCCCGCCCCCAGGATAGCAACCCCAACAGAGAGGAAACTCAAAGCCTCAAGCTCAACCTGAAGAGCAAAGGATTTGGAGCCCATATCACACACCTGTACTCTTAAGACCTGTACCTTAAGGACTCCTAAAGATAATATAATTAACCCAGTTAAAATACTAGTTTATAACTCATATTTAAAGGTAGAAAACAGGGGCACTTGGGTGGCTCAGTGGGTTAAAGCCTCTGCCTTTGGCTCAGGTCATGATCCCAGGCACATGGGATTGAGCCCCACGTCGGGCTGTCTGCTCCCTGCTTCCTCCTCTCTCTCCCTATCTGCCTCTCTGCCTACTTGTGATCTCTGTCTGTCAAATAAATAAATAAAATCTTAAAAAAAAAAAAGGTAGAAAAGAATCAACCCATCTTATCAATTAAATATATATTTGCTTAATTTAGAATGAAATCATGGTGCCAGGAATAAAACTGACATTTGTCTGTCTGGATTTGATTCAAAAGAGACTAGGCAAGTTCACTTAAAACTCTTTATAGGAATGGGACTTCCCAGCAGAACTACTTGCGTCTTGAATTCTTTTATTTCTGTAAAGGAGCAGCCCCACTACAAGTGAGTGAGATAAACATTTAAATGTGGGTGAATATCTGAGAACAAATGACCCAACAGTACAGGATTAAAAGGTTTTAATGATGAGGGAAGACATTTGTGAGAGATGAGCTCTCATCTAGCTTTGAAAGCCAACATAGCTTGCATCCACAAGACCCACAAAACTCCATGAACTGAGAACAGTTCTTAAATAGTACACACTTGCAGATTTACCTGCCCCAGGCCCTAAAGCAGATGCAGCCAAATGAAAAGTACCCAGACTTTCTATAAAAGAATCTTATTTGCTTAACTTAAAGGATCAACCTGGGTGGCAGGCATCTAATTTAACACATATCTAGGGACCTGCTGAAATATTCTTTTGGAAACAAAGACAGATACCATCTTTGCACTCTCCCTCTGCCTTGCTTCAGCTCACCAGTATCTCCTAGAAGGAAGCTCATATACACATCTGGTGCCTTATGTTTGTGGCCCCACCCAGGGGACCCTCCAGAGTGCCTGGGTTTAGTGCTCAGCTGGGCTTCTGCTCAAGGATCCCACAGGACTGTAATAAATGAAGAAAAAGTTCTTAACTGGCCACCACTCCCAGGGCACACCTAGAAGCAACTTAGTCACCCAGACATTCTATGAAAGAAGCTTATTAGCTCATCTTTATACTGTGGTCTGAGGGGGAAGAGCTTTAGAATGCATTCCAAGGTTAGTTATTATCAACTTAACAGAGACTTACAAAATTAGTTGTTTTATATAAGTCTTGTAACCACAGAGCAAAAAAGACTTATAGTAAATATTAAAAAGATAAAGAAAAAGGAGCCTAAGCATATAGTTACATAAAATTATCAAATCATCAAGGAATTGGAAGCAAGAGAAGAAAGGAACAGAGGAATTACAAAACAGCTAGAAAACAATGAACAAAATGGCAGTAAGTACATACCTATAAATAATTATTTCCATGTAAGTGGGCTAAATTCTATAATCAAAAGATATAGAGTGGCTGAATGGTTTAAAAAAAAAAATCCAAGATACCTCTATGTGCTGCCTATAAGAGACTCACCTCAGATTTAAGGACAAACACAGACAAAAAATAAAGGGATAGAAAAAGATATTGCATGCATTTCAAACCAAAAGGAAGCTGGGGTAGCTATATTTCTATCAGGCAAATTAGATTTTAAGCCAAAGACTGTAATAAGAGACAAAGAAGAACATTACATAATGATAAAGAGGTCAATCCAAGAGGATATAACATTTGTAAATATTTATGTATCCAACATTGGAACACCTAAATATATAAAGCAAATATTAACAGACCTAAAGGGCAAAACATAGTCTAATAATAGGAGACTTTAATACTCATATTCAGCAATGGATAATCATCCAGACAGAAAATCAATATGGAAATACTGGACTTATATGACACATTAAACTAGATGGACTTACCAGACATTTACAGAACATGTCAACCACAATAGTATAAAATTAGAAATCAATTATAAGAACAAAAATGATAATCCACAAATAGGCTGAGATTAAATGACATGCTACGAACAACCAACTGCTCAAAGAAGAAACCAAAGAGAAATCAATAAATACCTTAAGACAAATGAAAATGGAAACAAAATGTACAAAAACTTAACAGGATGCAGCAAGAGCAGTTCTAAGTGGGAATTTCATAGCAATAAAGGCTTATATTATGAAATAAGAAAAATGTCAAACAACCTAACTTTGCACCTCAAGTAGCTAGAAAAAGAAAAAACAAAGCCCACAATTGGTAGCAAGAAGGAATTTACAAAGACTGGAGCAGTAATAAGTAAAATAAAATAAAGAGTAAAAAGACAATAGAAAAGATAAATTGGCAAAACTTTGGCTAGACTCACTGAGGAAAAAAGAGAAAGGACTCAAATGAATAAAACCAGAAATGAAAAAGGAGACGTTAAAACTGATACCACATAAATACAAAGGATAACAAGACTACTATAGATAACTATACAGCGATAAATTTCACAACCTAAAGAAAAAAACAAATTTCTAGAAATTTACAACTTACCAAGAATGAATCAGGAAGAAATAGGAAGTCTGAACAGACTGATTACTACTAAGGAGATTGAATTGGTATGAAAAATCTCCCCAACAAACAAAAGTCCAGGACCAGATGGTTTCACTGGTAAATTTTATCAAATATTTAAAGAAGAATACCAACACTTTTCAAACTGTTCCAAAAGATAGAAGAAATGAATACACTTCCAAATTCATTTTACAAAGCCAGTATTATCCTGATACCAAGACCAGACAAGGACACTATAAGAAAATGAAATTATAGGTCAATATCCCTGATGAACACAAATGTAATAATCCTCAATAAATTATTAGCTGGCAATATTTAACAATATATTAAAAGGATCACATATAATCAAATGGGATTTATTTTAGGGAATAAATTCCCCCCACGCAGGGATGCAACATCCAGAAGTCAATCAATGTGCTATACCATAATAACAAAATGAAGGTAAAAAAATCATACAGTTATCTCAATAAATGCAGAAAAAGCATCTGACAAAATTCAACATTCATTTATGTTAAAAATTTTTAACAAAGTGGATATATAGGGAGCATATTTCAACATAATAAAGACCATATATGATAGGCCCATAGCTAACATCATACTCAGTGGTGGAAAACTAAAAGCTTTTCTTCTAGGATGGAGGACAAGACAAGGATGCCTTCTCTAACTAATTTTATTCCACACAGCATCAGAAGTCCTAGCCAAGCAACTAGTCAAGAATAAAGATATCCAAATCAGAAAGGAAGATACAAAACTGTCATTATTTGCAGATGATATGATAGTACATATAGAAAAGCCCAAGAAGTCCACCAAAAAACTGTTGGAACTAATAAATGAATTCAGTAAATTTGCAGGATACAAAATCAATATACAAAAATATGTCATGCCTATATATACTAATAATGAAGTAGCCCAAATAAATTAAGATAACAATCCCATTTATAATTGCACTAAAAGGAATAAATATGTAAGAATCAATTTAGCCAAGGAAGTGAAAGACCCTACACTAAAAACTATAATACACTGGTGAGAGAAAATGAAGCAGACACAAATAAATGTAAAGATGTTCTATACTCAATAATTGGAAGAATTCATATTTTTTTAAATGTCCATGACTATTTGAAAAGATTTATAGATTCAACAGAATCCCTATCAAAATTCCATGACATTTTCCACAAAAATAGAATAAACAATCATAAAAATTTTTTATAGAACCACAAAAGATCCTGATTAGCTAAAGCAATCATTTTTTTAAGATTATTTATTTATTCGTCAGAGAGAGAGCACAAGCAGGGGCAGTGGCTAAAGAAAGCAGGGAGAAAGGGAGAAAGCAGGGTCCCCACTGAGCAAGGAGCCCAACATGGGACTTGATCCTAAGACCCAAGGATCATTATCCAAACCAAAAGCAGATGTTTAACTGACTGAGCCACCCAGGTGCCCCTAGCTAAATAATCTTGAGAAAGAACAAAGCTGCGTGTATCATGCTTTTTTATATCAAAGCTATAGTAATCAAAACAATATGTATTGGCATAAAAACAGACACATAGATCAAAAGAACAGAATAGGGAGCCAAGAAATAAAACTATGAATATGTGGTCAATTAATTTATGACCAAAAAAGGCAAGAATATACAACAGGTAGGAACAGCCTCTTTAATAAATGGTGTTGGAAAAACTGGACAGTCACATGCAAAAGAATGAAACTGGACCACTATCTAACACCATATACAAAAACTAACTCAAATGGATTAAAGACTTGAATATAAGACCTGCAGCCATAAAACTCCTAGAAGAAACGTAAGTGAAAAACAATTTGACCTTGGTCTTGGTGATAACTTTTGGATTTGACATTAAAAGCCAAAACAGTAAGAGCAAAAATAAAATGGAACTCCATCAAACTAAAACGCTTTTGCACAGCAAAGGAAAAAAAAAAATCAACAAAATGAAAAGGCAACCTACCAAATGAGAGAAAATATTTACAAATCATTTAACTGATATGGGGTTAACATTCGTTATATATGGATAGATTAGATAGATATACCCCCTCTCTATATATACATATATATGCATTTTTGTTGTGTCATACCTGGAAATGAAGTTGTTGGGTTATAGGGTATGCCTTTCGTTCAGTTTGGTGTGGTAAGCAGTTTCCGAGATGATGCTCAGTGGTCACTGCCTGCTGGTGTTCCTGCCCTTGTATAACCCTTTCCCCTTGAGGGTGGGCTGGTCGTAATGAGTCCTTCCTAAGAAAATGAATATACCAGAAATAATGGCATGTCCTTTTAGAGACTGAATTACAAAAATACTGTGATTTCTGTCTTGTGTGCTCTCCCTTACTATCTCTTGGATTATTCATTCTGGGAGAAGCTGGCTGCCATATAGAGAGGATGTCCTACCAAGAAACCTTTAAAAGTCAATCTCTGTGGCCAGGAGCAGCCAGGTGAGTGAAGTAGATCCTCCCCAATTTGAGCCTTGAGATGACTGTAGCCCCAGCTAACACCTAACATCTTAATTACTGCTTTTTCGGGAGACCTGGGCCAGAACTACCTAGGCAATTGAGTCCTTATGCCTGATCCACAATAGCTATAAGATAATAAGTGTCTGTGCTTTCCAGCTCCTAAGTTTTCAGGTAATTTATTTATGTAGCAGTCTATAACACTATCCACAATAAACACACTGCCAAACACGTTTTCAAAATGTTTGTACCAATTTCTGTTAACACAAACAATTCCTATTGCTCCATGTTCTTGCCGACTCTTTATAATGTCAGTTATTATGTTAGGTTCTTTTTGTTTGTTTAGTCATTCTAGTGATTGAGTAGTAGTGATTTAGCATTATGGCTTTAATTTTCTTCCTTAGTTCTGAGGAGATTGAGCATCTTTTCATTTGGGTAGCACCCTCTGGATAGTTTATTTTATGAAGAGTCATATCTTTAATCCATTTTGAATGTTTGGTTCTGTGTTTTTCTTACTGATTTATAGGTCTTTATATTTTCCAAACACTTTATCAGTTATATGGATTACAAATAACATCTTTCACTCTATGTATTTCCTTTTTTTCCTCCTAATGGAGTATTTTGATAAGCAAAAGTTCTTAATTTTAATGTAGTCTAATTTATTTTTTTATGGCTAATACTTTTTATGACCTGCTTAAAAACATTTTTGCATATTCCCTAATGCTATCCTCTAGAAACTTTATCATTTTACATATCCCACTTAAATCTATAATCTATCTAGAATTGATTTTTTGAGTATGATATGAGGTAGAGGTCAAAGTTAATATTTTTCCATATGGATATACATTTGGTCCAACTCCTTTCCTTCAAATCTGCAGTGTCACTTTTGTCATAAGTGTTCATTTACACATAGGTACATTCATGGACACTCTATTCTATCTCATTGGCCCATTTATTTGTTTAGCTATTTGTCAGTATTAAGTTCTCTTAATTTCTATAATTTTATAATGAGTCTTGGTAATCAGTGTAATTTCTGGTAGTAATTTCTAGTACTTATAAATCTAGTAATTTCTCCCACTTATTTTTAAAGACTTAGCTATTCTTTTCTCTTTGAATTTTTATTTGAATTTAAAAGTTAACTTGTTTGTCAATGTACACAAATGCACATACAAAACCTTCTGGAAAATTTATTGAATTTGTATTGAATCTATAGATCAATTTTGGGAGAACTGACATCTTTACAATATTGAGTCTTCATTTATCTACATCATTTTAAGTTTCTCTTAATATTT
Organism: Lontra canadensis; assembly: GCF_010015895.1. NCBI lineage: Eukaryota > Metazoa > Chordata > Mammalia > Carnivora > Mustelidae > Lontra > Lontra canadensis. The sequence continues at coordinate 14,643,478 of NW_022631021.1, read as the reverse complement.
TGTAGTTTTCAGTGTAGAAGTCTTGCTCATCATTAGTTAGATTTCTACCTGGGAATTTAATGTCTTTATTGATGTTATTGTAAATGCTATAATTTTCAAACTTAATTTTCTTTTTTTCTTTTTAAAAGATTTTATTTGTTTATTTGACAGAGAGAGAGATCACACAAGTAGGCAGAGAGAGAGGAAGAAGCAGGCTCCCTGCTGGGCAGAAAGCCTGATGTGGGGCTCGAACCCAGGACCCTGAGATCATGACCTGAGCCAAAGGCAGAGGCTCAACACACTGAGCCACCCAAGTGCCCTAAACTTAATTTTCTAATTATTGCTGGCTTATAAAAATATGAGGGATTTTTTGATGTATTGATTTTGTACCCAACACTCATTTATTTCATGTTAAATTAATCTTTTATTAGGTTCATCATGTGTTATTCTATTACATACTGCTGGTTCAGTTGCATAATATTTTGTTTACTTTTTATGTCTAATTCTACCAGTTGTATGGTATTTGTGGAATATCCTTCCATTTGTGTGGTCCTTAATTTTTTAAAAGATTTTTAAAATTTATTTTGAGGAGGAGGGGCAGAGAGGGAGAGAGAGAATCCTCAAGCAGACTCCCTGCTGAGTATAGATTCTGATGTGGGGCTCCATCTCATGACCCATGAGATCATGAGCTGAAACTAAGAGTTGGCCACTTAACCAACTGAGCCACCCAGGTGCCCCAGAATAATGGTTTTCCGTTTTTTCACCAGTGTCTTATAGTTTTCAGAGTACAGCTTGTTCACTCTCTTGATTAAATTTATTCCCAGGTATTTTATTCTTTGTGGTGCACTTATAAATGGGATTGTTTTATTAATTTTTCTTTCTGCTACTTTGTTGTGTATAGTAATACAACCAATTTATATGTATTAATTTGTATATTAATTTTTATATATTAATTAATTTGTAATTAACTTTAATGAATTCATTTATTATTTCTAATAATTTCTTGGTGGAGTTTCAGGGTTTTCTGTGTATACCACCATGTCATCTGCAAATTGTGACAGTTTGACTTTTTCCTTATTAATTTGAATGTCTTTATTTCTTTTTCTTATCTGGTTGTTATGACTAGGACTTTAAGTACTATGTTGAATAAAAGTTGAATAATATGAGAGTCGAGTTACTTATCTTGTTCTGATCTTAGAGGAAAAGCTCTCAGGTTTTCCCCACTGAGTGTGATGTTAGCTGTGGGTTTTCATATGGCCTTTATTATCTTGAGTTATGCTTCCTCTAAACCCACTTTGTTGAATTTTTACCATGAACAGATGTTGAATTTAGTGAAATGCTTTTTCTATATCTGTTGAGATTATGTGATTTTTATCATTCATTTTATTGAGGTGGTGCACCACAATGATGGATTTGTGAATATTGAAGCATTCTTACATCCCTGGAATAAATCCCACTTGACTATGGTGAATAATTATTTTAATATATTGTTAAATTTGGTTTGATAGTATTTTTTGAGGGTTTTTTGCTTCTATACTCATTGAGGAAAATGGCCTATAGTTTTCTTTTTTTGTAGTGTCTTTGATTTTGGTATCATGTAATGCTGGCCTCGTAGAATGAATTTGGAAGCTTTACTTCCTCTTCTATTTTTATGGAATTGTTTGAGAAGAATGGGTATTAACTCTTCTTTAAATATTTGATAGAATTCATGAGTGAAGCCATCTGGTCCTAAACTCTTCTTTGTTAGGAGTTTTTTGATTACTGGTGCAATTTCATTATTAGTAATCAGCCTGTTAAAATTTTCTATTTCTTTCTAATTCAGTTTTATAGGACTGTATGTTTCTAGGAATTTATCCATTTTTTTAGATTATCCCATTTGTTGGCATATAATTTTTTATGATTTTTTAATAATCCCTTTGTCTTTCTATGATGTTGGTTGTTATTTCTCCTCTTTCATTTCTGATTTACTTATTTGAGTTTGCTCTCTCTCTTTTTTTTTCTTTTGAAGAATCTGGTTAAAAGTTTATCAATTTTGTTGATCTTCTCAAAGAACCAGCTCCTGGTTTCATTGATCTGTTCTATTATGTTTTGATCCATATTTAATCTTTTCTAATCTTTATTATTTTCTTTTCCTACTGGCTTCGGCTTTGTTTCTTCCTCTTTTTCTAGCTCCTTCAGGAGCTAAGTGTAAGGTGTAATGTTTTGTTTTCTATTTGAGATTTTTCTTGCTTTTTGAGGTAGGCCTGTAGGGCTATAATCTTCCCTCTTAGGGCTGTTTTGCTGCATCCCAATTATCTGGACCACTGTGTTTTCATTATCATTTATCTCCATGTATTTCTTGATTTCCTCTTTGATTTCATTGCTGACTCATTCATTGTTCAGTAGCATATTGTTTAACCTCCATGTATTTATGTTCTTTCCACATTTTTTTTTCTGCTTGATTTCTAGTTTCATACCATTGTTAGAAAAGATGCATGGTATGATTTCAATCTTTTTTAATTTGTTGAGACTTGTTTTATGATCTAATATGTGATCCATTCTGGAGAATGTTCAAGTACACTTGAAAAGAATGTATATTCTGCTGTTTTGGATGGAATTTTCTGAATACATCTGTTAGGTCCAACTGGTCTAATGTGTCATTCAATACCACCATTTCCTTGTTGATTTTCTGTCTGGATAATCTTTCCATTGATATATGTGAGGTGTTCAAGTCCCCTAGCAGTCTTGTATTGCTGTCAATTTCTTCTTTAATGTCTGTTAATAGTTTCTTTATATATTTAGATGCTCCCATATTGGGTGTATAATTATTACATTTTCTTGTTGGATTGATTTCTTCATCATTATGTGGTGTCTTTCTTTGTCCCTTGTTACAGTTTTTGTCTTTTTATTCTGATATAAGTATTGCTACCACAGTTTTTTTTCACCTCCATTTGTATGGTAAATGTCTTTCCATCCCTTAACTTTCAATCTGCATGTGTCTTTAAGTCTAAAGTAAGTGTTTTGTAGGGAGCATGAAGATGAGTCTTGCTTTCTTATCCATTCAGTCACTCTACATCTTTTGATTGGAGCATTTAGTCTATTTACATTCAAAGTAATTACTGATAGGTATGTACTTACTGCCTTCTTTTACTTGTTTTCTGATTTTTTTTTTTTTTTTTTTTTTTTGTAGTTCTTCTCTATTCCTTTCTCTTTCTATCTTCCCCTCTGGTTCTATGGTTTTCTTTAGCGATATTGTTGAATTCTTTTCTCTTATATTTTGCATATGTATTATAAATTTTTTATTTGTGGTCACCATTAGACTCCTATAAAACATCTTATGCATATAGCAGTCTATATTGAGTTGATGGTTCCTTAAATTTGGATCTGTTCTATAAGTGGTTTTACTTCCTCCCTTCATATTTTATGTATATGATATCATAGTTTACACTTTTTTATTTGTAAATCCCTCAAGATTTTTATAGATATAATTGATTTTACTACTTTTGTGCTTTAATCTCTGTACTGGTTTTATAAGTGATTAATCTACTACTTTTATTATGTTTGTATGTATCTGTGGAATTCTTTCCTTTTCAAATTTCCTTACTCTTGTGTATGGCCTCCCGCCGCACCCCCCCACGAAGAATTCCCTTTAATATTTCTTGTAAGCCTGGTTTAGTGGTGATAAATTCCTTTAACTTTGGTTTGTCTTTATCTTTCCTTCTATTCTGAATGACAGCATTGTTGGATAGAATATTCTTGGTTGCAGACTTTTTCTTTCAGCACTTTAAATATATCATGCCACTCTTCTGGCCTGAAACATTTCTGCTGAAAAATCAGCTTATAGCTCTCTGGGGTTTCTCTTGTATGTAACTTTTTCTTTTTCTTTTTTTTTACTCTTTTTCCTAAAATTCTCTTTATCACTACTTTTTGCCATTATAATTATTATGTACCTTGGTGTGGATTCCATGGGTTCATTTTGTTGGGAATTGATGTGCCTCCTAGGTCTGGATTTCTGTTTCCTTCCCCAGAACAGGGAAGTTTTCAGCTATTATTTCTTCTAATAAATTTTCTGCATTCTTTTCTCTCTCTCCTTCTGAAATCCCTATAATGTGAATATTATTATGCTTGACAATGTCACTGATTTTCCTTAATGTATTCTCATTTCTTCCTCCTCCTCCTCTTCTCCTTCTTCCTTGTTTCTCCATTCTTCTTCTTTCACCTTTCTTTCTTTCTTACTCCCTTCTTTCTTTCCTCCCTCCCTTTCTTCTCCTTCTTCTTATTTTCTTCCTTCTTCTTTCTTCTTCTCCTCTTTTCTTCTCCTTCTCCTTCTTCTGCTAAGCTTGGTTGTTTTCCATTTCTGTTTTCCAGCTCACTTGGTCTGTTTTTCTGCTTTCTCTAGTCTGCTACTTGTTCCCTCTAGTGTATTTTAAATTCCACTTATGGAGTTTTTCACCTCTGATTAGTTCTGTTTTAATATTTTCTCTTTGTTAATGTTCTCACTGAGATCCTCAACACTTTTCTCAGGTCTGTTAAGAATCTTTGGGACTATTACTTTGAATTTTCTATTAGGCATATTGCTTATCTCCATTTCATTTAAACTTTTTGCTGTGATTTTGTCCTGTTCTTTCATTTGGGACATAATCTTCTGTCTCTTCATTCTGTCTAACTCTCTGTGTTTGTTTCTATGTATTAGGAAAGTCAGTTACATCTCCTGATCTTGAAAATAGTGGTCTTGTAAAGAACAGGTTCTGTAGTGGCCTGTAGTGAAATGCCCCCATTCACCAGGACCATACACTTCAGGGGTGTCTTCTGTGTGTGTTGTGTGTGCTGTACTATTCTGGTTGAGATGCATTTTCCTTCAGTTCACTTGGCTGCAATGGCCCCCTTTGCCTATCATGGGGCAGTGTTTGGTCCCTGTGTTGTTACATGTCTGGTCTGGGGTTGCCTTGGGCTTATGGCGCAGTCAGACCAAGCTCATTTGCCAGGGATGCAGTCATTTCAAACTGCAAGTTACTGTCCTTGTATTGTTCCCTGAGGGCCTTTAGTTAGAAGGCAGGGCCTGCAGTCAGAGCAGATGTCATTCTTCCAGTTTGTCTGTTGGGATAGCAATGGTCCCAAAATGCAGGGTTTTCTCCTTGTGCTGCCCCTGTGAGTTTTTACTGATGGGCAAGGCCAGTAGTCAGATCAGATTTCTGCCCCCAGCCTACTACTGGGGCTACATTTGAACTGATATGTGTGGTTATCTTTCCCTTTCCCCAGAGCAAGACTCACTTTGGAGTGGTGCTAGTCACCTTCTCAAGGATGCTTGTAAAATGAGATGCATCGTGCACCTGTTTGAAAGGAATCTTGCTAAGTGTGGCAGGTTGGATGGGGCAAGTCTACAGGAGAACATGGGGCTAGGGCACATGATGTTAGCAAGCTATGTGATGAGTATTTGCATTGGTTCCTGCAGTTGTCCAGGTATCTAGGCTGGAGTGGGGTTGTGGTGGTGGAGGGGAGAAATGGTATGCACCAATTCCTTTTTCTTGGAGAAGTCTCCTAAACATCCCTGCACCTCCAGCACCTTCTGAGATTATAAATAAATCTTCACATTTATTTCTGGGGTTTTCAGACTGCTGCTTCTATGCTATTTCTAGGCAGATTGTTATGGTATCTCTTTAATGGGAAGTACTCAGGTTCCTACCACCCTCTGGCTCTCCCAGAGCTGAGTCCACTCATTTTTAATTTTCTAAAGCCCTGTCGGTTGTGAAAACTTGTGAAGTTAAGCCCCATTGATTTTCAAAGCCAGATGTTATGGAGAATCATTTTCCCAGGGGAGGTCCCTTGTGCCTGGGGTGCCCTGGGTGGGACCCATTCTTCTCCTTTCTCTGAGTTTGTTGTGTCTCCCTGTTTGTGGTTAGTCTCACTAGGAGTTTGGTTCCCAAATGGGTCTCCACCCTTCCTACCATTTCCGATGTGGTTTCCTCTGCATGACTGTGAAGAGTCTTATCTGCCAGTCTTCGGGGCATTTTCTGGGTTTGTTGCAATGACGTGACTATTACCTAGGTCCATGGATTGCAGTGAGCTTGAGATCCTCTTACTCTACCATCTTCTTAAGCAGGTATCTTGTTTCTTGCTGCATTTAAGCTTTTACATTTTTCTTTAATTTCCAACAGCTTCATTACGGTGTACATAGAGTGGTTTTCTTTTGTAATTCTGTTGCAGGTGTGTGGAACTTCTAGAATATGAAATGCTGTCTTCAGTTTTAGAAAATTTTTAGCGATTATCTCTTCAAATATTTCTTCAACACCATTTTTCTCTCTACTTCTGAGATTACCTTTTTTACTCTTTGTTTTTTAATGTGGATTTTTTTTTTTTAAGGGAACAGTTCTCTATGACATTAATACAGATTTATAAGATCTCTCTTTCAAGGATGTCTGCATAGGAAATAGCCTTGGAGGATAGAGGTATGACTCCAGTTCTCTATTAAGATATTCCACCTAATTATCAATTTAAAAATTAGCTTTTATATTTATGTTAAAGCCCCTATTTAATTCCAATATTTGTATTGCCTGTGGTTTATGTCTATTGTTTGATTTTTCTTTGGTTTTTGATGGTCTTCAAGTTTACATCATAATTTTTGATTCAATGTCAGATTAGTACAGGAAGAACTGCAGAGAGAATTTGTCTTCCTTCAGAAATGGTTTACATTTCCTTCTGTCAGGCAACTCAGCAGGAGTATATCCAGTATATCCCAATTACAGGGATTGCTCCTCTTGATAGTGTGGCTCTGGTAGTCAGTGGCCCTTGGGTTCAACAGGTCTCCAGCAAACAAACAAAAACAAACAAACAATTCTTAACCAGGTTGCTCCCCAAGGTTCAACAAGGAAGTAGCAGATAGAAACACTCAATTCACATTCTTTTCCTGAAAGAATTCTGTTTGCTTATCTTAAAAATTTCATTCTGAAAGTTAGACTGCTAATTTAGTACATATATAGGGATGACTGCTATCCTAACTAGAGGCCTGGATCTGTGGCCAGATGCAGGTCACCAGTGTTTTCCTGAAAGGAGCTTGCATACATGCCTGGGGCCCCAATTTTTGTGTCTACTGCCCAGGATTCACAACCTTGGATTGCCTGGCTCTGGTGGCCAGCAGAGTTTGCATTCACAGGTCCCATAGCACTTCAATAAGCAAAGAAACTATTCTTAACCAGATATCCCTCCAGGGCACAACATAGAGGAAACAGACAAAAAGGTCTATCTCTTAGTCTTTCCCTGAAAGAGGTCTATTTGCATACTTTAAAGAGGTTCTGGTTTCCAATCAGCCTATACATAGACGTTCCTCTTTGGAACACTGACAAGGCTTGGCACAGCCTCAACTCCTGGGAACCACTAAAAATAAAATACCTTGCTCAATCACAAAAGTTTGAGAGACAACCAAGAGCTGGGGCTGAGCTGAATGATAAGGTTATTCCACTACAAGTGATCTCTCCATTAAGACTGAGAGAGGTGGATGTTTAATCTGATTCACAGAAATCAACACAAAGAATCAAGAGAAATCGATGAATGGAGGAATATATTCCAAACAAAAGGCCAAAATAACACTCCAGAAACAGACTTCAATGAAATGAAAATAAGAAATCTACCAGATAAATAGTTCAAAATATTGTTCATAAAGATGTTCACCAAGGTCTGAAGAACAATGTGAGAACATAATGAAAATTTCTACAATGCAGTATAAATATATGAAAATATCAAACAGAAGTCACAGAGCTGAAGAATACAATAACTGCACTGAAAAATTCAATTTAGTGGTTCAACAACAGACTTGACCAAATACAAGAAAGGATCAGTGAACTTGCTGGGGCAGTGAAAGTCAGCTAATCAGAGAAACAAATGTAAAAAGATAAAAAAAGAGTGGGACTAGGAATCCAGTTCAAGATGGGGATAGAAGGGAATCCTGAACTCATCTTTTCCCATGGACACACAGACTATACCGCTACATATTGAACAATATACTCTGAAAAACCCAAATTTTAGCTGAAGGGTTTGAATCTCATGTCCGTGCACAAACTTCTAAGAAGTGAACCCCAAATATCTAGTTTTTGAAAGCCAATGAGCCTTATGTCAATGAGACCTATAACAAATGGAGCAAATGTTCTTAAAAAAATCCCATGGACTCACTCCAAGGCCCAGTGCAAGTGCAACCAATTGAAAAGTTTCCAGACATTCTGCAAAAGAGGCTTATTTGCTTATCTTAAAGAATAAGCCTAGCGACAATTTAACACACATCTAAGGACCTATTAAAATATTCTCCAAAGACAAGGATGATGGGTGCCATCATCACACTTTCCTCTGTTTGCTCCACCCTGCCAGTACCTCCTAAAAAGGAGACTGTGCACCTGTCTTATGCCCTGATTTTTGTGACTGCCACACAGAGGACCCTGTAAATAATTTAAATCTGCTAGCCAGCATGGTTTACCCTCTGTGATCTCCAGGGCTGTGATTAACAGAAAGTTTCTGAACTGGATACTGCTCACAGGTCATGGCAAAGAGGAATATGATAGAGGCGCTTGGTCTTTCTGTGATAGAGATCTTTTAGGTCACCATCATAGCTGCAGCCTAAGGGGCAAGCTTCCAATTAGGCAGATATCTAAGAGCCAACTGAAATACTCTCCAGAGACCTTGGGCTATGGGTGCTATTTTTGCATGATTGATAGCAGACAGAAACATATCTTTAGTCTTTTGGTGATAGGACTTTTCCTTGTTCTGGAGGTTTGCCCTGCATGCATACATCTAGGGACCTATCAAGGTTCTCTTCAGGGCCAGAAGCTGGTGGATCCATCTTTACATTCTCCCTCTGCCTCATTCCAGGCCACCAGTGTCTGTGAAAGAGGCCCATTAGCTTATCTGTATAGCTGTTGTCTGAGATCCATTATTTTAATTAAAAACATGAGACTCTTAATCTCACAAAACAAACTGAGGGTAGCTGGGGGAAAGGAAGGATTGCAGATGGTGGTTGGGTTATGGACATTGGGGAGGGTATGTGATATGGTGAGTGCTGTGAAGTGTGTAAGCCTGATGATTCACAGACCTATACGCCTGGGGCAAATAATACATTATATGTTAATAAAAATAATTAAAATAAAAACAATTAGGGGCTGACTATAATTCTCTCCAGAAGTTGGAGAAAGGAGTTGGGTAGGAGGTTGGGTAGGAGGCAACATCTTTGCACTCTCCCTCTGTCCCATCCAGATCACTGGTGTCTCCTGCAAAGAAACTTGTGTACACATCTGGTGCCCTGCCTTTTGCATCTGGTATGCAGAGGATTTTTTTTAATTTTTAATTTTTTAAATTTCTTTTCAGTGTACCAGAGTTCATTGTTTATGCACCACACCAAGTGCTCCATGCAATACGTGCCCTCCATAAAATCCACCACCAGGCCCACCCAACTTCCCACCCTCCACCCCTCCAAAACCCTCAGATTATTTTTCAGAGTCCATAGTCTCTCATGGTTCATCTCCCCCTCCAATTTCCCTCAACTCCCTTCTTCTCTCCACCTCCCCATGTCCTCCGTGTTATTTCTTATGCTCCACAAATAAATGAAACCATATGATAATTGACTCTCTCTGCTTGATTTATTTCACTTAGCATAATCTCTTCCAGTCCCATCCATGTTGATACAAAAGTTGGGTATTCATCCTTTCTGATGGAGGCATAATACTCCATAGTGTATATGGACCACATCTTCCTTATCCATTCATCTGTTGAAGGGCATCTTGGTTCTTTCCACAGTTTGGTGACCATGGCCATTGCTGCTATGAACATTGGGGTAGAGATGACCCTTCTTTTCAGTACATCTGTATCTTTGGGGTAAATACCCAGTAGTGCAATTGCAGGGTCATAGGGAAGCCCAGAGGATACTTTCTTCATAGCCTAGTTCTGATGGCCTATGGAGCTGGTGTTCACAGGTTCAATGGGATGGTAGTAAGCAAACAATTCTTAACTAGTTAGCACATCAGGGTTCAGCATAAAAGGAGCAGTAAGAAATGCATATCTCCCAGTGTTCACCAAAAGAGGTATAGTTTTGCAGTTAAAAGCTGCTGCCCAAGGGTCTGGTTTTCAATCAGCCTGACTATAGGTATTGACTGAGATCCTCTCCTTTGGGACACTGACAGGTCTTGGCACACCTTCAACTACTAGGAGCCACTAAAAATAAAATAGGTTGCTTGGAAAATCATAAAAGTGTGAGAGAAATCCAAGAGCTAGGGCAGGGTTGAATGATAAAATTAATCACCTATACAAGGCCACTTTCAAGACTGAGAGGTGGCTATTTCATCTAATGGATAGAAATCAACACAGAGTGAAGGAAATGAAGATACAGAATAAGTTCTAAGCAAAAAACCAAGAGAAAACCTCAGAAAAAGACCTTAATGAACAGAAATAGAGATCAGTCATTTATCCAGTAAAGAGTTCAAAATTATTGTCAAAAATAGTCAAAAGGATGCTCACCAAGCTCAGGAAAAGAATTGATGAATAGGGTTAGGATATTAAAAACCCAGAAAATATAGGAAAGTACCAATATAAATTATAATGCTGAATATATAAACTGAACTGAAAAATACACTAGAGGGATTTAACAGCAGACTAGATAAAGCAGAGGAATGGAAAATTAAACTCAAAGACAGAGCAGTAGAACTCACACAATCAGAGCACAAAAAAGAAAAATGAATGAAAAGAAGTGAAGATAGCTTGAGTTTATGAGGTACCACCAAGTAGACAAATATTCATATCATAAGGGTCTCAAAAGGAGGAGAGAAAAGGGGGCAGAAAAGTTATCTGAAGGAATAATTGCCAAATGTTCCCTAACCTGAGAAGGATACAGAAATCCAGATCTAAGAACCAAAGAGAGCCCCAAACAAGATGAACTTAAGGAGGTCCACACCAAGGTATATTAAATATCAAAAGTTAAAGACATGGAGAAAATCATAAAAGCAGCAAGAGAAATACAACTTGTTACATAGAATGGAATCCCCAAAAGACTATCAAGAGATTTGTCAGTAGAAACTTTGTGCTGAAAGAAAAAAAAACCTTCAAATCAAGAATGCTTCACCTGAAAATGTTGTAATTCAGAGTTGAAGAAGAGATCATAAGTCTTCCAGATGAACAAAGCTAAAGGATTTAATCACCACTAGAATGACCTTACAAGAAATGTTAAAGGGACACTTTTAAGCTGTAAGGAAAGGGTGCTAATTAGTAACTGAAAAACATGAAAGTATAAACCTCACAGGTAGAAGTATATGTACACAAAAATTCAGAATACTCTAATGTTGTAAAGATGGTGGATTAATCACATAAAACTGGTATAAAGATTAATAGACAAAAGTAGTAAAAATAACTACAACTATAATAATTTGTCAAGTGATATACAATATAAAAAAGAGGTTTGTGACATGAGAAACATAAAACTTGGGGGGAGGAGTAAAAATGTAAAGCTTTAGAATGCATTCAAACTTAAGCTTTTGTCAACTTAAAATATACTGGTATAAATATAAGTTTTATCTAAGCCTCATGATAAACACAAAATGAAGTCCTATCAAGATACACAAGAGATAAAAGAAGGGATCTAGACTTACCACTACAGAAAATCATCAAATCACAAAGGATGAGTACAAAAGAAGGAACAGAGGATCTACAAAACAATCAGGAAAAATTAACAAAATGGCAACAAGTCCATATTTATCAATAAGTTCTTTAAATGTAAAATCAATAAATTCTACAATTAAAAAGACATAGGGTGCCTGAATGGATAAAAAAAAAAACCAAGTCCTATCTATATGCTGCCTACAGGAGACTCACTTCAGCTTTAAGGACACACACAGACTGAAAGTGGGGGTAAAAAAAAAAAAAGATATCCTTGTGAATGGAAACCAAAAGAAAGCCTAGGTTTCTATATTCATATCAGAGAAGATAGACTTTGAGACAAAGACTGTAGAAAGAGACAAGGTATTTATATGAACACAGTCAATCCAAAAACAAAACAAAACAAAACAAAAAAATGGTGTAAACATTTTAAATATTTTTGCACCAAACATAGAAGCACCTAAATGTATAAAGCAAATATTAACAGACATTAAAAGAAAAATAGAGAGCAATGCAACTACAATGGATGACCTTAATACCCACTTTCATCAATGGATAGATAATTTACATCAAAAATCAATAAGGAAACATTAGCCTTACATGATGTTAGACAAGATGGTCTTAACAGATAGACTTAACAGACATAGAACATTCCATCCTGAACAACAGAGTATAGTTCTCAAGCACACATGGAACATCTTCCAGGATAGATCATATATTAGTCCATGAAGCAAGTCTAAATAAATTTAGAAGCTTGAAATCATATTGAGCATCTTTTCTGATCACAATGTTATGGAACTAGGGATCAATTACAATAAAATAACTGGAAAATTCACAAATATATGGAGATTCAACAACATGTTACCAAACAGCCAATGGGTTGAAGAAGAAATCATGACAGAAATTTTAAAAAAATCTTGAGACAAATGAAACAGAACTACAATATACCAAAATTTATGACACTCAGTAAAAGCAGTTCTTAGAGGGAAGATCATAAAGATAAATGGCACACCAAAAAACCAGAAAAAACTCAAATAAACACCTACATTTTTACTTCAAGAAACTAGGAAAAACAAAACAAAACAAAACAAACAAAAAAAAAAAACGAAACGAAAGAAGCCCAAGTAAGTAGAAGGAAGGAAATAACAAATATTGGAGCAAAAACAAATGAAATAGAAACTAAAACGACAGTAGAAATGATCAAATAAACTAAGAGCTGGTTTTTGAAATGGAACAAAATTGACAAACCTTAGACTCACCAAGAAAACAAGAAAGGATTCAAATAATAAAATCAGGGGGAAAAAAGGAGGGATGTCTGGGTGGCTCAGTCAGTTAAGTGGCCAATTCTTGGTTTTAGCTCAGGTTGTGATCTCACAATTGTGGGATCAAACCCTCTGTCAAGCTTTACACTCAGTGTAGAGTCTGCTTTCAATTTTTTTTTTTTAAGATTTTATTTATTTATTTGTCAGAGTGAGCACAGGCAGACAGAGTGGCAGGCAGAGGCAGAGTGAGAAGCAGGCTCCCGCTGAGCAAGGAGCCCAATGTGGGACTTGATCCCAGGACGCTGGGATCATGACCTGAGCCGAAGGCAGCAGCTTAACCAACTGAGCCACCCAGGTGTCCCTCTGCTTTCAATTTTCTCTCTCCTTCTTCCCTCAGCTCTCTCAAAGAAACAAACTAATAAACAAATGAATAAATAAAATATTTTAAAAGGAAAAAAAGGAGATTTTACAATGGATACCAGAGAGATACCAAGGATCATGAGTGACTTCCATGCATAACTATTCATCAAAACATTGAATAACTTAGAAAAATGGATAAATTTATTGAAACTTGCAACCTATATATACTGGATCAGGAAGAAACAGAAAATCTGAATAGATGAATTAATAGTAAGGAAATTGAATGAGTAATCAAAAACCTCCCAATGAACAAAAATCCATTTTCAGATGGCTTCACTGGGAATTTCATCAAATATTTAAAGAAGAATTACCATCATCTTTCTCAACTATTCTAAAAATAAAAGAGAATACTTCTAAACTCTTTTTGTAAAATGAGCCTTACCCTAATACCAAACTAGACAAGAAAATTATAGACCAATATCTGTGATGAACATAGATGCAAAAACCCTCAAGAAAATATTAGCAAACCCAATTCAACAATATATTAAAAGGATCATGCATCATGATCAAGGGATTTATTCAGGGAAGGAAGAATGTTTCAACAGCTGCTAATCAACCAATCAGAAAAAGCAGATGACAAAATTCAATACACATTCATGATAAAGACTCTCAACAAAGTGGCTATAGAAGGAACATACTTCAACATAATAAAAACCATATATGACAATACTACATCTAACATATTTAATGGTAAAAAGCTAAAGTCTTTTTTTTTTTTTTAAATCAGGAAGTAGACAAAGATGCCCACTCTCACCACTTTTATTCAACATAGCTCTAGAAGTCCTAGCTGAAACAATAAGGCAAGAAAAAAAATATAAAAGACATTCAAACTAGAAAAAAGCAATAAAACTGTATTTTGAGATAATATATTTTAGAAAACCCTAAAGACTCTACCAAAAAACTGCTAGAACTAACAAATTCAGTAAAGTTGTAGGATACAAAATCAATACATAAAAGCTGCTGTGCTTCTATTCATTAATAATTGACTATTAGAAAGAAAAATTATGGGGGACGAGTCAAGATGGCAGAGGAGTAGCAGGCTGAGATGACATCAGGTAGCAGGAGATCAGCCAGATAGTTTATCAAATCATTCTGAACACCTACAAATCCAATAGGAGATTGAAGAGAAGAAGAGCAGCAATTCTAGAAACAGAAAATTGTCCACTTTCTGAAAGGTAGGACTGGTGGAGAAGTGAATCCAAAGCCACAGGAAGATAGACCGTGGGGGAGGGGCCAGCTCCCAGCAAGCAGCAGAGCAATGGAGCACAAAATCTGAATTTTTAGAAGTCTGCTCCACTGAGGGACATCGTTCCAGAGGCTAAGCAGGGGTGGAGCTCTCATGGGGACAGCATGGTCTCAGGTCCCGCAGGGTCACTGAAGGATTGTGGGTGTCTGAGTATTGCAGAGCTTGCAGGTATTAGAGCACAGAAGCTGGCTACAGAGACAGAGCTGAGAAGTGAGCTCTCAGCTCAGGGTTACCTTAAACTGTGATCTGTGGCACGTCAGGCCACTGCTCTTTGAGCAGGGACCCCACAAGTGGCAGGTCCGGGGAGACCTCCCTGAAAGAGCGGCAGTAATCTGCTGGGTTTGGAGACTCAAAACAGGGCTGTGTGTCAGAGACAGAAATGCTCAGTCACAGGCCGGGTGAGCTCGGAGCCTGGCCAGACCAGGGAGACGGGAGTGATTGAGTGCTTTTCTCTGAGGGTGCACTGAGGAGTGGGGCCCCAAGCTCTCTGCTCCTTCAGGCTGGAGATTGGGAGGCAGCCATTTTCATTCCTGTCCTCCAGAACTCTACGGAAAGCGTTCAGGGAACAAAAGCTGCTGAGAGCAAACTGGCGCAGATTACTTAACCAGGCCCCTGGCAATTGCAGTGCAATTCCACCTTGGGCAAAGACACTTAAGAATCACTACAATAGGCCCTTCCTTCAGAAGATCATCAAGAATTCCAGCCAAGACCAAGCTCACTTAGCAAGGAGAGCCACAGAATTCCAGAGAAGGAGAAAGCAAAGCACGGAACTCATGGCTTTCTTCCCATGAATCTTTAGTTTTGCAAAGTTAATTAATTTTTTTTAAATTTTATATTTTTTCTTATTCTAATTTTTAAAAAATTTTACCTTTCCTCTTTTAACATTTTTAAATAGTTTATCTTAACAATACCTTTCATAAAAAAATCTTTTTGAACCTTCATTATTATAGTCATATTTTATTCTTCATTGTATCTAACTTTATATTTTGTATACACATAGGGTTTTTTTCTTCAAAAATTTTGAGATACAACTTCTTCTAACAGATCAAAATACACCCTAAATCTAGTGCAGGGCTTTGTTCTAGTCTCCAGCCCGAGCAAATTCTCCATTTTCTTTTTCTTTCTTTTCCCAATGAACTTATCTTAGCAACTCCTTTTTTTAGAATTTTTTAAAATTTCCATCTTTACAGTCATATTCCATCCCTTCATCATGTTTACCCTTATTTTTGTGTATGTATGTATTTTTTCTTTCTTTAAAATTTTGAGAGGTAATTTCTTCTAAGAGACCAAAATACACCAAATATCAAGTGGGTGGCTCTATTCTATTCACCAGTCAAATATATATATACATATATATATATATACATATATATATATGTATAGTTTCTTTTTACCCCTTTTCTTCTCCCCCTTGTTTGGGGTCTCCTCTGATTTGGTTAGCATACATTTTTCTGGGGTCTTTGCCATCATTTTAGTATTTTAATCCCTCGTTCATATATTCTTATCTGGATAAATGACAAGGCAGAAAAACTCACCACAAATAAAAAGAACAAGAGGCAGTACTGATGGCTAGGGACCTAATCAATATGGACATTGGTAATATGTCAAATCTAGAGTTCAGAATGATGATTCTCAAGGAGGTAGCCAGACTTAAAAAAGGCATGGAAGATATTAGAGAAATCCTGTCTGGAAAATACAAGCCCTTTCTGAAGAAATGAACTAAAATCTAACCAAACTCAAAATAAAAAAAGCTATTAATGAGGTGCAATAAAAAATGGAGGCTCTTACTGCTAGGATAAATGAGGCAGAAGAAAGAATTAGTGATATAGAAGACCAAATAGTGGGGAATAAAGAAGCTGAGCAAAAGAGAGACAAACAAGTACTGGACCACGAGGGGAGAATTCGAGAGATAAGTGACACCATAAGACAAAACAACATTAGAATAATTGGGATTCAAGAAGAAGAAGAAAGAGAGAGGGGAGCAGAAAGTATATTGGAGCAAATTAGAGAATTTCCCTAATATGGCGAAGGGAACAAGCATCAAAATCCAGGAGGTGCAGAGAACCCCCCTCAAAATCAACAAGAATAGGTCCACACCCTGTCACCTAATAGTAAAATTTACAAGTCTTAGCGACAAAGAGAAAATCCTGAAAGCAGCCTGAGACAAGAACTCTGTAACATACAATGGTAAAAATATTAGATTGGCAGCGGACTTATCCACAGAGACCTGGCAGGCCAGAAATAACTGGCATGATATATTCAGAGCACTAAATGAGAAAAACATGCAGCCAAGCATACTATATCCAACTAGGCTATTATTGAAAATAGAAGGAAAGATAAAAAGCTTCCAGGACAAACAATAACTAAAGGAATTTGCAAACATCAAACCAGCTCTACATGAAATATTGAAAGGGGTCCTTAAGCAAAGAGAGAGCCTAAAAATAACATACCAGAAAGGGACAGAGACAATATACAGTAACAATCACTTATAGGCAATACAATGGCACTAAATTCATATCTCTCAATAGTTACCCTGAATGTAAATGGGCTAAATGCCCCAATCCAAAGACATAGGGTATCAGAATGGATAAAAAAATAAGACCCATCAATATGCTGTCTACAAGAAACTCATTTTAGACCCAAAAACACCTCCAGATTTAAAGTGAGGGGGTGGAAAACCATTTACCATGCTAAGGGGCAAAAAAGAAAGCTGGAGTGACAATCTTTATATCAGATCAATTAGATTTTAAGCCAAAGACTATAATAAGAGATGAGAAAGGACACTATATCATACTCAAAGGGTCTGTCCCATAAGAAAATCTAACAATTTTAAATATCTATGCCCTTAACATGGGAGCAGCCAACTATATAAACCAATTAATAACAAAATCAAAGAAACACATCGACAATAATACAATAATCGTAGGGGACTTTAACACCCCCCCCTCACTGAAATGGACAGATCATCCAAGCAAAAGATCAACAAGGAAATAAAAGCCTTAAATGACACACTGGACCAGATGGACATACAGATATATTCAGAACATTCCATCCCAAAGCAACAGAACAACATTCTTCTCTAGTGCACATGGAACATTCTGCAGAATAGATCACATCCTGGTCACAAATCAGGTCCCAATTGGTACCAAAAGATTGGGATCATTCTCTGCATATTTTCAGACCACAATGCTCTGAAGTTAGAACTCAATCACAAGAGGAAACTTGGAAAGAACTCAAATACATGGAGGCTAAAGGACATCCTTCTAAAGAATGAATGGGTCAACCAGGAAATTAAAGAAGAATTGAAAAAATTCATGGAAACAAATGATAATGAAAGCACAACTGTTCCAAATCTGTGGGACACAGCAAAGGCAGTCCTGAGAGGAAAATATATAGCGATACAAGCCTTTCTCAAGAAACAAGAAAGGTCTCAAATACACAACCTAACCCTACACCTAAAGGATCTGGAGAAAGAACAAGAAAGAAAGTCTAAACCCAGCAGGAGAAAAGAAATCTTAAAGATCAGAGCAGAAATCAATGACATAGAAGCCAAAAGAACAGTAGAACACATCAATGAAACTAGGAGCTGGTTCTTTGAAAGAATTAATAAGATTCATAAACTCCTGCCCAGACTTATCAAAAAGAAAAGAGAAAGGACCCAAATTAATAAAATCATGAATGAAAGAGGAGAGATTACAACCAACACCAAAGAAATACAGACAATTATAAGAACATATTATGAGCAACTATACGCCAGCAAATTTTACAATCTGGAAGAAATGGATGCATTCCTGGAGACATATAAACAACCACAACTGAACCAGGAAGAAATAGGAAACCTGAACAGACCCATAGCCAGTAAGGAGATTGAAACAGTCATCAAAAATCTCCCAAAAAACAAGAGCCCAGGGCTAGATGGCTTTCCAGGGAAATTCTATCAAACATTGAAAGAAGAATTAATTCCTATTCTCCTGAAACTGCTCCAAAAAATAGAAATGGAAGGAAAAGTTAAAAACTTATTTTATGAAGCTAGCATTACCTTGATCCTAAAACCAGGCAAAGATCCCATAAAAAAGGAGAATTATGGACCAATATCCTTGATGAACACAGATGTGAAAATTCTCACCAAAATACTAGCCAATAGGATCCAACAGTACACTAAAAGGATTATTCACCACGACCAAGTGGGATTTATTCCAGGGCTGCAAGGTTGGTTCAACATCCACAAATAAATCAATGTGATACAATACATTAATAAAAGAAAGAACGAGAACCACATGATATTCTCAATAGATGCTGAAAAAGCATTTGACAAAGTACAGAATCCTTTCTTGATCAAAACTCTTCAAAGTGTAGGGATAGAGGGTACATACCTCAATATCATCAAAGCAATCTATGAAAAACCCACCACAAATATCATTCTCAATGGAGAAAAACTGAGAGCTTTACCACTAAGGTCAGGAACATGGTAGGGATGTCCATGATCACCACTGCTATTCAAAATATTACTAGAAGTCCTAGCCTCAGCAATCACACAACAAAAAGAAATCAAAGGCATCCAAATCAGCAAAGAAGAAGTCAAACAATCACTCTTTGCAGATGATATGATACTTTATGTGGAAAACCAAAAAGACTCCACTCCAAATCTGCTAGAACTTGTACAGGAATTCAGTAAAATGTCAGGATATAAAATCAATGCACAGAAGTCAGTTGCATTTCTATACACCAAGACAGAAGAAGAGAAATTAAGGAGTCAATCCCATTTACAATTGCACCCAAAACCATAAGATACCTAGGAATAAACCTAACCAAAGAGGCAAGGTATCTGTACTCAGAAAACTATAAAGTACTCATGAAAGAAATTGAGGAAGACACAGAGGAATGGAAAAATGTTCCATGCTCATGGATTGGAAGAACAAATATTGTCAAAATGTCAATGCTACCTAAAGCAATCTATATGTTTAATGCAATCCTTATCAAAATACCATCCATTTTTTTTCAAAGAAATGGAACAAATAATCTTAAAATTTATGTGGAACAAGAAAAGACCTTGAATAGCCAGAGGAATGTTGAAAAAGAAAGCCAAAGTTGGTGGCATCACAATTCCAGACTTCAAGCTCTATTACAAAGCTGTCATCATCAAGACAGTATGGTATTGGCACAGAAACAGAAACATAGATCAATGGAACAGAATAGAGAACCCAAAAATAGGCCCTCAACTCTATGGTCAACTAATCTTTGACAAAGCAGCAAAGAATGTCCAATGGAAAAAAGACAGTCTCTTCACCAAATGGTGTTGGGAAAATTGGACAGCCACATGCAGAACAATGAAACTGGACCATTTCCTTACACCACACATGAAAATAGACTCAAAATGGATGAAGGACCTCAATGTGAGAAAGGAATCCATCAAAATCCTTGAGGAGAACACAGGCAGCAACATCTTTGACCTCAACCGCAGCAGCAACTTCCTAGAAACATTGCCAAAGACAAGGGAAGCAAGGGCAAAAATGAACTATTGGGACTTCATCAAGATCAAAAGCTTTTTCACAGCAAAGGAAACAGTCAACAAAACCAAAAGACAACTGACAGAATGGGAGAAGATATTTGGAAACGACATATCAGGTAAAGGGCTAGTATCCAAAATCTATAAAGAACTTATCAGTCTCAATACCCAAAGAAAGACTAATCCAATCAGGAAATGAGCAGAGGACATGAACAGACATTTCTGCAAAGACATCCAGATGGCCAACAGACACATGAAAAAGTGCTCCACATCACTCGGCATCAGGGAAATACAAATCAAAACCACAATGAGATACCACCTCACACCAGTCAGAATGGCTAAAATTAACAAGTCAGGAAACGACAGATGCTGGTGGCGATGTGGAGAAAGGGGAACCCTCCTACACTGTTTGTGGGAATGCAAGCTGGTGCAGCCACTCTGGAAAACAGCATGGAGGTTCCTCAAAAAGCTGAAAATAGAGTTACCCTATGACCCAGCAATCGTACTACTGGGTATTTACCCTAAAGATACGAATGTAGTGATCCGAAGGGGCACATGCACCTGAATGTTTATAGCAGCAATGTCCACAATAGCCAAACTATGGAAAGAACCTAGATGTCCATCAACAGGTGAATGGATGAAGAAGAAGTGGTATATATATACAATGGAATACTATGCGGCCATCAAAAGAAATGAAATCTTGCCATTTGCAATGATGTGGATGGAATTAGAGGGTATTATGCTGAGCGAAATAAGCCAATCGGAGAAAGACAATTATCATATGATCTCCCTGATATGAGGAAGTTGAGAGGCAAAGTGAGGGATTTGGGGGGGAGGGAAGGGAAAAAATGAAACAAGATGGGATCAGGAGGGAGACAAACCATAAGAGACTCTTAATCTCACAAACCAAACTGAGGGTTGCTGGGGGATGGAGCTTATGGAGAGGGTGGTTGGGTTATGGACATTGGGGAAGGTGTGCTATAGGTGAGTGCTGTGAAGTGTGTAAACCTGGTGATTCACAGACCTGTACCCCTGGGGCTAATAATACATTATATGTTAATTTTAAAAAATTAAAAAAATGGAAAATTATACTAATTATGAACTATCAGAAATAAATATTGAAAAAATTCCACCTACAGTTGCATCAAAAAGAACAAATACCTAGTAATCAATTTAACTAAGGTGGTGCAAAACCTGTATCCTGAAGACTCTAAGACAGTGATGAGAGAAACTGAGGAAGATGCAAATAAATGGAAAGATATTCTGTGTTCATGGATTAGAAGAATCAACATTGTTAAAGTGTCCTTACCACCTAAAGTGATCTATATATTAAATGCAATCTCTATCAAAATTGTGATGACATTTTCACAGAACTAGAACAAATAATCCCAAAATTTGTATGGAACCACAAAACCCCCGAAATAGTTCTGAGAAAGAACAAAGCTGGTGGTACGATGCTCCTGGATTGGCTTTTATGGATCTTTGGATCTGGCTCCAATGTTGCCAAGATGTGTCAGTTGGCCAGTTTGGCCAGAGACCCCCACATTGGGAGTTTGTTAAAACCTCCAAGATACTGAGGACACATTTTATTAGAGATTCTTGAGGGGAGCCCCTGAACTTGTTGCCACAGTGAGAGTGCTCCTGAATGTATGGAGCTAAGACAGAAGACACAGAGAAAATAAAAGAGAGGAAGGACTCTGAGAAAGAGACTTCTCTCCCCACCCCCAAATCTCCAAAACTCATAGGGATAAGAAGGAAGAAGGTCTGCCTCTCCTGACTTGGGTTTTTATGACTTGGCACCAGACCACATCCATCCAATATGGTTATTACAGGCAAGGCTCACTGTGAGCATAAAATCCTAGATGAAGCAGGTCTCCTTCTACATAAAATTGAAATGGTTCTATGGCTATATCATTTTGTTGACCACCCTGCTCCCACAGATCCCCTGACCATTTCTAACATAGATTCTGCCCAAAATCTAAGGAGTTCTTTTTAATGCACACTCTCCATAACTATAAGGCCATCGTAATCCATGGGAATGTCAGATATAGTACAACAGGCATTAGATTACATCAATGCTGTAGTTACACATGAAAAAGAGAATTTTCCCATAGCCCAAATCTTGTTTGCTAGTAAAGGCAAATGAGCCCGGTTGTCCCTCAGCCAGGAACCAATGGAGGGACCCTGGGACATAAGGGAGTTGTCAGGCTCCTCATTGGTCCCCACCCAGGGGCAGCACTTTGATCCAGCCCCTTCTCTCATGAGATAATCAATAGGGTTCCCTACACCAGCAGCTCTGGAGATGAGGGGTTTCTAATGACTTAACTTCTGAAAGCCCACATATATGTTAGAAACCTTTGCTCAGGCACTCCAAGTTCTTCTAGAGACCTTCTGCCCCATTCAACAAGCAAATGCCATCACCTCTCAAAGGCCCCAGTCCCAGCAGTGGGCTCAAGGATCCCATACCCAAAACTTTGAGAGTGGTAGCCATCAAGGCCCTTTCCCTCAGGACCAACAGTTCCCCAGAGTATGTCCCTCCTGCAGAGGATAATTGCCCATACACTTCTTTAATTATTAGGACACACAGAACAAACATTTTACAGCTCTCATTGACATGGAAAGCCACATTTCAGGGCTTCCCAGGATCTCCTCCAAAGACAAGTTGAGTGGCACCCTTTAAATTACAAGGCATAACAGGTAGGGTACTAGTACTAGAAGAAATTCAACTTTCATTGGACGTCACTATTTGAACAATCTGTATTTAAAATCTTTCAGTGGCAGTGGCCCCTTTGGCCCTATCCTTTCCTCTTATAATTATAGATGTCTTGATTCACAGCCATGCCATTTAAAACAAATCCAAATTCCTGACCTTCCTGGTGGGAGGTGCGCATTAGGAGCCCATTAGAATCCTACCTCTGATTTAGATGGTAAATACCGGCGCCGTAGCTTAGTTGGTTAAAGCGCCTCTCTAGTAGATCGTAAATACCACCCAATATCACTTACATTAGGGGATTGAGAGACTGTCACCCAAAATTCAAGGTTTACTAAATGAGGGAGTCCTTAAATACATCATAATACATCATTTCTTCTTTCAGTTCCCCCATTTTGGTAGTATTAAAGCCCTCTACTTCTGAGGGGAGATTTACAGTTCACTATGGAAATTTAAATGCTCAGGTGCCCCCTATTAAGGCTCCCATTCTCAACACTGTCCAGTTAATTGAGGACCTCTGAAGGGCTCCAGGGAGGACATTTTACTGTGGTGAGTCTAGCTAATACACTCTATTCAGTATCAGTCACCGGTGGGTCCAAGCCACAGTTTGCTTTCATGTTTGGAGGCACTGCATATACCTTTACTTGGCTGCTAATGGGCTATCATAACAATTTGGCTGTTGACCACAGTCTTGGCTGGCAAGACCTGGATGCCCTTACCATGTCCCCTTGTACTCTTTGGTACTCTACCAATGACATTCTAAGCCAGAGTCCCTTGGAAGATATGGTGTGTGAGGCCTTAATACAGCATATGACCCATTTGCAATATAGAAGTTGGGCTATTGCTCCCATAAAATTCAAGGGTCAGCCACAAATGTTAACTTTCTGGGTATTAATTGGTCCTCTAGAGGATGAGAAATTTTGCTTGTAGTTAAACATTAATTATTAACCATCTAACCTCCTACAATGCTATTGCAAGTTCAGTATGTCTGAAGCCTTTTCACATTTTGGCAGCAACACATCCCATACTTATCCATCATTCCTGAGCCTATTTATGCAGTCATGCACAAAGTCTCCACATTTTACTGGGGAGAAGTTCAACAACAAGTTTTGCAGTTGGCATACAAATTCATCAAGTCCTCCTCCTGGCTTTCCTAGCCCTTCCTTCTGGGTTAAGGCACTGGCCTCCATGGAAAGTTTTGGAGTCTCTAGACTAAAGATGGCTTCTCTTGGTTGTTTATGGACATCTGGACCAGATGGCTTCTTTCTACAGCCACCACAGAATGTCAAATTCTGGCTATTTATTGGGCTTTGTAAGAAACATAAATCCCCATGGAATGGAGCTTATTCTCCTATGTAACCATATTCCCATTATGCCATGTCATGGATAAGGAATGCCTCTTAACAGTGGTTTGGCATAGCCATGACCACCTCCTTGCTAACATGGAAATGGTACCTCCTGGAATGGGCTAAACCTGCCATGATAGGTTTTTGCAAATTACAGGAAGATATGGCTTCCATAGTCCTCAGGCCCCTGCTCACAGGTTTCAAGGAATTGCCCAAGCCTCTGGTGACCTGGGCTGGTCCATAGAGAGGGCTAATGGAGTGAGGAAAGGAATCTGTGTACTTCACGGTTGGCAATGCTACCCCCTGGGAGAGTGGCAGTGAAACATCCTGCCAGCAGCAGTGCCAGGCTTATCAAAGATAGCAAGTCAAGGTAACCTTTGTTAACTGATTTTGGGGTGGCACAAATGATTGTGCACACCATTGTCTATGACAAGCCTCTTGTCCATATTTTTAAGATTCATGAGTGGTTGCTACCAGGGTAGAAGTTTGCTTGGGCCACTGGCAGCAAGACAACTTTCACATTCAAGTATCTCTCATTTGGAGTGCCTCACTTTGGAGATGCACTGCCTGGACACCAGTCACAACTATCCGTGTTTCACCACATAAAAATGTTGCCTACACCAGAGTCTGTCTTTAAGTGCAGTGTGGATGCCCTTATCCAAATCCAGGTCATCACCCATTTGGACTCTCAAATACCAATCCCATCAGTTCCATCCCATACCACGAAAACCACAGCTTCTCCCATTTCAATCAATCCTCAAGTCCACCATTCTGGCCTTTCTTACTAATCACTTCTAAAACCTTATTCCTTGGCTAAATACTTCCATCTCTCTTAGGGTTATGGGAAAGCTACTAGCACACTGGCCTGGACCTGCCACAGGGATAGGCTGCTTATACAGCTCTTGCAAAATCCATGGTTTTAAATTGCAAATTATGCTCCCAAACCAAACATTGGAAACTGTTGCATCATGCCTCACTTCTGTGAGGGGACTCCCCTTACCCTTTTAGCTGTTGACAGGTTAACTTCATATGCCCACTTCCTTCTTCTGTGGGCACTGCCTGCTTTGCTATTACATATGCAGATGCTTTTACTGCCCTACTGCTTACTATGCCCAAAGTAACACCTCTGTGGAGCAGATAATCTCTTTCTTTTCTAAGGGCCCCCATTTGACCCTCTTGACATTGACTCAGATCAAGGATTTCATTTTACTGCCAATATAACATAGCACCAGGCTGTCCTCCAGGAATTCAATGGGACTTTCATCTCCCATACCAGACACAGGCCTCTGGCATTATTAAAAACCATGGTGTTCTAAAATTCTTGCTTCTTAAGTTTCAGAGTGGTAAATGGACTCCTAAATGGACTTCCTTGCTGCCACAGGCACTTGCCACTTTAAACTCTGGATCATATGGCTACCACTACTACCCACCAATCATAGTACCTATGATTTTTATCATGGGAATATCTGATACCTTCATCTGATGGGACAATATTATTTACACTTTCCCCCCAAATTTTAAGTCCCCTTAATTGGAAATTGGAAATGTCAATCATCTTGCCTTCCAATATTCATTGGCAACTTGGATTAGGGATTTGTGGTTAAGTATGACCCTCTTGTTTACAGATAGTCCTGGTCCACTAGAGAAATACAAGCCTACTATGCTGCTGGTGAACCATGCTTACCCACTTGATATGAAAATTCCAGCTGAAATGCTAATGTATAGTAGCCTTAGTGGATGACTCATTTATCCTAAACATATTTCCCCATAGGAAGTGGAAATAATTGCACCCAGACCCACCAAGGGAACAGTGTGGATCTCTAAAGGGTGGGAAGAAGCACCTAGGTTGGTTGACACCTGAAACACTAGAAAATGACATCCTGGAAATAAGATCTCAACACTTGGCCCTACCCCACTTTGGAGGAGGCCACCAGTGAGCTGCTGAGTCACAGCGTATAATAAATATTCACATGGAAGAGACAGTCTGCAGGCAGATGCAAAACTACAGAATGCAAATGCTTTCCACTATTGGTTTTACTTTGTAACTTTTGTGCCATCAGAAGGGGGGGATAGTATGTGTTGAAAGTCACCTGGAGCCTGAAATGCCACCAGATATGGATACTAGCTGGGTAATTCAAGCCCTCTATCTTAAATAGGACCAATGACACCCTCCCTGCCCCAGCCATCACTCACATCCTGACCTCTGGGCATTGGTCATTATTGCCCTAATTTTGACCCTAAGTGGCTGACAGGCTTATGCAGTTCAGACTCATTTCTGGTAAGATAAACATTAGATTGTCAGGAGCATACAACTAAATTATTTTAACCAAGGCTATACATGAGCCTCTAGCCTTTTCTACTTATGAATTGAGACCATTTATGCCTTGGAGGGGACCACTGCCCAATAATTTGTAAGGTGCACCCCTGAGAAGCTCCCAAATTTACTGAGAGTTTGTGTTATCAGTACATATTTCCAAACTTGCAAGTGAACTTTAATCAAGGAAGTCCAAATCTATGTGACCCTGGTGGACATCTTGGCCCCTCAGTTCCCCTTCCCCTAGGTGGCTACCTGGGAAAGCCAAAAAGCTCCTCTGGGATGACCCCTTCACCTGCAATAATGTCAGGGATGACTGTGCCCCAGCTTGTGATGGTGCAGGACATGACAAATCAAGAGATGACAACACCAACAGTGTGGGATGCAATATGAGATGATGATGCCTCAGTTCACAACACCATAGGACACAACTTTATTTTGAATGCTGCCTCCACAGCCTTCCACTATATCAGGAGATAATACCCAGGAAGACATGATGGCTGATGATGGTGAGCACTCCCTGTGACTTAGCTGTGAACTGAACACCTGTTTATCTAAATGCCCTGCTTATGACCCCCTTGAATGGCACTTTGCAGAGTTAAATATGTTACCCCAAGGCACCCATGCTTCCTACAATGCTTACTGCTTTAAGTAAGACAGTAAAATGACTGCCAGTGTGCTCTCTGTCGGGCCTCTGGACTTGGGAAGGCCAAGATATAGGTTGAATCTCATAATCTTACAGAGGCCCCTTCAAACACTTTATTCAATTTCTTGCCTTCACCACACCCATTAGATTGCTCCATACAATGTACCCTGCTGGGGGTTAATGAATTTAATTTCTGTTAGGAGGAACCCCTGTGGTGGTGGATGCTGCCACCACCACCACCACAGCAGGGTCACCACCCTCTACCACCCTGAGGGGCTCTTTCCCACCATCAGGACTCAGGACTCTACAATCCTCCTATTCAAACCCTCTAATAGTCTTAACATTTTTATATAATTGGTAGAAACTGGAGCTCATTTTTTGGGCCATTGTAATTGCTGGACATATTACTGGGCTCAATAAAGATTTTTTTCCCAAGTTAGTGGCCTACCTGGATGATTTATTTACCTACTCCTAATTTCCCCACAGAAAGCATTCACATGTCCTGCAGCTTGCCTGGCTGCTGTCTATGATACTCAAATGCTCTCACACAGGATACTTTATAATACAGTAATGGGGCCTGGCAGGAGCCCCCTTCTCCCTCCCATGTTCATTATGATCATCCATATGTGAACAGGCACCAACACCACATGGATGAAGGTGAACTGTACCTCATCCCAAGTAGCATAGTCCTCATGGTCTTGGGTCTTGAGGCGTAGGCACCCAGAAGAACCTCAGATTTCTTTGGATTCCCTGATTAAATAGTTCGTGTCCACTGTGGGTCTAGTGTCCTGGGACCTTCACACCTATGTGGTTCTCCATATATGTACTTCTCTTTCCTTCAATCTCCAATGCATTTGCCTCTTTGCTGGCCTCCAGAGGGTCCTAACTGTTCATACCAACTACACTTTAGTCTTCCTGGGACTACCCTTACAAATCACTGAACAGGACGCCCAATCCAGCTCTCTTTCTGCCCCCTCCTGTCAAAAAGTGTGTGATATTTATCCTCATTATGTTGGCAGTAGGTCTGCAACTATTCCTTATGGGAACTGGGCTAGGTATCCCCACAGTGAACATGCAACAAAAAATTATTAAGGTGGTATATACTGAGTATGCATAGAATTGTCCAATCACTATATTGTACACCTGAAACTAATATAACACTGTTTGTTAACTATATTTCAGTTAGAAAGAAGAAACCACAGGTGACTGGCTAGCTTATATGGCAGACCACCTGACTTTTGATCTCAGGGTTATGAGTTTAAGCCCCATTATGAGTTTAATACCCACATTGGGTGTAAAGCCTACTTAAAAAAAAAAAAAAAAGGAAGAAAAGAAAGCAAGAAATAAAGAAGAAAACAAATTAAGGCAAACACCAACTTGTCAGCCACCCTGGTTAAATATTGGGTTGTTACATCAAAGCCTAGCTTCAATGCAACAATTACATAATTTTTCCACAGAGGTTATTTTGGATAATTATCTTTAGATTACTTATTGGCTAAGGAAGGTGTATATCCTGTAAAGGGCACCACTGGCTGCATTTATATGAATAATTCTGGAAAAATTCAGACAAACTTACAAAAGATGGCCAACAGGTACAAGAATTCCATAGTCTCACCCAAGTTTTTGATCAAATATCTATTTTAACCTTATTCAAGGGCTTTAAGTTTATCTTCTTGACTGGATCTTAACAAATGGGGGAGATAGCTATAGACAGGATTTTAGACTACCATTTGCCTATAACTATTATTTTAATATATATGTATTTTTTTAGAGAGCATGTATGCATGTGTGTGCATGTGAAGCTGGGGGGACAGGCAGAAGGTGAGGGAAGAGAATTTTGGAACCCAATACAAGGCTTGATCTCATGACCCTGAGATCATGAACTGAGCCAAAATTGAGGGTTGGACACTTAACCAACTACCACCCAGGTGCACCTATTGCTATTATTGAGTGGCATTTTTGTTTTGCTCAAATGTCTCATGTGCTGGCTGACTAAAACCCTGCCACTGGATTTTAATATCCCCACCATCCAGACAGTACTCGTGATTTTCCCAAAGGCTAATACCTGGGCATTATGGGATCAATTGTGATGGGAAAAAAAAAAAAAGCTATTTTGAGTTGCTACTTAGGCACTGACAGTGTGAAAGCCCTGTTCACACCTAGTGTCTGGGCATTTAGATAAGAACCCAAGATTATGATTCCTACCACAAGTCCCTGCTTTGCTTTTCCTAGGGTACCTTTTAAAATAATCACCTAGATTTGGGGCACCTGGGTGGCTCAGTGGGTTAAGCCTCTGCCTTCAGCTCAGGTCATGATTCAGGGTCCTGGGATTGAGCCCTGCATCAGGCTTTCTGTTCTGCTCCCCCTCCTCCCTCTGCTTTCCTCTCTGTCTACTTGTGATCTCTGTCAAATAAATAAGTAAAATCTTTAAAAAAAAAATAATCACCTATATTTGAGCCCACAAAAAAATTAGTGACTACCACCCTTCCAAGTTATAGCAGGTGCTTGCTACTTTGCTCTCTAGTTCTTGCTTGCTCATGGCGTGGGATAGAGGACTACCCTTCTCCTAGCTCATTACATCCTCTACCCCATTTCTGAAATTTGTAGGTAATAAGTCTTGTGACTTTACTTCCTTTTTAAGGATGTATTGAAACTGTGCCTTAAAAATTTTTTTTATTTACTTATTTATTTAGAGAGAGTGAGAGCAAGCAGGGGGAGAGGCAGAGGGAGAGGGAGAAAGCAGCTGAAGCAGACTCTGTACTGAGTGTGGAGCCTGATGTGGAGTTTGACCCACAATTCCAAGATCATGACATGAGCTGAAATCAAGAGTTGGATACTCAACTGATTGAGCTACCGAGGCACTCTGAAACTATGCCTTTAGTCAAAATAGCCCTGGGGTTTTCACTTCTTTAAAGTGGGAGCTAAGAACAGTTTTAGAAGATGGTGGTGAAGTAGGACCCTAGGTTTATCTCTACCCATGAACACAACTAGATAACTATTAAAACATCCTAAATACTCCAGAAATCAGGCTGAGGACTGACAGAACAAATTCCACAACTACAAGGAGAGAAGAGGCCACATTGAGGAATGTAGGAAGTATGGAGACATGGTTTAGGGAAGAAATGGATTGTGGGTGTGCAGAGGGGAGGGGCTGTGGGCAAGTAGGAGGGTGAGAGAAAGAGGAGCACACAGAAGAATGCAAAGAAGATGGTTTTCCCAGAGCCAGTGACTTGGAAAATAAGAGGGGTTAATTACCATGAGTTCTTGCAACCAGCAGGGCTTACAGCCTGAAGTGTTGAAGGTCAATGCACTTGGATGGGACAGAGCCTGGAGGGTACTGCCCTGCTCCTGGAGAGAAGATAGGCAAACAACCTGGGGTCAGACAGCTTGGGAACAGTGATCTGAGGAATGCCTGGGGCTCACAGGGAAGAGATTATTTGCTTGTCTCAGAGAGCATCTCTGGAGGCAGCATTCACAAAGATACCTCTCTAGGAATAGCAAAGCTGGTTGGTAGCATTTCCCTCCCCTACCCCTCAGCATAAACCAGAGCCACAGGTGGGAGGCAACACAGCACTGACACAGGCTGCTCAGCTTACGTATACCAAGTCCTACCACCATGTGCTCTGATGGGACTGCCCTTCTCAGTCAAACTTCTCTCAGTCCCAGCATGGTGGGCCCTTCCCTTAGAAGACCAGTGCAG
The DNA here is from genome assembly GCF_010015895.1 of Lontra canadensis. Lineage (NCBI taxonomy): Eukaryota > Metazoa > Chordata > Mammalia > Carnivora > Mustelidae > Lontra > Lontra canadensis. The sequence continues at coordinate 14,612,748 of NW_022631021.1, read as the reverse complement.
ACGCTTGCCAACACCAGGTCTCTAAAGCCCATCTTAAAGGTCAGTGGGCTTGGCTGGGGTAGAACCAGGAGGGCACTGCCCTGCTCCTGGAGAGAAGACAGGCAAAAAATCTCAGAGGCAGAATGCATGGAATCAATAATCTGAAAAATGCCTGTAGCACACAGTGGGAGAGATTATTCACTATTCTAGGAGCACTTCCCTGACAGGCAGCATTCAGAAGAAGCCTCTCCAGGAACAAAATTGCTGTTTGGTGACATTTCCTTTAGATACATACAGAGCCACCTGTGGGAAGCAGTGTCCACAGTGGCTGCCCAACTTGCTGATACCAAGCTCCACCCTTCTTGTGCTCTGGAGGATCTGCCTTTCCTAGTCAAGTGCCTTAATATGAGCACAGTGGGCTCCTCCCTCAGAAGACCAGCACAAACTCCTGCCCACACCATATCTCATGACCACAGAGCTCTGGAGAGCCTCAGTTCTGGTAGAGTTGGTGTCAGGTCTCATTTTACAAGAAGACCAGAGTACACCTAGTTAATACCCACCACATTCAGGCCAGGGGAATCAAACACTAGCCACAGCAGGCAAGGAGAACCTCTGTAGACAACTGGCCTGAAGGCTAGAGCAGCCAAAGCAAAACAGCAGAGCACACATAGTACACACTGGAGACACTTCCCGAAGCACCAGGCCCTGGGCACTACATGATCTATTCTTCATAAGGCCATTACTTTTAGGAGCGGGAGACATAACTGGCTTTTCTAACATACAGAAGAAGGCAGGGACTTATACAAAATACCAAGATGGAGAAATTATCGCAAGTGGAAAAGGAAGATAATGCCATGGCTGGAGATCTAATGAAATAGATATAAGTAACATGGCTGCTGGAGAATTTAAAACAATAATCATAAGGAAACTCACTGGACTTGAGAAAAGAATAGAAGACATCAGTGAGACCCTTACCACAGAGCTAAAAAGAATAAGAGATGAAGAATGCAATAAAGGAGATTGGAAACACACTTGATGCAACGAACAGCAGGCTGGAAGAAGTAGAGGGATGAATTACTGACCTAGAAGACAAAATAATGTAAAATAATGAAGCTGAACAAAAGAGTAAAAAAAGTATGCAACACAAGAATAGATTTAGGGAAGTCAGTGACTCCATCAAACATAACAACATTCATATTATAGGAGTCCCAGAAGAAGAGGGAGAAAAGGGAGCAGAAAATTTATTTATAATTGTACCCACAACTGTAAGATACCTAGGGATAAACCTAACCAAAGAGATGAAAGAAAACCATAAAACTATGATGAAAGAAATTGAAGATGATGCAAAGAAATGGAAAGACATTCTATGCTCATGGATTGGAAGAACAGATATTGTTAAAATGTCTATACTACTGAAAGCAATCTACACATTTAATGTAATCCCTATCAAAATTGCAAAAGCATATTTTACAGAGCTAGAACAAGCAATCCTAAATTTTGTATGGAACCACAAAAGAACAAATAGCCAAAGCAATCTTGAAAAATAAAAGCAAAAAGGGAGATATCACAATTCTGGACTTCAAGTTAAATTACAAAGTTGCAGTGACTGAAACAGTATGGCATTGGCACAAAAATAGGTACATAGATCAATGGAACAGAATAGAAAACCCAGAAATGAACCCACAGCTATATGGGTAATCTTCAATAAAGCAGGGAAAAATATGTGATGGGAAAAAGATGGTCTCTCCAACAAATGCTGTTGGGAAAACTGGACAGCCATGTGCAAAACAATGAAACTAGACCACTTTCTTACACCATGCACACAAAAAAATTCAGAATGGATTAAAGACCTAAATGTGAGACCTGAAACCATAAAGATCCTGGAAGAGAACACAGACAGAAATCTCTTTGACCTCAGCCATAGCAACTTCTTTCTAGATAATGTCTCCCGAGGCAAGAAAAACAAAAGCAAAAATATATTGGTACTACATCAAAATAAAGCACATGTTGTGATGAGGACTAGGTGTTATATGCAACTAATGAATTGTTGAACACTACATCAAAAACTTAAGATGGCTATGGCTATATGCTGGCTAACTGACCATAAAAACAAAACAAAACAAAACAAAACACCCCAAATAAACAAAAACAAAAACACATGCAAAAAAACTCTTCCACACAGCAAGGGAAACAATTAACGAAACTAAAAGGCAACCTACAGAATGGGATTAGATATTTGCAAATGGCATATCTGATAAAGGGTTAGTATCCAAAATATATAAGTAATTTATACAACTGAATACCCCAAAAATGAATTATCCAATTAAAAAATGGGCAGAAGACATGAATAGACATTTTTCCAGAGAAGATATACAGAAGGCTACAGACACATGAAAAGATATTCAAAATCACCGAACATCAGGGAAATGCAAATCAAAACTACAACAAGGTATCATTTCACACCTCTCAGAATGGCTAAAATCGACAACACAAGAAACAACAGGTGTTGGTGAGGATGTGGAGAAAGGAAAATTTCTTGCATTGTTCATGGATTTACAAACTGGTGCAGCCACTCTGGAAAACTATATGGAGGTTCCTCAAAAAGTTAAAAATAGAACTACCCTGTGATTGAGCAATGGCAATACTAGGTATTTACCCAAAGCATACAAAAATACTAATTCAAAGGGATACATGCACCCTGATGTTTATAGCAGCATTATCAATAATAACCAATTATGGAAACAGTCCAAGTGTCCATTGACTGATGAATGAATAAAGAGGTGGTGTATATATAGGCAATGGAATATTACTAAGCCATAAAAAGAATGAAATCTTGCCATTTGTAACAACTTGAATGGAACTAGAGAGTATAATGCTAAGTGACATAAGTCAGTCAGAGAAAAACAAATACCCTATGATTTCACTCATATGTGGAATTTAAGAAACAAAACAAATGAGCAGAAGGGGAAAAAAAAAGAGAGAGAGAGGAAGAAGCAAACCAAAAAACAGAATCTTAACTATAGAGAACAAACTAATAGTTAAGTTACCAGAGGGGAGGTGAATGGGGGGATGGGTGAAATAGGTAATGGGGATTAAGGAGGGCACTTGTTGTGGTGAGCACCAGGTGTTGTATGGAAGGGTTGAATCACTATATTGTATATGTGAAACTAATATTATACTGTATATTAAGTAACTGGAATTTAAAGAAAAAAATCAATATGAGAAAAACCAGAAAAATTTACAAATTTGTGGAAACTAAACATACTCTGAAAACCAATGGTCAAAGAATAATACAAAGGAAAATCATAAAATATTTTGAAGTAAATGAAAATGGAAACATAGCACACCCAAACCTATGGGATATAGCAACAGTAGTTCTTAGAGTGTAGTTTATAGTGATAAATGCAGAATAAGAAAATACGAAGTTCTCAAATAAACTATCTAACTTTATCCATCAAGGAATTAGAAAAATAAAACCAACTAAGCTCAAAGATAACAGAGTGCAGGAAATAAATTTTAGGGCAGATAAATAACATAAAGACTAAAAGACAATAGAAAAGATCAGCAAAACTAAGAGCTGTTTTTTGAATGGAAGCAAAATTGACAAACCTTTATCTACACCAAGAAAATGAGACTACTCAAATAAAATAAGAAATGAAAGAGGTATATTACAAATATTAATACAAAAATCTGTAGAATCATGAGATGGCTATAAACAGATATAGGTAAAAAAAATGGACCACTTGCAACAAATGGATAAATCCTAGAAACATACAATCTACCAAGACTGAATCAAGAAGAAATAAAATTCTAAATAGAATAATAACAAGTAAGGAGATTGAATCAGTAATCAAAACCCTCCCTACACAGAAAAGCCCAGGTTCTGGTTTTACTAGTAAATTTCACCAAACATTTAAAAAATGACAAATATTAATCCTTAAACACTTCTAAAAAATAGAAGAGAACATATCCAAACTCATTTTATGAGGCCAACATTACTCTAACACCAATATCCCTGATGAATATAGATGTAAAAGTTTTCAACAAAATATTAGGAAATTGAATTCACCAGCACATTAAAAGGATCATACATCATGATCAAGTGGGATTTATCCCTCAATTTGCAAGGATGGTTCAACATGCATAAATCAATAAATTAGATAAACCATATTAATAGAACAAAAACAAAACAATAAACCATATTAATAGAACAAAAACAAAACAAAAATCATATCATCATCTAAATAGATGCAGAAAAAGCATTTGACAAAATTCAACATCCTTTCATGATAAAAACCCTCAGCAAATTGAATATGGAAAGAACATACCTCAACCAATAAATGCCATATACGACAAGCCCACAACCATCACCATTCTCAATGGAGAAAGATTGTAAACTTTCCCCTAAGATTAGATACAGAAAGGGCTGTCCTCTCTCATCATTCTTATTAAATATAGCATTGGAGCGCTAGCTAGAGTGATCAGGCAAAATGAAGAAATGAAAGGCATGTAAATCAGAGAGAAAGAAGTAAAATTGTCACTACGTCCAGATATGATCTTATGGCTTCTATTTACTCAACCAAAAAGCTGTTCAACAAATTCAGGGAAGTTGCAGAATATAATACCAACATACAGAAATCCGTGGTGTTTCTACACACAAACAACAAAACATCAGAAAAACAAAGAAAACTATCCCATCCACAATAGCATAATAAAATAGTTAGGAATAAATTTATCCAAGTAAAATACCATACAACAAAACTAAAAGACTTTGACAAAAAAATTGAATAAGAAGCAAATAAATGGAAAGATATCCCATGTTTATGGATCAGAAGAACACTGTAAAATGTCCATACTATATAATGCCATCTGTAGATTGAATGGAGTCCCTATCATTTGCAAACTGTATTTGATAAGGGGTTAGTATCTAAAATATATAAAAGCTCATACAATTCAATAGCAATTAAAAAACAATTCAATTAAAAATGGACAGAGGAACTAATACACATCTTTTAAAAGAATACATCTAAATGGCCAACAGGTACATGATATGATGCTGAATATCACTACTGATGATGAAAATGCAAACTAATCTGTTTTCTGTAAATCTGAAACTGCTAAAAAAAAATTAAAATGTTTTAACTAAAAAAAAAAAAAAAGGCAAACCAAAATCACAATATCACCTTATACCTGTCAGAATGACCACTGTCAGGAAGACAAGAGATTAAAAAAAAAATATTGGTGAGGCTCTGAGAAAAGAGAATCCTTGTGCATTACTGATGGGAACATAAATTAGTATTTATTGAACTATATATTGAACACACTATTGAACAGTATGGAATTTTCTCAGAAAATTAAAAATGAAACTGCCATATGATCCAGCAATCTCACTTCTGGCTATATATGCAAAGAAAATAAAAACACTAACTTGAAAAGATCTGCACTCCCATGTTCATGGCAGCATCATTTACAATAGCTAAGATATGGAAACAACTGAAGTGTCCACCAATAGTTGAATGAATAAAAAAGGTGTGGTGGAAGTATACAATGGAAATATACATGGAAATGTAAATACACATTGGAAATATACAATGGAAAAATACTCAGCCATGAGAAAGAAGGAAATTCTACCATTTTGGTCAACAGGGTTGGACCTTTAGGCTATTATACTGAGTTAAGCCAGAGAAAGTGTGCTATCACTTACATGTGATATCTAAAATAAATATTGCTAAGACTGATGTCCAAGAGTTTACTGCCTATGTTTTCTTTCAAGAGTTTTATCATTTTAGGTCTTACATTTAGGTCTTTAGTGCATTTTGAATTTACTTTTGTATATGGTGTAAGAAAGTGGTTCCATTTTGTTCTTTTTCCTGTAGCTGTCCAGTTTATTGAAACACCATGTACTGAAGACTGTCTTTTCCCCATTGTATGTCTTGCGTCCTTTGTCATAGATTAATTGACCATAGAAATACTAGAAGTATTTCTAGGCTGTTTATTTTGTTCCATTAGTCTCTGTGTCTGTGCTTGTTTCATACCATACTTTTTTGGTTACTATAGCTTTATAGTATCGTTTGAGATCAGGGATACCTGATACCTTCAGTTTTTCTCTATAATTTGTTTTAATTCTGTAAAAAAAAATGCCATTGGCATTTTGATAGAGATTGCATTCAATCTGTAGATTGTTTTGGATAGTAATGACATTTTTAAAAAATTTTTATTTATTGATTCATGTGATAGAGAGAAAGAGAGGCAGAAGGAGAAGCAGACTCCCCACAGAGCAGGAATCCCGATGTGGGACTCATTCCCAGGACCCTGGGATCATGACCTGAGCTGAAGGTAGCCACTTAACCAACTGAGCCACCCAGGTGCCCCTAGTAAAAACAACATGAATTCTTCCAAGTTCTAGAACACCTGATTGGTTCAGTCAATTAAGCCTCCAACTCTTGATCTTAGCTCAGGTCTTGATCTCAGGGTTATGAATTCAAGCCCAATGTTGGGCTCCAGATGGGTGTGGAACCTGCTTAAAAAAAAAACCAAAAAACTGAATTCTTCCAACTTATGAGCATAAAATACTTTTTCATTTATTTGTGTCATCTTCAATTTCTTTCATCAATGTTTTATAGCTTTCAGAGTATTGGTATTTCACCTCCTTTGTTAAATTGATTCCTAGGTATTTTATTCTTTTTGATGCAATTAATTGAGACTGCTTTCTTAATTTCTCTTTCTGATAGTTTGTTATTACTATGTAGAAATACATCTGATTTCTATACATTAATTTTTATTCTGCAACTTTCCTAAGTTCATTTATTACTTCTAGTCTGATGATTTTTAGGGTTTTCTACCTATAGTCATCTTATCTGCACATAATAACAGTTTTTGCTTCTTTGTTACCAATGGGTACCTTTATTTCATTTTTTTTTTGTCTGATTGCTGTGACTAAAATTACAGTATTATGCTGAATAAATGTGGTGAGAGCAGGCATCCTCGTTTTGTTTTTGGTCTTAGATGAAAAGCTAAAAGCTTTTGAGTGAGACAAGCTTTTCATTGATTACTCTGTTAGCTGTCACTTTGCCACATATAGTCTTAAATATGTTAAGATATGTTGTCTCCAAACCCACTTTGTTGAGAGTTTTTTTTTTTTTAGTCATAAATGTACATTGAATTTTATCAGATGTCTTTACTACATCTATTGAGATGATCATATAACTTTTATCCCTCATTTTGTTAATGTGCAGTATCACTTTGATTTGCAGAAATGGAACCATCCTTGCATCCCTGGAACAAATCATATTGATCAAGGTGTATGATCATTTTAATGTATCACTGGATTCAGTTCCCTAAAAATTTTTGAAGATTTTTGGATCTCTATTAATCAGGCATATTGACATATAGTTTTGTTTTCTGTAATATCTTTAACTACTCATTAAATATTCGGTGGAATTCACCTGTGAAGCTGTATGACTTAGACTTTTGTTTATTGGGAGTTTTTAAATTACCAATTCAATTTCATTACTAGTCATTACTAGTCTATTCAGTTTTTTAATTTCTTTCTAATTCAAGACTTGAAAGATTGTAGTTTTCTAGGAATTTAACCATTTCTTCCATTTCTTCAAATTGTTGGCCTATATCTGTTTGTAGTAGTCTCTTTTAATCTTTGTATTTCTGTAGTTTTGATGTAACTTCTTTTTCATTTTTTACTTTATTTATTTGGGCCTTATATCCTTTTATCTTGATGAGTCTATTTGAAAGCTTATCAACTTATTTATCTTTTCAAGGAAGAAGTCCTTAATGTCATTGAATTTTTCTATGTTTTGTTATCTCTTATTTATTTCCACTGTGATTTTCATTACCTTCTTCCTTCTATTAATGTTAAGATTTGTTTGTTCTTCTTTTTTCTAGTTTCTTTAGATGTAAGGTTAAATTGTTTATTTGAGATATTTCTTGCTTCTTGTAGTAGGACTACATCACCATAAACTTCCTTCTTAGAATCACTTTAGCTGCATCCCATACATAGATTTTGAATGTTGTTTTTCTATTTTCAATTGACTCAGATTTTTTCTGATTTCTCTATTTTCAATTGCTTGCTCCTTTGATTTCCACATTGACCCATTAGCTATTGAGTAGCATTTTGTTTAACTTCCATGTATTTTTTCCCCTAGCTTTTTTCTTGAAATTGATTTCTAGTTTCATGCCTTATGGTCAAAAAATATGCTTGATATGATTTCAATCTTCTTAAATTTATTGAGACTTATTTATATTTTAATATGTGATCTATGCTGCAGTTGGACCCTGTGCAATTGAAAGGAATGTGTATTGGGGCACCTGGGTGGCTCAGATGGCTGGGCATCTGGCTTTGGCTCAGGTCATGATCTCCAGGTCCTGTGATTGAGGCCCATGTTGGGCTCCCAGGTCAGCAGGGAGTCTGCTTCCCACTCTCCCTCTGCTTGTGCTTGTACTCTCTTTCTCTCTCTCTAATGAATAAATAAAATCTTAAAAAGAAAAAAGAAAACAATGTGTATTTTGTTGCTTTGGCTGGGATGTTCTGTACTATCTATGCAGTCAATCTGGTCTAATGTGTCATTGAAGGCCACTGTTCCTGCACTGATTTTCTGTCTGAATGATATATCCAATGATGTAAGTGGAGGGCTAAAGACTCCTATTAGTGTCTTACTATTAGTTTTTTCCCCTCTATGTCTGTTTCTATTTGCTTTATATATTTAGCCATTCTTACTTTAGGAGCACAAATGTTTACAGTTGTTACATCTTCTTGTTGGATCAATCTCTTTATCACTAGGTAATGCCCTTCTTTGTCTCTTGCTACTGTCTTTAAAGTCTATTTAGTCTGATAAAAGTACTGCTACCCCAGTTTTCCTTTGTTTTCATTTCCTGGAATACCTTTTTCTATCTCTTCTCTCAGTCTGTATGTATGTTTAAGTCTGAAATGAAATGAGTCTCTTTAGGCAGCATATAGTTTTTTTTTTTTTTTTTTAAATCAATTCACCACCTTATGTCATTTGATTAGGGTATTTATTCCATTTATATTTAAAGTAATCACTGATACTTATGTACTTTTTCCATATTGTTAATTGTTGTCCAGTTGTTTTTGTAGTTCTCTATTCCTTTCTTCTTCTCTTGTTTTTTTTTTTTTTTTTCCTGTATGATTTGATTGATTATTTTTAGTGCTATATTTCGATTCCTTTCTCTTTATTTTTTTGTATATGTATTATAGGTTTTTGGTCTGTGGTTACCATGAGGTTTGTATATAACACCCTATGTACATAGCAGTCTATATTAAGTTCTGGTTGCTTATATTTGTACACATGCTAAAAGCTCTACATTTTTAGTCTCTTCTCCCTCATATTTTGTTTTTATCATTGTATTTTACTTTTTCTTTTTATTTTGTGTACATCTTAACTAATTACTTTAGATATAATTGATTTTACTACTTTTATCCTTCAGCCTTTATACTTGCTGTATCAAGGATTGATCCATTCCACTTACTATATGCTTGCTTTTGCCAGTGGTTTTGTTTTGTTTTTCCTTTCATAGTTTTCTTAGTTCTAGTTATGGCCTTTCCTTTTCTGCTTAAAGAAGTCCTTGTAATATTTCTTGTAAGCCTTCTTTAGTGGCAATAAAGTCTTTTAACTCTTGTCCGCAAAATTTTAATCTGTTATTCAATTCTGAGTAATAACCTTGCCAGATAGAATATTCTTGGTTGTAGGGTTTTTCCTTTTAGCACTATGAATATATCATACCACTCTATTGAGGCCTGCAAATTTTCTTCTGAAAAATCAGCTGGTAGTCTTATGGGTGTTACCTTGTACATTATGATTTGCATTTCTCTTGCTGCTTTTAGGAGTCTCTATCTTTAGTTTTGGACATTTAAATTATTATGTGTCTTGACATGGACCTATCTGGATTCATCTCATTTGGGGCTTCCCAAGCTTTCTAGACCTAGATGTCTATCTCTTCTTCAGGTCAGGGAAGTTTTCAGCCTTTATTTTTTTGGAAAAGTTTTCTGTCTCTTTCTTTTGGTTCTCCTGGGTCCCCTAAAATGCAAATGTTAGCATGCTTGATGTTCCCAAAGTCTCCTAGATTTTCTAAAAATTCTATTTGTTGTTGTTTATCTTGGGTGATTTCTACTACCCTGTCTTTCAGATCACTGGTCTACTTTTCTGCATCATCTAGTCAGCCACTACTTCCTTGTGCTGTCTTTTTCATTTCAGTCATTGTATTCTTTAGCTCTGATTATTTATTTTTTATGTTTTTTGTACATTTTTGAAGTCCTTTCTGTTTTTCTGCATTCTTCTCTTGATTTGGGTGAACATCTTTATGAGCATTACCTTGAACTCCTTAAGAGATTGATTGCTTATCTGCATTTTGTTTAGATCTTTTTATGAGTTTTTAAAAAACTATATTCCTCTGTCAAATTTTGCCCAACTCTATTTTCATGTATTAGAATGATCAGTTTTGTCTAACAGTCTTGAAGGTGTCACCATATGTAGAAAGTGTCCTGTGTATCCCAGAAGTGCATTCCTAGCTTTTCACCAGAACCAGGGACTTCAGGGACGTCCTTTGTATGCACTGTGTGGACCATTCTATTGTGGTTGGGCTTTAAGTGTTGCTCATGGGTGGGGCTGGCACCAGATAAGCTGTTTGCAATTGCTGGCCACAACTGTTGTATCTGCAGTGGTGTGTATGTCTGACTCTACTGGGCAGAAGATCCTGGGGAGGCATTATTTACATTCAAAGCCACCTGTCGGGTTTTGTGGAACAGGAATTGCTTTGGTGGGGACATTTTTCCTAGCTGAGTCTACCTGCTGAGTGTGGCATTGTGGAAGTCACTTTGGGGGAGAACTGGTTCTGGCCAAGGCTGCTTACGAAGTGATTCACTAAGGGAGCCATGTTGGAGAGGCTCCTACTGGGGCAGGTCCATAGGGGAATGGCAAGTCTGGGTAAGCAATGCTAATAAGTTAGATGGACAGTGTCAGAAATGGCACCTGCTAGCACTGGGCCAGCAGGGTAGAGGGGGGTAAAAATAATGGTGTCTGTCAGTGCTTCATTCCTGGAGAAAGTTACTACAGATCCCTGCCCCTATGTTGTACACCCTAAAATTGGTCAATAAATCTTCACATATGGCCCAAGGACTTTTAAACTGCTGCCTCTCTGCTGAATCTTGGAGGAAGTGAGTTTGTGCATAGGCCTTTTAAGAGTAGATTCTTGGCTTCCTATAGCCCTCCAGCTCTATCAGAGTGAAGCCCTGCTGATTTCAAAGGCGGATACTATATGGGCTTGTTTTCCAAATACAGATCCCCTGGGTATGTGTGCCTACAATGGGGTTTGAATCTCTCATTCCTCAGAAGAATCTCTGTGTTTGTGATTCTGCCCCCACTGTTGGTCCCTGTGCGGGTGTTGTGGATTCTGAGGTTATATCTACTCCTTTCACATAACTTGATGTGGCTTTTTCTATCTTTAGTTGTGGAAGAGCTGCTCTGCTGACCTTTAGGTCATTCTCAGAGAGTGCTCTAAATGTGGTTGGTTAGTTTTGGTATGTTGTGGGAAGCTCTGGGTCTTCCTACTCTGCCACCTCAGTCATCAGAGTTATTTATTTATTTTTCTTAAGATTTTATTTATTTATTTGACAGACAGAGATCACAGTAGGCAGAGAGGCAGGCAGAGAGAGAGAGGAGGAAGCAGACTCCCCGCTGAGCAGAGAGCCCGATGCGGGGCTCGATCCCAGGACCCCGGGATCAGGACCTGAGCTGAAGGCAGAGACTTAACCCACTGAGCCACCCAGGTGCCCCTCATCAGAGTTATTTTATTTATTTATTTTATTATTATTATTTTTTGCTGTTGTTCCTTCAATTTATATCAGCAATAGGTATCACTTGGCATCTAAGCTATGCTATAATTTTAACCAGCTCTAGATTAACTAACTGCCTCACTGTGGCTTTATTTCCCACAGGGTTTTTCTCTAAATCTAATTACTGATTTTATGGTTTTCAGCATTGCTTCTGCTGAAAGCTTTTTTTCTTTTCTTTTTTTCTCAGACTGGCTCTACCAAAACCATTATACTATGTTGGTGACTTTTGCAAACCAGTAATGCTATTTGTAATGTTTACCAGTGATTTTCTCTGAGGCAATTTATTCAAATTTCAATATTGGAGTTCTTATTTGAAACAAATACTGAATTTTTTAAATGTCAAGGTTCCCAATATTTTAAAATAACTAGTACTGGGCAAAGTAAAAGAAAATGGACCAAGAAACTAAATAAAAACTTTTTACAAAGAAGTCATTCAAGTGACCAAATGGTACATGAAAAGGCACTCAACATCACTAATCATCAGAGAAATGCAAATAAAAACCATGATGAGATATCACTTCTCACATATCAAATGGTTACCAACAAAAAGAAGAGATGATCAGTGTTGGCCAGGATATGGACAACATGTAATTCTTGTGCAATGTTGGTGGAAATGTAAATTGGTTCAGTCACTATGAAAAAAGTATGGAGGTTCCTCAGAAATAAAAATGGAACTACCATATGTCTAGCAATACCACTTTTGTCTATATCAAAGGAAATAAAAACAAGATATTGAAGAGATCTGTACTCTCATGTTCATTGCAGCATTATTCACAATAGACAAAATATAGAAGCAACCCAAGTATCTGTCAACAGATGAATGGATAAAGAAGTTGTGGTATACATATACAATGGCATATCATTCTCTTTGAGAAGAGAAAAACATCTTGCCATTTGTGACAACATGGATGGACCTTGAAAGCATTATGTTAAAAAAACAAAAACAAAAACAGAGAAAGGCAGTAGGAGTCAAGATGGTGGAGAAGTAGCCAACTGAGATGATATCAGGTCACAGGAGTTCAGCTAGATAGTTATCAAACCATTCTGAACACCTACAAACCCAACAGGAGATTGAAGAGAAGAAGAGCAGAAATTCTAGAAACAGAAAATTGACCACTTTCTGAAGGTAGGACATGCGGAGAAGTGAATCCAAAGCCACAGACCATGGTGGGAGGGGCCAGCTCCTGGCAAGTGGCAGAGCAATGGAGCACAAAATTCGAACTTTTAGCAGTCTGCTCCACTGTGGGACATTGCTCCAGAGGCCAAGGAGGGGTGGAGCCCTCATGGGGACAGTGTGGTCTCAAGTCCCATGGGGTCACAGAAGGATCAGAGGTGTCTGAGTGTATCAGAGCTCACAGGTATCAGAGCAGGGAAGCCAGATACAGAGACAGAGCCAAGGAGTGAGCTCTCAGCTTGGGATTACCTTAAACTGTGATCTGTGGCACAGTAGGACCACTGCTCTTTGAGCAGGGACCCCACAAGTGGCAGATCTGGGGAGACCCACCTTCCTTCTCTGGAGGCAGGAATTTGCTGGGTTTGGAGACTCCAAATGGGGCTGATGCCAGAGATGGAGGTGCTCGATCACAAACTGGTTGAGTTCAGAGTGCAGTCAGAGACCAGGGAGACGGGAGTAATTGAGTGTGTTTCCCCAAGGGCACACTGAGGAGTGGGGCCCCAAGCTGTCAGCTCCTCTGGCCAGAGATTGGGAGGCCACCATTTTCATTCCTATCCTCCAGAGCTCTACGGAAAACATTCAGGGAACAAAATCTGAGAGCGAACCCGAGCAGATTACTTAGCCAGGCCCCTGGCAAGGGTAGTGCAATTCTGCCTCGGGCAAAGACAATTGAAAATCACTACAACAGGCCCCTCCCCAAAAAGATCAGCAAGAACACCCAGCCAAGACCAAGCTCACTGATCAAGGATGGTGGAATTCCAGAGGAGGGGAAAACAAAGCATGGAATTCATGGCTTTCTCCCCATGATTCTTTAGTCTTGCAAAGTTAGTTAAAATTTTTTAATTTTATTTTTTTCTTATTTTAGTTTTTTAAACTTTTCCTCTTTCCTCTTTTAACATTTTTTAACTAGTGTATCTTAACAATACCTTTCTAAAAAAATCTTTTTAATCCTTCATTATTATCCTTCATTGTATCTAACCTTATTTTTTTGTATACATATAGGGTTTTTTCTTCTAAAAAATTTTTGGGAAACAATTTCTTCTAATAGGTCAATATATACCCCAAATCTAGCACAGGGCTTTGTTCTAGTCTCCAGCCTAAGCACATTCTCTCCACTTTCTTTTTCTTTCTTTTTCCAACTAACTTATCTTATCAATTCCTTTTTAGAATTTTTTTTTAAATTTTCATGTTTACAGTCATATTCCATCCCTTCATCATGTTTACCCTTATTTTTGTATATATATATAAGTTTTTTACTCTTTAAAATTTTGGGAGGTAGTTTCTTGTAAGAGACCAAAATACACTGAATATCAAGTGGTGGCTCTGTTTATTCACTGGTCTAATATACATATATATATATATATGTATATATATATATATATATGCATATAATATATATAATATGCATATATTATATGTGCATATTATGTTTATAATATGCATATATATAATATTTTTTCTTTAATTAAAAAATTGTTTTTAACTTCTTTTTACTCCTTTTTTCTCCCCCAATTTGGGATCTCTTCTGATTTGATTAGTGAACATTTTTCTGGGGTCTTTTCAACCCTTTTAGTATTTTATTCTCTGTTCATATATTCTTATCTGGATAAAATGACAAGGCAGAAAAATGCACCACACACACACAAAAGAACAAGAGGCAGTACCAAAGGCTAGGGACCTAATCAATACGGACGTTGGTAATATGCAGATCTAGAGTTCAGAATGACAATTCTCAAGGAGCTAGATGGGATCAAAAAAGGCATGGAAGATAATAGAGAAACCTGTCTGGAGAAATAAAAGCCCTTTCTGGAGAAATAAAAGAACTAAAATCTGACCAAACTGAAATCAAAAAAGCTATTAATGAGGTGCAATAAAAAATGGAGGCTCTTACTGCTAGAATAAATGAGGCAGAAGAGAGAATTAGTGATATAGAAGACCAAATAATGGGGAATAAAGAAGCTGAGCAAAAGAGAGGCAAACAACTACCGAACTACAAGGGGAGAATTTGAGAGATAAGTGATACCATAAGATGAAACAATATTAGAATAATTGGTATTTCAGAAGAAGAAGAAGGGGGGGCAGAAGATATATTGGAGTGAATTATTGTAGAGAATTTCCCTATTATGGCAAAGGGAACAAGCATCAAAATCCAGGAGGTGCAGAGAAGCCCCCTCAAAATCAATAAAAATAGGTCCACACCCTGCCATCTAATAGTAAAACTTACAAGTATTAGTGACAAAGAGAAAATCCTGAAAACAGCTTGGGACAAGAGGTCTGTAACATACAAAAATAGTAATATTGTATTGACAGGAGACTTAGCCACAAAAATCTGTCAGGCCAGAAAGGACTGGCATGATATATTCAGAGCACTAAATGAGAAAAATATGCAGCCAAGAATACTATATCCAGCTAGGTTGTCATTGAAAATAGGAGACATAAAAAGCTCCCAGGACAAATAAAAACTAAGAGAATTTACAAACACCAAACCTGCCCTACAGGAAATATTAAAAGGGGTCCTCCAAGCAAAGAGAGAGCCTACAAGTTACAGACCAGGAACAGAGACAATAGATAGTAACAGTCACCTTACAGGCAATACAATGGCACTAAATTCATATCTCTCAATAGTTACCCTGAATGTAAATGGGCTAAATGTCCCAGCCAAAACACACAGGGTATCAGAATGGATAAAAAAATAAGACCCACCAATAATTTGCTGTATACAAGAGACTCATTTTATCAAAGACACCTCTGGATTTAAAGTGAGGGGGTAGAAAACCATTTACCATGCTAATGGACATCCAAAGAAAGCTGGGGTGGCAATCCTTATATTAGATAAATTAGATTTTAAGCCAAACATTATAATAAGAGAAAAAGAAGGACACTATATCATACTTAAAGAGTCTGTCCAACAAGAATATCTAACAGTTGTAAATATCTATGCCCCTAACATGGGAATAGCCAATTATATAAACCAAGTAATAATAAATCACAAACACATTGACAATAATACAGTAATAGTAGGGGACTTTAATACCCTCCTCACTGAAATGGACAGATCATCTAAGCAAAAGATCAACAAGGAATTAAGTCTTTAAGTGACACACCGGACCAGAGGGACATACAGATATATTCAGAACGTTTCATCCCAAAGCAACAGAATATACATTCTTCTCTAGTGCACATGGAACATTCTCCTGAATAGATCAAAGCCCAGGTCACAAATCAGGTCTCAAACAGTAACAAAAGATTGGGATCATTCCCTACGTATTTTCAGACCACAGCGGTTTGAAACTAGAACTCAACCACAAGAGGAAAGTTGGAAAGAACTCAAATACATGGAAGCTAAAGAGCATCCTACTAAAGAATGAGTGGGTCAACCAGGAAATTTAAGAAGAATTTTAAAAATTCATGGAAACAAATGATAATGAAAGCACAACTGTTCAAAATCTTTGGGACACAGCAAAGGTGGTCCTGAGAGGAAAGTATATAGCAATACAAGCCTTTCTCAAGAAACAAGAAAGATCTCAAGTGCACAACCTAACCCTACACCTAAAGGAGCTGGAGAAAGAACAGCAAAGAAAGCCTAAACCCAGCAGGAGAAGAGAAATCATGAAGATCAGAGCAGAAATCAATGAAATAGAAACCAAAAGAACAGTAGAACACATCAACGAAACTAGGAGCTGGTTCTTTGAAAGAATTTTTGATAAGAGCTTCCCAGACTTATCAAAAAGAGAAGAGAAAGGACCCAAATTAATAAAATCATGAGTGAAAGCGGAGAGATCACAACCAACACCAAAGAAATACAAACAATTATAAGGCTATATTATGAGCAACTATACATCAGCAAATCTGAAAGAAATGGATGCATTCCTAGAGATGTATAAACTATCAAAACTGAATCAGTTTTGATAGAAAACCTGAACAGACCCATATCCAGCAAGGAGATCGAAGCAGTCATCAAAACTCTCCCAACAAACAAGAGCCCAGGGCCAGATAGCTTTCCAGGGGAATTTTAGGAAACATTTTTTTTTTAAATTTTATTTATTTGATAGACAGAGATCACAAGTAGGCAGAGAGGCAGGCAGAGAGAAAGGGGGAAGCAGGATCCCCACTGAGCAGAGAGCCTAATGTGGGGCTCGATCCCAGGACTCTGAGATCATGACCCAAGCCAAAGGCAGAGGCTTTAACCCACTGAGACACCCAGGTGCCCCGAATTCTCCCAAACATTTAAAGAAGAATTAATACCTACTCTCCTGAAACTGTTCCAAGAAATAGAAATGGAAGGCAAAGTTCCAAACTTATTTTATGAGACCAACATTACCTTGATCCCAAAACCAGACAAAGAACCCATCAAAAAAGAGAATACAGACGAATATCCTTGATGAATAGAGATGCAAAAATTCTCACCAAAATACTAAGCGTTAGGATCCAACAGTACATTAAAAGGCTTATTCACCATGACCAAGTGGGATTTATTCCAGAGCTACAAGTTTGGTTCAACATCTGCAAATCAATGTGATACAAAACATTAATAAAAGAAAAAACAAGAACCATATGATACTCTCAATAGATGCTGAAAAAGCATTTGACAAAGTACAGAATCCTTTCTTGATCAAAACTCTTCAAAGTGTAGGAATGGGTACATACCTCAATATCATCAAAGCCATCTATGAAAAACCCACAGCAAATATCATTCTCAATGGAGAAAAACTGAGAGCTTTACCACTAAGGTCAGGAACATGGTAGGGATGTCCATGATCACCACTGCTATTCAAAATATTACTAGAAGTCCTAGCCTCAGCAATCACACAACAAAAAGAAATCAAAGGCATCCAAATCAGCAAAGAAGAAGTCAAACAATCACTCTTTGCAGATGATATGATACTTTATGTGGAAAACCAAAAAGACTCCACTCCAAATCTGCTAGAACTTGTACAGGAATTCAGTAAAATGTCAGGATATAAAATCAATGCACAGAAGTCAGTTGCATTTCTATACACCAAGACAGAAGAAGAGAAATTAAGGAGTCAATCCCATTTACAATTGCACCCAAAACCATAAGATACCTAGGAATAAACCTAACCAAAGAGGCAAGGTATCTGTACTCAGAAAACTATAAAGTACTCATGAAAGAAATTGAGGAAGACACAGAGGAATGGAAAAATGTTCCATGCTCATGGATTGGAAGAACAAATATTGTCAAAATGTCAATGCTACCTAAAGCAATCTATATGTTTAATGCAATCCTTATCAAAATACCATCCATTTTTTTTCAAAGAAATGGAACAAATAATCCTAAAATTTATGTGGAACAAGAAAAGACCTTGAATAGCCAGAGGAATGTTGAAAAAGAAAGCCAAAGTTGGTGGCATCACAATTCCAGACTTCAAGCTCTATTACAAAGCTGTCATCATCAAGACAGTATGGTACTGGCACAGAAACAGAAACATAGATCAATGGAACAGAATAGAGAACCCAAAAATAGGCCCTCAACTCTATGGTCAACTAATCTTCGACAAAGCAGCAAAGAATGTCCAATGGAAAAAAGACAGTCTCTTCACCAAATGGTGTTGGGAAAATTGGACAGCCACATGCAGAACAATGAAACTGGACCATTTCCTTACACCACACATGAAAATAGACTCAATATGGATGAAGGACCTCAATGTGAGAAAGGAATCCATCAAAATCCTTGAGGAGAACACAGGCAGCAACCTCTTTGACCTCAACTGCAGCAGCAACTTCCTAGAAACATCGCCAAAGGCAAGGGAAGCAAGGGCAAAAATGAACTATTGGGACTTCATCAAGATCAAAAGCTTTTTCACAGCAAAGGAAACAGTCAACAAACCAAAAGACAACTGACAGAATGGGAGAAGATATTTGGAAACGACATATCAGGTAAAGGGCTAGTATCCAAAATCTATAAAGAACTTATCAGTCTCAATACCCAAAGAAAGACTAATCCAATCAGGAAATGAGCAGAGGACATGAACAGACATTTCTGCAAAGAAGACATCCAGATGGCCAACAGACACATGAAAAAGTGCTCCACATCACTCGGCATCAGGGAAATACAAATCAAAACCACAATGAGACACCACCTCACACCAGTCAGAATGGCTAAAATTAACAAGTCAGGAAATGACAGATGCTGGTGGCGATGTGGAGAAAGGGGAACCCTCCTACACTGTTTGTGGGAATGCAAGCTGGTGCAGCCACTCTGGAAAACAGCATGGAGGTTCCTCAAAAAGCTGAAAATAGAGTTACCCTATGACCCAGCAATCGTACTACTGGGTATTTACCCTAAAGATACGAATGTAGTGATCCGAAGGGGCACATGCACCTGAATGTTTATAGCAGCAATGTCCACAATAGCCAAACTATGGAAAGAACCTAGATGTCCATCAACAGGTGAATGGATGAAGAAGAAGTGGTATATATATACAATGGAATACTATGCAGCCATCAAAAGAAATGAAATCTTGCCATTTGCAATGATGTGGATGGAACTAGAGGGTATTATGCTGAGCGAAATAAGCCAATCGGAGAAAGACAATTATCATATGATCTCCCTGATATGAGGAAGTTGAGAGGCAAAGTGGGGGACTTGGGGGGTAGGGAAGGGAAAAAATGAAACAAGATGGGATCAGGAGGGAGACAAACCATAAGAGACTCTTAATCTCACAAACCAAACTGAGGGTTGCTGGGGGGTGGGGCTTATGGAGAGGGTGGTTGGGTTATGGACATTGGGGAAGGTATGTGCTATAGGTGAGTGCTGTGAAGTGTAAACCTGGTGATTCACAGACCTGTACCCCTGGGGCTAATAATACATTATATGTTAATTTAAGAAAATTAAAAAAAAAGAAAAATTACACTAATAATGAACTATCAGAAAGAAAGATTGAAAAAAAAATTCTGACCTGTACCCTTGGGGCTAATAATACATTATATGTTACTTAACAAAAAGGTAATTAAAAAAGGAAGGACAAATAAACATGGTATTATTTATGTGTATATTTATGGGGAGGAAAAAAGTCATTGGAATAGTACAGAAGTGGTTTCCTGGGGCTGGTTTGGGGGAAATGGGAAGAGGTTGGTTAAAACATATACTTTTAGCTATAAGATGAATAAAGTCTAAGAATGTAATGTAAAACATTAAGACCTTAGTTGATTACACTATTATATAATGAAATTTGTCAAGAAAGAGGAACTTAAATGTTCTCACATTAACACACACAAACACACGTGTGTGTGTCTATATAGAAATGGATGTATTAATTAACTAGATGGGGGAATATAAACACATATCAAATTACCATGGTATGAATTTTAAATATATCACACTTTGCCAATTATATCTTAATAAATTTGAAAAAATATATAGTAACATGTAGGAGAAACTAGGCAAAAAAAATGCTAGGTTTTAGTTTTTGTGAGGAATGGCCTTTTCCTGGATTATTTTACTCAAAGGTGTAGCGTTTAAGGACTCTAAAATGAAAGTACTGGGCCTTTTTATCTTGCTGGGTCTTGAAAGGGTGACTAACTTCTTCTAGTCTGGAGCAATTATCTGGAACTTCCCCGGTTTTAGCACTAGATATCTTGCATCCTGGGAAATCCCTCAGTCCCAGGAAAACTGGGACAGTAGTTACTCTAACTTTGAGCTCCACTTTTTACACTATGAGATAGCTGAAGGCTCTGTCCAGCTACTTTTTCTTTTTTTAAAAGATTTTATTTATTTATTTGTCATAGAGAGAGAAGCGAGAGCGTGCACAAGCAGACAGAGTGGCCGGCAGAGGCAGAGAGAGAAGCAGGCTCCCTGCCAAGCAAGGAGCCCGATGCGGGACTCGATCCCAGGACACCAGGACCATGACCTGAGCCAAAGGCAGCCGCTTAACCAACTGAGCCACCCAGGCGTCCCACAGCTTCTGTTTTTACTGGTTGTTGTGAATCAGCAAATGCCTAAGGGTTTAAAAGGATGCTCAGTGTCCCCATATACAACAAGATCTATTCCACAATCGGATTTTTGAATTTTCTCTTCTTTTGCCTGCCATACTCTTCCACTCAACCTTCCTACAACTAATATCATTTAGGGCTCAGCTCAAATATCATCTCCAAAAATGTACAATGGCCCTATTCTTAGGGCACTCTCTCTTCCACTGCTCTATGATATGCTCTTCATAGCACTTATCGCTATCTCAAATGTTTCCTTTGTTTGATTACATATTTATTGTCTGGTTATTCTTATCTAAAATATTCAGGGATATGAGTTTTTTAGTAACAGGAACTTAGTCCATCTTGTTTATTTCCATGAACACAGAATCTAGAACACTCCATGCTGTTAATAATTCCTAAAGAAATTCTTGTTGAATGAATAAATAAATGAATGTCTCCTACTGAGTTGCATTTTCAAGTTTCCCAAGACCTTAAGGATACCTCACTGCAAGTTACACTGCAGTAAATAACTCCCTATCTGAATATTTGGGCCCCCTTCTCTAGTAGACTGAAACCAAGTCATTTAATGGGGCTCACTTGTCCACTTGGTTTTTCATAGTTAAACCAAAAGCACAATACAAGACTCTAAAGTTTAATTTGGAATACTTTAAATTCTTTAAGAAATTTATAGCTCAACTATCCATGAACATCTTCACATGTCCTTAAGAAAGTCATGCAGGAGTGGGTTTATGTTAATGACCAGTCTGTCAAAGCAAAGTGCAAATGATTAGGAGTCATTTTGTCAAGTGAATGTACCAGTGCCATGGACTGTTGATGAGCTCAGAGGAAGAGGTTGTACACCAGGGAATTCAAATGGTAGCAAAGATTCTCAAAGTATCTCTGAGAGCTCTTAACAGCCAGTGAGGCTCTAAAGGAAAAATAAAGAAAATCTGAACTGGAAGCTGGTTTTGGGAGAATGATTATGCTGCTATTATAATGTCCCTTATGAAATACATCCTTGACAGTAAATAATATAAGATTCCTAAAATACAATTACTTTGGAATAATTTTTTTTCAGTAAGATGGGGAGTATTTTATATATAGACCACATTTTTAATTTTGTGCTTACAGAGGACAGGTTAAGAAAACAAGATATATACTATGATTATATAAACTTAGTAATAGCTGCTATTTATGCTATTTATTGAGTGAACCAAAATCCTTGGATATTTTACTCCTTTTCTTTTGCTCACACATTACATCCAAACATCCTGCAAATCCTGTTGCCTCTATCATCAAATATATTCAGAATGTGACCACTTCCTACCACCTCTTCTTTTCCTGTTACCTTCCTTCAGTTCTAAGGTCTTATGAAGTCTTTCCTGAATTATTGCAATAACTTTGACTGGTATAACTTATTTCTAAATTTGTTGAACATTTAATGACAGCTTGAGAAAACAGTATATTTTTGTTTATGAACAAGAAGTTGAACAAAATCTAGATGGCTGTTTTTTCTAAGCTTTTGCATGGTGTAGGGATGGGGACAGACTATGGCCGGCCAGCCAGCCAAATTCTTGCTGCATATTTTTATAAATAAAGTTTTATTGGAAAACAACCATGCCTATTCACTTGCATATTGTATATAGCTTGCTCACACTACAGTGGCAGGATTGAGTAGTCTAAACAGAGTAGTCTAAACAGAGACTGTATGATCTACAAGCTTTCAAATATTTACTGTTTGAAAATCACCCACACCAAACTCAGAGAAAAAGAGATCATATTTGGGGTTACCAGAGGCAAGGAGTGTAGAGAGGGGGAACTGGAGGAAAGTGGTCAAAAGGTACTAAGTCAAAAGTATTAGGAATGTAACACATAACATGGCTATAGGTAATACTACCATGTGATACACAGGAAAGTGGCTAAGAGAGTAGATCCTAAGAGCTCTCATCATAAGGAGACATTTTTTTTCTTATCTTTTTAATGTATTTATATGGTGAATGTTAATTAAATCTACTGTGGTAATCATTTCACAATGTATGAAAATTAAATCACCATTCTTTATACCTTAAACTTATATAATTATTATGTCAATGACTTCCCAATTAAACTGGAAAAAATATTTACTATTTGGCCTTTCATGACAAATCTTGTTGATCCCTGCGCTACAGGATGATATTTCAAGTTTTTGTAAAATCACAGTAAAAGAGCATGCTATGTTTGCTTTCCTTAAGTCTAACTAAGGAAACTTAAGTCTAAATTTCTAGATGGATTACTATTAAACCTTCAGAATACTTATGTAAAGGAATTCTGTCAGAAGTCTAACCTAAAGTTGCCTTCCCCAACACAACCCTGATGTTTTCAAGATACATAAGCTCAGTTCCAGTGATCTGGAAACCAATATCATGTCAATTGAAGTAATTAAAGTCCTCAGGCCACCACAATTTAAAATTAATGCTCTCGCCAAATTGCAACAAATGTTTTATGTGGCTCCATTTTCTGTTGCATTTACAAGTTGAATTGGATTTTTTTTTTTTTTTTCACTAAAAGGGACCAATTTTTGGAAGAACATCATTCTACTCTGGAAACTTCCTGTAAGGCATATGTTTATTTATTGCATGACATTGGATGCTCTTATTAATGGACTATCTACATCATTACAATGGTTGTATCATTTAGTGCCAAGGCTCTAAATATCATAGATAAACTATATATTCTTGTGGGACTCAACTTGCACTACTCACTCCAGCTCACTTAACAGTTCCCAGCTAGTTATGGCAACAGTATCCTTGTATTCACTCAGGATAAACACCTTGAACTCATTTTCAGGCTTCTCTTTCTCACATTCTATATCCAAACTAACAGACAATCCTATCAGCTTCAAAATATATCCAGAATCTTGTCACTTCTTGCCATCTCCATGGCTACCCCCTGCTTCTGCTCTTGCCTACTCAGTCTATTTTCAACACAGGTGCCAGAACAATCCTGCTAAAACTTAAGTCTGATCATTTCTCTCTACTCACAACCCGGGGATGGTTTCCTGACTTGCTCAGAGTCAAACTGGGGATCCCTACAGTGGTCGATGTGGTCATCATGCCCTTCCCTATTCCTGAAATATGGGTCCCCCTTGCCTTTTTCCCTCCCAGAGCCTGCTCCAGGGTCATAGCCTGGAGATAATAGGGTGGTATTGAGAACACCTGCACGTTATAAGTGACTAAACCCACTTAAAACTTTTTATAAACTTTTAAGATTTGGTGGGCGGGTGCAAGGATCCATTTGTCTTGCTGCTGCTCACATGCTCAAGACAAGCCTCATATGTAAATTTTCTTCGCTATTATTAAAACTGCCACCTACCGATCTGGAGTGGCCTCTTTTTTTCAGTCTCTTTTTGCCCTCAACATATGGGAGCCAGTTTCAAATTATGCCTGGGAATCTCCTGAGAGGGTTACAAATCAGCAATGTCACTATAACATTTTAATACTATGGAGTGACTTTCCCAAAGTCACACAGACAGTAAGCACATTAACATGGGCTGGCTTCAAATCACTAAGCTTTATCACCACTTCCACAGCCTCTTATGAGAAACTTATAAAAAGATCACTATGTTAGGAGATATTAAAATGGAAGCACAGCTATTTCTTGGACTCAGAAGAGATTTTGTTAGCAATGAGAAGAGTCATATTTCCATCTCAGATGTGCCTGAGGATCTAAGACAATAGGTGCTAATGATTTCCTCATTAAAACTCTGCAGAACCTGACAATCTGACACACAAAACACCAGTTTCCTCACTGTTAGCTATTCTTTTACAGTGAGGGTGTAAGAAGGTTGAGGTTTAATTGGCCAAGGGGTTAGAGATAGAGAAGTGGTTTCTTTTTTTATTTTTTTAAAGTATATTTGACATACAATATTTATTAGTTTCAGGTTTACGAAATTATGGCAAAATAATCACAACTATATGACTAGTTATCATACAAAGTTATTGTATTATTATTTTTTTAAAAAGATTTTATTTATTTATTTAACAGAGAGATCACAAGTAGACAGAAAGGCAGGCAGAGAGGGGAAAGCAGGCTCTCTGCCAAGCAGAGAGCCCAATGTGGGACTCGATCCCAGGACCTTGAGATCATGACCTGAGCTGAAGGCAGAGGCTTTAATCCACTGAGCCACCCAGGCGCCCCAAAGTTTTTGTATTATTGACTATATTACTTTTATTGTAATTTGCATCCTTTTTATTTTATAACTAGAATTTTGTATCTCTTAATCCCCTTCCTTGATTTCACCCATCCTTCACTGTCCTCTTCCCTGGCAACCATCAGTTTGTTCTCTGTATTTATTAGAATGTTTCTATTTTGTTTGTTTCTTAGATTACACATATCGGTGAAGTCATATGGTATCTATTTTTCTTTTTTTTTTGGTCTGATTTATTTCACTTAGTGTAATACTCTCCGGGCCCATCCATGTTGTCACAAATGGCAAGACCTCATTCTTTTTTGGGGATGAGTAATTTTCCATTGAGTATATATACCATCTGTCAATGGAAAATTAGGTTGTTTCCATATCTTGGCTATTATAAATAATGCTGCAATAAACATAAGGGTGCATATGTCTTTTCTTTCCTTCTTTTAAAAAAAGATTTATTTATTTATTTTGAGAGAGCTAGTGAGAATGTGAGCACGTGTGTGGGGAGGGACAGAGGAAGAGAAAGTCTTAAGCAGATTCCACACTGAGCACAGATCCTGACACAGGGCTTGATCTCCTGATGCTGAGATCACGACCCGAGCTAAAACCAGGAGTCAGCCACTTAACTCACTATGCCACCAAGGCACCCCATATATCTTTTCAAATTAGCATTTTGTTTACCACTGGTAAATACCCAGAAGTGCAATTGCTAGATTGCATAGCTGTTCTAATTTTTAAGTTTTTAATTCCAGTATACGTAACATAGTGTTATATTAGTTTCAAGTGTATAATATAGTGATTCAGCAATTCCATTCATTACCTGGAGCTCATCATGACAAATGCACTCCTTAATCCCCATTACCTATTTAACCTATTTAACTCTTTCCCCCCTGGAAACCATCAGCTTATTCTTTATAGTCAAGAGTCTGTTTCTTGGTTTGTCACTTTTTTTCCTTTGCTCTTTTTTTTTTGTTTATACCAAATATCATATGGTATTTGTCTTTCTCTGACTGACTTATTTTGCTTAGCATTGTACTTTGTAGCTCCAACCATGTTGTTGCAAATGGCGAGAATTTATTCTTTTTTATGGCTGGATATTCTTATTGTGTATATATACACCATGTCTTTATCAATTCATCTATTGATGGACATTTGGGATGCTCCCATATCTTGGCTATTGTAAATAATGCTGCTATAAACATAGAAGTCCATGTATACCTCTGAATCAGTGTTTTTGTATTATTTGGGTAAATACTCGGTAATGTGATTCCTGGGTTACAGGATAGTTCTATTTTTAAAAATGTTTTATTTATTTATTTGAAAGAGAGAGAGAGAGAGAGAGCACAGCAGGGCAGTGGGAGGCAGAGGGAGAGGGATGGGAGGGAGAAGCTGGCCTAGCCAGCAGGGAGCCTACTGCAGGGCTCCATTCCAGGACCCTGGGTTCATGACCTGAGCTGAAGACGGATGCTGAATGACTGCATGACTACCCAGGTACCCCAGGGTAGTTGTATTTTTAATTTTTTGAGGAACCTTCATACCATTTTCCACATTGAGTGCACCAGTTTGCATTCCCACCAACAGTGCAAGAGGGTCCCTTTTTCTCTATATCCTCTCCAACACCTGTTGTTTTTTGTGTTTTTGATTTTAGCTGTTCTGACAGGTGTGAGGTGATATCTCATTGTGGTTTTTATTTCTATTTCCCTGATGATGAGTGATGATGAGTATCTTTTCATGAGTCTGTTGGCCATCTGGATGTCTTTGGAGAAATGCTTGGGTCTTCTACTCTTTTTTTAATTGACATATTTGTTTTTTGGGTTAAGTTTTATCTGTTCTTTATATATTTTGGATACTTACCCAACATAGGAACACCTAAATATATAAAGTAAATATCAACAGACATAAAGGTGAACGGAAGATAGCCAGCATGGCAGAAAACACTGGACCCTGGTTTTGCAAATATCCAAATAGATTCAAATTGCAGTACTGTGTAAGACCTTGTGGTAGACACTCTGGTTCCAAGCACCCATGACTCTCTTGAGGCACTTCTCTGGCCTCAGGAGGAAGCTTGAGAACTTACAGAGCAGGCTGAAGGGGCCAGCAGAATGAGCACCTCATGAAATCACCTCTACCAGTGACAGACATGAGTTGGCAAATAGCTTTCCCAGCTTCCTTCTTCCTGAGTAGGACAACTCTGTAGCAATCTCAGACATCTTTTAGAGGTCTTTAGCAGGATAGAGTCCTAGTGGCCTCCAATAGTAACTTGCTTACCAATACAGCTTCTGGTAATTTCTTTTCATTTCCTGTCTCACTCACTTTCCTACTGGTCTTTCTTGGGATCATCTCCCCAATAAACTGCCTATCCTCAAATCCTAGTTTCAGGATCTACTTCTGGGGAACCTAACCTAAAGAATACCTTCACAAAAATATGTAATACACTGGAGTTCAGGAATAGTTGACCTTGGTGTCCAAACATATTTGCACAATAAGGCTACCAGCATAATTATGAAAGCTATGAAGATAAGGGAAATTTTCCTGCTTACTTGCTCATCCGCCTTCTATACTGTGAGAAAGAATGTGCAAGGAGCAAGATGGTACAAAATGAATGGCAAACCACAGGCTTTGTATCCCTGGATTCTTTGAGTAGCTTTGTGGAGCAGGAGTATAGGAAAGGAATGATTACTAAACTTGGGTTTACCAAGTGCCAGTGTCAGCTGGGAAGCTTACTTTTGGATGGTCTGGACTCACTGTTATCTGGGAGGAGTAACAGACAGTGTCCTTACAGGCCATCTGTGTTCTCACTCATTTGGCTGAGGGTGGGACACAAGGAGAGAAAAATTCCAACTATGGTTAGGCAGAGTTCATTCATTCAATGAATACTGATTGGCCATGATGAAATGTCAGGTACAATGCAAGTTACACTCAGTGACACCACCTTAGAAAATAAACTCATGAGAAGAATTAAGTTGAAATATCGTAAGGCTAGAAATTACCAAACTCAACCATTTATTTTCTAGTATCCTTCTGTAGTATATTCATTATTCAGAAGAACTTTAGTCTGCTAAGGTCATTCTACACATGCTAATGAAAACAAATTTTATTGTTACTAAGAGATGGTATAATTTTATATATTCAAGAAGTTAGATTTTCTTTTTATTCAAAATCTATCCATCCATGAAGCTATTTTGTAAAGACCAGAAATATATGTATATCTATATAAGATAATTTTAATTAAACTTTATTTGTCCAATCTCTATTGGTCCCTATAATAATGTAATATATGTATGTATGTATGTATGTATGTACATATAACATATGTATATGTATATGTAATAATATCTCCCCACTTTACCTTCTGGTATAAAAAAACCTTGCATCTAAGGAATTAAAGTACTAAACCATCTTTCTTTTTCAACTATGACATATATGGTTTAGTACTATCATATTATACTTATCCTAGTACATCAATTTTATATACAGACTACTATTTCTTAAACATATTTTATCATCTCTTCTTAGATTTCCAGTTGTAAGAAGATGCTTCCCTAATTTGAAGAAATTAACTTTCCTCTCCAAAGTGTATTTCTTTATTACCTGAAAAACCTTTCATTTTTCAACATGACATTTCCTTTATTCTAGAAATATAAATTAAAGCACATAATTTGTAATTATAGAATTAAAATAGTCTTTAAAAATATATACGTATTTTTTTCTCATAGAAAGTTCAACACCATAGCATTAAGTCTTTTCTGTATTACATATCATGAGGTGTGTTAGTGGATTCCATGCTAGATTTTCAATGGGCTGATACACAGCCATCATATTTTTGTGTCTTAAATTTAATTGTTTTATATATTTAAAAACATAAGATATGTATTTATATAACACCATATTGTATATTTATGTATAAATATGTATGAAATATATAAATAAAGAACATGTTATCCAAAATATGTATGTCAAATAAGACATGTTACATACACATTACACACATATATCATATATGTCTAAATATTGTCACATATATCATATATAGTTTGAAGACACATATATTTATTTTCAGTTTTTTAACTTTCTCTTTCTAGTGTTCATTCTTTAAAAGTCCTCTCCTTCCTCACCTTACCTATGTCTCTGGGGTAGGCATGGCTTATTTATGGCTTTGACTCTTTCAGTTACCATTTATAGGGCTGATGTGATCTGAAATCTGTTATATCAGTCTATTTAGGTAATAATCAGATTACATCCTTCTGAGGAAGGTCACTTGGTGATCAGTGGAGAAGATACAGGTAATGTGCAAGAGCTAATAGTAGGCCACGTTCTTATTTCCATTCTGAAATGCAATTTACTCTGGTTATAGGTAAGTTACTTCAGCTTTCTTTGAAAGTGCATAGCTGCTTGATAATAGTTCAGAGCCCGTAACTGAGTTGTTTCTAGTTTTGCCACTAAGAATTGACCTTGGGCAGGAAACTGAAAGACACATCTCTTTTTTGTCTTGTCAGTGTGAGAAATGAGAATAATAATGCTTTCCAGTTTACAAGGGAAGCCTTAATGAATTTTACTTTTGTAAAGCATTTTGAGATCCTGAGGCAAGGGGCTCTGGGAGTCTGGGCAGTTGTAGAAATATAAAAGTGCCCTTACTTTTGGTATTTCAAAGGCCTTCTCTCAGAGTAACAACAGTCACACTATCAGGCTTTAAGTTATTGTTAAGAATAAGAAGTGGAGCCATTTGCAATGACATGGATGGGACTAGAGGGTATTATGCTGAGCAAAATAAGTCAATTAGAGAAAGACAATTATTATATGATCTCCCTGATATGAGGAATTTGAGAGGCAGAGTAGGGGGTTTGGGGGATAGGGAAGGGAAAAATAAAATAAGATGGGATTGGGAGGGAGACAAAGCATAAGAGACACTTAATCTCACAAAACAAACTGAGGGTTGCTGGGGGGAGAGTGGGTATGGAGAGGGTCGTTGGGTTATGGACATTGGGGAGGGTATGTGAAATGATGAGTACCGTGAAGTGTGTAAGCCTGATGATTCACAGACCTGTACCCCTGTGGCAAATAATACATTATATGTTAATAAAAATAATTAATACCTAAATTAAAAAAAATAAGGATGTAAAAAAAAAGAATAAGAGGTGGAATCTAGTGGGAAGACATGGGAAATCTTGAGATATTTTTCATATTTACCAAAAATGTGAGTTTTTCTGCATACCTATGTGATTCTATGAAATTATCTTGGTTATTCCTTATCAAACAAAAAAAAACCAAGCCTGGAAATATCTGTGCCATTTCTATCAAGATCATTATCAGCACCCAGATGTCCATAGTTCTGACAAGGCCAACAGTAGAGAAAAGAGGATGGTGATGGTGAAATGGGCATCCATTCTGGAAGACTTCCTTAAGGATATGGATTATAACAGGGATAGTAGCATACTATGAATTTCTGTAATAAAGTGTGTACTAAGATTTATGTAATACATTTGTGAAGTAAGTTGTATAATAAGAAATATGATGGTCTTATTTATGTAATAAGACTGTCACTAGTTTTAGGAAAGATGGCGGAGTAGGAGTATCCTAAACTCACCTTGTCCCATGGTTATACCTAGATAGCATCCATATTAGTGTAAATAACTCAGAAAATGACTCATAACAGACTGTCCAAGATAAATGTAGAGAAGAGGCCATGTTTAAGAGGGTTAAGAAGGGCAGAGATGCATTTGGGAACCAAGCTGACTTATGTGACTGTACACAGGAGGGAGGGCCACTGCAGGCATGAAGAAGGGAGTGGAGCAGACCCCACACTGGGAACCCAAGAATGAGGGCCCTGCATTGGGGAAGACAAATCTCCAAAAGATAGGGCCCTGAAATGGGAAGACAGATTCCCAAAATATTAAGAGGGGCTTAATTTTGCAAGTTTTTTATAATCAGTGGGGTTAACACTTCGAACATGAAAAAATAGCAGCTTAGATGTGGGAGAGCCAGAGGGTGATAGGAAAATGAGTTCCTGCCCTTAAAGAGATAGCACAATAAACAGCCCCACTGGGATATAGCATAGAAGCAGCAGTTTGAAAAATGTCTGAGGTATATGGGAAGATTTATTTACTAATCTCAGAATGTATGCTGAAGGGGCAAGGATCTTTAGGAGATTTCTCCAAGAATGAAATACCTCATGGGTGCCATTTCCCTCCCCTGCCCCACCCCCAGCCTAGATACACTGACAACTGTGTATGTCAATGCAGTGTGAACTCTCAACCTAGCTTGCTAACAGCATGCCCCACGCCTATGGTTTTCTGTGATCCAGCCCCTTCAACCTACCCTAAATAGGAGTTCATCCAAAGCAGTGCCACAAACATGACATTGTATAAGCAGCACCCTCCATGGGCCAGCACCACTCCAAAGTGACTCCTGAACATGGAGATTGGAATATAACCACACACATCAGTTCAACTTTGCCCCTGTGGGCTGGGGCAAACATCTGGTATGACCACTGGCCTCATCCCCCAATGAAAGCCTCTTAGGGACATTGCAAGAAAGTGCCCCACATTTCAGTGTGACAGCAGCTCTAGAAAACATCTAGTCTGACCCAACTTAACCAAAGTGTCCTCAGACTGGACCATTAAACTACATAGGGATCAAACCCTGCCTGAAAGAGGCAAAGAGAGGCATTGTGGACAACTGGACTGAAGACAAACATGGCTCAGTCACAAGAGTAGGGTGTTTGCAAACCGGGAGGACATAGTAATGGAAAGCAATCAAGCTGAACAGGAGAAAGACAAAATAATAATAATAAATGAAGGTAGACGTGGGGAACCAGTGACACCATCAGGCATAGTAACTAACATTCTTATTATAGGGATCCCAGAATGTGAAGAGAGAGGAAAAAGGGACAAAATATATATTTGAAGAAATAATAGCTGAAAGCTTCCTGAGTCTGAGGAAGGAAACAGACATTCAGATCCAGGAGGCACAAAGAGCCCCCAAAAAAATCAATCCAAGGAGGGGGACACCTGGGTGGTTCAGTCAGTGAAGCATCTGCTTTTGGCTCAAGTCATGATCTCAGGGTCCTGGGATTGAGTCCCACATCAGGTTCCTTGCTCAGTGGGGAGCCTGCTTCTCCCTCTGCCTACCCTACAGCTCCCCCTGCTTGTGTGCTCTCTCTCTCTGACAAATAAATAAAACAACAACAACAACAAATCAACCCAAAGAGGTCTATAACAAGACACATTACTAAGTGGCAAAAACATAGTGATAAAGAGAATTTTAAAAGCAACAGCAGAGAGAAATAACAGTTCCATACAAAAGAAACCCCATAAGGCTATCAACAGACTTTGTCACACAAACTTTATAGGCCAGAAGGGAGTGGCATGATTTATTCCAAGTGCTAAAAGAAAACAAACAAACAAACAAACAAAAAAAACCAGAAAAAACAAAACTATAAAAAAAAATAAAACACGCTGCAACTGAGAATACTCTATCCAGCAAGGCTATCATTCAGAATAGAAGGAAAGATAAAGAGTTCCCCAGGCAAATGAAAGTTAAAGGAATTCATCACCACTAAATAAGCCTTACAAGAAAGGGGATTCTTTGAATAGAAAGAAAACACCATAAGCAGGAGTAAGAAAAGTAGGAATCACAAAAGCAGTAAAATACAGTATATCTATAAAAATCAATCAAGGGATTTACAAAATAAAAAGATGCAAACTATGCTGTTATATACATAAAACTTGGGGAGGAGGGAAATAAATTTAGTGCTTTTAGAATGGGTTCAAAATGACTATCATCTATCTATCTATCTTTCTATCATGGTAACCATAAATAGAAAACTAGTAATAAATAGACAAAAAATAAAGGAATCCAAGTATAACACTCTTTAAAGAAGGCTCATAAACCATGAGAGAAGAGAGCAAGAGAAGAAAGGAATAACAAAGAACTACAAAAGCAAATGTAAAGCAAGTAAAAAAATGACAATAAGTACATACTTATAATATAATAATTATTACATATTTATAATATAATAATTACTTTGAATGCAAATAGACTAAATACTCCAATCAAAAAACATTGGGTGACTGAATGAATAAAAAATAGCAAGACCAGGGGCGCCTGGGTGGCTCAGTGGGTTAAGGTCTCTGCCCTTGGCTCAGGTCATGATCCCAGGGTCCTGGGATTGAGCCCCGCTTCGCTTCGGGCTCTCTTCTCAGCGGGGAACCTACTTCCCTTCCTCTCTCTCTCTGCCTAATTGTGATCTCTGTCAGTCAAATAAATAAATAGGGTCAAAAAAAAAAAAAAAAGCAAGCAAGACCAATCCACATGCTGCTTTTAAGAGACTCATTTTAGACCTAAAGACACATGCAGATTGAAGGTAAAGGGAAGGAAAAACAATTATCATTTAAAGTGAAGTGAAAAGAAAGCTTAAGTAACAATACCTATATCAGACAAAACAGATTTAAAACAAAGACTATAACAAGAGACAAAGATGACAAGAAATAATCATAGAGGGAACAATCCGACAAGAAGATTCAAAATGGTAAGTATTTCTGCACCCAACCTGGGAGCACCCAAATACATAAAGCAGCTATTAACAAACATAAAGGAAGTAATTTACAGTGACACAATAATAATAGGGAAATTTAACATACCACTTACATCAATAGACAGATCATTCAAACAGAAAATCAACAAAGAAATAATGGTTTTGAAGGATCTATTGGGCTAGATGGATCTAACAGCTATCTTCAGAACATCCTTTCTTAAAACAAAAGAATACATGTTCCTTTCAAGTGTACCTGGAACATTCTCCACAATAGATCAGGTTAGGCTACAAAACAAATCTCAACAAATTCAGAAAGGTTGAAGTCACACCACACATCTTTTCTGACCACAATGCTATGAAGATAGAAATCATCCACGAGAAAAATATCTGGAAAGAGCACAAATACATGGAGGTTAAAAAATATGCTACTAAAAAAAAAAAAAAAAGCTACTAAATAATGAATGGTTCAACCAAGAAAACAAAGGAAATAAAAAAACAGAGGGAGACAAATGAAAACAAAACACAACAGTCCAGAATCTTGGGATATAGCAAAAGCTATTCTAAGATGACAGTTTGTAGCAATACAGGGCTATGTAAGAAGCAAGAAACAATCTAACTTTACACCTAAAGGAGCTAGAAAAACAAGAGCTAACAAAACACAAAATCAGTAGAAGAAAGGAAATAATAAAGATCAGAGTGGAAACAAATTATATAGAAACTGAAATAACAATAGAACACATCAATGAAAGCACAAGATGGTTCTTTGAAAAGATCAACAAAATTGATAAACTTTTAGCCAGATCATCAAAAACAAAAAAGAGGACTCAAATGAATAAAATTGGAAATGAAAGAGAATGAACAACTAACATCACAGAAATAGAAAGTATTATAAGAGGATGTTATAAAAAATTATATGCCAACAAATTAGACAACCTAGAAAAAAATGAATAAATTCCTAGAAACATATAACCACCTAAAACTGAATCAGAAAAAAAAATAGAACATTTGACTGATTATCAGTAATGAAATTGAATCAGTAAGCAAGAAACTGCCAACAAATAAGAGTCCAGGATCAGAAGGATTCACAAGTGAATTCTGCCAAACAGTTAAGGAAGAGTTAATACTTACTATTTTCACGCTAGTCCAGAAAATAGAAGAAGAAGGAATGCTTTCAAATTTATTCTTTAAGACCAGCATTACCCGAATACCAAAACAGATAAAGAGAATACAAAAAAGAGAACTACAGGCCAATATCTCTATTGAACATAGATACAAAAATCCTCAGCAAAATATTAGCAAACTGAATTCAATAATACTTTAAAAAAATCATTCACTAAAAACAAGTGGGATTTGTTCCTGGGATACAAGGGTGGTTTAATGTTTGCAAATCAATCAGTTGATTATATCACATAGATGAGAAAAAGGATAAAAACTATATGATTATTTTAATAGATGCAGAAAAAGGATTTGACACAGTACATCATCCATTCATGACAAAAACTCTCAACAGGGTAGGTAGAGGGAATATATCTCAATATAATAAAGGCACATATGAAAAACTCACAGTTAACATCATACCCAATGGTAAAAAACTGAGAGCTTTCCCCCTAAGATCATGAACAAGACAAGGATGTCCACTCTCACCAATTTTATTCAACATAGTACTGGAAGTCCTAGCCACAGCCATCAGACCACAAAAAGAAATAAGAAAGTATAATTCTCACTATTTGAAAATGACATGATACTACATATAGAAAGTCCTTAGGACACCACCAAAAAAATGACTAGAAGTGATAAATTCAGTAAAATCTCCGGATACCCAATCAATATAAAGAAACCTATTGCATTTCTATACACTAATAATGAAGTAACAGAAAAAGAACTTCAAAAAACAATCTCATTTACAACTGCACAAAGTTATAAAATACCTAAGAATAAACTTAACTGAAGAGGTGAAAGACCTGTACTCTGAAAAGTATTGATGAAAGTAATCAAATATGACACAAAGGGAAAGATATTCTGTATTGATGGAATGGGAGACAAATATTGTTATAATGTCCATGTTACACAAAGCAATCTAGAGATTTAATGTAATCAAAATACCAACTGTTTTTTTTTCTTTACAGAACTAGAACAAATAATCCTATAATTTGTATGGAACCACATAAGATTCTGAATAGGCAAAGCAATCTTGAAAAAGAACAAAAGTGGAAATATCATAATCCTAGATTTCAGAATGTACTACAAAGCCATATTAATCAAGACAGTATGGTAGTGGCACAAAAACAGACACATAGATCAAAAGAACAGAATAGAGTCCAGAAATAAACCCACACCTATATGATCAATATAGAAGGAGGCAAGAATATGCAATTGGAAAAAGAGTCTCTTCAATGAGTCATGTTGGGAAAACTAGTCAGTTACAAGCTAAAGAATGAAATCAGACCACTTTCTTATGCCATACACAAAATCAACCCAAAATAGATTAAAGTCATAAATGTGAGACCTGAAACCATAAAAATCCTAAAAGAGAACATAGGCAGTAATTTCTTTAACATCAGCTGAAGCCACATTTTTCTTTTTAAAAAAGATTTTATTTATTTATTTGAGAGAGCTAGAGAGAGAGCACAAGTAGGCAGAGCAGCAGGCAGTGGGAGAGAGAGAAGCAGGCTCTCTGACGAGCAGGGAGCCCAATGCGGGGCTTGGTCCTAGGACCCTGTGATCATGACCTGAGCCAAACGCAGCCACTTAACTGACTGAGCCACCCAGGGGCCCCAGAAGCACATTTTCGAGATAATGTCTGCTATAGTGAGGGAAACAAAACCCAAAATAAACTTGGGCTACAGCAAAATAAAAAGCTTCCGTACAGCAAAGGAAAGAAAAAAAATCAACACAACAGACAACCTACTGAATGGGAGAAGATAATTGCAAATGATAATATCCAATAAAGGGTTAGAATCTTAAATATATGAAGAACTTACACAATTCAACACCAAAAACCCAAATAATCCAATTTAAAATTGGTCAGAGGTCATGAACGGTTATTTCTCCAAAGAAGACATATAGATTGTTAACAGACACATGAAAAGATGTTCAACATCACTCATCATCAGGGAAATTCACATCAAAACCACAATGAGATATCACCTCATACCCATCAGGATGGCTAAAATAAAAAACACAAGAAACAATAGGTCTTGGTGAGGATGTGGAGAAAAAGGAACTCTCTTGCATTGTTGGTGGGAATGCAAACTGGTGTAGCCATTGTGGAAAAGAATATGGATGTTCCTCAAAAAATTAAAAATACAACTAACATATTGTCCAGTAATTCTACTACTGGATATTCACCCAAAGGAAATGAAATGAAAAATGAAAAATGAATAAATGAAAAAAATATATGCCTCCATATGTTTATTGCGCCATTATTTATAATAGTGAAAATATTGAAACAACCTCATTATCCATCAACAGATGAATGGATACGGAAGATGTGATGTATGTATAAATAATGGAATATTACTCAGCCTTAAAAAGGAATGAAATCTT
This sequence comes from Lontra canadensis, assembly GCF_010015895.1. NCBI lineage: Eukaryota > Metazoa > Chordata > Mammalia > Carnivora > Mustelidae > Lontra > Lontra canadensis. Next base: position 14,575,544 of record NW_022631021.1, on the reverse strand, counting down.
GCCATTTGCAACAATAGGGACAGACCTAGAGGATATAATGCTCAATGAAATAAGTCAGTCAGAGAAAGGCAAATACCATATGATTTCACTCATATGTGGAATTTAATAAACACAACAAAGCAAGAGAAAAAAACCACTCATTTAAAAAAATTATTTGAGAGAATGAGCAGAGAGTGTGAATGGGGGCAGGGGTAGGGGTGGAGAGGGAGACAGAGAATCCCAAGCAGTCTCCCTGGAGCTAGGTGTGGGGCTTGATCCCATGACGCTGGGAAAATGACCTGAGCAGAAATCAAGAGTCAGATGCCCAATCAACTTAGCCACACGGGTGCCCCAACTCTTAAATATAGAGAAAAAACTGGTGATTACAAGAAGGGAGATGGGTGGGTGGAAGGGTGAAATAGGTGAAGGGGATTAAGAGTACACTTATTGTGATGAGTACTGAGTTTTTTGCAGAATTGGTAAATCCTCATATTGTACATCTGAAACTAATATAACACTGTATGTTAATTATACTGGAATTTTTAGAAATTAATTAATTTTCAAAAAGACTATCCTATTTGTCTAGAAATCTGTGTTATTCCCATTAGGATTCCTGGAAAGTCTTTCTGCACCTCTGTTTATGCTCCTGACCAGACAAGAATGGATGTGCTAATACAATTCAGACTATCCTGCAGATGGCAAATGGTGTGAGTCAGGATGAACCGGTTTTCTACTCAGTAGTAACCCCCTCTCTGGTTTCCTTTCCACCTGTTTTTCCGCAGTCTCTTTGATCCTCCTTGTTGCTATCAGCACATTTTCCTCCTAGATACAGATCTGTGTCTAGCTCATGCTTGTAAACCTCTCAGTTCCCAGCTGTTGCCCATAAGAGTTAATTCCAAATTCCCTTGTCAGGTATATCACAACATTTACACTTTGGTCTCAACATTGTTCACACCTTTTCTTCCTGGCCACTCTTGTCCTATGCCCATATATTTCAGCTTTAGTACACTTTTAAGCATTTTTTGAAACAGCAATGGCTTTCACTCAAACTGTTCCTTCAGCCTAGAAATGTTCTTTGCCCATTACTATCTCAGAAATGCTCATGCTTTGTAACCTTCTCAAAGACTGTGTAGCCTTCTGTGGAACATTCCCCACAAATGCTTGCAATGCTCCTATAGCCTTCCCTGGATCATCCCTCCCTTCTTGCAGTGGGTTCATCATTCCATCTGACATTCTCAGCCCTCTATGCATGTTGCCTCTCCACTACTTAGAGAATAAAAGTTATCTTTGGTTTCCGAGGGTAAGGGCTACGTTTGTCATCTTCCTATTCCCAGCTCCAACCCTAGAGTCTGGCATTTTACTTAATGAGTGGATGAATTTATTTCAGGTTTGCAATTTATATGCATGCTGTGGGAAGTGCAACTTCTAAAACTGAGCTTGTGTGAACTTTTTTTTAAGGTGATGGCTTTATAAAAGACACAGGGTTCTTTTTTTTTTTTTTTTTAAAGATTGTTTATTTGTCAGAGAGAGAGAGAGAACACACATAAGCAGGCAGAGTGGTAAGCAGAGGCAGAGAGAGAAGCAGGCTCCCTGCAGGGCAAGGAGCCTGACGTGGGATTCGATCCCAGGACCCTGGGATCATGGCCTGAGCCGAAGGCAGCAGCTTAACCAACTGAGCCACCCAGATGTCCCAAGACTCAGGGTTCTTATGAGGTTCTTCTACCACACTCAGACAAGGGCACATTGGAATTAGGTTTCATAGACTCCCATATTTATGGGACTTTATGTTAAGGCAAGGCTCTGGTCAAGAGATGCTCAACACCTGTAATCATAGGATGTTAGAACTGGAAGGGATCTTACAGAAGTCTAATGTCTTCTAACTCTAATGTCAACTAATCAAATGGGGTAAATGGAGGTTGGGAAACATTGAGCAATGTAACACAACAAGCTAGTATAAGAACTAAAATTTGAACCAATTCTCCTCCCATTTCCTAATGCCAGACTATTCACTGCTCTTTATATCCAGACCTAGCTCCTCTGTGGCACTTTCTTTACTGATCTTCAAGAACAGGGGAGGCAGAAAAAGGGATGGACATATTACAATTCTCTTACTTCAAATGAAAGTAATTGGACATTGAAGGAAAATTGACTATGGTATTTTTTTCCAAATTCAGGGTCTTAATTATGGCAGCCTGATTCCTTTCCTACTTCTCTACTTGGTGACTCATTCCAGTTGTCTACTTAGTTCGAGTGCCTGGGGGAGAACCTAAGCCTTTCTCCTATACCTCCTTTAACCCTCTGATTCTCACATGTGTCTTCTATGATTTTGCCTTTTCTCTGTTCTAAACTACTTCTTGTTCCCTTAGCAATTAGGCATCACAGAATCAAGTATTTAATGTCCTTTTTCTAATGTTTGCTCAGGAAAGGTCATTGCATTAGAGTTTTAAGGAGGAAAGATGCAATGGAAATCACATAATCTATAATAAGCACATCCTGTGTAACTTTCACATTGGGTATTCATGCATAAACATTTATATGTACAGATATTTTTAAAAAGAAGTATTGTCCATGCCAGCAAGTGGGTAGATGAAATATGAAATAAAACCAGGGAAGGGGTGGTGTTGAATTAGATGAACTCTAAAGATATTTCCAGGGGAAAATTCTATGCTTCTTTCAGTGAAGGAATCCAGTGAAAAAAAACCCAAGTTTTCACTCTAGCTGTTTCATTGCTTCTCCTAGTAAATAGGAAATAAGAACTAAGAAAATCACATTTAACTTTTCTTTTAAGTGCATGGGCTTTGGATACCCACCAGTATGGGCATGACAGTGCCTGTCAGTCTCTCTCACACATCTCTTATAAATATATGCAGTGGTTATTTGTTAGCATTTTATAAAGGCCTTCAGTGAGAAGCTTGCTCTTTGGTGTCTGCCATAGAGAAATCCCTATGCAGTGAATCCCTATGCAGCACTCCTCATGCAGTGAAAACATGCATAACACCCACTATGATCCTAGCTCTTCTTGGACCTCATCAGAACCCAACATTATAAGCAAATGAACACATTTCCAGAAGGTAGATCCCAGTGTCCAGAACACTGTCATAATTGAATTTACTTTAATGATAAGATAAATGGTACAAAATAAATAATAATTATGATTAAACATAGCTAATTTGTCTAAACTGGCTAAGTGTTTAAAGTTTTCAAAAGAAAAATAGGAAAAAAGTCAACTATAAGGATATAAAATAGTTTAGTAATTTACACAGGATTACACATTTGATAAACATTTATAGAAATTAGAAATATCATACTGAAGTGTCCTTTAAAGGTTTAACAATATTGACATGTTCTTTAAAGATTTAATAATAGCCTTATAAAAGATTATTCATGGGAATTGTTAAAAAATTGAAAATTCCAGAGATCAGGAGAGATTGGATCAAGAGAGTGACATCCTAAATTTACCTACTTCCAGAAAGGAAGCAACACATGGAATAATTCCCCTCTGAAAGAAATAGAAAAACTAGCTGAGTGACTCCCACACATTAGGCAAATGAGAAAAGAATCCACACTGAAATAGGTAAGAGGGGCTGGGACACAATCTCAGTATAAACCGATCCCATGTTGTGACAACACACAATTGGTAGGGAACTCATGACTCGCAGCTTCTCCCTGACTAGTGAAGTGTTTGGACCTACAGCTATGCCCAAACTTTTGACACTTCCACCTGAGAGGTAGGCCCCTAAAACATGTAGCTCTGAAAGCCAATGGGACCTATATTCATGAGACCCACAAGATTATCACAAACTAAAATAAAGATCTTAACTTTGTGAGGACTCACTGTGACTATATTAACTCAGGGCTTAGTGAAGAGGTAGCAGACTGAAACTCCCAGTCTTTCTACAAAAGAGGCCTATTTGCTTATCTTAAAAGTTCTTAAAGTGAATTTAACACATATGTAGGGGTTGACTACAATAATCTCCAGAGACCGGGGTGTGGGGGTAGCAGTGGGTGCCATCTTTGTACTCTCCTTCTATCTTGCTTCAGATTGCTGGTGTCTCTTAGAAAAGTACTTGTGCACATGTCTGTCTCCCCAGCTATTGTGGCTGCCACTCAGGGGACACATTCCTTGATCACCAGGTTCTGGTGGCCAAGGTTTTACATTCATGAGATCCACAGGACTGTAACACAGAAACAGTTCTTAAACGGCTATCCTATGAGGGAACAACAGAAGCAGAAGACTGAAACACCCAGTCTTTCCGTATTTGCAGATCTTAAAACCTGTGGCCTGAGGAACATGCTTCTAATTTAACACCTATCTAGGGTCTGACTGAGATCCTCCCCAGGGAACATGCAGGCCAGTGGTAACTATCTTCATATCACTTTCTGCTTGTTCTTCTACTCCCTACCAGGTCACTGATGTCTCTGTGAAAGGAGTTTTGCAAACATCTGATACCCAGGATTTTATGGCTGCTGCCCAGAGAATACATCCCTTGACAGCCTGAGTCTAGTGGCCAAAAGGTTTCGTGATCATAGGTTCAGTGAGATAGTAGCAAACAACAAAGTAGCTCTTAACTTCTTTCAAGCCAAGGGTAAATAAAGAAGGAACAAACAGAAACATCATGTCCAAGTCATCCTTGAGAGAGGCATATTTACATACTTAAAAAGCTGTTGCCTGAGAACCCGGATTCCAACGCACCTGGATCTAGGTGCTAAATGAGAGCCTCTCTTTTGGGACACTGACAGATTTTGACACTTCCTCAACTACTGGGGACCATTAATGACAAAGAAGGCAGCTTGGATAATCACAAAGTTTTGAGAGACAACCAAAAACTAGGGCAAATTGAACAGTAAGGTTCATTCTCTACATAATATTACTCTGTCAAAACTGGGAGAATTGGCTGTTACATGTAATGCATAAGAATCAACACAGGGAATCAAAAACAATGAAGAAACAGAGAAATAGGTTTCAAACAAACAAACAAACAAACAAAAAAAAGATAAAACCTCAGAAAAAGAACTTAGTGAAATGGAAATCTGTTTTACTGACAAAATGATCATAAAGATATTTACTGAGGTCTGGAGAACAATGCATGAGTAAAATGAGAATTTTAACAAAGAGGTAAAAAAAATATAAGAAACTACCCAACAGAAATCACAGAGCTGAAGAATACAATAACTGAATGGAAACAGAAAAAAGTCTCAAATAAACAACTTTCCACTTTAAGAATACAGACAAAGAACAAAAAGGCCCAGGGAAGCTGGGTGGCTCAGTCAGTTAAATGTCTGCCTTTGGCTCATGATCCTAGGATCCTGGAATCAAGCCCTGTATCAGTCTCCCTACTTAGCAGGGAACCTGCATCTCCTTCCCCGCCCCCACCACTCATGTTCTCTCTGTCACTCTCTATCTCAAATAAATAAATAGAATCTTAAAAAAAAGACAGAAGAAAAAGGCCCAAAACAAATAAAAGAAATAAAAAGGATTAGAGCAAAAATAGAGACTAAAGAAAAAAAAATCAATGAAATTAATAGTTGGTTCTTTGGGTGAGAAAAATTAATAAACCTTTAGACAGACATGAATGGGGGAAAAAAGGACTAAAATAAAATCAGAAACAAAGAAGGAGACCAGAGAAATACAAAGAATCATGAAAATATTGTGAAAAATTATATGCTAACAAATCAGATAATGTAGAAGTAATGAATAAATTCCTGAAAGCATACAATCTTCCAAAGCTGAATCAGGAAAAAATAGAAAATTTGAACAGATTGATTAGTAGTAATGAAATTGAATTAGTAATCAAAAAACTCCCACCAACAAAACTGGATGGCTCACAGGTAATTTTTACCAGACATTTAAAGAAGTATACCTATTCTTCTCAAAAAATATTCCAAAAAATAGAAAAGGAAGAAAAACTTCCAAATTTATTCTATGAGGTCAGCATTACTCTGATCCCAAAACCAGATAAAGATGATACAAAAAAGAAAACCATAGGCCCATATCTCTGATGAACATAGATATAGAAATTTTCAATGATATTTTAGCAAACCATATGGAACAAAAATCTATCACTATGATCAATTGGGACTTGCTCAAGTGATGCAAAGGTGGTTCAATATTTGCATATCACTCAATGTAAAACATCACATTAAGAAAAGAAAGGATCAAAACCTATAATAATCTCAATAGATGTGAAAAAAGAGTTTGACAAAATACAGCATTCATTCATGATAAAAACCCTCAAAAAGGAGGGTTAGAGGGGAACATATCTTAACATAATAAAGGTTTTATACAAAAAACCCACAGCTAAATCATTCTCAATGGTGGAGCTTTTCCTCCAAAGCTCCAATATTGGGAGCAAGAAAAGGACATTCACTCTCACTACTTTATTCAACATATTGCTGGAAGTCCTAAGAACAACAGACAAGGGAGTGTGTAGCTGGCTCAGTTGGTAAAGTGTGCAACTCTTGATCTCTGGGTTATCATTTCCAGGCCCATATTAGACATGGAGCCTACTTAAAATAAAACGACAACAAAAGAAATAAAAGGCATCCAAATTGGTAACGAAGAGGTAAAGCCCACTATTTGCAGATGATATGACATTATATATAGAAAACCCTAAAGATGCCATCAAAAAATTACTAGAACCAAAAAATGAATTCAGTTAAGTCACAGAATATGAGAGTAATATACAGAAATATGTTGCATTTTTATCACTAACAAAAAGAATCATCAGAGAAATAAAAATAATTTTATACTAAAAATTTCAGTATTATTAGGTAATGAAAATCCTATTTATAATTCTATCTAAAAGGATAAAATGCCTAGGAATAAATTGACCCAAGAAAGTGAAAGATCTATACTCTAAAAACTATAAGACATTGACAGATGACACAAAGGAAAGATATACCATATTCATGGGTTGCAGGAATTGTTTTTAAAATGTCCATATTACCCAAAACAATCTACAGATTCAGTGAAATCCCTATTAAAACACCAATATCATTTAAAATTATTTATTTATTTTAGAGTGTGAGAGAGAGATAACAAGCAGAAGAAGGGGGAGAGGGAGATGCAGACCCCCTACTGAGCAGGGAGCCCAACACCAGCCCAATCCCAGGACCCTAAGATCCATGATCTGCTGAAGGCAGACACTTAACTGGCTGAACCACCCACGCACTCCACCAATAGCATTTTTTTTTTTTCCCATAGACTGGAACAAATAATCCTACGATTTGTATGGAACCACAAAAGATCTCAAATAACCAAAGCAATCTTGAGAAAGATGCTGGAGGTGTCACAATCCCAGATTTCAAGATGTAGTACAAAGCTATAGTAATCAAACTCTATGGTACTAACACAAAAATAGACACATAGAACAAGAGAACAGAATAGAGAGACAAGAAATAACTTCATACTTGTATGTTCAATTAATGTATAACAAAAGGAAGCAAAACTATACTGTGGGGAAAAGATAGTTTCTTCAAGAAATGGTGTTGGGAATACTGTACAGCTAGATACAAAAGAATGAAACTGGGCTATTTTATTTCACCATACACAAAAATAAATTCAAAATGGATTAAAGACCTAAATATAAGACCTGAAACCTTAAAACTCCTAAAAGAAAACATAGGGAGTAATCTCTTGGACATCACTTTTAGGAACACATTTATGCTTATGTCTCCTGAAGCAAGGATAACAAAAGTAAAAATAAAATATTGGGATAATTTGTAGATCATAAAATCTTTTGCATAGCAAAGGAAACCATCAACAAAATGAAAAGGCAACCTGGTTAATGGGAGAAGATATTTATAAATGATATATATGATAAGGGATTAATATCTAAAATATACAAAAAATTTTATATAACTCAACACCAGGGGAAAAAATAATCTGATTTAAATGGGCAGAGGACCCGAACAGACATTTTTTTCAAGAAGAAATACAGATGGCTAAGAGACATGAAAAGATGCTCAGCATCACTCATCATCAGGGAAATGCAAATCAAAACTACAATAACATATCAGCTCACATTTGTTGGAATAACTAGGATCAAAAAGATAAGAAATAACAAATGTTGGAATTATGTGGATAAAAAAGAACCCTTGTGCACTGTTGGTGGGAATGTAAATTGGTGTAACAACTGTGAAAACAGTATGGAGAGTCCTCAAAAAATTAAAAACAGAAATACCATATGATCCAGTAATTCTATTACTGGGAAAGATACATTCACCCCTATGTTTATTACAACATTATTTACAATAGCCAAGATATGGAAGCAATTGGAGTGTCCATCAATAGATGAATGGATAAAGATGTCACTCACACACACACACACAATGGGATCTTAACCATATAAAAAAATGAGAGCTTGCCATTTGGAACTACATGGGTGGACCTAGAGGGTATTATGCTAATTCAAATAAGTCAGAGAAAGATAAATACCTGTGATTTTACTTGTATGTGGAAAATAGAAAACAAAACAAGCAAATAAAAAAACAGACTCAAATACAAGAGAACACCTGGCAATTGCCAGAGGGTAGGTTGGTGGGGGGGATGGATAAAATAAAGAGGAGTAAGAAGTACAAACTTCCAATTATAAAATACATAAGTTGGAGATGAAAATTACAGCATAGGGAATATGGTCAATAATACTGTAATAACATAATATGGTGACAGATGGTGATTACATTTATCATGGTTAACACTGAGTAATGTATATTATTCATATACATATTTTCTGTGCTGTATTCCAACTTACATATTTTACAACTGGATGTTTGCGTATCTGAAACTAATATAACCTTGTATATCAATTGTATTTTGATACCAAAAAAACCCTACAACAATGGGTGGAGGATGTGAGTTGACCTTTTTCCAGAGAAGACATAAAAATGGACAAAAGGTACATAAAAATGTGATCAACATCATTAATCATCAGGGAAATGCCAATCAAAACCACAGTAAGATGCTAAGTTAAATAAGTCAGAAAGAGAAAGACAAATACCATAAAATCTCACTTATATACCGAATCTAACCTCCCACCATCCTGTCAAACCCCAAACTCATGGATATGGTGAACAGATTGGTTGTTGCCAGATGGGGGTGGGGAATGGGCAACAAGGGTAAAGATGGCCAAAGGTACAAACTTCCAGTTATAAAATAAATAAGTTATGGGAACACAATATATAGCATGGTGACAATAGTCAGTAATACTGTGCTGTATATTTGAAAGATCCAAGAGAGTAAATCTTAAATGTTCTCATCACAAGAAACAAAATTTATGGGGGGAGGAGTCAAGATGGCAGAGAAGTAGCAGGCTGAGACTACATCAGGTGGCAGGATATCAGCTAGATAGCTTATCAAACCATTGCAAACACCTACAAATCCAACGGGAGATCAAAGAGAAGAACAGCAATTCTAGAAACAGAAAATCGACCACTTTCTGAAAGGTAGGAAGGCGGAAAAGTGAATCCAAAGCAATGGGAAGATAGACCGCGGAGGGAGGGGCCGGCTCCTGGCAAACGGCAGAGAAACGAGGCACAAAATCAGGACTTTTAAAAGTCTGCTCCACTGAGGAACATTACTCCAGAGGCTAAACCAGAGTGAAGCCCACGCAGGGTCAGCATGGCCCCAGGTCCCGCAGGGTCACAGAAGGATCGGGGGTGGCTGAGTGTCACAGAGCTTGCAGGTATTAGACCGGGGAAGCCAACTACAGAGACAGAGCCGAGGAGTGAGCTCTCAGCTCGGGTTTACCTTGAACTGGTTGCAGCCTGGGTGAGCTCGGAGTGTGGCCAGAGGACAGGGAGACAGGAGTGATTGGGCTCTTTTCTCTGAGGGCACACTGAGGAGTGGGGCCCCGAGCTCTCGGCTCCTCCAGGCCGGAGACTGGGAGGCCGTCATTTTCATTCTCATCCTCCAGAACTCAACGGAAAGTGTTCAGGGGACAAAAGCTCCCGAAAGTGAACCCAAGCAGATTACTTACCCAGCTCCTGGTAAGGGTGGTGCAAATCCACCTCTGGCAAAGACACTTGAGAATCACTACAACAGGTCCCTCTCCCAGGAGATTAACAAGAAATCCAGCCAAGACAAAGTTCATCTACCAAGGAGAGCAGCAGAATTTCAGTGGAGGAGAAAGCAAAGCATGGAACTCATGGCTTTCTCCCCATGATTCTTTAGTCTTGCAGTTAATTTTTTTAAATTTTTTCTTCTTCTGCTAATTTTTTTTAACTTTTATCCTTTTCTTTTTTAACGTTTTTTAAACTAGTTTATCTAATATATATATATATATATTTTTTTTTTTTTTCTTTGTTTTCTTTTCTTAATTTTTTTTTCTGAACTTCTTTTTATCCCATTTCTCCCTCCCATGATTTAGGGTCTCTTCTGATTTGGTTAAAGCGCATTTTCCTGAGGTCTTTGCCACCCTTTCAGGGTTTTATTTGCTCATTCATATACTCTTATCTGGACAAAATGACAAGGCGGAAAAACTCACCACAAAAAAAGAGAATTAGGTCCCTACCAAAGGCTAGGGACCTAATCAATACAAACATTGGTAATATGTCAGATCTAGAGTTCAGAATGACGATTCTCAAGGTTCTAGCCTGGCTCAAAAAAGGCATGGAAGATATTAGAGAAACCCTCTTGGGAGATATAAAAGCCCTTTCTGAAGAAATAAAAGAACTAAAATCTAACCAAGTTGAAATAAAAAAAGCTATTAATGAGGTGCAATAAAAAATGGAGGCTCTTACAGCTAGGATAAATGAGGCAGAAAAAAGACTTAGTGATAGAGAAGACCAAATGACAGAGAATAAAGAAACTGAGCAAAAGAGGGACAAACAGCTACTGGACCACGAGGGGAGAAATTCGAGAGATGTGACACCATAAGACGAAACAACATTAGAATAATTGGGATTCCAGAAGAAGAAAGAGAGTGGGGAGTAGAAGGTATATTGGAGAGAATTTCCCTAATATGGCAAATTTCTCTAATATGGAACAAGCATCAAAATCCAGGAGGTGCAGAGAACCCCCCTCAAAATCAACAAGAATAGGTCCACACCCTGTCACCTAATAGTAAAATTTACAAGTCTTGGCGGCAAAGAGAAAATCCTGAAAGCTGCCCGGGAAAAGAAGTCTGTAACATACAATGGTAAAAATATTAGATTGGCAGCAGACTTATCCACAGAGACCTGGCAGGCCAGAAAGAACTGGCATGATATATTCAGAGCACTAAATGAGAAAAACATGCAGCCAAGCATACTATATCCAGCTAGGCTATCATTGAAAATAGAAGGAAAGATAAAAACCTTCCAGGACAAACAAAAACTGAAAGAATTTGCAAACACCAAACCAGCTCTACAGAAAATATTGAAAGGGGTCCTCTAAGCAAAGAGAGACCATAAAAATAGTAGATCAGAAAGGAATAGGGACAATATATAGTAACAGTCACCTTACAGGCAATACAATGGCACTAAATTCATATCTCTCAACAGTTACCCTGAATGTTAATGGGCTAAATGCCCCAATCAAAAGACACAGGGTATCAGAATGGATAAAAAAACAAAACCCATCAATATGTTGTCTACAAGAAACTCATTTTGGACCCAAAGACACCTCCAGATTTAACATGAGGGAGTGGAAAACAATTTACCATGCTAATGGACATCAGAAGAAAGCAGGAGTGGCAATCCTTATATCAGATCAATTAGATTTTAAGCCAAAGACTATAATAAGAGATGAGGAAGGACACTATATCATACTCAAAGGGTCTGTCCAACAAGACCTAACAATTTTAAATATCCACATCCCTAACATGGGAGCAGCCAACTATATAAACCAACTAATAACAAAATCAAAGAAACACATCGACAATAATACAATAATAGTAGGGGACTTTAACACCCCCCTCACTGAAATGGACAGATCATCCAAGCAAAAGATCAACAAGGAAATAAAGGCCTTAAATGACACACTGGACCAGATGGACATACAGATATATTCAGAACATTTCATCCCAAAGCAACAGAATACACATTCTTCTCTAGTGCACATGGAACATTCTCCAGAATAGATCACATCCTGGGTCATAAATCAGGTTTCAACTGGTATCAAAAGATTGGGATCATTCCCTGCATATTTTCAGACCACAAAGCTCGAAGCTAGCACTCAATCACAAGAGGAAACTTGGAAAGAATACAAATACATGGAGACTAAACAGCATCCTTCTAAAGAATGAATGTGTCAACCACGAAATTAAAGAAGAATTGAAAAAAAATCATGGAAACAAATGATAATGAAAACACAACGGTTCAAAATCTGTGGGACACAGCAAAGGCAGTCCTGAGAGGAAAATATATACTGATACAAGCCTTTCTCAAGAAACAAGAAAGGTCTCAAATACAAAACCTAACCCTACACCTAAAGGAGCTGGAGAAAGAACAAGAAAGAAAGCCTAAACCCAGCAGGAGAAGAGAAATCATAAAGATCAGATCAGAAATCAATGAAATAGAAACCGAAAAATCAATAGAGCAAATCAACGAAACTAGGAGCTGGTTCTTTGAGAGAATTAATAAGATTGATAAACCCCTGGCCAGACTTATCAAAAAGAAAAGATAAAGGACCCAAATTAATAAAATCATGAATGAAAGAGGAGAGATTACAACTAACACCAAAGAAATACAAACAATCATAAGAACATACTATGAGCAACTCTACGCCAACAAATTTGACAATCTGGAAGAAATGGATGCATTCCTACCACAACTGAACCAGAAAGAAATAGAAAACCTGAACAGACTCATAACCAGTAAGGAGATTGAAACAGTCATCAAAAATCTCCAAACAAACAAAAGCCCAGGGCCAGACAGCTTCCCAGGGGAATTCTACCAAACATTGAAAAAAGAATTAATTCCTATTCTCCTGAAACTGTTCCAAGAAATAGAAATGGAAGGAAAACTTCCAAACTCATTTTATGAGGCCAGTATCACCTTGATCCCAAAACCAGACAAGGATCCCATCAAAAAAGAGAACTACAGACCAATATCCTTGATGAACACAGATGCGAAAATTCTCACCAAAATACTAGCCAATAGGATTCAACAGTACATTAAAAGGATTATTCACCATGACCAAGTGGGATTTATTCCAGGGCTGCAAGATTGGTTCAACATCCACAAATCAATCAATGTGATACAACACATCAATAAAAGAAAGAACAAGAACCATATGATACTCTCAATAGATGCTAAAAAAGCATTTGACAAAGTACAGCATCCCTTCCTGATCAAAACTCTTCAAAGTGTAGGGATAGAGGGCACATAACTCAATATTATCAAAGCCACCTATGAAAAACCCACCGCAAACATCATTCTCAATGGAGAAAAACTGAAAGCTTTTCTGCTAAGGTCAGGAACACGGCAGGGATGTCCATTATCACCACTGCTATTCAACATAGTAGTAGAAGTCCTAGCCTCAGCAATCAGACAACAAAAAGAAATTAAAAGCATCCAAATCGGCAAAGAAGAAGTCAAACAATCACTCTTCGCAGATGATATGATACTATATGTGGAAAACCCAAAAGGCTCCACTCCAAAACTGCTAGAACTTATACAGGAATTTAGTAAAGTGTCCAGATATAAAATCAATGCACAGAAGTCAGTTGCATTTCTCTACACCCACAACAAGACAGAAGAAAGAGAAATTAGGGAGTCAATCCCATTTACAACCGCACCCAAAACCATAAGATACCTAGGAATAAACCTAACCAAAGAGGCTAAGGATCTATACACAGAAAACTATAAAGTACTCATGAAAGAAATTGAGGAAGACACAAAGAAATGGAAAAATGTTCCATCCTCCTGGATTGGAAGAACAAATATTGTCAAAATGTCTTTGCTACCTAAAGCAATCTACACATTTAATGCAATCCCTATCAAAGTCCCACCCATTTTTTTCAAAGAAATGGAACAAATAATCCTAAAATTTATATGGAACCAGAAAAGACCTCGAATAGCCAAAGGAATGTTGAAAAAGAAAGCCAAAGTTGGTGGCATCACAATTCCCGACTTCAAGCTCTATTACAAAGCTGTCATCATCAAGACAGCATGGTACTGGCACAAAAACAGACACATAGATCAATGGAACAGAATAGAGAGCCCAGAAATAGACCCTGAACTCTATGGTCAACTAATCTTCGACAAAGCAGGAAAGAATGTCCAATGGAAAAAAGACAGCCTCTTCAACAAATGGTGTTGGGAAAATTGGACAGCCACATGAAGAAAAATGAAATTGGACCATTTCCTTACACCACACACAAAGATAGAATCAAAATGGATGAAGGACCTCAATGTGAGAAAGGAATCCATCAACATCCTTGAGGAGAACACAGGCAGCAACCTCTTTGACTTTAGCCGCAGCAGTTTCTTCCTAGGAACATCGCCAAAGGCAAGAGAAGCAAGGGCAAAAATGAACTACTGGGATTTCATCAAGATCAAAAGCTTTTGGACAGCAAAGGAAACAGTCAACAAAACCAAAAGACAACTGACAGAATGGGAGAAGGTATTTACAAACCACATATCAGATAAAGGGCTAGTGTCCAAAACCTATAAAGAACTTAGCAAACTCAACACCAAAAGAACAAATAATCCAATCAAGAAATGGGCAGAGGACATGAACAGACATTTCTGCAAAGAAGACATCCAGATGGCCAACAGACACATGAAAAAGTGCTCCACATCACTCGGCATCAGGGAAATACAAATCAAAACCACAATGAGATACCACCTCATACCAGTCAGAATGGCTAAAATTAACAAGTCAGGAAATGACAGATGCTGGTGAGGATGTAAGGGAACCCTCCTACACTGTTGGTGGGAATGCAAGCTGGTGCAACCACTCTGGAAAACAGCATGGAGGTTCCTCAAAAAGTTGAAAATAGAACTACCCTATGACCCAGCAATCACACTACTGGGTATTTACCCTAAAGATACAAACGTAGTGATCCAAAGGGGCACGTGCACCCAAATGTTTATACCAGCAATGTCTACAATAGCCAAACGATGGAAAGAACCTAGATGTCCATCAACAGATGAATGGATAAAGAAGATGTGGAATATATACACAATGGAATACTATGCAGCCATCAAAAGAAATGAAATCTTGCCATTTGCGACGACGTGGATGGAACTAGAGGATATCATGCTTAGCAAAATAAGTCAGTCGGAGAAAGACAACTATCATATGATCTCCCTGATATGAAGAAGTGGAGATGCAATGTGGGGGGTTAGGGGGGTAGGAGAAGAATAAATGAAACAAGATGTGATCAGGAGGTAGATAAACCATAAGTGACTCTAAATCTCACAAAACAAACTGAGGGTTGCTGGGGGGAGGGGGGTCGGGAGAGGGGTTATGGACATTGGGAAGGGTATGTGCTATGGTGAGTGCTGTGAAGTGTGTAAACCTGGCAATTCACAGACCTGTACCCCTGGGGATAAAAATAAATTATATGTTTATAAAAAAATAAAAAAATAGGGAAAAAAAGAAACAAATTTTATAACTATGTGTGGTGATAGATATTAACTAGACTTACTGTGGTGATCATTTTGCAATATATACAAATGTTGTATAGCTGAAAATATAATGTTGTTTGTCAATTATACCTCAACAAAAAGAACCACAATGAAATCTCTCCTCATATCAGAATATAGCTATTATTAAAAAAGCAAACAAACCAAGAAATAACAATTATTAGTGAGGATGTGGAGAAAAGGAACCCCCCTCCACTGTTGGTGGGAATGTAAGTTGGTACAGCCACTGTGGAAGACAGTATAGTGATTCCTCAAAAATTTAAAATTGAACTAAAAATTAAAAGTAGAAAGAATATACCAACAATTCCATTTCTGGGTATTTCTTTGAAGAAATAAAATCACCTATCTTGAAAAGATATTTGCACCCTCATATTGCAGTCTTCTTCAAAATAGCCAAGACATAGAAACAACCTACATGTCCATCAAAAAATAAAGGGAGAAAGATGTGGTGTATACCCACAATGGAGTATTATTTGGCTGTAAGAGGGAAATTTTGACATTTGCAGTAACACGGATGGAACTCAAGGGTTTATGCTAAATGAAATGTCATAAGGAGAAAGACAAATACCATATGATCTCACTTAAATGTGGAATCTCAAAATACTGAACTAATAGATACAGAGAACAGATGGGTTGTTGCCAGAAAGGAGATGTAGGAGGTGAGCAAAATGGGTGAAGGTTGTCAGAAGGAACAAGCTTCCAGTTATAAGATAAGCAAGTCCTGGGTATGTAAAGCACAGCATGGTTTCTATGGTTAAAATATTGTATCGTAGGTATGGAAGTGGCTTAGGGAGCAAACCTTAAACGTTGTCACCACTAGAAAAATATTTTAACTACGTGAGGTAATGGATGTTAACCTCTTGTGGTAATTATCTCACAATATATACATACATCAAATCATGTTTTTATTGTAATGATCAAATTATTTTCAGCAAAAATTGAAACAGAGCATGTGAAAAATTGTAAAGATATTCAAAAGAGGCCAGAATTTTCAAATTTTATTTGATTTGAACATCAGGTGGATGGGATTTAAGAAGGACAGGCTTGACTTAGCATTCCTGGAAAATACATTCAAGCATACAGACTGGAAGCTACAAATGCCCCTTTCCTATTTCCCTTAAAGAATGACACCTGGAAATCTTCACCAACTGCTGTATGCTCTACCTACTTGTACCCACCCACACTCCAAGGGAATGCCTTTACCACTACACTGAGAAATGCATCAGGCATGAATTCCAATTCCTTTACTTCCAAACTACAAGATTAAGTATTCTCCTACCCATCCATTCCTTTCCCTCTCCAATCTCAGAAAATGAGATGCCTTCCTGTTCAAGATTAAGTAAGAGTTAAATAGGGAGGCAAGGAGTGTGGGAAGTGTATGCTTGCCAGAAGTAACAGCATGTAAGATGGTCTGGATAGGAGAATATGACAAGTTCAAGGAAGTGAAAAAAGCTGAGTATGTTTGGAGTGAGAGATCAGGCTAGGGTCTTGATACTAAAGGCAGTGGGGACCCATTGAAGTGTTTTAATCAGGAAAATTACATGGTTTTGTTTGTTTTCTAGAAAAGCACTCTGGCTCCAGTGGGGGTCCAGAATGGAGAAGGTTGGAAGCAGGAAGACCAGTAATCCAAGCAAGAAATAATGGTGGTTTAAATTTAGGAAGTGGCTGTGTGGATGATTCAAGACATATTTAGGAGACTGAACTGATAGAACTTGATGATGTTTCATGAGGCTGGAGAGGATGACAACTAGGGTTTGTCTTGTTCAAGGAGGAGATTGGTGTGGCATTTACTGTGATAGAGAATACAAGAGTTAAAGTAGGTTGACATGTGGTAGCAAATGATAAATTCAGATCTCAGTATGTTAAAATTGAGGTGCCTGTAGGACATCATATAGAGAATTTTAATTAATAGTAGAATATGTGAATCTGAAACTCAGGTCTGATTGGAGATATGAATTTGGGAGCCATTTGCCTATAGATGGTACTCAAGATATGGGACTGTCTAGAGAGTGTGCAGAATTATGACAGGGTTTAGGACAGAACCTGAACAAACAGCAAGATATATGACTAGGCACAAGGATAGGCTCTCAAAGAGGAGACTGGGAACACCTAACAGAAAGATAGGAAGAAAGCCAGGACTGTGAGGCTACAAAGACCAAGGGAATCAAGCATTTCAGGATGGAGAATCTGGTCAACATTGTGCTACACGTTGTCATGTGGCCTTTGGATTTAATGACAAAGTCCACTGCCGTAAGGAGAGGAGCATTTTCATGGATGAAAACCAGTTGTGGTTTGAGGTTCACAAGTAGAGAAAATGAATGAGAAAACAAAAGCTGTTACAAGATGTTTGGCTGTGAAGAAGGGCGGGTGGGGAGAGAAAAAGAGTTCTATCTGGGGAATTCAATGTGGGGAGTTTAAATGGAGAGAAATCTTTAAATTATTTGTATTTATTCATTTCTGTTCATTAATAAGGCACAGGGTGAATAAGATAGATGTGTTCTTTACTCTTGAGGAAAAAACAAATAGAAAGGAGTTGATAATATAAAGAGAGAATAACTGATAGTATGTGGTACCAGAAAAATGAAGAAATAGATGGGAATTTGAACAGTGGTTGTGGTTGGCAGAACAATGATTCCAAAAAGATGTCCGTGTCCCAATCTTTGACCTTAAGAATGTCTTAAGTTGGGCGCCTGGGTGGCTCAGTGGGTTAAAGCCTCTGCTTTTGGCTCAGGTCATGATCCCAGGGTTCTGGGATCGAGCCCCACATTGGGGCTCTCTGCTCAGTGGGGAGCCTGCTTCCTCCTCTCTCTGACTGCTTCTCTGCCTACTTGTAATCTCCGTCAAATAAATAAATAAAATCTTAAAAAAAAAAAGAATGTCTTTTATGTTATGGCAAAAGCAAATTTAGATTACAGTTGAGTTTAGAGTTGTTAATCTGCTGACTTTGAGGTGGGAAGACTAAGTTTTATTAAGTGGGCCTACTATAATCACAAGTGTCCTTGTACCTGGAAGAGAGGCAGAAGAGAGAAAAAGAGATGGCACTGGGAGAGGGACTTGGTCTGACATTGCTGGCTTTGAAGATGGAGGAACAGGATGATGAGGTAAGGAATTGGGATGGCGATAGAAGCTAAAAAAAACAAAAACAAAAACAAAAAAACAACTAGGAAACGTATTCTCTCCTAGATTCCCCATTGAAAGAATACAGGTCTGCCAACACTGAGCTTTAAGGCCAGACAGACCCATATCAGACTGTATCAGAATAAATGTGTATTAAGTCACCAAGTTTGTGATTGTTATAGCAGCAAAAGGAAACCAATAGAGTGGTCTTCAAATTTTTTTGCCCACATAAAATTATTTCTCGTACACATCCAGTTAAATGTTCAGTATATAAAATACTAACTTACCTTCACGAATGTTCCTTTTGCTTGAAGCTGCAACATTGACCGGTGGAGGCAGTTTTCCACTTCCTCCTTTAGATCATGAAAACACGCATTTGAGCCCTAGATCAAGACAAAGCTGAAGTGAGTTCTCACCAAATGCTTTTTATTAAAAAGAAATGTAGAAAAGGTGTGCCTCATAGCCAGCTGGATTTTCAGGCGTGCCTTCCACATATCTCAAATATCCTAATTCTACGACAGAGAGCTAATAAACAGAGCCTTGCCTTAAGTTTGCTGCCTGGTAAAATAAAATACTGATGCCTTTGGTATTTTTCCCGTTCTCTCTTCTTTCTCTCTTAGCACTCTCCCTAAGGTGATGTATCTTTTGACAATAGTCCAGAAACGGAATATGGGAAGTTGTTAAATGAAATTGTCATCACTCCTTCTGCCTTATATTACAAAATATCTGAATTCAGGAATCCCAACTCCTTTAGCATAGGTTTCCCCAAAAGCAGAGCCTGAGACAAAGGCTTACCATGCAGGGAACATCAAGACAGGAAAGTAAAGGAAGAAGACGAGAGCTAATAAAGGAAGCTTTATCTGATTGGCCACTGCTATAGAAGACTGGCTTCTGGATACCACACAATCACCTGGGAGAGGCTAATAAAATGTGTCTCAGAACCATCTCTCTGAATAAAGGGGGAAGACTTTACCTACCTGCATCATAGCTCCAGCATTGCCCTGCAGAGAGTTAACTTCCTTAAGGATTACACCTGTGTGAGATCCCAGTCTCCACAGCACTAGAGAAGTTGGTTGGAGCTTCTAGGCTGTACCTGAAAGAAGTTGGTCGAAGTCCAAAGACGTTGCAGAGAATTGGAAAAAGTCACGAAGGTGGCTCCAGAGCCCAGAATTCTAGAGCCATGCTGAGCTCGTAACAGAAATATTATAAGATATGGAAAGACAGAAGGCCCATAATGTGTTTCAGGTGCATAAATGATTCAAGAAGTTTTCACTGAAACTAAACTCTTAGGTTGTTTCTTTGGCACTTTGGAGATTTTTATACCCTACTGAAATGTATCCAATTACAATTTAGAATGGATGAGGAGAATGCCTTTCTTTTGTGAAGGGAAAGTGTTTTTGTTTTGTTTTGTTTTGTTTTCTTAGAGGTGTGTGTGCACACATGAGCGTGTGTGCTCACACATGTATGCGCTAAAGGGTGGGGGTGGAGAGAGGCAGAGGGAGAGAGACAATCTTAACAGGGTCTATGCCCAGTGGGGAGCCTGACACTTGGCTTGATCTCAAGACCCTGAGATCATCACCTTTACCAAAATCAAGAGTTGGAGGTTTAACTGACTGAGCTACCCAGGTGCCCCAAGGAAGTGATTGTTAAAGGTAAGGTGGGAAAGAACTTTTCTAATGCTTGGATTTAAAGTGTATTCTCAGGTAGGTCAGTTTTAGGAGGGGTCATATGAAATTTGAGGGTCTGGAAATTGATCCCCTTAAGATTTTTCTTTTCTTTTTTTTCTTTTTTTAAAATTTATTTATTTGACAGAGAGAGAGAGAGATCACAAGTAGGTAAAGAGGCAGGCAGAGAGAGAGACGGAAGCGGGCTCCCTGCTGAGCAGAGAGCCGGATGCAGAGCTGGATTCCAGGACCCTGGGATCATGACCTGAGCTGAAGGCAGAGGCTTAACCCACTGAGCCACCCAGGTGGCCCACCCCCTTAAGATTTTTCTTGACAACATATCTAACATCCTTCATGGGTTTACATATCCAATTTTGAAGTCATTCAAAGCCCAGGTGGAGAAATTAACCTTCAGGAGGAGGAGGCAGTTGTTAATTATTTCAATGCAGGAGAGGGCACAGGGTTTGTGCTGACCACTTCTCAGGTTTAATGGCCTGAAGTTGCCTTCCATGATCTCTGGATTCTTCCTCAATATCTCCACCCACTTCTGTTCATCCTTTTTCATGGGATCCCCTCTGTTGTTGCCCTTTCAATGTGGTGATCCCAGAGTTCCAGCCTTGGTTCTCTTCTCTCTTAACCTCCAGTCTCTGTATTCTCCAGGCAGGTCTTACTCACTTCCATGATTTAAATTGCTAACTATACATGAACACCAAAAATTTTCTCCCAGAGCTACAGGCCTATTAAGCCACTTGCTTCCTGCATATCCTCTCACAGATGGCTGGAATCAAAATATATTAACTCTTTGTCTCTCCTGTCACTTCCAAATCTGCTCTTCCCCTTAATTTCCTATCCTAGTGGGTACAGTTATTAGCCACTCATTTCAACAAACTAGAACGTTGAAAGACAACTTGGATTTTCTTCTGCACTTTGCACATGAGTCCTGTTGATTTTAGGGATGCAAAGGTGGTACAGTTGGTTGAGTGCTGGACTCTTGGTTTCAGCTCAGTTCATGATCTCAGGGTTATGAGATCAAGACCCCTTCATGCTCTGTGTTCAGCATGGAGTCTGCTTAAGAATCTTGCTCCCTCTCCCTCTGCCCCTTCCCTATGCTCAAGGACACTTGTGCATCTCTCTCAAATAATCTTTTTTTTTTAAAAATTTATTTATTTGTCAGGGAGAGAAAGAGAGAGCACAAACAGGGGGATCAGCAGGCAGAGGGAGAAGCAGGCTCTCTGCTGAGCAAGGAACCCAACATGGAACTCGATCCTAGGACCTGGGGATCATGACCTGAGCTGAAGGCAGATACTTAACCAACTGAGCCACTCAGGCATCCTAATACAAAATCTTAAAAAAAAAAAAAAAAAAAAGAGTGTTTTTGATTTTATGTCCCAAATACTTTTACTTTCATCTGCTTTTCTCCACTCCCATACCACTAACTTAGTTCAAGACTTCATTATCTTTTGCCTGGATCATTATAAAAGCCTCCAAACTGGTCTTACTACTTCCATTCACTTTAGTCCTCCATTTTACTCCTGAAATTGCTCCCCAAGAGTGATCTCACTAAAATGTAAACCAAAGCATCTTACCCCCAGTATACCTTCTGCCCCTCTCTGTCTTTTTTTATTTTGAGGTGGGGGGTTCTCTGTGCCTCCTGGATTTTGATGCTTTTTCTCTTTTGCCATATTAGGGAAATTCTCTATTATAATTTGCTCCAATATACCTTCTGCCTTTCTTCTTCTCTCTGTTTTTGTTCTCTTCTTTCTTCTTCTTCTTCTGGAATCCCAATTATTCTAATATTGTTTCATCTTATGGTATCACTTATTTCTCAAATTCTCCCCTCGTGGTCCAGTAGTTGTTTGTCTCTCTTTTGCTCAGCTTCTTTATTCTCTGTCATTTGGTCTTCTATATCACTAATTCTCTCTTCTGCCTCATTTATCCTAGCAGTAAGAGCCTCCATTTTTTATTGCACCTCATTAATAGCTTTTTTGATTTCAGTTTGGTTAGATTTTAGTTCTTTTATTTCTCCAGAAGGGGCTTTTATTTCTCCAGACAACGTTTCTCTAATATCTTCCATGCCTTTTTCAAGTCTGGCTAGCTCCATAAGAATTGTCATTCTGAACTCTAGATCTGACATATTACCAATGTCTGTATTGATTAGGTCCCTAGCCATCAGTACTGCCTCTTATTCTTTTTTTTGTGATGAGTTTTTCTGCCTTGTCAGTCTATCCAGATAAGAATATATGAATGAGAAAATAAAATACTAAAAGGGTGGCAAAGACCCCAGAAAAATGTATGCTAACCAAATCAGAGGAAAGACCAAACCAGGGGGGAGAAGAAAGGGTATAAAAAGAAATTAAAAAAAATATATATATATACACACATATGTATGTATGTATATATATATATATATATATATATATATATATATATATATTAGACTGGTGAATAGAACAGGGCCACCCACTTGATATTTGGTGTAATTTGGTCTCTTAGAAGAACCTACCTCCCAAAATTTTAAAGAAAGAAAAACTTATATATATACAAAATAAGGGTAAACATGATGAAGGGATAGAATTGACTGTAAAGATAAAAATTCTTAAAAAGGAATTGATAAGATAATTTGGTAGGAAAAAGAAAGAAAAAAAAAAAAAGGAGAGAATGTGCTGAGGCTGGAGACTAAAACAAAGCCCTGTGCTAGATTTAGGTTATATTTTGATCTATTAGAAGAAATTGTTTCCCAAAATTTTGTAGAAAAAATAAAAACCCTATATGTATACAAAAAATAAGGTTAAATACAATGAAGGATAAAATATGACTATAATAATGAAGGTTTAAAAAGATTTTTTAAAAGAAGGTATTGTTAAGATACACTGGTTAAAAAACATTAAAAGAGGAAAGAGGAACAATTAAAAAAATTAGAATAAGAAAGAAATAAAATAAAAAAAATTAACTTTGCAAGACTAAAGAATCATGGGGAGAAAGCCATGAATCCATGCATTGCTTTCCCTATCTCTGGAGTTCTGTTGTTCTCCTTGATCAGTGAGCTTGGTCTTGGCTGGATGGTCTTGCTAATCTTCTGGGGGAGGGGCAAAAATGTCTTTGCTCGAGGCGGAATTGCACCGCCCTTGTCAGGGGCCAGGGTAAGAAATCTCGAGTTCGCTCTCAGGAGTTTTTGTTCCCTGAACACTTTCTGTAGCGCTTTGGAGGAGGAGAATGAAAATGGCAGCCTCCTAATCTCCACCCCAGAGGAGCTGAGAGCTCGGAGCCCCACTCCTCAGTGTGCCTTCAGAGAAAAGGGGTCATTCACTCCCCTCTCCCTGGTCTCTGTCCGCACTCTGAGCTCCACTGGCCTGTGACTGAGGGTTTCTATCTCTGACACACAGCCTTGTTTGGAGTCTCCAAACCCAGCAAATTCCTGCCTCCAGGGGTGGAAGGTTAGTCTCCCCAGATCTGCCATCTGTGGGGTCCCTGCTCAAAGAGCAGTGGCTCGACTATGCCACAGATCATGGTTTCAGGTAACCCTGAGCTGAGATGCTCACTCTTTGGCTCTGTCTCTGTAGTTGGCTTTCCTGCTCCAATACCTGGGAGCTCTGCTACACTCGGACACCCCCAATCTTTCAGTTAGCCTGTGGATCCTGAGACCACACTGTCCCAGCGAGGGCTCCATCCCTGCTTAGCCTCTGTAACAATATCCTTCAGTGGAGCAGACTTCAAAAAGTTCCGATTTTGTGCCCCATTGCTCTGCCGCTTGCCAGGAGCCAGCCCCTCCCCCCACAGTCTATCTCTTTGGATTCACTGCTCCATACATCCTACCTTTCAGAAAGTGTTCGGTTTTCTGTTCCTATAATTGATGCTCTTCTTCTCTTTGATCTCCTGTTGAGTTTGTAGGTGTTTGGAATGGTTTGATAACTATTTAACTGAACATTCTGCCACTTCTCTGCCATCTTGCCTCTCTCCTCCTGAGGCTCTAATTCTTAAGGGCTATTTAGGAATCCTCTCTAAGAATATACCACAGCTTATTTATCCATTCTTTTACTGATGGATATTTAGATTGTTTCTAATTTCCTCCTATTACAACTAATGCTGGAATAAACATTTTGCATACATTTTTCCTTGTGTGCACATGGGAGGGTTTTCCTAGGTTATATACCTAGGATGAAATTCCTAGGAGAAGGATATGTACATCTTAAATTTTAGCACCTTATTTTTCTCTAAAAATTCTTTTTAAAAAGTTAGGATAAAATTTTCTCCAAAGGTAATAGAACCTTGAACCTACTAGTTGGGTATGGTCTAAGTAGGAATTTAGTTGAAGGATGAAATATAACAAAACATACTTAAGATGATGTTTTCAAACTAGCAACTTTATGAAGTTTATAAGAGGACCTTATAAGTGATTACATCTATATTTAATTATGAGAATTTCAGTACTTACTTTTTGTGTATGTGTGTTTTTTAGAAATATTTTTATTTATTTTTTATTATATTCAGTTAGCCACTGTATAGTACATAATTAGTCCTTGATGGAGTGTTCAATGATTCATTAGTTAAGTATAACACCCAGTCTCATCATAGTGCATGCCCTCTTCAATACCCATCACACTGTTACCCCCTCCCCTCATCCTCATCCCCACTGAGTCCCCCAGATTGTTTCTCAGGGCCTATAGTTCTCATGGTACATCTCCCTCTCTGATTTCTCCCCCTTTGGATTTCCCTCCCTTCCCCTATGGTCCTCCGAGCTATTGCTTATGTTCCACATATAAGTGAAACTGTGTGTGTGTATGTGTGTGTGTTTTGTTTAAGCAAGAGGGGAATTTAGGAGTTATGTGGTTCTAGTGTCAGCATCTAGCTCCTTCTTTCTGGAGGAACTGATATTGATGGCATTTTAAAGAAGTGACTGTCTTCTGAGTGCTAAGGTGCTATGAACCATTTCTGTTCATTCCCATCATAAGTCAATAAATTTTTTTTGAGTGCCTTCTACACAGTTGGCACTATTCTGAGAGCTGGGGGTACACCAGTGAATGTAACAGACAAAGCCTTGACCCTCATAGAACTTATGTTCTGGTGAAGGCTATACAGATAAATAAATACACATAAAAACATAGACTAAGCTGGTAATAGTGCAGTGTAGAAAAAGCAGGGAAAGGGAAATAAAGAATGCAAGAGTAAGGGAGAAGGGCTGCTCTTTTATAATTAGTGGTTATGGAAGACCTTGCTGAGAACATATTTACTTATTTATTTATTTACTCAGTTTTATTTAAATTCAAGTTAGTTAACATATAGTTTATTATTAATTTTGGATTAGAATTTAGTGATTCATCAGTTGCATATAAGACATAGTACTCATTACATCAAGTGCTCTCCTTATGAGGTGTATGCTCACCAAATTATCCCATTCCCTTACCCACCACCCCTCCAGCAACCCTCAGTTCATTCTCTATAGTTAAAATTTTTTTTGGTTTGTCTTCCTCTCTGTTTTTATCCAATTTT
The DNA here is from genome assembly GCF_010015895.1 of Lontra canadensis. NCBI lineage: Eukaryota > Metazoa > Chordata > Mammalia > Carnivora > Mustelidae > Lontra > Lontra canadensis. Next base: position 14,549,724 of record NW_022631021.1, on the reverse strand, counting down.
ATTTTTCCTTCCCTTCTACTGTGTTCATCAGTTTTGTTTCTTCAATTCCACATATGAGAGAAATCATATGGGATTTGTTTTTGACTTTTTCCATACACAGTGGAAATACACAGAACACAATACACCCTAGTTCCATCCATGTTGTTGCAAATGGGAAGACTTCATTCTTTTTGATAGGTGAGTAGTAGCCCATTATATCTTTTTTATCCATTCCTCTGTCGGTGGACATCTGGGCTCTTTGCATAGTTTAGCAAAGGTGATATTTCAATAGGTACTAAGGAAAATGAGGGTAAAGGATTTTATTTTATATTTACATATGCACTTATTTATATGTAAATGTTTATATAGAAATATACATTTATTTATATTTATATTTTATTTTATTCCATGAGGGGAAAGCATTAGAAATAAAGTGAAAAGCAAGTACAAAGGCTTTGAAGTGGGAGACTGCTCTGCATGTCTGAGGACTGGAAAGGAGGCCGGTGTGGCTGAAACTAAGTAAGACTAAAGGAGTGGGCAAAAATGATAGGTGGTGAGGTAGGTAGTAGTGGTGGGAGGGAATTACTGGTTATACTCTACCTTTGGTGAGAGTTATTAGATGGATCTGAGCAGAGAAAAGCCATGGTCTGATTTAAGTTTTTGAACAATCATTCTGATTATAAGAACAGAAGTGTGGAGACCCACTGTGGAGAGTATTACAATATTCTCAGTGAAGGGTGATGTGGTGAACCAGGATTTTGAGAGTAGAAGTACTGAGAAAGGGTGAGATTCTGGATAGACTCTGAAAGAGATTTAGTGTTGGATTGAATATGGGTTGTAAGAGAAAGAGAAAAGTCATGGGTGACACTAAGATTTCAGCCACAAACAATGGAAAAACGGAATTACTATTAACTGAGGTGGAAAGATTATAGTGGGAACAAGCTGGGGGAGAAGTAAGAAGTTTCCTCTGGGATGTGGTAAGGCTGAGATTTCTATGAGAATTACAATGTAAATGTTTAGTAGTCAGTGAGATCTATAAACTTGGAGTTTATAATTGAGATCTAGGCCATAAGTATAAATGTGAAAGTCACTAGCATATAGATTTTTTTTAAAGTGTGGGACTGGGTGGGATGTCCCAGGAAGTTAGTCTGCATTAAGAAAGAGGAGGTCTGAGGGCTGAGTCCTGAGTTTCTCCAACAGTTATGTCACAAGGACATGGGGGGAAAACAGCAAAGGAGATAAAGTGGGGTAGGGGGGCTGGTCCTCTGAGGTAAGAGGAGGGCCAAGAGACTTGTGTCCCAGGAGTCAAAGGAACAATGTATCCCCAGAAGGAAGATGTGGTATATTCTATTAAATATTGACAGAGCAAATCCAAAGGGGCACACACACCCAAACATTTATAGCAGCAATGTCCACAATTGCCAAACTATGGAAAGAACCTAGATGTCCATCAACAGATGAATGGATAAAGAAGATGTGGTATATATATACAATGGAATACTATGCAGCCATCAAAAGAAACAAAATTTTGCCATTTGCAATGACATGAATGGAACTAGAGGGCATTATGCTGAGCAAAATAAGTCAATCAGAGAAAGACAATTATATGATCTCTCTGATATGAGGAATTTGAGAGGCAGAGTGGGGGGTTGTGGAGGTAGGGAAGGAAAAAATGAAAGAAGATGGGATCAGGAGGGAGACAAACTATGAGACTCAGTCTCACAAAATAAACTGAGGGTTTCTGGGGGGTGGGAGGGTAGGGATAGGTTGGCTGGGTTATGGAAATTGGGGAGGGTATGTGCTAAGGTGAGTGCTATGACATGTATAAGCCTAATGATTCACAGACTTGTACCCCTGTGGCTAATAATACATTATATGTTAATAAAAATTTAAAAAAAATTGGTAGGCAAAATTTTAAGGATTGAAAATTGACTTTGGATTTAGCAACATAAAGATTATTGGTGACCTTGGCAGAAACTATTTTAGCAAAATGGTAGAGTCAAATGCCTATTTGGAGTAGGTTCAAGGGAAAATGTAGAGAGGAGAAATTGGAGAAAAAGAAAATTGACAACTCTTTCAAGGGAAGATTTTACCAGCAAGTATCTGTTCATGCTGAGGGTCTAAACTTAAAAGGGCACCCACAGTTGGACAGCAACTTGACTCCTGCTGTACAATGCCTTTCTGTATTCCTTGGCAATAGCAGTTTTGTGCACTCCAATTACTTACTTCTTCTCTGCCTTATCTGCATGGCCAACTCATATTCACCATCAACATCACACTTCAGCATCGCACATGTGTGAATTCTTCATATGGAGTCCACCATTCTGCATATTGTGTATGTTTTTAGTACAAGAACATTGTATTATTATCATGTATTCCCTACTAGATAGCAACTTCATAAAAATAAGTGTTATGACTTGCAGGGTCCCCAGTGCTAAGAACAGAGTCTTCCTACTACTTAGTAATATTCAGTTAAAGTTGTTGAGTGAAACAGAATTATTTTAAGGAAATGGAGGATTCAGGCTTTCCGTTCTGTTTCTGAATGTGTGCTTTACATTTCAGTAGGGGAAGGAGCAAAGCTTAACAGAATTCTTGTAGAGAGTTTGGTAAAGCCCTGTTTCTTCTTCTTTATGCTCTTATCCTAAGTACTTCCCTTTGAAGTTAGAGTGTTCTCACTGCCACACACTATGAAGGGGCTTGCCTAGTGTCATCAGGGTGTTCCATCATATTGATTTGTGGTGGTGCCGAAGTGAGTGACCTTGGGAAGTGCCTTTCCCCATGCACCATTAGGCCAAACTGAGGGCTCCGTTAGTTTTTCACTCAAGCAATGGTATTTTCCTAATGTGCCTTCACTGAGCGCTGATGTCATTTCATCCCCAGAATCATTTCAATTGGATTCCAAACAGTCTTTTATTGCACTTTAGAAGTCTTTGGAGATGACAAATTATTTCTATATTCAATCTGCTGTTCTTTTCTCTTCTCTGCCTCTCCATGGCTGACAGCCCCTGTATGCTTTGTTTTGTGTGTTATTTGGCCAAGAGGGAGCTGTCCGAAATGCAGTTTGACAAAGCATTCCTAAAGAATGTTATCCTTTTGCGTTTACTCTTCCTGTTTCTTCTTTGGTTTCTACAATTAATTAGCAAATTCATTTCCTGATAGCCACAATGAGGTTAGAGTAAATGTACCCAGCTAGGTATCCAGCAAAGCCCAATGTATTCAGAGTGGTAACAAGAGACCAATTCTATTCTGATAAACACCATTAAAGGGAAAAGATAAATCAAATATTATGGCTTTAGTCAGCAAGTTTCATTAAAAAAAAAAAATCTAAGCTGAACCACAGCTGTAATTTGGAGTCTTAGCTCAAAGTGACTGCTCTGTGTTTTTCTCAAGGGTTGGAGAATCAAATCTGTATTCTGCTGGTTAGGCATACCGTAAAGAGTGCCACCTTCACCTGGGTTGTTTGGAAAGCCCATAAGTCTTGGTAACTTGGTGGATTTCAATGCACAGCCATGAGTTCCACAAGGCATTAATTCTGCTCCATTGCTTGTTCATTTGAAATAAAAAGTGTCGGTGAATACATTATACTTAGGGACCTCTAAATCCCACTTTAGTTCGTTGTCATTCTCGAGGTCACTGATCTCCTTTGCTATCATTATTTCAGTATCCAGAGCACATTTGGAGTTTGCTGCTTTTGTGTCCTTTTTGCTTTATCTTTGACAACTGCATCAGCTCTTATTCTTGAGGAAATTAACATTGCCTTTTGTTCATAGAGCAAGATTATTTGGAAAGGTCAATGGATGTAGCACATCACTCTGGTATATTTCTATAAAGAAATATGCCTGCTTATATTTCAGTGATGCTGCGAGATAAAGGTCTAGCTTATTTATGGTGAATAGCCATGTAAAAATGATCATTGTAAATTCATTGGCTACTGGAAAGAAACAATTTTGTTTCAAAAATTTTATTAGTAGATCTATTAGAGGAACTATGACCAAACCATTACCACAGAGTTGGCTCTGTGGGGACTGTGGAAGCTATGCATGCTTTTATTCAGTTGCCTTCAGGAAGCCCTTCGTGAGTGAGAAAGTCACTGTTAGCTATTTTCAGCACACACAGGGTTAGCAAAATATCCTTTTCACTTGTATTAGGCCTTTTCATTTCAGTGATTTGAGCTAAACTGCGGTAAATTATTGTGTTTTCTCCAATAGCGGATCTTATCTTATGCTATCGATACTGCCAATGTTTAGGCCAGAAAACAAATTATGAAGGATGGAATTTTTAACCAGGAAAAGTGAAAAACATATGTTTGTAACTTCTGAGGGTAGATAGAGGGTATACAGGCATTGTTAATACCTACTCTTATTTTCATTTTGTCAGCAAGCCTTCCTAATACTCCAGTTATATGATGTAATTTTAGGAGAATCAAACATAATAGTTAAAACTTATAGAATTAATTGCATTTAGCCTTCATTCCAATTATTGGAATTGTAAGAGTTTGGCCTTTTAACAGTATATGGTGCAACAGCACAGGGAGGGATGGTTAGGGTACCTGAATCTGCTAGTTCATGAATGCCAGCTAATGTGGATAAAAGTCCTTCTGTGACACTCTGATGAAAACTGGTCTTCATTTGCTTTACAAACAAGGTTAATGTAATTCATCATTCAAAGTAGGCGAGTTTTGAGAGCAAACAAGGGTGCTATCAATGTTTACAATAGGACATAGGTCATATATTGTCAGAGATTTTATTGGAGATGAAATGGCTTTAAAATATTCCTGTTTTTATGAAAAGCTCTTCTTGTATAGTGTGTAATAGAAAATCGAATTTATCTAACATAGGCTTGATCAAAAAGAAATACTTTTATTGTAGAAAAGACTGGAAAAGTTTTATCTAGAACCAGTGAATATTGGACTATGGAAAGAAATGTTTGCTTTGGCTTTATCTTAATAGGGTTAAGTCTAAACCTATTAGGTCAGACTGAATTTTTAAGAAACTATATATTAGAGATATCAGCTCTGCTAGGACATAAATTGTAAATAATTTTTCCTGTTTTATCACTGTCTTTTGATTTTGCTTGTACTTGTTATTGTTTTTGCCTTGCAAAGCTTGTTTATTTCAATTTTTCAAAATGTTCAAAATGACCTATTTTTGTTTTATTTTTTCTGGACATTGAGTCATGTTTAGGAACTTCTCCCCCACTCCTAGGTAACAGAGGAATTTACTCACATCTTTCTTCTATCACTTTTCCCCCTCTCCTTCCCTCTGTCCCCTCCCTCCTTTGTTCTTTCCTTCTCTCCCTTCCTTTTTCTATCTATCTATCATCTATCTATCTATCTATCTATCTATCTATCTATCATCTATCATCATCTATCATCTGTCATCTATCTATCTCATTTATCTATCATCTATGTATCTATCATCATTTATCTGCATTTAGATATCTAATAATTTGGAGTTTGTACTGGTGTATGTTGTGAAATATAAATCCAATGATATATTCTTCCAAATGGCTATTCAGTTTTGTCAATACCATTTATTAATATTTTTGTATTTTCCCCCCACTTCGATTTGAGGTACCATTTTTATCATACAACAGATTGAAAAATACACTGTTTCTGGTCTCTTTTGTCTCATTGTTTTTCTCATACTATATGCTGTTTTTCTGGATGCCACACAATTTTAAATATAAGTTTTATAACAACATTTTAAGATATATTTCAGTTAGCCTCCTTCATTTTCTTCTTCTTTTTTAGACTTTCTTAGTGATTTTTGCTTGTTCATATTTTTTGGAAATGCATTAGATTTATTGATAACCCGATATATTTACAAGGAAAGTTAAGATCTATATTTATTGATCACTCACTATGTGTCAGGTATTGGGCTAAGCACAGGAGTAGCGTGCTTGAGGGAATACTGAATATCAGTGGAATCAGTATTTCCAGTTCACCAGGTAGATATTTGGGAGTAGAGGACTTACCTATAATGTTAGATAAGGATGCTTGAGAGGTGATCAGTATGGAGGGGATATTTAGGGGGAATGGATAATTTCATGATGTTCAGTCTTCCTATCCTAAAATGTCTGTCTTTTCATTGTTCAAGTGTACTGTTCTATATTTCGGAAATACAAAATTTTCCTCATGTAAGTTTGCGTAGCTCTTGTTAACCTTATAACCAAGTTGTTGTTGTTGTTTATTGTTGTTTGTGTAAATTGTGTCTTCTCTTTCATTATATCTTCTAGTTCATTATTATTTGTACATATGAAAGCCATTGATTTTTGTATATATTAATATTAGAGTTTCATTGCTAAATTCTCCTAGTGTTTGCAATGGATTTTCCACGGATTCTCTTGGGTTTTTCAGATAATACAATTATGTCATCTACAAATAGAAATAATATGTTCTTTCTTTCAAGGCTTTATGCCTTTAATTACTTCATCCTGTTTGTTGTATCATGTACTTAATTGTGCAATATTGTAGGTCTAGTTTATTTTAAAACTCTAAAAATTAGATATTATTATTATTATTATTTTATACTGTACCTTTAGTACAATGTTAAGTATGATGTATTATTTTATTTTAAAAAAACTATTCAGGATGAATTTTTCTTAGGTTTCATATTCAAAATACTTTCTATTTTATAAATTAACTGAAGGCATTTAATTTTTTTTTTAGTGTGTTTTAAACATTCTTTTTAAAACATAAGCATTTAAGGTTTAGGAATTCCCCTCTAACAACTATCTGAGCAGCATTTTCCAAGTTTGGATAGTAACATTTTCCATATGATTTAGTTCTACTATTTTTAAATTTCTATTATTACACCTTGTTTGAGTAATAGATTACATAAAAGTGGGTTTTTAAATGACCAAATATATGGTTTAAAAATATTTTTTGTTCTTTACTTCCAATTTAATTTTATTTTGTTAAGAGGATATCATCTATATGATAGCACATTTTGTTCTGTTGAGACTTGGTTAAAGCCTAGTAGGTAATAAAATGATATGAATATTCCACATGTACTTTCTTTGTGTAGTTGCCTTATTGAGTATTATTGAGTATGAGGATCTAAGTATTTCTGTAATTCAAATTTGCTAAGAATGTTACTTATCCCTACTTTTTTTTTTGTTTACTTGCTTTCTCTTTTATCAAGAAAAGTGTAAAAAAAACTTATACTATGAATATTCTTCCAAATCTGTCAATTTTTGCTTTACTGGTATGTTGAAGTTATATCATTATTTGCATGCTGATTTAGGATTTTTTTTTCTTCCTGTTTAAAGATTTTTAATAGGATATGTTTGCTAAAATACGGTGAATTTCTTCATCCCTAAAAATACTTTTGCCTTAAATTAGAAGTTACTAATACTGATTTTGCATCATAATTGCCTAGAAAAAACTTAAAACATTCATGTGTAGGCCCAACCTCTAGGAACTCTGAGTTAATTGGTGTAGGTGGGCTGAAATAGGGCATAACTAAAATTTATAAATTAAACAATGGATAAACTAATACATAGGAGATAATAAACTGTGAAGGAACACCACAGCATTCTTTAAAACTTGAGTGAGGAAATTTAGGCAAATGAAAAAAGTATTTGTGGAATATGTGTGGCAGTTGGAAATGTAAATGAATTCAATAATTATTTGAATGAATCCATGAATGGCAAAATGAAAGACTAGAAAAAGAAACTGGAAGATGAATATAAATATATGAAATCCCCCCCTCCACACACAACATATAGCTGAGAGCCATGCTTTGTTTTTTTTTTTTAAATTAACATATAATGTATTATTTGCTGTGAAGTCTTACACAATTTACAGCACTCACCATAGCACATACCCTCCCCAATGTCCATAACCCAGCCACTCTATCCCTCCCCCACCCCCCACCACCCAGCAACCCTCAGTTCGTTTCCTCAGATTAAGAATCTCTTATGATTTGTTTCCCTCCCCAGATCCATCTTGTTTCATTTTTTTTCTTCCTTCCCCCCCACCCCCACCTGTTTCTCAAATTTCTCATATCAGAGAGATCATATGATAATTGTCTTTCTCTGATTGACTTATTTTGCTCAGCATAATACCTTCTAGTTCTATCCACTAGAACTAGTGTTGCAAATGGCAAGATTTCATTTTGACAGCTGCATAGTATTCCATTGTATATATATACCACATCTTCCTTATCCATTCATCTGCCGATGGATATTTAGGTTCTTCCATAGTTCAGCTATTGTGGACATTGCTGCTATAAACATTTGGGTGCAAGTGGCCCTTTGGATCACTACATTTGTATTGTTAAGGTAAATACACAGTAGTGCAATTGCTGGGTCATAGGGTAGCTCTATTTTCAACTTTCTGAGGAACCTCCACACTGTTTCCAGAGTGGTTACACCAGCTTGCATTCCCACCAACAGTGTAGGAGGGTTCCCCTTTCTCCACATCCTTACCAACAGCTGTCATTTCCTGACTGGTTAAATTTTAGCCATTCTGACTGGTGTGAGGTGGTATTGTATTTCCCTGATGCTGAGTGATGTGCAACACTTTTCAGTGTCTGTTGGTCATTTGGATGTCTTCTTTGCAGAAATGTCTTCATGCCTTCTGCCCATTTCTTCATTGGAATATTTGTTCTTTGGGTGTTGAATTTGGTATGTTCTTTATAGATTTTGGATACTAGCTCTTTATCTGATACATCATTTGCAAATATCTTCTCCCATTCTGTCAGTTGTCTTTTGGTTTTATTAACTATTTCCTTTGCTGTGATCTCGATGAGGTTCCAATAGTTCATTTTTGCCCTTGCTTCCCTTGCCTTTAGTGATGTTCCTAGGAAGAAGTTGCTGCAGCTGAGGTCGAAGAGGTTGCTGCCTGTGTTCTCCTCAAGGATTTTGATGGATTCCTTTCTCACATTGAGGTCTTTCATCCATTTTGAGTCTATTTTCGTGTGTGGTCCAGTTTCATTGTTCTGCATGTGGCTGTCCAATTTTCCCAACACCATTTGGTGAAGAGACTGTCTTTTTTCCATTGGACATTCTTTCCTGCTTTGTCAAAGATTAGTTGACCATAGAGTTGAGGGCCTATTTCTGAGTTCTCTATTCTGTTCCATTGATCTATGTGTCTGTTTCTGTGCCAGTACCATACTGTCTTGATGATGACAGCTTTGTAATAGAGCTTGAAGTCTGGAATTGTGATGCCACCAACTTTGGCTTTCTTTTTCAACATTCCTCTGGCTATTCAAGGTCTTTTCTTGTTCCACATAAATTTTAGGATTATTTGTTCCATTTCTTTGAAAAAAAATGGATGGTATTTTGATAAGGATTGCATTAAACATATAGATTGCTTTAGGTAGCATTGACATTTTGACAATATTTGTTCTTCCAATCCATGAGCATGGAACATTTTTCCATTCCTCTGTGTCTTCCTCAATTTCTTTCATGAGTACTTTATAGTTTTCTGAGTACAGATACCTTGCCTCTTTGGTTAGGTTTATTCCTAGGTATCTTATGGTTTTGGGTGCAATTGTAAATGGGATTGACTCCTTAATTTCTCTTTCTTCTCTCTTTCTGTTGGTGTATAGAAATGCAACTGACTTCTGTGCATTGATTTCATATCCTGACACTTTACAGAATTCCTGTACAAGTTCTAGCGGTTTTGGAGTGGAGTGTTTTTGGTTTTCCACATAAAGTATCATATCATCTGCAAAGAGTGAGAGTTTGACTTCTTCTTTGCCAATTCGGATGCCTTTTTGTTGTTGTTGTTGTTGGCTGATTGCTGAGGCTAGGACTTCTAGTACTATGTTGAATAGCAGTGGTGATCAGGCTTGCTGTGTTCCTGGCCTTAGGGGAAAAGCTGTCAGTTTTTCCCCATTGAGAATGATATTTGCTATGAGTTTTTCATGGATGGCTTTTATGATATTGAAATATGTACTCTTTATCCCTACATTATGAAGAGTTTTGATCAAGAAAGGATGCTGTACTTTGTCAAATGCTTTTTCAGCATCTATTGAGAGTATAATATGGTTCTTGATCTTGATATAATGTATTGTATCATATTGATTGATTTGTAGATGTTGAACCAACCTTGTAGCCCTGGAATAAATTCACTTGGTCCTGTTGGATTATCTTTTTACTGTACTGTTGGATCTTATTGGCTAGTATTTTGGTGAGAATTTTTGCATCCATGTTCATCAAGGATATTGATCTATAATTCTCCTTTTTGATGGGGTCCTTGCCTGGTTTTGGGATCAATGTAATGCTGGCCTCATAAAATGAATTTGGAACTTTTTCTTCCATTTTTATTTTTTGGAACAGTTTCAGGAGAATAGGTATTAATTCTTCTTTAAATGTTTGGTAGAATTCCCCTGGGAAGCCATCTGGCCCTGGGCTCTTGTTTGTTGGGAGAGTTTTGATGACTGCTTCAATCTCCTTATTGGTCTGTTCAGGTTTTCTATTTCTTCCTGGTTCAGTTTTGATAGTTTATATATCTCTAGGAATGCATCCATTTCTCCCAGATTGTAAAATTTGCTGGTGTATAGTTGCTTGTAGTATGTTCTTATAATTGTTTGTATTTTTTTTGGTGTTGGTTGTGATCGCTCCTCTTTCACTCATGATTTTATTAATTTGGGTCCTTTCTCTTTTCTTTTTGATAAGTCTGGCCAGGGGTTTATGAATCTTATTAATTCTTTCAAAGAACCAGCTCCTAGTTCTGTTAATGTGTTCTACTGTTCTTTTGGTTTCTATTTCATTGATTTCTGCTCTGATCTTCATGATTTCTCTTCTCCTGCTGGGTTTAGGCTTTCTTTGCTATTCTTTCTCCAGCTCCTTTAGGTGTAGGGTTAGTTTGTGTACTTGAGACCTTGGACCTTTCTTATTTCTTGAGAAAGGCTTGTATTGCTATATTCTTTCCTCTTGGGACTGCCTTTGGGGGTGTCCCAAAGATTTTGAACAGTTGTGCTTTCATTTTCATTTGTTTCTATGAATTTTTTCAATTCTTCTTTAATTTCCTGGTTGACCCATTCATTCTTTAGTAGGATGCTCCTTAGCCTCCATGAGTTCTTTCCCACTTTACACTGTGGTTGAGTTCTAGTTTCAAACCACTGTGGTTTGAAATTGATCATTGGGAATGATCCCAATCTTTTGGTACTGTTTGAGACCTTATTTGTGACCCAGGATGTAATCTATTCAGGAGAATAGAGAAGAATGGGCACTAGCGAAAATGTGCACTAGAGAGGAATGTGTATTCTGTTGCTTTGGGATGGAATGTTCTGAATATATCTGTATGTCCATCTGGTCCAGTGTGTCACTTAAAGCCTTTATTTCTTTGTTGATCTTTTGCTTAGATGATCTGTCCATTTCAGTGAGGAGGGTATTAAAGTTCCCTACTATTATTATATTATTGTCAATTTATTTTTCTGATTTTGTTATTAATTGGTTTATACAATTGGCTATTCCCATTTTAGGGCCATAGATATTTACAACTGTCAGATATTCTTGTTGGACAGACCTTTTAAGTATGATATAGTGTCCTTCCTTATCTCTTATAATAGTCTTTGGCTTAAAATGTAATTTATCTGTTATAAGGTTTGCCACCCCAGCTTTCTTTTGGTGTACATTAGCATGGTAAATTGTTTTCTACCCCCTCACTTTAAATATGGAGGTGTCTTTGCATCTAGAATGAGTTTCTTGTAGACAACGTATCAATGGGTCTTGTTTTTTTATGCATTCTGATACCCTGTGTGTTTTGATTGGGGCATTTAGCCCATTTACATTCAGGGTAACTATTGAGAGATATGAATTTAGTGCCATTGTATTGCCTGTAAGGTGACTATTACTGTATATTGTCTCTATTCCTTTCTGGTCTGTAACTTGTAGGTTCTCTCTTTGCTTGGAGGACCCCTTTTAATATTTCCTGTAGGGCTGGTTTGGTGTTTGCAAATTCTTTTAGTTTTTATTTGTCCTGGGAGCTTTTTATGTCTCCTTGTATTTTCAAAGATAGGCTAGCTAGATATAGTATTCTTGGCTGCATATTTTTCTCATTTAGTGCTCTGAATATATCATGCCAGTCCTTTCTGGCCTGCCAGAGCTCTGTGGATAAGTCTGCTGTCAATACAATATTTCTACTGTTGTATGTTATAGACCTCTTGTCCCAAGCTGCTTTCAGGATTTTCTCTTTGTCATTGAGACTTGTATGTTTTACTCTCAGATGACAGGGCGTTGACCTATTTTTATTGATTTTGAGGGGGCTTCTCTGTGCCTCCTGGATTTTGATGCTTGTTCCCCTCACCAAATTAGGGAAATTCTCACTGTAATTTGCTCCAATATACCTTCTGCCTCTCTCTCTCTTTCTTCTTCTTCTGGGATCCCAATTATTCTAATATTGTTTTGTCTTCTGGTATCACTTATCTCTCAAATTCTCCCCTCATGGTCCAGTAGTTGTTTGTCTCTCTTTTTCTCAGTTTCTTTATTCCCCATCATTTGGTCTTCTATATCACTAATTCTCTCTTCTGCCTCATTTATCTGAGCAGTAAGAGCTTCCATTTTTTATTGCACTCATTAATAGCTTTTTAAAATTTCAACTTGTTTAGATTTTAGTTCTTTTATTTCTCCAGAAAGGTACTGTTAGTATCTCCCATGCTTTTTTCAAGCCTAGCTATTTCCTTGATAATTGTCATTCTGAAATCTAGTTTTGACATCTTACTAATGTCTGTATTGATTAAGCCCCTAGCCATCAGTGCTGCCCTTGTCCTTTTTTTTTTTGAGGTGAGTTTTTCCACCTTGTCATTTTATCCAGATAAGAATAGATGAATGAGAGAACAAAATGCTAAAAGGGTAGCAATGACCCCAGAAAAATATATACTAACCAAATCGGAAGAGACCGAAAACATCAGGGTGAATTAAGGAGAAAAAAAAACCCAACCCAAATATATATATGTGTGTGTGTGTGTGTATGAATATATAGATTCACCAGTCTAATATATATTAGACTGGTGAATAGATCAGAGCCACACACTTGATTTTTGGTGTATTTTGGTCTGTTAGAAGAAACTGCTTCCCAACATTTTAAAGAAAGAAAAACATATAAATACAAAAATAAGGGTAAATATGATGAAGGGATGGAATATGACTGTAAAGATGAAAATTTAAAAAATTCTAAAAAAGGAATTGATAAGATAAGAAGTTGGTGGAAAAAAGAAAAAAAAAGAGAAAAGAATGTGATGAGGCTGGAGACTAGAACAAAGCCATGTACATGCACTAGATTTAGGGTATATTTTGATCTGTTAGAAGAACCCGTATACCAGATTTTAAAGAAAGAAAAACCTATATGTATACAAAAAATAAGGTTAAATACAATGAAGGGATAGAATATGACTATAACAATGAAAATTAAAAACAATTTTTTAAAAAAGGTACTGATAAGATAAAATAGTTAGAAAAGGTTAAAATAGACAGGAGGAAAAATTTAAAAAATAGAATAAGAAAAAAATAAAATTAAAAACGTTTAACTTTGAAAGACTAAAGAATCATGGGAAAAGAGCCATGAATTCCATGTGTTGCATTCCTCTAGCTCTGGACTTCTGTAGTTCTCATTGATCCGTGAACTTGGTCTTGGCTGGATGTTCTTGCTAATCTTCTGGGGGAGGGACCTGTTGAAGTGATTCTCAAAGATTTGCCTGAGATGTAATTATAGCGCCCTTGCCAGGGGACAGGTTAAGTAATCTGCTCAATTTTGTTCTCATAGCTTTTGTTCCCTGAATGCTTTCTGTACAGCTTTGGAGGTGGAGAATGAAAATGGCAGTCTCCCAGTCTCCATGCCAGAGAAGCCGAGAGCTCAGGGCCCCACTCCTCAGTTCACCCTCATAGAAAAGCAGTCAATCACTCTTGTCTCCCAGGTCTCTGGCCACATTCCATCCTCACCTGGCTTGTGATCAAGTGTTTCTATCTCAGGTGCATGGCCCCATTTGGAGTCTCCAAAACCAGCTGATTCTTGCAGCACACTCCTGCACCACTCCTCCTGGAGGAGGAGGAAGGGGGATGTCCCCAGATCTGCTACTTGTGGGGTCCCTGCTTGAAGAGCAGTGGCTAGACTGTACCTTGGATCATGGTTTCAGGTAACCCTGAGCTGAGAGCCCACTGCTCAGTTCTGTTTCTGCAGCCATCTTCCCCACTGGGAGCTCTGTCAAACTCAGACATACCTGGTCTTTTTGTCACCCCATAAGTCCTGAGACCACACTATCCCCATGAGGGCTCCACTCCCTGCTTAGCCTCTGGAGCAACGTCCCTCAGTGGAGCTGACTTCTGAAAGTTCTGATTTTGTGCTCTGGTCCTCTAGGGCTTGCTGGGAGCCAGCCCCAACCCCCACAGTCTATTTTCCCATTTTTTGCCTCGGATTCACTCCACACATCCTACCTTCCAGAAAGTGGTCACTTTTCTGTTCCTAGAATTACTGTTCTTCTTCTCTTCAATCTCCTGTTCAGTTTGTAGGTGGTCAGAATGGTTTGATAACTATCTAACTGAACTCCTGGGACCCAACAATATTTAGGTCTCTACTCCTCCACCATCTTGCTTCTTCCCCAGAGCCATGCTTTGTGACAGAATACTAGAGTGGATTGCCTAGTTTGATAATTTCCATTTTTTAATATTGAAGTGAGAGAATGAAAAAAAAATTGTAATAGATATAAAAAATAGCCATTATGTAATGGTGGGACTTGAGTTAATTCTTAAAGAATAACTGAGAGGAGGCTAGAGAGTGAAGGGGACAAGATATTTCAAGACAAATGGCAGATAGTGGGGGGAAAGATGGGAGAACAGTCAATTTGAATAATGGGTCTTTGTTACCACATACTTGAGGAATTAAAACCTTCCAGAGAGCTGAGATAGTGTAGTGGTTAAGAGGATAGGCTGTAGACCAGTGCTGTGCAATAGAAATATAATGTGAGCCCCTTAAAAATTTATAGTAGTCACATTGATAAATAAAAAGAAATAGGTAAAATTAATCATAAAAATATATTTTTTTTATCCATGGTTTCACTTTCTGTGGTTTCAGTTACCTGCAGTGAACCAAAATTTGGAAGCACATGATATTCCTTTCGATGTATCCTCAAAAGTCAGTAGCAGCCTAATGCTGTCACAATGCCTGTATTATTCACCTCACTACATGTCATCACATAGGAATTTTATCATTTCACATCATCAAGGAAGAAGGGTGAGTACAGTACAATATTTTGAGAGAGAAAGAAAGACCACATTCACATAACTTATTTTTTTTTTAAAAGATTTTATTTATTTGACAGATCACAAGTAGGCAGAGAGGCAGGCAGAGAGAGAGAGAGAGAGGAGGAAGCAGGCTCCCCAGTGAGCAGAGAGCCCGATGTGGGGCTCGATCCCAGGACCCTGAGATCATGACCTGAGCTGAAGGCAGAGGCTTTAACCCACTGAGCCACCCAGGTGCCCCACATAACTTTTATTATAGTATATTGTTACAATTGTTCTATTAATAGTTACTGTCATTAATATATTACTGTGCCTAATTTATAAATTAAGTTTTATCATAATTATGTACATATAGAAAAAAATTGTATATACAGGACTCGGTCTCAGGGTCTCTCTGTGGTGTCAGGGATCTATTAGAGGTCTTGGAACATATTCCTCATGGACAAGGGGGGGACTGCTATGTATCTGAAATATCATTTCAACATGTAATCCACATACAAAAGCATCAGGGAGATATTTTACATTTTTTTCATACTAGGTCTTTAGAATCTGATGTCTATTTTATACTTAGAGCACAGATCAACTTGGAAGCTAAATTTTGATTAGAAATACTTGACCTATAGGGGTACCTGGCTAGCTCATTTTGTGGAGCACGCAACTCTTGGTCTCAGGGTTATAAGTTTGAGCCCCATGTTGGGTGTAAAGATAACTTAAAAATAAAAACTTTAAAAAAAAGGAATATTTGGTCTATATTTAAATTTTATGAAACTTACATTTGAAAACTTATATTCACATATCCAATAACTGGGTTAAGTATTGGTCTTTAAAATTTAATTAACTTCATAAAATAAAATAAAATAAAATAAAATAAAATAAAAACTTTAGTTTCTTCATTGCATTAGCCAAATTTCAAATGGTCAGTGGTCACATGTGAGTTTTGAACAGTGTAGCACTGATTTTCAAAACCATCTTGCACCTACTACTTTCTAGTTATTTGGGCATGTTACTTAGCACCCTATTCTTAGCTTCCATGCTTATAAAACAGACTAATAGTATGACTTGTTTTGTAGAGTTGTTTTGAAGGTTAAGTCAGATAATCAGTGTAACACAGTATGGTGCTTTGTAAATAGTATATGCTTATTGTTGTTGTTGTTGTTGTTTTTGACAATTAGGGATTTGGGGAGTGGAACCAGGCTGGGGTTGGAAAGAATGGCAAAACCTGTCTTGAATGTCCTGATTTTGAGGTGAAGATGGGAGATCATATGGATTAGAAGAAATAGATTAGAACTCAGGAGAGAGACTGGCCCAGAGAAAGCACAGGGAATAAAAGAATAAAGTCTTATGGATGTTCTGATGACTACTGTTGCAGGAATCATTCTCTTTTCTCTGTTTTCTACCAGACTGTGAACTACTTGATGTCTCTTAGATATGGTTTGTGCAGTTTAGAAACTAGATTTTTTATTTCATTTGATTTTTAAGTGCTTGGAATTATGTCTGCACACAGTAGTGGTTTAAGAAATGTCTATTGAATAAACAAATTGAACGTACCAGGAGACTAACTCACAAGAGAATAGAGAACTGAAAACTTAAATATTTTAGAAGATTTTGGCCAATTACTATCAGATTATAAGTAATGGCATAGTTCAAATTAAAACTTTGGCATGCTTTCAGGTACAGCTTTTAGAAAGCATCAATTCTGTAAAAGTTTGACATATTAGAGGCATTCTGAGATGTTAAAAATGATTATTTTTTTAGAGTTTGAAGATTGTGAAAGTCATGTGAAAGTCGTATGAAAAGTACAAAAATATTACACAGCAGTCCTCCTTCCTAGCAAATCTTTCTCTCTCAAGAGGTACACGTCAGAGAATTCTGTTAGAGGACAACAAGGAGGCAGTCTAGTTAGTGTGACGTTAGCTACCCAATTTGGTGACATTTTTCTGTAGCATTCTTCAGGCTACTCATTTGACACTTTGGAACAGCTGCCAAGTCCTTTCCTGCTCTCTGTAAACAAGGTTGTCACTCACAGAGCATTCCCCTTACTTCAGGTGGGGAATGGAGGTTAATGACTTTGGAAATGGAAAACAGAACGAGCATCAAAAAGACTTTTAATACCAGGAGAATTATGGGAGAATAATTGAATCAAATAAAATAAGAATATAAATAGACCATATTACAAGGCACATTTGTTAAAAGGTTTTGTATCAGTTGAAGTTTTCTGTTACCTGTGAAGAGTAATAAAAAGAAATAAAATAGATTGAAAATGGTTACCCTTGAGAAGCTATTTCTGACTTTTTGGCAGGGTTCCCCTGTGGCTGCTGATGCCCGTATAGTGTGTCTCATTCTTACTTTCTTTTCAACTTCAATTCTGCTTTACAAGTAAGACTTCTGATAGTTTTTCCACCCTTAGAATATCTTTGATTTATCATTTAGTTTAGTGGTTAAAGAAATGAGACAAGCTTCTGCATCTGGGGAAAGGCTGACATTTTTAGGCTTCTGCTAGCTGGCCTTTTAAGGTCAAATACTCTAACAGGAATCAAGAGCATTTTTGGGGACAGATCCTGTTCAATCTGAATTAGAAGAGAATTACTTTTAAGAAAGAAATACCACCTCATAGAAACATACACAAATATGTGGCTGGTAGAGACGTGAATGTAGTAATTTTGCATTATTGTTTTTACTAGCTTCTTAAATGTAAGGTATACTGATAACATATGTACCTCTTGCAAAAAAAAAAATGGCCAGTTTACTGAAAAAGGTCTTTTGATTTTGTGGTTCTTAAACTGAATATTATTTTATTTACTTATTTATTAAAGATTTTATTTATTTCTTTATTTGAGAGAGAGTGTATGTGTGAGAGCACAAGCAGGGGGAGCAAAGAGAGAGAGGAAGAATCAGGCTCTCCTCCAAGCAGGGAGCCTGATGTGGGGTTTGATCCCAGGATCCTGGGATCATGACCTGAGCTGAAGGCAGATGCTTAAATGCCTACCCAGGCGCCCCTATTCATTGGCAGATGCTTAAATGCCCACCCAGGTGCCCCTATTCATTGGCAGATGCTTAAATGCCCACCCAGGTGTCCCTATTCATTGATTTTGTAAATCTTATATAACACTGTCATTATTATTCAACAAATATTAGTGAGAGCTTGATACATTCAGAGTACTATTCTAGACACTGGGTTTAGGATAAAGAATAAAAAGACATGGTTTGCTTATGGCACTTATAGTCTAGTAGGAGTAGAGATGCAATTGAGAAGTAAATACATTTAAAATTATAACTTGTAAAGAACTTATAACAAGAAAAAAAGAGGGGATCTGGTCAGGGAATTGGATGATATTTAATCTAAAAGATATAAAACAATAAGAAACCAGTCAGTTAAAGACCCTGGTAGATGGGACAGGGATGAGGGCTCACTTTAGACAGAATGTAATTGGGGGAAATTTGTGTAGCAATAGATAATGAATATACTGTTGTACTCTTTCCATTCTACAAGTTGCCTCTTAAAAGACTGAAAAGGGGAGCTATTGTAGTATTCCAGGTGAAAGATAGTAGCAGCTGGTACTTGGTTGGTGGTGTGCAACATAGAGTGCATAGGTTCAAGGCACATTTTGGAGGTAGTTTCTAGAAAACTTCCTGTTGGATTGACTATGGATGAAGGTCAAAGGAGAAGGAAAAATTATGTATAATACTCTACTTAGTTTCAGGCTTGAGTAGGTAGGAAGATGGGGATGCTTGGGAGAATAATTCTTTTGAGAATGAAAAGTTCTACTTTAGATATGTTAAGTTTAATATGCATGAATGGCACGTAGGATCTCAAGTTGACAGTTGAATATATGAATTTGGGGGTGTAAATGTGGGATTCTTTGGTGTTTATATGGACTTTCATATGCTGGGAGTAGATGAGTAACTTGCAGGAGAGAGAGGAGATGTCCTTGGACTGAGCCCTGAGAAGTGGCAACATTTGGAAGGCAGGCAGATCAGGAAGAGTTGGGAAAGAACCCAAGTGGAGGTAGCCAGGGAAGTAGGAGGAAGAGTGTAATATTGTGAAATCCCAAGGGCGGAGAGTATTTCAATAAGGAGAGTGTGATTACCAGATTGAATGTAAGATTGAGTAAAATCAGGATACAAAATGTCCTCTGAAAGTGCAAAATACGTGGTATTTAGTACCAATTGAAAAAGGTAATATCAGTGGAATGATAGTATCAAAACCCAACTAGAATGGATTAAGTAAAAAATGAAATATGACAAAATAGAGAAACCAAGAACCAAATCTGCTTTGAGAGATGTTGCCCAGGAATATTAGAGAGATGGGAGATATGGGATTAAGAGAGAATATTTTCAGAGAAGTGGGATTAAGGCATATTGGTGAACTTCTGTGATTAATACAAAGAGAGGTAAAAATTGATAATCCAGGAAAGAGAGGTTGGAAAATACTGGAAGTAAAATCCTTGAGATTTAAGAAGAGATAAAATGCAAAGCACACATGGAGATATTGACTATAGATAAGAGAGTGGCTGAGACTTCCATTGTGGATATAGATGCAAATTGGTTGGTAATTTTGGTGAAAAACGAGTGACTAAGTCTTGTCTAATTGCTTCTATTTTCTAGTGAGGTCAGTGAAAATGATGACATGAATAGGAAGGAGAAGGAGACTGGGAGCCAGGTGCTAGATTTCTTCATTAAATGAAGGAAAGAGGCCAGGGAAACAGTGGATGTCAGTCATAATAAACTTTTACTGTGAATAGGTTTCTCTTCTTGTGTATTTTGCTTCCATGATGTAGAGGATAAAAAATGCGGATTTCTTCTCCATATTTTCCCACTTGACTCCTTATTACATTGGGAGGGTCTTGGGAAATTAATCAGAGTTGATTTGGAAACATGGGTGATATTGTGTACAGATAACACAGAGAGCAGGAGGTAGTGTCCATTCTACCAGTCTGATTTAATGAACCTTTGGAACATGATGTGATTGGATTTGATTACCCTGGTAACAAAAGCAGAAACAAGATACCCAAGAAGTTATCCTAACTTGCTGTCATTGACTAGCAAGACCTCTTAATCAGACTGAAAACATTATACAAATATTGTGATATTTCATTTTCTTTTCCTTAAATGGAGAAATGTAAATTAAAGTCTTATCCAAACAAGAAGATTAAGGTTTGAATTTTAACCCATGTAATCTGGAAAATCATTCTAAGTATTATAGTTCTCAGATAAATATTTTTTGGAGTGGAAAGAGCATAAAGGGTGTATTAGTTACTATAACTGCATAACAAACTTCTCCCAAACCTGGTAGGTTAAAACAGTTTAGTATCATATTACTTCTATGGAGCAGTAATTCAGCTGAATGATTCTGGCTCATGTCTCTCATGAGGTTGCCTCAAGCTCTCAACCAGGGCTGCACTCTCATCTGAAAGCTCATCTAGGGGAGCTTATGCTTCCAAGCTCACATATGTGGTTATTAGCAGAGCTTAGTTCCTCTTACATGGACTTCCTCCATGGGTTGCTTGAATGTCATCATGACATTCATCCAGTTTCTCCCAGAATGAGTGATGGGAGGGAGAAGAGGGGACTACATAAGGATGTAAATACCAGGAGGTGAGGATCATTAGGAGTCATCATGGAGGCTGGCCATTACAGATGGTGTATTAGGTTTCCACAGTACACAGTATCTTTATCATTTGGCTGTGCGACCTTGGAAAACTTAGCTAATATTGTTGAGAAGCAATTTTCTCATTTAGTGGGTCTCTATTAACCTCTCTGTAAGAAATTACTGGCCTCTTCCCTAAACTTTGTTTAGACAGATGGTTAAAAATGAAATTGCAGTTCTCATCTACTTTCTTAACTACTGTGTTCTTCATTGTTGCCCTCAACAACTTTGGCAAGATTATAGAAGATTTATGAGGAAATATGTACTAGTCAATCAGTCATAGGACAGGATTTCTAAATTTTATGAAGATATTTTAAGTAGAAGATTCAAGTAGATGTTTGAGAATAGTTAAACCACTGAAATCAGTCATATTTAGACTTCTCATACCTTTTTAAAAATAACTTTATATCTCAATAATTCATATCCCATGTAATTCACCCATTTAAAGTATCCAATTTCTTTTTTTTTTTTTTTAAGATTTTTATTTTTTTGATAGACGGAGATCACAAGTAGGCAGAGAGGCAGGCAGAGGTGGTGGGGGAAGCAGGCTCCCCACCAAGCAGAAAGCCCAATGTGGGGCTCGATCCTAGGACCCTGAGATCATGATGTGAGCTAAAGGCAGAGACTTAATCAACTGAACCACCCAGGCACCCCTAAACTATACAATTTCATGGTTTTTAACACATTCATAGAGTTGTGCAACGATCATCACTATCAACACTAGAACATTTTCATCTTCCAAAAAGAAACCCATACCTATTAGCAGTCACTTCTTATGCACTACCTCACAGTGATAGGCAACCAGTAATATACTTTCTGTCTGTATAGATTTGCCTATTCCGGACATTTCTTATATACTGAATCATATAATAGGTGCTTTTTTTTTCTCTTTTCTTTTTTTTTTTTTTTAAATTTCTTTTCAGCGTAACAGAATTCATTGTTTATGCACCACACCCAGTGCTCCATGCAATACATGCCCTCCATAATACCCACCACCTGGCTTCCCCAACCTCCCACCCCCACCCCTTCAAAACCCTCAGGTTGTTTTTCAGAG
Source organism: Lontra canadensis (assembly GCF_010015895.1). Lineage (NCBI taxonomy): Eukaryota > Metazoa > Chordata > Mammalia > Carnivora > Mustelidae > Lontra > Lontra canadensis. The sequence goes on along the minus strand of NW_022631021.1, from coordinate 14,527,855 downwards.
TCCATAGTGTCTCATGGTTCATCTCCCCTTCCAATTTCCCTCAACTCCCTTCTCCTCTCCATCTCCCTATGTCCTCCATGTTATTTGTTATGCTCCACAAATAAGTGAAACCGTATGATAATTGACTCTCTCTGCTTGACTTATTTCACTCAGCATAATCTCTTCCAGTCCTGTCCATGTTGATACAAAAGTTGGATATTCATCTTTTCTGATGGAGGCATAATACTCCATAGTGTATATGGACCACATCTTCCTTGTCCATTCGTCCATTGAAGGGCATCTTGGTTCTTTCCAGTTTGGTGACCATGGCCATTGCTGCTATGAATGTTGGGGTACAGATGGCCCTTCTTTTCACTACATCTGTATCTTTGGGGTAAAAACCCAGTAGTGCAATTGCAGGGTCATAGGAAGCTCTATTTTTAATTTCTTAAGGAATCTCCACACTGTTCTCCAAAGTGGCTGCACCAATTTGCATTCCCACCAACAGTGTAAGAGGGTTTCCCTTTCTCCACATCCCCTCCAACACACGTTGTTTCCTGTCTTGCTAATTTTGGCCATTCTAACTGGTGTGAGGTAGTAGCTCAATGTGGTTTTAATTTGAATCTCCCTGATGGCTAGTGATGATGAACATTTTTTCATGTGTCTGATAGCCATTTGTATGTCTTCAATGGAGAAGTATCTGTTCATGTCTCCTGCCCATTTTTTGACATGATTATCTGTTTTGTGTGTGTTGAGTTTGAGAAGTTCTTTATAGATCCCGGATATCAACCTTTTGTCTGTACTGTCATTTGCAAATATCTTCTCCCATTCCATGGGTTGCCTCTGTTTTGTTGACTGTTTCCTTTGCTGTGAAGAAGCTTTTGATCTTGATGAAGTCCCAAAAGTTCATTTTCGCTTTTGTTTCCTTTGCCTTTGGAGACATATCTTGAAAGAAGTTGCTGTGGCTGATATCAAAGAGGTTACTGCTTATGTTCTCCTCTAGGATTCTGATGGATTCCTGTCTCACATTGAGGTCTTTTATCCATTTTGAGTTTATCTGTGTGTATGGTGTAAGAGAATGGTCGAGTTTCATTCTTCTACATATAGCTATATGTAGAATATGTAAATGTCCAATTTTCCCAGCACCATCTATTGAAGAGACTGTCTTTTTTCCACTGTATATTTTTTCCTGCTTTGTCGAAGATTATTTGACCATAGAGTTGAGGGTCCATATCTGGGCTCTCTACTTTGTTCCACTGGTCTATGTGTCTGTTTTTATGCCAGTACCATGCTGTCTTGGTGATCACAGCTTTGTAGTAAAGCTTGAAATCAGGTAACGTGATGCCCCCAGTTTTGTTTTTCTTTTTCAACATTTCCTTAGCAATTCGGGGTCTCTTCTGATTCCATACAAATTTTAGGATTATTTGCTCCAGCTCTTTGAAAAATACCAGTGGAATTTTGATCAGAATGGCATTAAAAGTATAGATTGCTCTAGGCAGTATAGACATTTTAACAATGTTTATTCTTCCAATCCAAGAGCATGGAATGGTTCCATCTTTTTGTGTCTTCTTCAATTTCTTTCATGAGTGTTCTGTAGTTCCTCGAGTACAGATCCTTTACCTCTTTGGTTAGGTTTATTCCCAGGTATCTTATGGTTCTTGGTGCTATACTAAATGGAATTGATTCTCTAATTTCCCTTTCTGTAATTTCATGGTTAGTGTGTAAGAAAGCAACTGATTTCTGTACATTGACTTTGTATCCTGCCACATTACTGAATTGCTGTATGAGTTCTAGTAGTTTGGGGTGGAGTCTTTTGGGTTTTCCATATAAAATATCATGTCATATCATAAACAATCAATGTGATAGAACAAATCAATAAGAGAAGAGAGAAGAACCACATGGTCCTCTCAGTTGATGCAGAAAAAGCATTTGACAAAATCCAGAATCCGTTCCTGATTAAAACGCTTCGAAGTATAGGGATAGAGGGAACATTCCTGAACTTCATAAAATCTATCTATGAAATACCCACAACAAATATCATCCTCAATGGGAGAAAGCTCACAGCCTTCCCATTGAGATCAGGAACACGACAAGGATGCCCACTCTCACCACTCTTGTTCAACATAGTATTAGAAGTCCTAGCAACAGCAATCAGACAACAAAGAGAAATAAAAGGTATCCAAATTGGCAATGAAGAAGTCAAACTCTCTCTCTTCACAAATAGGTGCTTTTTTATAGCTATCTTCTTTTAGTTAGCATGCTTTCAAGGTTTATCAATGCTATAATATGTATTGGTACTTCATTTTTTGTTGCTGACTAATATCTCATTGCAAAAATACACCACATTTTACTTATTCATTCAACAGTTTTGAAGGACACGTGGGTTTTTTTCTACTTTTTGGCTACTATGAATAATTCTGCTGTGAACATTCATATACAACTTTTTGTGTGGACATATGTTTTCATTTCTCCTGGGCATATATTTAGGAGTGATATTGCTGGTTCATATGGTAACTCTGTGTTCAGCATTTTGAGGAATTGCCAAAACACTTTTTCAAAGCAGCTGCATCATTTTGCATTCCTCAGCAGCAACGGAGGGGGGCTCCAATTTTTCTATATACTGCCAAATGTTTTTGTCTTTTTTTTTTTTAAATTATTATAGTCATCCTAGGAGGTATGAAGTGGTATCTCATTGCGTTTTCCTAATAGCTAATAATGTTGAATATCTTTTCATGCCCTTATTGGTCTTTTTAAAAACTTCTTTGAAGAAATGTCTATTGAAATCATTTAACTATTTCTAAATCAGGTTATTTGTATTTTTATTGTTCAGTTATAAGAGTTCTTCGTATATCCTGGACATGAGTTCCTTCTAAGACTTGTTGTCTTATGGTGGTGTAAGACATGAAATTAAGGTTTGATAGCATATGCTGCCTTAACATCTGGAAAAATTAGAAAAGCTTTGAATAGCCCAACTTCTAGTTCTTCTTCACATTCTGGTTTCATGTATAAGGTCCCTTAGCCAAACAAGCCTCCATTTATATCAAACAGAACAAAAGTGATTATTGCTTATTATTGAATAATGGCTTTCAATTTCCTGCAGACCCATGGATTTACTCAAATAAACCAGCTGCATCCTTTCTTGGGTATCAGGGGTCATCCTACTTTCTTGATACTATGAAATTGTCCTCCACATCTCCTAGTTGTATGCTTTGTTCCTGAGTGCAACTGCCATGTGATACTACATAGTATGGTATCCTTCTCCCAATGGGTTGAGTGTCTGTGATTAGTGAACTGCTGTCAATCTCATCTGCTTTGTGGCAGGTGTTGTGTGTTTTGTGTTTGGTCATCCCCGTAACTCTAGGGCAAGAGTCCCTCCCTCACCAATGAAGCAAAGAGGAAGCAATCAAAATATATTTATAATTTGCCTTATTTTTCCTTTTCTGTGTGTTACTTTTCACTTTCCTCATGGTATCATTTTAAGGACAAGTTTTTAATTTGATGAAGTCCTAGTTTTTGCTTTGTTTTGTTTTGGCCACTTACGTTTTCAGTGTCATATCCAAGAAGGCTTTGTATCACTCACCATCACAGAGATTTACTCCTATGTTTTCTTCTAAACATTTTATAATTTTGGCTCTTACATTTAAGTCCATTCCCCATTTGGTATAAATTATTGTATGTGGAGTAAGGAATGGTTCCAACTCCATTCTTTTGCATGAGTATCTAGTTGTTCAGCATTATTTGCCAAAAAGAGTATTTTTCTCCCATTGGATTATCTTGGTACCCTGTCAAAAACTGCCCATTACCTTTTGAATAGTTTTTCTGTACTTGGAGAATTTTTCATTTTTGAGTCTTACATCCTCAGTAAAGAGTCAAACCATAAGTTAATAACCTCTCTTGCAGCTAAAATATAGCATATATTCTAGGATTCAGTCATTGGCAATACCTATAACAGACTGATACAGAAGAGAGCAATATGAATAAATAGGTCACAGTGTAGCCTCCTGCTTGCTGGTGCAGTGGTGACAGTGGCTGCAGTGGTCTTCCCTAGTCTTTGGTGAGGCCATAGCCCTGGTAATTGTTCCTTTACAGGCCAGGCCCCACATAGTGTTTGATATCATACTCAAGCTCATTCTTGACCTTGGTCCTGCAGGTCTCCCAACAAACACAACTAAGGATTTTTATATATATATATTTTGCTTTATCAGGCAGTGTCAAATTCTGTTGCTTAGAACCAAGAGTCTGATCAATAAGCATGCTAAGGAGAGATAAACTAGATTACACGTAGTAAATTGCACTTCAGTTTTGCATAGAGCATGAATTGGATGATACCTATTGGTTTTTGATATAGAGGACATTATTACAAAAAGTATTATCTGTTTTAAGCCAGTCAGATGCAGCCCTGGGTATGCTGTCCACTGCTAAATTAAAGGAAAGTGGTGGATTCTCCAGTATAAAATTGTATAGATGCTTTATACTTTCATCTCTGACCAGCTGTGTTCCATTCTTTTCATGCTTCTAATATTTAGCTCTGTCCCATACTTAGGCCTATATGATGTTCTTGGACCTGTTGGCATACACTCCCTGATTTGACTCTCATCTGCTTCTTGAGGAATGAGACCCAGATGGAATTCTCTGACTCATCATATCTGAATTGACTTGTTGATTAACCCCTGAAGATCTAATACGTGGCTTGCAGTAGTTTGGTAGGTTGAAGGTTGGCCCTGCCTAGCCCAGCTCAATCCATTTTATTCCAGTTCTCCAGATTCAAGGGCATGCCAATTGCTACATGGAATAGAGATAAGTTGTATCTCATGAAAATATGACCCAGAGGAGGTAAAACACCTACACTTGAGGGGAGATAGTAGCTCTAATGAAAGGGGATGAGAAAGCAGCAGTATGCATCAGGCAGTTACAGATCCTCTTTCCTATAGTCTCCTTGAAGGGGGCCCCCAGTTCTATTCCAGCTCCTTTTTTCTGGAAAAAGCATTAGGTAAACTGTACAAATGGGTTTACTTCCTCATAGAGATGTAAATCCTTAAGAAGTCCTTTGTTAATGTCCTTTGTTAATGAACTGAAAGGTTTAGCCCTTTTTAAATCTTGTCTATGAGGAGGTTAAACTAAATATATGCCACTAGAATCCTCTATTCTCTAGAAATTCCATACTCTATATTTTGTCTTTCTCTTTACTATAAAATCCACACCAGAGGGCTCTAGATCTACTTTGTGGCAAGCTTAATAGCTACAAAGAATGGTCTGGGGATGAATTGGGGTGGTGCTGGGGTGAAGAAGGAGAGAGATTTCTCCAAGGATCTCATGAAACTGCCAGGATTGTCCCCTTCTGCTGCTGTATCTTAAAATGGAAATGTATTGCATATTGTCTATCCTGGAGAATTGAATTCTACTGTCATTTTCTTTTTGCCTCATAGGTGGTCAGCTTAAATCTTTGCCTATGTTGTTAAAAACTAGAATGAGTATGAACAGTGTCATTGGGAAAAGTTGGACATTTTTGAGAGCATGAACCAAGAAAAATAGATTGGTAAAAGTAATGTGAAATGGTCTCTATCAAAGTCATTATGTTTGATAGGTTTTTCTAAGGCATTAACCTCAGAGGTGTCTCCGAGAGAAGCTTTCAAGATACAGTGCTCTTATAAAAGAAGACAGGCGAGTCAGTGGGCTATAAAATAGACCAGGACCTGGAGGGACCCCATTTGAATTCCATTTCCCCACTGAATCTCTAAGATACAGTTGGCAAAGTCACTTAGGCCATCATTGCTTCAGTTTTGCTATCTGTAAACGGGAACAATAGCTTCATAGGTTATAATTTCATATTAAATAGCATTACACATTTAGTTAGGAAAAAAAGGCAGATGGGCAAGAATGCAAAATGCATCCTCAATCTTCTTTTCCCAGCCCTGAGAAAATAATTACTTCTCTTGGTTGCGTATCCTTTGAGGTCTCCAGATTATCTTTTTGCATTTCAAGTTTTGTTCTTTAACAATGACTGATGAACATTGACAATTCAACCAAATTTCACCACATTTCAATCTATCACCCTTCTCTTTCTTCCTGAAGTAAGGTAAGTCTGGTCATATCAAAACATCAGCAAAATTGGTATAAAAAATAGATTTCATGTTACATCACAAAATTGTTAATTTGTACCACATGAAGTGGGTAAAATTTCAAACATGAATATATGTACCTAGGACACCACAATGGCAAACATTGATCTTGTGGAGCCTTGTAGAATATTTATAAATGCTTCTCAATCAACAGTGTATGGGAGAATAATGGTTATGGGACAACAAAAAGAGGCATGAGAGCAAGCTCTTTTGTTAATGGAAAAAAATCTCCTAATGTGAGTTTGAGAATTGGGAAAGACCCTTATCTCTGTGTGATGCTGCTTAAACCAGCCATTGATGACCATGGTGACCACACAAAGACTGGTCAGTTCATTTAAGCCTTTGTTGCCTTTGTGAGGTCGTGTATCTCCTAACCCACCCAGGAACTTAGGGGGCCTCTCTGGATTGGTTGTTCGTAAGGATCTTTGTGGAGAGGCAAGTGTGATCCTTCTAGTATTACTACCTCAGAGTGGGGAGGGAGAGACTGAGGTTTGGATTTCTGAGATGGCTCTACTCAGTTACTCTGACTGCTCATGGTTTAGGAACTGCTTGCCTAGGAAAGAAAGAAGCATGGTGGGGGTGGAGTGGGTAGGAGAGATTTTACACGGAATACTTTCTTGTGTATTTGAGTTTTAAACCATGTACAAAAATCTATTCCAAAAACAAATACAATTTAACATTGAGAAAATATTAAAATTACAAATGGCAGTAAAAAATCTGGCATTTCAGGTGTAGGTTAAATTGCTATGTAGAATTTTAAAATCTTGTATGTGGTTTAATTCTCTTGAAAGCATCAAAAGATTAGGACAAAAGACATGTGGAAATGCTGTTTTCTATAATATTCCAGATTAATGACAAAAATTTGGAGATGTTGCTTTTATAGCAGATTGTATTGGCACTTGGATGGCTCGGTTAGATATGTGTCCAACTCTTAATTTTGACTCAGGTTGTGATTTCACTGTTGTGAGATTGAGCCCTGACTGGGGCTCTGTGCTGGGTATGGAGCCTGCTTAAGATTCTCTCTCTCCTTCACCTTCTGCCCCTTCCCCCTCCCTCTTTTAAAAAAATTGTATTTTAATATAGGCGTTGTGGACAAAGGATTCAAATCACCCTAACTAAACCCTCCAATTGAGCTAAGAACTAAGCCTTCCAACTGAGCTACCCTCAGGCTACCCTCCAACTGAACTAAGAACTAAGCCTTCCTCCACTGAGTGAAACATATTCTATGTTATCTTCTCCACAACAGAAAAGCTTTTCTAATCTTAACTATGTGTTTTTATTTTTAAACTTTATAATGAGTCTTTAGGCTAATGGGCAATTTTTGGATCTCTCTTGGAGATAGTGTTTGTCTCTTGGTTCATTAGTCTAGGCACAATAGCATTTAGAATGTTATCTACTTCACAAATAGGTAATTTACTTAATCTGTAATATTCGAATATATGCAACTAGTGGTACTAGATAGGAATCTAATTTTTCCACATAGTAGATTGCATCGATACTTAGCAAGGCATTAATGTGACTACATTGATAGTCTGCATTTATCCAATGACCTCTATTTTCCAAATATTTTGCACTATGTTTTTAATTTAGGCAAAGAGTAAGCTTGCCCTGCCAGAAAACACATTTAAAATAGATTGTATTCTGTTAACATTTTTTGGATAAGAAATATTTTTACAGTTCTGGGCAAGTAAACATTTTGAATTTTCCACTTACCTACTAATTATTGAGATATCATGAGCATTATCCAGAAGTTAATAACTAAAGAAGCCTATCAAATTAAGTTGTTCCCATGTTAATAACCCAAGCCCAGATGTAAACATACATTTATTATGTACCCTTCTTGTATCCACATGCCTCTGCAATATATATATATTTTTTTTAATAGACAGAGATCACAAGTAGGCATAGAGACAGGCAGAGAGAGAGAGATGGGGAAGCAGGCTCCGTGCTGAGCAGAGAGCCCGATGCAGGACTCGATCCCAGCACCCTCGGATCATGATCTGAGCAGAAGGCAGAGGCTTTAACCCACTGAGCCACCCAGGTGCCCCTGCAATACTAAAATAAACTTGCTGGGGCACCTGGGTGGCTCAGTGGGTTAAAGCCTCTGCCTTCAGCCCAGGTCATGATCCCAGAGTCCTGGGATCGAGCCACACATTGGGCTCCCAGCTCCATGGGGAGTCTGCTTCTCCCTTGACTCGTCCCTCTCATTCTCCTTCTCGCTCTCTCTCTCAAATGAATAAATAAAATCTTAAAAAAAATAAAAAAAATTAACTTGCTTTTCTGTATTTCTGAAGACTTTTTTTGATCTCTTCCTTTTCATTATCATCATGCCTCTCTTGCTCAAGTATTCTGAATCTCTCTGTGTTCTTGCCTTTTGTTCTATTTTCTTGTGGGTCAACTAAATCAACTGGAGGCTTATAAGCCCATATTCCCAGTTAAACCTCAGTACAGTTAGAGGAAACTGTTTTCAACATTCCTGATTTCAGCTTTTCTCTCCAAACTGTGTGATGTTGATTAAATTATATACCTGGTATCTATGTTCTTACAACAGTCGCATATTTAATAGGATACAGCACATGTAATGAGATGCAGTAATCAAATTTCTCTCATTTTGTTTTTTCCCAAGTTGTTTTTATGACGAACAATGGCAACCATATGATAAAAATGTGTAAAGCATAAATGTACAGCTTAATGAATTATTATAAAGTAAAACAGTATTTAACCATCACTCTGGAAAATAAACAGAACATTACTAGGACCCCAGTATCCCATCATGTGTTCCTTCCCAATCACATCTGCCTCCCCTCCCACAAATTAACCACTCTCCTGACTTTTGTGGTAATTCCTTTTCTTTATAATTTCATCACCCATGTATACATTCCCTTAAATTGTAGTTTACTTATTCCTATTTTATCAACTTTATATGAAGGCACTTTGTAAGTATTTTGGGTCTGGCTTTTTATAGGTCAGGTTCCTGGCAGGAAACAAACAACATATATAAAAGAGTTTCTTTTTCTTTCTTTCTTTTTTTAAAATTTATTTATTTAATTGACAGAGAGAGATAGCTAGAGAAGGAACACAAGCAGGGGGAGTGGGAGAGGGAGAATCAGGTCTCCCACTGAGCAGGGAGCCGAATGCAGGGCTCAATCCCAGGACCCTGGGATCATAACCTGTGCCAAAGGCAGACACTTAATGACTGAGCCACCCAGGTGCCCCTATGTATGAGTTTCATAAAGAAAATTGGCCAGGGATGTTGCAGTAGCCCAGGGCTAACTCTAGTGGGAAAGTGGGGAGCCTTTACTACCTATAGGCCTGCAGAGGCAAGCAATTAGGAGCCCTGTGTTCCCTATGGCTGTACACAGTCTAGAGCTGCTTGATAACAAACGTGGCCTCAGGTAGAGAAATGTAGCCACTACTGATTATGCCCTGGCAGAGAGAGTCCACAGAGACAAATATCCTGACCTCCCTTCTCTTGCCCTCTCATCTGTCTCTTATTGGTGAGATCTGACCAAAAATCCATAGAGCAGCAAGTAGCCAATTTGAAGAAATCCATACTGCTCGATCTCCTAGGCACAGGAATGAGCAGAGTAGATGGAGAGTAGACCTGGAGGAGCGTATGGAGTATGTCTAGAACAAGCTTGTTTTTTTCTGACTGTATTTTGAAAGATTTATTCATATTGCTGTATGTGGCTATATTTTATTTTCACTGCTGTATAGTGCTCTATTATGAGAATATATTATTTATCTATTTTATGGTTAATGACATTTAGATTGTGTTTTGTCTTTGGCAATCGTAACTAATGTCTGTCTCTTGAGGAACATAGGTTTGGTTTCTAATGGGTATATACCAAGGAACAGAATTATTGGAAAGTATATTCATTTTTAGTGAATAATGACAAAATAATTTGTTGCACTGATTTATACCCCCACCAGCAGTTCATGAGGTTTCTGTTCTTCCATAGAGCTGTAAAGCTAAGTTATTGTCAATATATTTAATTTTAGCCATAGTGGTATGTGGTATGTGGTGTGGTATTACTCAATTTGCACTTCTTTGATCACTAGTGAGGTCACCCATTATATATTTCATTGATTATTTGGATAGCCTTTATGTTCTAGTTTTTGTCCATTTTTCTTTCCTTTTTCTAATACTTTCTTCTGTAGTTCTCTTTCTTTTTGAAAATTAATACAAAGACATTTTTGCCTGAAAGTTTCCTATTATGAATATTATTACTTACTAGAATTTACTCCCACTCAGCATCACTTTTATATATACATTTATATTTATATGATATATATTTCAAAAAATTTGTTCAGAGATTCACTTTTCTCTTAGAAATATTGTAGCAAGTTTCTTTCAAATTTTAGCAGTCTACTATTTGCTTTTAGGATACTTTATGAGTTTTTGCTTTTACTTTTTTTTTTTTTTAAGTAGTTTTCACACCCAGCGCGGAGCCCAATGCAGGGCTCAACCTCACAACCCTGAGATCAAGACCTAAGGTAGAGCAAGAGTTGGACATTTAACTGACTGAGCCACCTAGGTGCCCCTTTTTGCTTTTACTTTTGAAGTTGTGCATTTTTCTATTGGATTGTCTGTCTTTTCCTCATTTATATGTAGGAAGATTTAAGAAATCTTCAATGTACATATATACATATAGATATACACACATTTGTTTTATAGGTTTATTTGCTTTATGGTTTATTTCCCCCTTGTCTTAATAATGCATTTTTTATGGCCAGAAGCTTTTAAATTTATTATTGCCTTAATTTATCAACCTTCTCTTTTATAGTTAGTGCTTGTATGTTCTATATAAAAAATAATTCCTTTAAATATTTTTTATTTTTTCCCAATTTCTCTTAATAATGTTTTATAGTTTTCTGTGTAGAAGACTCACCTTTCTTTCATTAGTTTTATTCCTAGGTATTTTATATTTTTGAGACAATTGCAAATAGTATTTTTAAACTTCATTTTCTAATTGTTGTTGTTATAAAGAAGCAAAATTAATTTCTGCGTGTTGACTTTGTATATAGCAACTTGTTTTCCAATCAGGAAAAGAGAAACTATTCCAAGTATTTATATAGATGGAACTTAATGCAAGGACTTATAACATGGATGATAGAGTAATTGAGAAGTAAAAGGGGAGAGGTAATGGGGCAACCCAAATGATAAAAGAATAGTAAGATGCTCCCACTTCCGGACCGACTGAAAAAGAAAGGAGATAGTTTTACTGAAACCCAGAGAGCAACATCATTTATCTGAAGTGGAACAATAGAAAGCTTATGGAACAGGAGCTAGAAAGACTAGTTGCTGGAAATGCCACAGAAAGGAGAGAGAGAGAGAGAGAGAAAGAGAAATACCCCTGATTTTCCTGCCCCTTAGCCTACTAATATTTAGCCAGTGCCTTCCATTGGCTGAAGGTATGTATAAGCCAGAGGGCAAGAGAGATTGCAAAACTTTGTTCCCTTCTCTACAGTATAGGACGGGAGAAATGGGACCCACCTAAGATGAATAGGAAGCTGACCAGCTTGTGGGTTACTGATAATTTCTCCCTCTCTATTTGAATGTATACAATCCTGTCTTTAACAAATAATGACATTTCTATTACTTCCTTTTCAGTCCTTATAACTTTTATTTATTTTCTTGCCTTGTTGCACTGCTAGATGTAGGTGGATCGTAGGGTCCACACACCAACAAAGCATTCTAAGTTGCCCTGTAGTATTCCCACATCTATGGGCAGGCTTTCGGACAGCTCAAGCCTGTCTGATGAGTCTCATTCTGCCCATCTCATTTTTAGAATTATAGACCCATAGAATTTCAGAGCTCAAAGGGATAAAGAGGCCATCTAGTTCAGGAGTTGGCAAACTACAGCCCTTGGGCCAAATCCTGCCTGCTACTTGTTTTTTTTTGTTTGTTTGTTTGTTTTAAGATTTTATTTATTTGACAGAGATCATAAGTAGGCAGAGAGGCAGGCAGAAAGAGAGGAAGGGAAGCAGGCTCCCTGCCAAGCAGAGAGCCTAATGCAGAGCTCGATCCCAGGATCCTGGGATCATGACCTGAGCCGAAGGCAGAGGCTTAACCCACTGAGCCACCTAGGCGCCCCAATTATAAATAAGTTTTTATTGGAACATAGCAGCATTTCTTTAATTATGTAATATCTGTGCCTGCTTTTATGCTGCATTGGCACGGTTGAGTAGTTGGACAAAGACTGTGCAGCCCTCAAAGCCCTACTTATTTATTATTGCACTCTTTACAGAGTAAGTTTCCTGCTCCTGGTCTAGTCCATCCTCTTCATTTGACAGGGAAATTGATCCCTACATGATCATCCAGGGCCACACAGCTGTTAGTGGCAGAGTGTGGATTAGGTCACAGACCTCCAGACTCTTAGACTAGTGTTTTTTTCACGGCACTATGTAATTAAAAACCTCCCTCTGATCCACACAAAAGTCTGTGTCATAGTTGGTTCTTATCCTGGACAGAATGAAGTTCCCAAAATGCAGATGGCTAGGACTAGGCCGGTTAGATAGAAGGCCACCATAGACTTGGTAGGACAACCCTCCTGACTGACAGAGCCTTTCCCTCTTTCGTGAATAAGACTCTGATGATAATAGCTTTCTTTTTTCTTTGAGCAATAAAGGGAGGAAAAATACATAAAGAATTAGGCCCATCTCTCCTTGTTCACAGACTTCTCCCCCACATGCAGTACCAGGATAATGTTAGATTATGTTTACTGAAAGTACTAGACAATTTAAATTTGTTATTTTCAACTTGGAAGTATTGTGAGTGTTATTGTTTACTTGAAAGTTAAGATTTCCAAAGGACCTTGAATTATTATTTACCGTCCTTGTTGCCATTATTCACAGCTCCCTAGGCATAGAAAACATTCAATTAAATTTTCAAGCCGTGCTGTTTGTTGATGGATACAGAGAGAAATTTCTATTGAAAACAGAATGACCTCAAATTTACTTTTTTCAATACTGAGGCCTCAGCTTTCTTCTCTTTGAAAAGGCATATGCAATTGTTAAAGAACATGTTAAATTATTTTACATTTTTTGTTTCTCACACTCCTTACTCTCCCACATTCTCACTGTTTCTAATAAAACAGAGGAGTCTTCAGATGGAAAGACTGAGTCCAGGCTTCAATTTTGTCCTTATCCTCTTGTTGTTTACCACTACTTTGTTTTGGGATATTAGGTACTAATTATCATAAAGGAGTATTTACTTAGATATTCTCATAATTGAGGATTTTTTAGTAAGAGTGACAAAGAAATTAATTTGGTTTTTATTAACCTAAACCTGTCATTCTTTTACTGCTCTGTAGGATAATTCTCTCTCTCTCTTTTTAAAGATTTTATTTATTTGTTTGAGAGAGACAGACATAGCAAGAGAGAGCATGAATGGGGAGGAGAGGGAGAAGCAGGCTCCCGCTGAGCAGGTAATCCCATTTGGGGCTCCATCCCTGGACACTTGGGATCATGACATGAGCCAAAGTCAGATGCCTAACAAACTGAGCCACCCAGATACCCTAGATAATTCTCTTGTTTTCAAATTCTTCTTGCTTTGATATCTTAGTAAAACAGGAAAATTAAAAAAAGAAAACCCACACACATATTGGATTTATTTTTAAATATTTACAGAATTAAGGGAATAGTTGTTTTCCTTCTCTCTATGAGTATTTTAACACTGGTCTATCTTTTCCCCTAGACAAACCAGGAGGAAATGTCTCAGTGATATGAAGGTAGATGAAGTGGGGCTACCTGTGTGGTTTCACAGACCCCCCATAATGTGTTCTGCTCATCCTCTGAACTATTTTCTTCAGTTATATCGCTTAAGGAAGAAGTGAGAAGAGACAGTCTGGGGAGTTTGCTGTGTTATTTCTTAAACTGAGGAACTAGCAGTTCTGCATTACCTAAGACTTTTCATTATGTCATGGTTCCAAAAACCAGGATTTTTGATTTGCCTCGAAAAGAGAGGTGAGAATAGGTACTATGGAGTTGAACACAAAATCTAGTGTCCTTTCCCCTCTGTTTCGCATGGGTCTTCCAGAGCCACAATCTGTATATTTGATTCCCTATTGACTGTGGAACGGGAATGTCACAGGTTTTGCCCACTTACTACTAAGATGAGGCCACAGTTATAGTAGTATCCAAATTTCAGTCATTTAAGGTTCTGACTCCTTGACTGAAGACAATTTAGTTGTTTTTTTCCTCCCTATAGTTCCCTCTTGTTGATTTTTGAGAATCCTCAATGCCTTATAAAGCTCTACAACTCTTAGTTCTGGTCATTGCCCACAGCTGCTGTTGGCAGAGATGGGATGTCCCATTATCTCCCCTGCAGAACTTAAAGCTATCTTTAGCCCTATAGCACTGCCTCATTCAGTTTTCTTCTCTCAGCAATGGTTTAGCTGATGCCTCAATCACTGCTGAAGCCAGGCATCCAAGAGCCCAGGGCCACTTTGTCACTCAACTGGAGAACCAAAGATCTGTAAATGGACGTATGCAAATAGAAAAAGATGAGTTTCCTTTTATGCTGTACACCTACACCAGTTGTAATCTCTACCCCCATATGACACTTGTCCCACTTGTCTTGATCTGGTAATTAGCATTTGGGTAAGCAGCTCTACTTAACATCTTGCTGACTTCATGGAGGATTTCAGCCAATGTGTCCATGTGATCATGACATTATGAGTTGAGGGAGCATTCCTTCTATCTGAATGATATCTAGTAAGATCCTGTAGTGTCAAAGTACTCTTTCAATTCATGTTGCCATTCTCCCACCCCACCATTCCCATTGCCCCTCCCCCATCCAGGAAGTTCACATGTATACAGAGCAGCTGGATGGAGACAAGTACAAGTATTTGTCAATTAAGAGGCACCTAAGAGAAGCTTGGGGATGACTGGGGAAAAGGCAGGGTTAGGACCCTTGATTTGGAAGCAAATGCTTAAAAAGGTGCCACCTTTGATTAACTTTTCTCTCTGTGTCTCAAAATTCTGTATTCCTATGGATTCTTTTCATACTTTTTCATCACAATCTTAAAGAAGGACTGCTCCACTATGCTACCTTAAAAAAGGTGTCATTTTTGGAGAATGTACTTAGAGGGTAACTGTGGCCCTTTCTCATTCCCCACCCCAGTTACCTTCTGGACTACTCTGCCATATGCAGAAAAGAGTCCTATGTGTTTATCAAATTTGGTGCTAAAATTTTGACTTTTAGGCCAAATTCCTTAACCATATATGACCCAAAATTTTTGATTTTTGAGTACTGTGGACTTCTTTAGCAGTCTGAATCCTGTGGACCTTTTCCAGGATAATATATTTAAGTGTATAATATAAAATATAAAGGATTATAAAGAAGGCTAATTGTAATGAAATAAATTTAAACAAATATTTTTTAAATTGTGCATCTGTACACATTTAATAACAAGATCCAGTGGTGGCTCTAATAACCAATTTTGGAAAGGTGCTAAAATGACATTTTGAATTAATAGCAACAGCTATGATATGATATGAAAATATCTTTGTTTTCTAGTAGTGACAAAGTCAAAGATACTGTTAACACTACTTCAGTTTGTAATAGAAGGAAATGCTATGTTGCAGTTAAAAATCAGCAAAAATAAGGATGCTTTTTTTTTTTTTTTTTCTATATTCATGGACTTTTTTTTTTTTTTTATCTATATTCATGGACTCCTTGGATTTGGAGTTCATGGATCTCTGGTTACTATGTGAGCTCTGTGCAGGGTTCCCATAGTCCTTTTTGTACTTTGCTCTTGGTCAAGTTCACTGCAGTCCATTTAAAATGCTGTAATAGCTATGGCCTTTGAAGGGAATCAGTTTCTGGCTCCCTGATTCAAGTAGAATTTATAGCCACTTAAGAAGCTAGAGGATATGAATGGATACGTAGGGAGGGGCTGCTGCTTGGCTACCGTGATGCAAAGACTCCAACCCTAAGGACAAATGGGACCTGGAACAGTGGGGAGGAGGCTTGTCATTCTCTTTTCTCTCTAGCAGTATCTTAACCCAGCTAGGTCCCTTATAAGGATTTTAAGGCCTCTTGATGCTTCTCTTCAGGCTGTAGGTTAGCCAGAGACCTTACATAACCCCTATATCCCAACAAAACTGTATCTACTGATGTTTTCTCATGCCTCCTCCTTCCTTCCTACCTCTGTACCTTGCTGTGTGCTGTCCTTTCTCCTGACATGTCCCCCTTTCCATCCCTCTCTGTCAAGAGAGTTGGGATCTGGTGGGATTTATTTCTTTTCCCTCATTAAATATTTTTTTCTCTAGCAAAGTTACCAATTCTGTTACAAGTATGTACTCATCTTATGATGGGAAAAATATGTAATATTTATTTTAAAACATTTACCAATCTTTTCAGGCCCCATTCAAATCCAACTACCTTCTTGAAGACTTCCCTGATATTTTCAGTCCCAAAGGGATTCCCATTCTGAAATCTCATTGACTTCTCTCTGCTCATCACACTGTGTGGCAATAGTGTGGACATACTTATTGAATAAATTGCTTATCTGGTGGGTTTTTTTCACATTGTATCTCCTTTGAAGAGAGTGCTTATGTGTTCACTTATTTACATATTCTCCCTAGGATTTAGCCTAATGCACACAATATCTTATTTTGTTGTATTTTAATGAACTAATTTTTCATATGTCACATGGTAAGCATTTAAGAAAAAAACACTTATGGCAACATTTTGATGATCAATAACATTCTGATTGAATTAATATTAATTTGTCTTGAAAAAAGCCATTGTTCACTATAATTAGAGCTGTTCTGGCAGACTGACCTCAGCCCAGGCTTCCTGGCTATATACAACCAAGAAATAGTTTTTTGCTAATCATGGTTAGGTCACTTGTTGGACCATGTTAGGAAGGAAGGCATTTTTCCCCTGCCTATAGGTAAGGCTGTAATTCATCCCTACTCTGGGGACTACTTTCTCCATTGTGGTGGGAACACATGAAGGGTAGGTGGAGAAAACAGGAGCCTAAACTCTTTTCCAATGTAGCTTTTACCAAAGACTCATTGTACTGGGGGTATTGAATTCCCAGCTATCATTTAAGTTTTACTTTGACTCTCAGTCTTCTGTATATTTTACACATAATCCCCTGAGTCCAGTTTTTCTCAGGGAAGGTGAATGAACAAGGTAGAATCTGGTCATTTCTAGGTCCCTGCCCATAAAGTCATCAAAATTTTGTCAACAACTCATCTCTAACTTCAATGTCACAGAAGAAAGCCATAATGGGAAATTGGATTTTAGAAGATCATGAAAAATTACCCCGTTTTATGATGGTAGAAATTAATGTTTGCTGGCTCCAGACATGGCAGGTTTGGGCTAGATTTTGAGATTTTTACAGTAAAAGGAGATCCAAATGACATGAACTTCTCATGATGGCATCTCTCTTCCATGTTCAGCAATGAGGAGAACAGATTGGGCTCACCAGGGTGGGTTGGCTGTACCCTGATAAAGTGAGAAGAATCTTTGATTAGAGTTGCAAGTTTTGTATTCAGCTCTATAGCTGCTGGTGGTGGTATCATTGTGGCATTTCCAGGTGACTCTGCTCTTGGTGTATACCTCTTTCAAATTCAATAAACCCT
Source organism: Lontra canadensis (assembly GCF_010015895.1). Taxonomy (NCBI): domain Eukaryota; kingdom Metazoa; phylum Chordata; class Mammalia; order Carnivora; family Mustelidae; genus Lontra; species Lontra canadensis. The sequence goes on along the minus strand of NW_022631021.1, from coordinate 14,510,156 downwards.
ATGTTATTTCCTTTTATATTTCCTTTTGCTGGAGCTGTGACCTGGTTTTACAATTTTTCCCATCAAATGACATGAATAAAAATCCATTAACGTAACAGAAACCTGCAAGCACAGAGTATCCATGACTTGGTTTTGTAACACCTCAAATGTTTAGAACTTAAACTTTTTATACAATAAGCCATATTTTGAGTTTCCTCCCTTTTGGGAGCTTGTCTTTTCAGCAGTAGGTAATATCACAGAAGTTGAGGATAGGTTAACCAACCAGTAATACCTACGGATTAACTCAGCAGTTTTTTTGAGTGAAAGCTTAGAATTTCTTAAATATTTTATAAGCTCCTTTTTTTTTTTCCTTGCCCAACAATGCATTGTAGGAAGCAGGTGAAATAGAAAGGAGATTGTGGTCAGTAGAAAACGAGACATTGATCAACAAGGACATAATTTTCCTCACCTGCAATAATTTGTTTGAAACTCAAAGAACTTTTATATAAGTTCATGGGCCTTAACTACTCCTACAGAAAAAATATTTTGTTGAATTTCTGTTTTTGTCATTTTTTCTAAAATGAAACCATAAATGGTTTTCAGAATACTGGTAAAACTAGAGAACTAAATAGGTGCTAGATAAAAATACACTTGGCCTTATAAGCTATTGAGTGGTAAGAAAACATTATTTGCCTACATTGGAAATGGCTAAGTAGGAAAATGATGGGGTTTTTCCAGCTGGACTCTATAAGAGAGTTAGCCAGAAAGCTCCAGGTTTGTATATCCAGTAGTTTTCTTCACATCTCTGTTGGGTATCTCAAAGGTACCATACTCATCATACCAGAAGCCAGACTTGTGGTCTCCTGCCTCAAACCTTATCATTTTCCTATGTTCGTTCCTCAGTGAATGATACAGGGAAAATGTGGCAGAATAATATATTAAAATGTTGAATTGTACTTTTTTCCCTCATGTTATCTTTTCCCATTCATTTAAAAATTGTGTGACACTCTCACATGCAGTGAGACTCCCTAAATTAACCTGAAGCATTAGGGATCTTGGGTGGGCCTCAAATAGAGTGGCCTGGAGTCTAAGGATGGTTTTGGAAATGGCTTAAGCCATTTGCAGAGAGAGGAGTTGAGAAGGGGAATTTTCCTGAGGACCAGGAGAGAAGAAGAAAAGTATCCCATCTAGGAAGGGAGGATAAAATTCTCTGAGGATCTCTGCAGGGGACATCTGTGGTGCTTCCATGGCTGTGTCCCTAGGAGGTGGCTAGCCCTTGGGAGAATGACTGTATGTCCCTCATAGCCTCATCAAAGTTCCCGTGACCTGAAGGTAGTAATTCTATAAGAGCCCAAAGGGATGAAGAGGACCAGAACAATGGATAGCTCGATGTTAACCAGTGTGGACAGACAACCGCTGAACCAAGAGGAGGACTGCCTGACACAATCTTGGAGAAGAACCAGTGTGACTGGAAAGGAGAGAGCAAAGTGGAGAGTGGTGCAAAATAAGCTGAGAGGGAAACTTCCTTGCTAGGTGGGCCTGTCCCAGTAACCTGCTCAGCATATAGGCTTTTTGAAACAAGAATGCTAGGTTGGTTACACCTATTATTCCCCTCAGGGAAATGGTTTTCTTCCTGAAAGTGAATGCCATGAGGGTCTTGCCATCTACTCGTGTCCTCCCTTCCTCCTTTCTTTTACTCCTTTCTTCCTTCCTTCGATTGAAACAAGTATGTCCACAACCAATATTTATGGAGGTCTTCCTAGGAAACAGAATTATCAGGTTGTGTCACTTAAAAATTCTGTGACTTTGGGTTAAGCCATCTAATCAAGCCTCATGTTGTTCATTAATAAAGGGAATGATAATAGTCCTTCCTAAGAAGACACCAGAGAGGGATATTGCCTGTGAAGCACCTATCACAGAATCTGACTGATTACATGGTAGTCAATACAATACATGCAGGTCATCATCATGGTTCATTGTGCTCTCTGGCATGCAATAGACATTTGGACTGAATGGTAAACAAGCCCAGATTCCTGATCTCATGAAATGTTCACCCCTTTTGCTTCCACCTTGACTCAGACTCCCTGATCTGATAAGCCTCCTGGCCAGGCTATAATACATTTCTGGATGAGTATATTCTTGTGCTCTTATAATAAAGTATCCAAAGAATGGTAAATGATTCGTAAAGGCTTAAATAAAGATGAATCTACCACAAGAAATTTTATTAAAGCAGGAAGAAATTTCAATTGAAAAAATATTAGTTGAAAAAAATATTAGCTGTGTTCTTTCTGTTGGTCTTGGAGTTTACCATAAGACATGGATGTGAACTTTAAATAGTTTATAGTTTGAATATGTATAAATTTTTTTAGGCTATAAGTTAAAACCACTGGCAACAAACAGTCCTCTCACAGATAGCACATGATTATTCATTAGTTATGTTACTTTCTGTCTTCTCCATCTGGAAAGACTTGCATTATTGCTTCCAAAATTTAGGTGGTGTTCAATTATGTTCCACATGCAAGTTTGTCATAAAGCTAATAAAATGTAAGCTCTCGGACCCCTTCTTGCACTGGCCTTTCTAAGATCCCATTCCTAATTTCATTACTGTAATTTGGTATTATTATTATTAATTTGGTATTTCTTTAAAAAAAAGAATTAAGATTAGACTTAGCAAAAGCTGGAACAGTTCCTGGTTCCCCACAAAGAGCTTTTTTTTCACCTCAGTGGTAGGTGGAGTCATTGTTTTTACTACATTTTCTCTAAGGTGAACCAGTGGCTCACATCACAATCTTATCCCCTTCCTCCTCATGCAGCAGGCAGCCTTCATTTTGCCTTTAATGATGCTCAGATTTCACTACTTCTTCCTCCAGGATTTCCTGGTGTTGAGAAAAATTAGCCTTTTAAAAAATATGCAAACAATTCTTGAAAATATTTTTGTTGTTTAAATTGTGTCTGTATCTCTTTTCAGCCTTCTCTGCATCCAATTCTAGTTTTTAAAGAGAACCACTGTTAACCATTTGTGTCTATCTTTCCAGACCTCTTTCCCTGCATTTGCATAGATGTACGCTTAGAACATTTTAACTTAAAATGATATATTCTGTTAATAAACAATCATATCATATATATTGCTCTGCAAAATCTTTTATTTGACAATATATCTAGGATATCTTTCCAATCAGTACATATAGGTTTACATCATTCTTTTTAATTCTTAAGTAGTTTTCATGGATCTTCTAATTAACCATCCACTAACAGATAATATTTAGGTTATTTCTCATTTTTACCATTACAAATATTACTGTATCAAACTCTATATAGATGGATTGGCTTTGATAGTTGTATAAAAATTTCTGTGGGGTAGATTTGTTGGATTTCACTTGATACTGCCAAATTGTTCTCTTTAGGCCTGTACCAGTTGTATTCTCATTAATAAGGTATTTCTATTGAATTTATCACCAGAAGTGGAATTGTGGGTTCTTACGTAATGCATTTATATGTTTGAATTTAGATATTTCCAAAAGAGTATTCCAAAATGTTTGTACCCATTTATATTCCCATCAGCAATATGTGAGAGTTCTAGTTCTACAACTTTGCCAGCATTTGGTATTGTCACTTACTAAAATTTTTGTCACTATGGTAAGTGTGTTATGGTATCTCATTTTTATTTTAATCAACATTTTCCTGTTGACGAAAGCAGTTAACTACCTTTGCAGATTTCCATTGGTCATTGGGATATACTTCTTTGTAGAATTTGTTTGTCTTTTGCCCATTCAAAAAACAAATTAACTGTCTTATTCTTATTGATATGTAGGATATAAGTGATTTTAGGGTTTTATATATATATATAGTATACTCTTTTGGTTGCCTTTTCATTATCTTAATAGGATATGTTGATGAACAGAAGTTTTAATTTTAACGTAGTCCAATTCATCTGTCTCTTCCTTTGTGGTTAATGCTTTTTGTGCCTCATTTAAGAAATCTTTGCTGGCACTCAAGATGATGAGGATATCTTCTAGATGTTTCGTCTTTCATATTGAGATCTAACTTGAGTTGTTTTTAGTGTGTTATATAAGCTAGGAGTCAAGATTTATTTTATTCTCTCTGAATATCCAACTGGTGCAGCACCTTTATTAAAAAGACCATTTTTCACCACCTGGCATGTAGTGTTATTTTTTTCATAAATCAAATGACTATGTAGGTCAACTCCCTAATCTATTCCATTAGTCCATATCTCTATTCCTGTGACATGATCATACTTTCTTAATTAATGAGCTATATAATGAGTCTTGATATCTGGTAGTATATGTCCTCTAATTTTATTCTTCAAAATTATCTGATCTATACTTGACACTTTGCATTTTTTATAGAAGTTTTGCAAATAACTGATTTTCTACAAAAAAAAAACCTATTGGAATTTTGTAACAGCTTTATTGAGGTATAATTAACATATAATAAACTGTACTATTTAAAGTGTAATTTGTAAGTTCTGACATATGAAAACACTTGTGAAACCATTACCACAATCAAGATAATGAACATATTCATTGTACGGAAACTTTCCTTGTATCCCTTTAGAGTGCCTCCATCCTATCCCCTCCAGAACCTCCATCTATAGACAACCACTGATATTATAGATCATATAGATTTGTTTGTATTTTCTAGAATTTTATATAAAAAGATGGAATCACACAGTATATACTTTTTCTTGGTCTAACTTCTTTCACTCAGCATATTTATTTTAAGATTCATCCATTCGGTTGTTGTCTATCAATAGTGCATCCCTTTTTATTGATGAATAGAATTTCATTATATGGATTTGTTTATTCACCTGTTGGTGGACATTTGTGCTGTTTCCAATTTTGGGCTATTGTAAATAAAGTTACTAAGAATGTTCCTTGGCAAGTCTTTGCATGGACAAATGCTTTTGTTTTTCTTGAGTAAATGCCTGGGAGTAGAATGGTTAGGTGATTAGTAAGGGTATGTTGAACTTTTTGAGAAATCTCTAACAACAATGTAGGAGAATTTCAACTGCTTGACATCCTCACCAGAACTTGGCATGGTCAGTATTTTTAATTTTAAACATTCTAATAATGTGAAGTAATTTTAATTTGCATTTTCCAAATGATTAATGATATTAAGTATCTTTTCATGGGCTTATCTGCCATCTATATACCGTATTTGGTAAAGTGTCTTTTCAAATATTCAAATATTTTGTCTAGCTTTTGTTGGTTTATTTTTTAGTTTTGAGAGTCCTTTATATATTGTGATTCAAGGCCTTATCAGATATATGCTTTACAATTATTTTTTCTTGTTTGTGGCCTATTATTCTCTTAAGAATGTCTTTCAAGAGCAAAACTTAATTTTTGTGAAGTCCAATTTATAGGTTTTTTCTATTATCAATCATACTTTCAGTGTTGTATCTAAAAAGTATTTCTCTGATGCAAAGTTACAAAGATTTTCTTCTGCATATTCTTCTGTAACTTTTATAGTTTCCGTTTAACATTTAGGTCTACTATTCATTTGAGGTAATATTTGTATATGGTATGGGATATGGGTCAAATTGATTACTCAATTTGTCTATCTTGACACCAATATCAGGTTCTCTTGATTATTGTATCTTATTTTATTTTATTATTTTATTTGATAACATATATTGTATTATTTGCCCCAGGGGTACAGGTCTGTGAATCATCAGTGTTACATAATTCACAGCACTCACCATAGCACATACCCTCCCCAATGTCCATAACCCAGCCACCGTATCTCTCCCCCCACACCCTCTAGCAACACTTGGTCTGTTTCCTGAGATTAAGAGTCTCTTATGGTTTGTCTCCCTCTCCAGTAGATTTTTTTTTTAAGATTTTATTTATTTGACAGAGAAAGACAGTGAGAGAGGGAACATGAGCAGGGGGAGTGGGAGAAGGAGAAGCAGGCTTCCTGCCAAGTAGGGAGCCCGATACAGGGCTCGATCCTGGGATACTGGGGTCACAACCTGAGCCAAAGGCAGCCACCTAGCAACTGAGGCACCCAGGTGCCCCTGCCCAGTAGCATTTTAGTAAGTCCTGAGTCTACTTTGTTTTTTCTTTTTTCAGGGTTTTGTTTTTGATTTTTTTTTTTTTTTTTGCTATTCTAGGTCCTTTTCCACATGGATTTTTGAGTAAGTTTGTTAATTTCCAGGAAAAAAGAAGCACTTTCTAGAATCATAATGCAAATATAGATCAATTTAGGGAGGATTAACATCTGAACAAAATGAGTTTTCTAATCCATAAATATGGTATATATATCCATTTATTTAGGTATCCTTGAGTATATTTTAGCAATACTTTATCATTTTCCATATACGAGTCTTGCACACTTTATCACAGGCTTACCCTTAATTATTTTATATTTTTGATGTTATTATAAATGATATTTTTTGTTAATTACAATTTCCACTTGTTCATTGCTAGTATATTAGAAATATAATTCATTTTATATATTGCTCTTTTTTCCTTATAATATTGCTAAACACTTACTAGTTCTGATAGCTTTTCTGTAGATTTTTTGGGATTTTCTACATAGATAAGTATGTAGTCTCAATACAAAGAATTTTACTTCTTCCTTTGCAATCTAGATGTCTTATATTTCTTTTTCTTGCCTCACTGCACTGGCTAGATTCTGTATTCCAGTTTTGAACAGGAGGAGTGAGGATGGACATCTTTTCTTTGTTCTTGATATTAGGAAGAAAGCATTTAGTCTTATCATCATTAAGTAAGATGTGAGCTTTAAGTGTTTTGTAGATGCCTTTTATCAGGTTGTAAGATCCTCTTCTATTCCTAATTATCTGAGTTTTTTTTTTTAAATTTTAAAATCAGGAATAGATGTTGGATTTTATTAATGAGATAATCATGTGGTCTTTCATTTTTAGTCTGTTAATAGGGTCAATTACATTGATTTATTTTTGCCTGCTGAGATTTTGATCAGGATTTTACTAAATCTTAAAAAAGATAAGGAGGATTAATATCTTTACAATAATAAGTTCTCCAATTTATGAAACTTGGTAACATTTTGAAGTTTTCTGTGTAGATGTCTTGTACATCCTTTTCTCTTCCTTCCCTCCTCTCTCACTTTCTCTCTTTCTCTCCCTATCTTTCTTTCTTTCAAATCTTTTAAAAGTAGTTTCCCTACATACATGTTTTAAAACATGTCCACATATTTTTGTTCTCCTTCTGTCAAACAGTGAGGTATATATCTTCTCCCTCAAATCTGGGCTGGCCTTAGTGACTTGGTTGTAACCAATAGAACATGGCAGAAGTAATGCTATGTGATTTTGAATGCTAGGTCAGAAAATGCCAGCTCTCATCATGCACATTCTGTTTTAAAATTTTGACATTAAATTATCTTTCAGTGATTCAACCTTTACCCTGATGCCTAGCACTAGACTCTATAAATATGTTTAAAATAATTCTTAAATAAAGTAGTGTCTTGCTATACCTCTAAGGACTTGATAAGGCTGGAACTGTCCGGATGGGGATGGAAATGGGTAGAAGGAAATATTTTCATTACAATTTTGCATATGGGAAAACTAATACCTAGAGAGGCAAATTACTTCCCTGTGTAAGAGGTAGAGCCAAAATTGAGGACACCAGCAGTATTTGGTTCCAACATCCTTCTTCACTATGATTCTTAAAACCAGGCAGAACACCTCAACAAAGAGTATTTGATTAAAACGTTGTATTTTCTCAGAGGATATTTTATTCAAATGTAATTAATTTAAATATCAAAATATGCACTATATATTATGGAGCAAATAATTTGCCATTATTGAAAAAGATAAAACAGGAGAATTCAAATATCTTGTAGATATTTGGTTTGGACTATAACTCCAAAATCATCAAGTTACATCTTCTATTTTGTAAGAATTTTCAAGATTCACTATTCTGTGCTTTGTTATTTCTGATACAAGGAAACAATGAAGTGGTTTTGTGCCATCATTTGCAGGGCACTGATTATGCAATGCTAAGAATTACTAGTACCCTTTTAGTATTAGTATCCTAATACTGTATTAGGTATATGCCAAACTGTGTGCTTCTCACTTTTTCTCATATTTACCACATTCCTCCAAAGTAGGCAATATTATTGTGATATTCTACTTGAAGCATCTGAGTCTCAGAGAAACTATATAATTTGCCTCATTTTCACAGATAGAGCAGGGATTCAACATCAGGTCTGTTTGCTTCCAAGGACTGTTCTTTTAACCCCTAATATTGTATAAGCAATGGCTTTCTTGAACTGAAACTTGCTGTATAATTCATCAGGGTAGGAATATTAGTTGTAGATGCAGGCAATCCTTGATTAGACTCAAGGATAGGCTAATTCTGCATTCCAACATGGTTGAAAATGGGACCATCTTGTACAAGTTGGATCTCTGGTCTCCCTGGATAGAATTCGTAATTGCTTCAGAGTGCAATTCTCAGTTCCTCTCTGATTGGCTGGCTTGTTTGCAGTGAGGTATCATACCTATGTGCACATCTGCTCAGCCATCTGTAGTGTAAAAAGTTGTCAATCATTCTTACCTCAGGGAAACCATGAGATTTCAGTTTTGGAAAATTACTGTCCTGTGGAAGGATAAAGCAGGATGCCAGTGGTAAAGATACTTTAACAACGTGTCTCACTTTAGATAGATTCCTAGATATATAGATTGTATTCTTAGGATTTTAAGGTACACAAATAATCTCCCAGCCTGTAAAAGCAGTTCATTTATGCCTACTGGATCACTAGGTCATATGTTTTCCTTCCTAGGACAGACTGTATTACTAAGTCTGACAGTCAAGTTTTTCGGACCAAATGAAATGGAGGTGTCACTGGGATATAATAAATTGTTCAAACCAACTCTGTGAGATCTCTATTTTTGGTTTTGATTGTGGTACAGAATGGGGCCTGGTGAAAAGGGGTATGATGAACCATTACCCTGCTGGTAATTCAGTATTTTCTCAGAAAGGCCACCAGACCAGTTTATTGAGGTGGTAAGTATACTACTTGGGGATTTATTTTTTCAAAAGAGATAAAACTATTGCCCATAGTATCCCCACACTACTACTACTGTTACCAAGCCAATGTACTTTGAATAACTTTATGGCCCATATCTATCCAGTCAACCTGGACTGACTTTTCTCAGTTGAGTCCTATATCACAAATGTTGAGGGTCAGTGTCCATAGGGAGATTTTGTTCTAACTTATAGTGATGATTCTTGAAGTTGAAGGAACTAGACAGGGTCAGGAGACCCAGGGCTACTCCTTGTTTCAGATTTGCAGTTTGGGCTCATTTGGATGTATTTTCATTATTTCCTGCTACCTTTGTAGACAGAATTCACAGCTTGTGGGTATATAAATGGAAACTTCTCTGGTGACATGATGTGACCTTCTTCTTTAAACCTGGCACTTTTCCCAGTCTCAATGAATGGGGCTGTCATCTACCCAGTGGCTCATGCCAGAAACCTGGGAACTATCCTGATAGCTCCTCGACTCCCCACACTGTATTTAATCCATCATGAGGTCCTTCTATTTAATTCTGAAATAGCTCCTTACATGGCCCCCCTTGCACATTCTTGGCCCCAGTATTCACACTATAACCAGAATGATATTCTCAAAAGTTATCTGTTAATGTATTAATTCATCTCATCAATATGTTGTTAGTGCCTACTATGTTTGAGGGATGCAGTGTCAAATAAGGTAAAGTTCTTTCCTCACAAAAATGCAAAACAGTTTGTGTCAGGCTCCCAAGGCCCCATCACCAACTCCACACTTTGTGTTAAAACACATCAATAGAGTAATAATTTTTCTGAGATTAAAAACCAAAATATTTCCAGTGGTATTCGTAATTAGGTCCTATTCTTCTAGCCTCACTTTTGTCAACATTCACTTCACTCTAACCATACAGCCTTGTTTCTAAATATGCCATCTGCCCTGCCACTTCCCAGCCTTTGCATATGTTCTACTTTTGCCCAGAACAATTTCAGCCTCCACTACCCATCAGCCACCCCTCATGTCTCAGTTCAAATGTTCTTTCCTTAAGGAATCCTTTTCCTAGTCACCAGATTAACCCGTATCCTTGAATTCTATGCTTTTATGGCACCATGAAAATTTCTTTTGTGGCAACCATCATGGTTATTCCTAAGAGTAATTGACTTAACCCCCACAAGTCTTTAAGCTATGTGAGTTTTTGGTTCACCATTTGTAGCCCCAGAGACCAGCATATACTATGCATAATAAGTGCTCAAAATGGTATTTTTAGAATAAATCCTTGTTTAAACAAATGCACAGACTGGGTCTTATAACATGGGCTTTCACTTGCTAATCCAGACTTGGGTTGGCCACATAACACTGATGATGTTTGAGAGCACAGGCTCTTACACTAAATATATCCAAGAAGTAATTCCATCTCCTCTCTTTATTAGCAAATTATTCATTCTCTGGGGTCCTCAGTTTTGGTACCAATTTCAAGGGGGTGTGGTAAGGGTTAAATGGAACAATGACAAAAACCTCTTAGCATAGTGACTGGTCTTTGGTAAGCACTCAGTAAGTGATAGTTAAAATAATAACAGTACATCATTGTTGCTTAACATGGCCTCTGTCTGTACCCATAAAGTAATAGTACTTGGCCTTTCGTGTTGTCAGTGAGCTATATGTAAATGATGTGTTCCTTGGGGAGAAGGGCTTCAGAAATCCAGAGTGTCATTTTTCTTAGTGTTTTGAGCTCCCCTTTCATTCAGGAGGATTAGCTATTGAGAAAGAGACTGCTATTATCCCCCAGTATTTATTCTCTCCCGTTGTAATAACAGAATGTTTAAGGACACACACTATCCAAAAGAAAGTCTACATTCTATAGACTCAGTTCTGGCCAATGGGATAATGCCCGTGGCAGTTGTGGGAATGTTTTCCAAGAGACAGTTGGCATACGCCCCTGTCTTTTTTATTATCTTCCCTTTCTTTCCAAAGTTTGGTAGGAATGCTGGGATGATAGCTGAACTTGGAGATTCCATCTTGGACTACAAGGTAACCATGGGAATGGAGGCCATGCAAGGCAGAACCGCAAGCTGGAGTCTGTATTTCCAAGGCCTTTTTAGGTAAAAAACTTGCTTCATGAAGCACAGCCACCACAAAACTCTGGACTACCTCCCTCTCAATTTTGACATCAGAGAGAAATAAACTTCTGTCAAACTACCGTCATAAGTTTAATTCATGGCCTAAACTAAATCTTTGCAACACAAGTCTGTACTATACAAGACATGAAAGGAACAAGTATCTTCTTGTCTTCTTCCCAAGCCTTGTGAGGTACTGATTCTGACATCTGTTTACCCCTGACTCATGAGCACAGTGTAGTGTTCAGGCTTCAGCTCTATAAAGGCCTAAAGGATCATTCTGTGCTTTTCCAGGTGCACGTCAGCCTCCCAGTACATTCTCTGGTTTATTGAGCCATTCATTCAGAATCAAGGATTTGTCCATTTATACTATGGAGCAGGCACTGTTTTAGGTTCCTCAGGTACATCAATAAGTGAAACACCCGAACTGAGCTCCATTTGAATAGATTTCTCTTACTTTTGAGGATTTCCCTGTTCTCTGTAGGAGAGACAGTCATGCTTTTAGTTGCTAATTCAACCTCAGTAACTTTTTGGTTTTAGAGGGAATTCTATATTTTATGGGGGAGATTTATAGTTAATATGGGCCTTTTCTTTAGCTTCTAATGTTTGTGAAGACAAATGAAAAATGGCTCTCAAGATATTTTACAGTCAGAGATTTGGTCATTATAGCTTGAGAGGAAGCTTGGGTCATAGGTCATAGAATGATAATGCATGTCTCATCTGGACAGGCATTTCTTCCTCTTTCCTCGCCATAATGTAGATCAGACACTCTGGGATATAGAGATGGAGAAATCATGTGATTATAGCCAAGGTGACACAACTCCCAGGTGGCTTACCAAGGACACACAGGCCACATGGTTTTCCCTCCTTTGGGTTCAAGTCCTAATCTGCTTTTAATGACTTTGGGCAGGAAGTCCACAAAAGAGGACCTCTGCTTCTTTTTTTTTTATTATTTATTTTTATTTTTTTTTATTAACACATAATGTATTATTGGCCCCAGGGGTACAGGTCTGTGAATCACTAGATTTACACACTTCACAGCACTCACCATAGCACGTACCTTCCCGTGTCCATAACCCCACCACCCTCTCCCTACCCAGGACCTCTGCTTCTTGCTTAGCCTTTGCCATTCCACACCAGGCCCCCCAAAACCATGCTTATCTTAGTATCTTGGTACCCAGGGTTAATCCAGGTAACCCGGTGTTCAATTTTTTTAAAAAGATTTATTTATTTGAGAGAGAGGGCACAGGTGGGAGGGAAGGTCAGAGAATCTCATGCAGACTCTGTGCTGAGTGTGGAGCCTGACAAGGAGTTCTGTTCCATGACCCTGAGATCACCACCTGAGCCAAAACCAAGGGCCAGACATTTAACAGACTGTACCACCCAGATACCTCTGTTCTTTTTCATTTTAAAGGAATCAAACTTTCTTTCCTCTTGATGCCTTCAATTGTTAGTTATTCGTGACAACGATTCAAGTGTGCTGTAGAACAGTCCCAAACATTTGTTTCCTTTTCTAATTCAAAAGCTAGTGCACCTTGTTTTTCTTTGCCTCAGAAAAAGAGGATTCCCATTCTGCTTTACAAAAGCATAAACTATTGAGCAGGATATGATTGCCAGAGAGAGGAAGATTGTATGCTTATTCTCTGCAATTTGATCATACCCAAGATACAGCAGGACTCAGAGAGGCTGCCTCATAGAATATCAGAGAACATGGCCCCATAGTTCCCCAGTAGGCTGTGTTCAAGCTTCCCCTGTCCTTGAGCGGCTCAGAAGCAGAGACCAGGGAACCTGATAGACCACATAGGTGGGTACAGGATAACTTAGAAGTGACCCCTGTGGAGGGATGGCCAATGACAAGAGGCCCCATCAATGTTGGGCACCCTCCAAGATTTAGCACGGGCACAGTGTTAGAGAGTGTGCACAGGGGAAGCCCCAAGAAGCTCATACCCAAAATATGAGCCTGGTTGGGATGGGAGCTTGCAGTTGAAATTAGGGTAAACTACAGAAAAAGCAGGTATTATTTATTGCACACCATTTTATGTACTAAAATATAGTGGATAAGAGTGTAGGCTCAGAACTGGTTCTGCTGATTACTGGCTACGTGACTTTGGACAAGTTAGTTAATAGTGATAACTCTGTCTCAGTTGCCTCATCCATGCAATGGGGCAATCGTAGCATGTACCTCACAACTTTGTTGTGAAGGTCAAATTACTTAATCTATATAGTGCTCAGCACATAGTAAGCAATCTATGTATCAGTAGTTAAGATCAACTATTTATGGAAGATAAGTTCTTGTCTATTGACTAAATTGTTCTTTATAGGTTTTTCAGTAACTGAGAAGAAAACACTTCGGAAAAGAAATGTAAAGCTATAGTATAAGGAAAGCATCGATTACAGAAAAGCAGTAAGAATCTAAAATAATAATATTTGAAGTGATTTAAAAAAACTTGAGAAATGGTATTAAGTTCACAGAAATTGACATTTTCTGAGAAACACTTGTTTTGGTTCAGTAAGGAGTGTTTGTAGTAAATAATTCTGTGTGTTGCAACATCTACTTTTTTAAAATTTATGGCCAAACATTGCAGTATCTGCTCCTTCTTCCCCTTGCAAAGCAATTCAGAAAACATCCCCCCCAAGACCCCATATTCCACGGAAACCTCTGCCTTCTGGCTTTGAACCCAGGACCTCTGCTTGAGTAGTATAAATACCAACAAATCCTTATTTCTTGATTGATTATTCCTGAAACCTCTAATGTCGTCGGGAGAACACATCAGTTATGTTCTGCATTTTGGTCCGATGCTTATGAAGTCTAGTTCATGATGGTAAAGCCTTGTTTCCTATTTAGATCCTTAGCCCCATGCACTAAAGGCAAAGCATCTCAAATTTAAAGTGCACGTGAACCACCTGAGGGTCTTGTTAGAATGCAGGTTCTGATTGGGGTAGGACTGGGGTGGACCCAAGATTCTGTATTTCTGCTAAGCCCCCAGGTGATGCCCATGCTGCTGGTTGTTTTGAACAGCCTAGGTTCTGACAGGAGAAATATACCAAAAGAGGTGTATGAGAGAGACTGGGACCAGAGTAGAGATAGAAAGTATATTATGCTTGTATAAACAAGTCTCAGCTAAATGCTTTATTTTATCTTTTAGAAATGCAAGTATTCAAGTAATTGTACAAATAATTCCTCTCCTCCTGCCCCCTCCTGATTTCACTTTATTTTTTTTTATTATTTTAAAAAAGATTTTATTTATTTATTTATTTATTTGTCGGAGAGAGAGAGAACACAAGCAGAGAGAGAAGCAGGCTCCCCTCTGAGCAAGGAGCCTGATGTGGGACTCGATCCCAGGATACTGGGATCATGATCCGAGCTGAAGGCAGTGGCTCAACCGACTGAGCCATCCAGGCATCCCTCCTAATTTCTCTTTATACCAAAAAATAAGAAACATGCTTTAAGTGTTTCATTCAAGGTTAAAGTTTATTTTTTTTTAAAAATATGTTCCTTGCTTTCCATTTATAGAAATCACAGCAGCGGATCATTTTAAGCAATGAGATGAATTACTGGGATTTCGGTGGATTGCAAAAATGAAAAAAAAATCTCCTTTTTCCAATAAAAAGCCATGTGTATTCACTGGAAAATTGAAGAGTAAAGAAAAAAATTTTGGGGGTAAGCCTATTGATTTTTACTTAATAATACAAGAGAAATGAGGGTAGATTATATAGGAGAAGAAAGCTTTTCCCTCTTCTCTTTGAGTTTCTTTCACTGGTCTAATAATTAAATTGACATAAGACAGATTAACAGGAGAAAAAAAACAAATTTAATCTGTATGTTTGGGAACGAACCCCAAAGATATGGGATACTCCATGACACCCAGGCAACTGAGGCTTATATGCCAGCCTTGCAATGAAGAAGGAGGTAGAGGTGTGGGACTTCAAAGGACAGGAAGACAATCCACAGGAAAATAGGGGAAACAAACGTTAGGTAAACAAGTGTGTGCCATGCTGTGCGGAATAGTCTTTCTGTGATAAAAAGTTATCTCTGGCAATAGCTCTCTTCCTGGTATGGGCTTCCTATCTAATTCTTTCAGGCAGTTAAGGGAGAAGTAAAAAATCCTCTTCCTCAATCTATTATGCCTTGATTGCCTTTAGCTCAAAATAATCCACATGCCAAAGTGGGGTATTTGGGGTCATGTTCTCTGCTCTGCTTATTTGCTAGGTACAGATTCCTCTGGCAATTAGGAAGGGAATTTTAAGAAATCACACCAGCAGATGGGCACCTGGGTGGCTCAGTGGGTTAAGCCTCTGCCTTTGGCTCAGGTCATGATCTCAGGGTGCTGGGATCGAGTCCCGCTTTGGGCTCTCTGCTCAGCAGGGAGCCTGCTTCCCTCTCTCTCTCTCTCTCTGCCTGCCTCTCTGTCTACTTGTAATCTCTCTCTGTCAAATAAATAAATAAAATCTTAAAAAAAAATCACATGAGCACAATATTGAAACTTATCCAGTAGGTTATTGATCCATACATGCAAACAGATTAAAATGCTCAGGAAATGAAATTATTCCCTTACAAATTTTCCCCACACATTTAAACAACAAACAAACAAACAGCATTTTTCAAGTTAGCTTCGAAAGCTTTTGTTTTAAAGCAGATTCTGACCTTGCTAGAGTAAACTCTTGCTTTTCCCCAATTTTCTAGCTGGCTTATTATTTTTAAAAAACTAAAAATTATATGATTTGTGCATTAGTCAGGCTTAGGCAGAAAGATGTAAAACAGACTTATAGGGCCAAGTTTTTATTCTGACAAAAGTTTAAGAGGTGAGAGTCGAAGGATTTGCCATTGTTTTTCTATGCAACAGAGTTTTTATTTGTGTTATTATTTGATGGTGCATGCAAGCTTTTTGGAAGTTATGTAATCAAAAAAGAAAAATTGTACTGAGATACCCAGAAATGCACATGCTGAACTGATCTAGAAAGTCAGTGGAGAACAGGGACACCTGGGTGGCTCAGTGGATTAAGGCCTCTGCCTTTGGCTCAGGTCATGGTCTCAGGGTCCTGGGATCGAGCCCCACATCGGGCTCTCTGCTCAGTGGGGAGCCTGCCTCTCTGCCTACTTGTGATCTCTCTCTCTCTGTCAAATAAATAAATAGATTAAAAAAGAAAAGAAAAGAAAAAAAAGTCAGTGGAGAACATATGCAAACATGAGTCATACATATCTATCAGTCGGAAATAAAGGAAGATTAATGTTTTGTTTCTGACAATGCTGTCAATTTGATCTATTCAGTCTTTAAAAGAAGGAAGAAAAAAGAAAGAAAGAAAACCTAGGCAATTCAATGCAAACAATAAGTTAATTTAAGTATTTGACCTGTTTTTAAATATAAGCTGTTCATTAAAGTGGTCAGTTTGGTTGCAATACATAGACAAATTTTAAATAATTCTTTAAGTTTATATAATGAGAAAGCTAGGTTAAATGTGCCAGTTTTTTATCTCTTCATTACCCACATGTCCCCTGTTGATTGTGTTAACTGCTGTGCTGACTTTTCTATTATATATAAAAATATGATGAAACTTTAATTACATATTTGCTTCTCTTGAGTAAGTCACTTCAATCTACTGTTCAGTGTCTTGCTAATCTATACTTACTTGTTTGGAATTTAGACTTTTTATAATCTAATTAGAAAAATAGTGGATTTTCCCTTTTTTTTTCTTATATAGTAGGCTCCTTAGTTAGTGTCAGTCTCTCAGACATTTAACCCGATCGGAGAGAACTCTGAGTTTAGGAAAACTAATTTCTAAGCTAAAAAGAATTAGAATCTGATACTCTCTGAAGACAGCAGTAAACATCTAGGTATTTTAGCTCCCTCCCACACCCTCACCTTTTTTTCTTAGTGAAGAAGGAAGTGAGGTCTATCTTCAGTAGCAGCCACAGAAATGATTAAGGTTTAGAAGGACAGCTGGCCTCAAAGCCTTCTGTAGAGATACTTAGTATGTTGTGAGGATCTGGCTGGTTATGCCTTAATCTCCTAAATAAACTCTATACCTTATTTTTAAAAATCTGCTTTGTTGTTAAGAAGCGTATTTAAGATCTGGTTGCCATCGTCATGTTGTCACCCTGCCTTTGGATAAACTCAGAAGTATGATGTGAGAGGGGGAGAGAAGAAGATTGGGTGATGAAACAAAGGGATGGTGCGGTTGGTTGGGAACCAAAATATAATTCACATAGACAAGTCTTATTTTAAGAGCCAAGGGGAAGTCTTCAAATGGACTCTTTCCTTTGAGATTTCAATAAAGCACTACATAATTATGTAGTGGATGAAAGGATATAACAATAAGCAAAAGGGAAAAAAAATCTCCTTTTACAAGGAGCCTACATTCTACTGATGAAAGACCGTGAATAGTATAATGTGTGTATGTGCATGTGTATCTATATTCAAACACAAATTCACATAACATGTGTATAGGTATTTATACACATACACATGCATTACACTTATACATATATGTATATTGTACATAGGTATGTGTTTACTTCTGTAAATGTATGCATATATGTATTTGTATACATTACCTGGTATTAAGTGTACTATGGAGACAAATTCCCAGGAAGATTAGCAAGATATGTTGGAGGATGATGCTTATAATTTTTAATAGGCTGATCCATGCCTCCCTTAGGAGGTGACATTTCAGGAAAGATTTAAAACCGGTAAATGTATTAGCCATGCAGATGTCTGAAGATGATTCCAGGCAGGAGGCAAAACCAGTGCAAATGCCCTGGATGACACGTTCCTAGGAATAGCAAGGAGGTCAGTGTGGTTATAATAGTGAGTGTGAGAGTGTGAAAACAAGTCATAAAAAAATAACAGGGTAAATGGACTTAGTAGTGCCTTGACAGGCATCTTAATGCCTTTGGATTTTTATTTTGAGTGGAATGAGAACTCACTGAAATAAGTTTCAAGCAGAGGAGTGATATCTGTTATTTTAACTCTATCTCTTTAGCTGTAGTGTTGAGGACAACCTCAAGAGGAGCAAAGGCAGAAGCAGGAGACCCCTGGGAGGCTCTTGTCATAATAAAGGGGAAAGAAAATGAGTTGGATCAAGATGATAGAGATGGAGGTGGTGAGAAAGTGGTCTGGCTCTGAGAACTTCTTTTGAAGATAGAGCCAAAGGAATTTGTTGATGTTTGGGTTTGAAAGGCAAAACAACAAAATGTCAAGGATAAGTTCAGGCTTTTGGTCCAAACAACTTCTTTTTCTCATTATGTTATATCCTTTTGTATTCTAATAATTTGTTTTGCTTCAAAATCTATTATAAATAAATTAATGCTGCTAAATATTTGCCTTTTACTTTCAACCTTTCCTGGCCTCTTTTACCAGCTTATTGTTGGCTTTTTTTTTTTTTTTAAATCCAGACTCAGATCTTCTGAATTTTACTAGGTTAGTCTATTCACATTTACAGTGATTCATGTTATTTAATTTCTGTCACCTGATTTTGTGCCTTCTATAGGTCACGTTTTTCTTTTGCTTCTTTTCTCCCTACTTCCCTCTGTGTTGATGCTTTTCTTTATTCCTTTATTTTCCTGTAGTGTTGTGGAAGTGTTATCTATTTTATACTTTTTTTTTTTTAGTAGTTATCCCTACATTTGTAACATACCTTATTTGACTTAACAAAGTCTATATAGGTAATCAGTATTTCTCTGCTATTTCTAAAATGTATCAGGACAGAAAAGGCTTCTCCTCCAATCCTCCCTTCTATTTTATATATTTCAGTATTTTGTTTTAAACTTCTCATGATGGAATTTTCCACATATTCACAAAAGCATAGAGAAGAGTAAAGTAAATCCCATGTACTCTTCGCTCAGCTTTAATAATTATCAGTATATACCTAACTTGTTTCATCTATACCTCTTCATTTCCCTTCACATCTTCTACTTGTCATTGGATATATTTTTTTAAGATTTTATTTATTTATTTGACAGACAGAGATCACAAGTGGGCAGAGAGGCAGGCAGAGAGGGGGCGGGGGGAAGCAGGCTCCCCGCTGAGCAGAGAGCCTGATGTGGGGCTCCATCCCAGGACCCTGGGATCATGACCTGAGCCAAAGGCAGAGTCTTTAACCCACTGAGCCACCCAGGTGCCCCAATATCATTGGATATTTTAAAGCAAACCCCAGACATTATATTATTTTAGGTATAAATAATGGCATATGTTTTCTTAAAGATAATGGCCCACAATTTCAGTTCCATCGAGTTAGTTATTGTTATGTCTTACAGAGTAATACCTGTTTAGACTTGCCTGCACACTTACCGATGTTATTTCTCGTCTTTGCATTTTGCATCCCATTCATTCATCTCAGCTCCAATTTCCTTCTTTCTAAACTACATGTTTTAGTAGATCTTTCAGCAAAAGTGAATGGTGTAACTCTCTGTGACTTCTCTGAATCTTTGTCTCAATTTTTGTGTGTGTGCACTCCCTGTTGAATAATATTTATCTGGAAATAAAATACTTGGCTGACAGTTATTTTTCATAAGGTTTTGAAGTTATTTCCCCATTGTCTTCTAACGTCTATTGTTGCTTTTGCGAAATCCGTCATCAAACTAGTTGTTGTGTGTCTCATGTTCTATCAATTCACTGCTACGTGTGTAGCTGTGCATTTTTAGCTTGTTTATCTTGAGCTTCTTGAAGCTAAGAATTCATAGATGTAATCAATTCTAAGAGATTCTCAGCTATTACCTCGTTAAATATTTCCTCTCTCCCATTCTTTCGATTCTTCTCCTGGAAAATTCTGTTTAAAATATACTGGACTTTCTTAGTCAGTTTTCCATGATTTTTTTTTTTTTTTTGTCTTTTATGACTTCCATATTGGGTATGCAGTAATTTTTTCAGATCTATCTTTCAGTTCTCTGATTTTCTTTTCAACTGTAGATTTCATTTCTCAAAGCTTTATTTGAGTTCTTTCCAGAAAGTTACTACCTATTTTTTTCCCAGTAAAATGGGTGATTAATTCCTTCTCTTATCACTTTAAAGATGCTGTTTTTCTACTCTCTTTCAGATCATCTTTCAGTTATTTCATGGACTTGCTGCTCTAACCTCTTGTTGGTGTCTATCGACTCTTCCCCAGTGGTGTTTGTCCCTAAGTGATCATGACTCAGTTTAAGGGAGGTTTATTGTATTGCTTTTGGTTTTTGGTGGAAATTCCCACTTGAGGCCTACAATGTGGAAAATTCCTCCAGAGCAATTTTGCATTTCCTTTTGCAATATGATCCACGGGCACCACTGAGCCAAGATTGATTTTTATGGTAATTTCTCAGTTTAGAGGTTCCCAGACCACAAAGGGTAAGACTGTAAAACTGTAAGACTTACAAATCCAGGGACATCTGGGTAGCTAGGTGGGTTAAACGTCATGGGACTTTTGATTTTAGTTCAGGTCTTGATCTCAGGCTCCTGGGATCTGGCCCTATGTTGGCTCTGCACTCAGCAGGGAGCCTGCTTGAAATTTCTTCTCTTCCTTTCCCTCTGCCTCTGCCTCTCCCCCTGCTCATGCTCTTTCTCTAAAATAAATAAAATCTTTTTTTTTTTTTAAAGACTTACAAATCTGGAGTTTAAATTAATTAGGGAATACTTTTCTTTCCTTTTTTAAAAATCTTGAATCCAGAGTTAGGTAGGTTTCCTTGTTGTTTACTATCTAGAATATATTGACTAATATTTAGCTTCCAGTGGACCGGTAAAAAACAGACATGACTGGGTCAGACTCTACTCAGGTGTAAAACAATCCCTTTGGAGTGAGTTGTGTTTTTCAGGAAATTGTAGTTCCTTCTTCAGTCAACTGGGACACCATTCAGGGTATGGAAGCAGTAATCAACTAGTATCCTGAAAGCAGTACTAAGTGAATATTACATAACTGTGTCATAGGATTTGAAATTGTCTAGCAAGATGTCTTTATGATAAAATCACTTAAAAGGGCTGGCCTTGGGCAATATTATGAAATAGGCAAGGTTGGTCTTTGTTTCTTTCCCTCCACACCACTCAATGCCAAGCTCTATAGTCACGAAAGACGAAAGGGCAGAAGTCTTGCACCTTTTCCCTGGAGAATGTTATTCTTTGCCCGTGGCCCCCATAGAAGCACCAGCTGGTAAGAATTCTCTCTCCACCTCAATCAACAGAGGTCCTCGAGGTAGATAGGTAGATATATTAATAGGAGTCTTTTAAAGACTAAAAAGGCTTTAGAACTTGAAGGGATGGATTTTTAGGGGAAATTAAAGGTAATGGAGGAGATAGTAAGGGGTGAGGGGGCACTTTTCCAGAGCTTCCATAATCATATTTAAATTAACTGCTGCTTTCTCATAAGGATGATTAAACTTTTGAGATTTATGTAGAAATTCTGAAGACCACTTAGAACTGTAGTGTACTTGCACGTACTATATCCTTATTTTAATTTGTTGAGCACTGCTCATTTCTGAGATATTGGGCTTTTCACTCTAGTATACATTAGTGCTTCAGCGAAAGCTCATAAATTTCCTCTGACATAAATAATCTCATTTACAGATGAGGTAAGGAGGTTGTATGAATGTATCAAATGAGTTGTGAATGATCCCATTTCCATACCATTCACATGGGAAGCATTACCAGGTGTTCCCTACTGATCATGAAAAATGCCAGTGTCATTTGCAGGGTAGATTTTTGTGGTGAACTTGGAACTTAGGACTTCTGTCCCTCTGTGTTAGAGGTCCAAGCGATTCTGGCAAGATAAACAACCTAGGGTAGAGGGGAATGGTTTATGGTGGTTGATTTAATTTATTTCCTATCATCTCCATTGCTAGCTATTGCTAGTCTAGTTCTAAAAAGAATGGGTTGTAATTATATGTGTATGTGTCCATGCATATATGTGGCTATGTTTATGTATGGACATGTGTGGATATCTATATATGAATTTTTAAATTGCTGTTTGCAGAGTCCTGGCCAATTGAATACAGTGACTTTTAACCTGTCAAGAAGTTTTATAAATGTTTAGCATTACCAAAGTATGTGTAGCCTCTGGTCTTTCTTATCAATCAGTTGGACTTCAGCAATTCTACCTACTACTTTCCCTTCCACTTTATAAAGTTCATTAGGGTTGTAGGATTTATCTGATGGACTTGAAGAGACTTCTAGATAGATACTGTAGCACCCATGAGCTTCTTGTAGCACACCACCTCAGGCTTCTAGACTGAGAAATATCAAGAGCTAGGAGTCATAGAATGGAATTCTAATCTGGCAACATACTGACCATATGACCTTTCAGAATTTCATCTGTAAACCAGGGACCATAATACCTACCTCTCAGTAATGTTAGAGAATTGGAAATAATATGTTTTAAGCACCTAAAACTATACCTGGCACAAAGTAGGAGTTTGAAAAAAAGGTCTATATCTCTTTGTGTGTTCATCTTACGAATAAACTATTACATGCTAAAGGCATTGAGTGTAGTGTCTTGCATATAGTGTTCCACACTTATTTTTGTGGACAGATAAAAAAAATATTTTATTCATTTTCTGTATCTGGTATACATCCTTTCATAGCATTCAACAGACAACTGTGGGTACTGGTCCTTTAATATGAGAAATTCATGTGGTCCACCAAGAAACCTGCTACTTCTAGAACTTGTTCATAATACAATGTCACAAAAGTCTCTCAATTAAAAATTCTTCTTTGTGTGTGTGAAAAATTTTTGTGTTTATGAGAAAAAATGTTTATGTTGGTGCTCACAAATTGATATGCTTTAATATCTTGAAAATTGGAGCCATATTTTAGAGAAGACATTTTCAAGTTTTGTGAACGTTACATGCAATAATTTTCTTAATTTCTCTTAAGAGAATTTTGGAAATTTTGGGTAATGTTTCTAAAGTTGGATCAAAGATGACTGATAGAGGTGAAATACATTTTTCTTCTTTCCAGCTTAGGATGGTCTGTTTCCACATATTAAGTGAAACAAGATCTTGACTGATGCAGTCTGTTTCAAAAAAACAGGTCAAGGTTTTCTGACATTGCTCTGAGAAAGAGGAATCAGACTATCTTGAAAAAAAATTGAGGTGTCCGTCTTCTCTCTTTTACATGGAAAAATCTGACAAGTGTATGTTTATTATCATCTCAAGGTCTGAAGATTCAGACTGTGCAGGAGAAAACTCTGCTTTAGATGCTCTTAATGTCCCCAACTCTTTCAGAAGGAACATAGAATTTTGAACTTCAATTGGACCAGTGTGTGACTAGGATGACACGCATTCTCCACTTCACAGGGTCACTTTCATAGCTCAGTGCCTGCAGAGCAGAATACAAAATAGGACCAACATACCTTAGAACAGCTGTCCTTAAAATATTCTGAATGTTCCAAGGAAAAATTCCATTTATGATGGAAATAAGACCTCTAGTAATGCTTACAAATACAAGTGATTCAAATAGCACCAAATAAAATTTATCTTGCCAAATGTCTATGGTAAGCAGTGAGAACCAAGTGAATTTGTGATGCACAGGCTGGGTCATTAAGTGCTCTGGAAACACAAAATGGCCACCTGGATCTCTTGCCATTTTGTCCATTCCTTCAGGGCAGGAGCTGTGTATTGTCCACCTTTGTGTCACCGGGAGGAGCTCTAAGACTGTACTCTTCATGTGGCCGGCATTCTTTAACCATCTGTTGATTGGATGAGTGAAAAACACATTGACTACATTGTCAAGGACAGGCTTCTGACCATATTCATTGGGGCCATAAAATATGCCAGGTGGAGTTCTGGAGAGATCCCTGGGGGAGGTAGGGCAGACACATAGTGTAGTGTATGGCCAAAAGTGGCACTTAACAGTGACTGCTAATGGCTCCAGACTGAGTTCTCTCTTTTCTTTTCTTTCTTTCTTTTCTTTTTTTTTTTTTTTAAGGTTTTATTAATTTGCAAAGAGAGAGAGCGCGCACAAGCCGGTGGTGGTGGTGGTGGTGGGGTTCAGCAGGCAGAGGGAGAAGCAGAATCCCCACCAACCAGGGAGCCCAGTGCTGGACTCGATCCCAGGATCTTGGAGTCATGACCTGAGCCAAAGGTAGATGCTTAACCAACTGAGCTACCCAGGCATTCCTGGACTGAGTGAGTTCTTAAAAGGAATGTGACTATGTGGTTTTTGTTTATTTGATTGCTTGCTTATTTGTTTTGGGGGAGGGTGTGCAGGAAACTGAGTATTACATAACATGTAAATTAATAAAGTATCTACATTGTTTTTATCTTGAAGTTTCTTGACTATAACTCCTTTGAGAATCACATTTGTGCCTTAACTCTGTTACACTGAGAACATGGTGTTGTATAATGGATTAAAAAAATGGACTTGGGGGGTGCCTGGGTGGCTCAGTGGGTTAAAGCCTCTGCCTTCAGCTCAGGTCATGATCCCAGGGTCCTGGGATCGAGCCCCACATCGGGCTCTCTGCTCAGCGGGGAGCCTGCTTCCTCTCTCTCTGCCTGCTTCTCTGCCTACTTGTGATCTCTATCTGTCAAATAAATAAATGAAATCTTAAAAAAAAAAAAATGGACTTGGGCCAAACTGCCTGGTTTAGAGTTCTAGTTCTACCAATTACTTTGTGACCTAGGTAAGTTACATAACCTCTCAGTGTCTTGGTATCCTTATCTATACAAGGAGGTTGAGGATGAGAGAAAGTTAATGCACACAAAAACATCTAAAATGGTACTTGGCATATAGTAAATTCTCAGTAAAATGTAGCCATTTGACAGAACCTTATACTAGTCAATAGAATGGAAGCACAAAGACTTAAACTTAATAAGCATCTACTGTCTGCCTATTGCTTTACATAGTTTATTTGTTATAAAGCAGGTCTGTCTTGCCTCCTGTACAAGGAGATCTAGTAACTGCGGGGCTAAAGTACCTATATTAGTTTCATGAGCCTGCTATAACAAGGTATTACAAATTTGTGGCTTAAAATACAGAAATTTGTTCTCTCAGTATCCCAGAGTTCGGAAGTCTGGAATCAGAGTCACTGAGCCAAAATCAAGGTGGAGAGCATGTGCCCTCTGGATGTTCTAAAGAACATTCCATTTCTTTCTGCTCCCAGCTTGTGGTGGCTGCCAGCCTCGTTGGCTTGTGTCTGCATCAGTCTCAGCAATCTCTCCGTAGTCACATTGCCTTCTCCTCTTCTCTTTATGTAAAATCTCCCTTTGCCTCCACTAAAAAGGACATCTGTGATCACATTAGGGCCCACCCATATAATCCAGAATGATTTCCCCATCTCAAGATCTTGAATTCTAATCACATCTGCAAAGACCAACTTTAGCTATCTGAGGTAACATTCACATGGGTATCTGTTGGTTTATAGTTTCCTTAGAAGCTTCCCAGGTGTAATCTGATTGGCCTCCATACATGGAGGATAGGGAGAAACCACAGAAAGAAACAGACCACTCCAGACTGGTAGGTAGCAGGGAGCTTACATATGAAGCTTGTCTTGGTGGCAAGACAAGCAAGACAAGACAAATAGATCTCTGCACCTGCCTGCGGAATCTTAAAAGTTTATATAGAGGCCTTAACTGGGTTCAGTCACATACACTATCCAGATGGTCTCAACACCACATTACTATCTCAAGGCTATGTTCTTGGGGGAGCTTCTGGGAGCCGAGAAGGTAAGTGGAACCTGTATTACAAGGACAGAGGAGGGGATAAGGAGTCTCCATTTGCTTAGATCTAGCTCATAGCTCAATCAGCAGTCACACTGATAACCTTGCAACCATATATTTTGAGATGTCATTTCTTAGCCTACCACAGTCCCTTATAAGGTTTTCTCACACTATGAATTCTAAGATTATAATAAGACTCAGTACACTTATAAAAATATCCTCAAAATGGGTATTAAGTAGCCTAAATAATGGTATATTTCAGCATTGAGTTTCACTAAGTTCAAGATAATCATTATTCCTTTTCATTATTTTTCTTTATCCTTATTTTAAGCTAATTAAAATTTCTGGTACTATTTGAACATAATTAATATAACATAGATTAATCTTATCATTTTATATTCCAACAGTTCTATTATATCAACACAACTGGTATTATCTTTATATTATAGAACAGAAAACTGGCCTTTAACAAAGGAGTGCCTTCCTCAAAATCAAAACTTTGAGCAGAGCAATGAGTGCAAAGTCTTTTGACATCTAAGCAAGTAGTTTTTACATTTCATCATAGTGACAAATTGCCTTCCTAGAAAGAGCTTGTCTTTCTCTTTAAGATTTTATTTTTATTTATTTATTTGAGAGAGTGAGAGCACGTGAACATGTGCAAGTGGGGGAGGGACAGAGAGAGAGGAAGAGAATCCCAAGCCGACTCCATCATGACTGCAGAGCCCAACACAGGGCTGGGTCTCACGACTTTGAGATCCATAACCTGAGCCAAAACCAAGCATTGGACGCTTAAGCAACTAAGCCACCCAGGTGTCCCTTCTGTTTGTTTGTTCTAAATCTTTTTTTTAACAGCTTTTAGGAAAAAAGAAAAAAGAAAAATCTTAGAAAATGCTTTAGTGATGAAATCAGTCATTGTATGTATGTATGTATTTATTGTCTTCGTATTTTAGATAAGGTAAATATTGCTTTGTGTGGGGAAAAAGTAAAGAATAAGAAGGGAATGGTGTAAGGCTTTTTTTTCCTTTTTTGCTTTATTGTTCAATACCTATAGTTTTTAGAAAATACAGATTTCCTCTAGCATAACTGCTATGGAGTTATCTTTGCAAAAATCAGGCTAATGTTAGTTTTTCGAGCTGCCCATGTACAACATAAGCATGAAAACACTGACAAATGTTGCCTGGCAAGGTTGAAAACCTGAAGTGAAATATTGGCAATCACAGAAGGATGGATGGCAAGAAATAGCTGACAAAAAGAGATAGGGCCTATTCATTGAGTAGAAATTGGCAGCCAGGCTGAGAGAGGGTCAAGTCATCATTATGTTAGTCAAAATTGTGTTTCCTTTATTTCACCTGTTCTCCCACTGTCTTGTAATATTTGCACAAGTTAGAACACACACAGCCATTTTGGAATCAATTATTCTCAAAGTGTTTTTAAAAAATTCTTCCTTGTCACAAGAATGTGCTCCTACCATGAAAATTCCCTGCGGACTGCCTTTAGTAAATTCTTCATCCAAAAAAGGGAGAAGGGAAAGATTAAATAATGAAAGTCCTTATTATGAATTTAAAAAAATATAATGTAGATTGAAGATATAGACAAATCTAGTGGAATTGCAGTAAAAGAAAAATAAGCACATTGTGAGGTTCAGCCCATTTACCGTTTATGTGAGGAAAGTGGAATTTTCTCTACCTATTTTCGAGAAATAACATGAGATTGGCAAAGAACAATAACATGAGGCAAAACAAGAAAATAATTGTCCCAGATATTTTTGGGATATCCCTACATCATGTATTGACTGCTAAGTGACTTTATATTTTAAAATCTATCTAAGGACCAAGAGAGAACTAGAATAACATATGAGCACTCTGGTGAGAAAGGGGTTCTATAAATGCAAAGAATAAAAATTCATTAGATTTATAAGTGCTCTTTCAGATAAAAAAGCCTCTAAGTCAGTTGAATATTTCCTCTCAGGAATATCATAAACATTAAATGTCAGCAAGTGTGGTTCCTAAAATGGTCAAGCAAAGTACATTATTCATAAAAATGAGGCAGACATGATTTGTATAGATGCTGTAGTTTTTCTTTTTTTTTTTTTTTTTAAAGATTTTATTTATTTGACAGAGAGAGAGAACACAAGCAGGCAGAGCTGCAGGCAGAGGGAGAGGGAGAAGCAGGATCCCCACTGAGCAGAGAGCCCAAAGTGGGGCTCGATCCCAGGGCTCTGGGATCATGAACTGAGCTGAAGGCAGAAGCTGAACCAACTGAGCTCCCCAGGTACCTCAATGTGGTATTTTTTCTTAAAACCACACACAAATAAGCATATACACAAACCCCACTACCACATCACCTCCCACTTCATTATTGTGTCTCTATCTATCATCTATCTATCTTTCTATCTATCTATCATCTATCCATCTTCTATTTAGCTAGCTAGCTAGCTATATTTATTTTAAATGACCTCTGTGGCAAGATCTGAGAATAGTGGCCCAGAGCCCAAGGTACCTAGTCTGTGAACCTACAATGAAAAATCCAGTTTCATAAGATGGCTGAAGGTAATGGGAACTCTTTGAGGGGTAAATTTCAATGGGTTAGACTGTTGGTCTAAAATACAGAGTCAACTAGCTTTGTTTCATAAAAACAACTGGAATTTCAGTAGCTCAAAATGATATGGTTTATTCTTGATCTTGGCTACATGTTGTGTGGATCCGTGTGTCTCTCACCTCCTAGTGGATCATACTCTTTTCAGGGTGATGATGGAAGCCAAAATGAACATGCCTAACCAAGTGAGCACATCTAATTGTGCCAAATCTCTTACCAGAAAATCTGCTAACAATAAAAATTGACCAAAGTGTGTCATGTTACCAAGCTGAACATTAGTTAAGTGAGGATACACTTGCCCGGAAGTGAAAGACACTATTTCTGAATAATCCAAATCACTACAAATAGAAACACTCACCTTTGCCTTGTGAATAAACAGCACGGAGAACAGTTCTAGTTGGTGCCTAATGTGATTTCCCAGATGACGTTGGTTCTGGGGGAAGCCAGCGCACAGCAACGGACACTTCCCAGCTGTCTTTGCAACCTCAGTTGCCTCTGTCTGCTGTGACCAGGGAAGGGAAATATCATTGGTTTCTACGGGATGTAAAGAAAGAAAGTGTCCTAAAGTGGAAAGAGTTTGGGCTATGCCATCAGACATCCATGGGCTAAATTCTGGTTCTGATAATTACCACCTCTATCACCTGGAAAGATTATTACTTGCGAGTTTCTTTTCCTAAACTCAAGCTGTGAGAACAAATTTATCTCATAGGTGATATGTCTAGTGATGTGGGAAACAAAGGCAGAAGAAAAATTATTAAATTCCTTTACTACCTGTAGCCCATTGACAAGTCCTTGAAACAGGCACAGTGATATTCTTCTAGGGACTCAATGTTAATACTTTGCTAAGGGCAAAAGCAACCCTAGCCTGACCATCCCCTAATCCCCCTACCAGAGTCCTATAAGTCTACTTTAATGTATAAAAATTTCTTTGGAAACTTCCTTTGTCTCTAAACCCCCCAAGATATGTTTTGGCAATCCTCCAAGCATATGGCCCTCTGATATACATCTGAAGGGTTTCATGACTAAAGTTTTATTAGATGGTAATAAATGACCTTTTCCCAAAAACAGCTAGCCCCCTTAAGGTCCTGAAAACCTTGCTTCCAAAATTCCTCAGAGACTTATGCTATCCCTAATCCCCTCCCAACTTGAAAGTGTATAATGGGCCACTCCTCATGACGCCAGTGCAGCTCTTTATGCCCTTGGGTCCTGTCCCAATGCTTTAATAAAATCACCTTTTTGCATCAAAGACATCTCAAGAATTCTTTCTTCGCCGTCAGCTTTGAACCCTAACATCATCTTTCCTACCTCATCTAGCATAGTACCTAGCCCAGAGTATGTGCTCAATAAACACGAGTCTCTTCTCCCCTGAGGACAAAATGGGGCTTCAGAAAGAGTAAGTAGAATAAGTAATGTCAACTTCTGTTGAGACAGCCATTTGTCTCTGTATTATTGCCTTGCTTGGCACTTAACTTGGGTACTATATTTTATTTTTAATGTGTTTCTGTCTCTGCAATTACATTAAATTTTTTTTTTTTTGAGGAAAGGGTCATACTGAATGTTCTGTGTCTTACACAGTACCTAGCACAGTGTTACCCTTGTGAGGCAGTGTCAGGAGAGGGAAGAAACTTGCCTTTGGAATTAAGAGATGTCTATGCTAGTCTTGAACCTTCCACCTTGAGCTGGCACTTTCTTTCTCTGGCTTTCTGTTTCCCATCTCCAAAACGGAAATTGGACTCCAGCCTTTAGAACTATGTCTGACATGTGCTTAATGAAAATAGATACATGAATAAACCTTATTCATTCCAAGAGATTCTAAAGTCCTATAGTAGAGTTGACTTAAGGCAGAGGAATAAGTGGTTGAAATTTTTTAAATAAAATGAATTAAACACATTTCTAGCAAGACATTATCAGATTTCATATCTTTCCTTCTCAGAAAAATAGTAATTTGAAACAAATGAAATCCTGGGAAAAAAAGCATTGGCTATGTGTAAAAGATAAATGTAACTATATTTTCCTTTTGAAGTAACTTATGATTTCTATTTAGCCATAACAACAGAATCTATTCAAGAAACATCTTTCTAAGTTCATCATGTTGACTAAAACCCTAACTATAGTACACAATTTAGCACATCTAGTCTGCCCTGATGACTTAAAACTTTTATATGATATGGACCTGTTGGATACTGACTAACTTTCATGGGTTTCCTATTGACTCTCAAGGTCAAAAATTTCTGAATCAACCAAAAATGTATTTACCACCTAAATATAGGAATGTTCTTTGACGGGTTTTTCCTCCAAACAGATTGTTTATAAACCTAGTTTTGCTATAAAAACTTGAAAGAAATATATCTGAACTTCTTGGTCTATTAAAGGAGCAGGAGGAATGTTTGAAACTAGACCATTGTGCTTTCTTATGGAATTCCTGGAAGATGATTTATGGAGTGTTAGTCAGTGTTGCTGGTTTTATCATTCCCCTGACACCTATTTACCCTGGGAGACATTTCTTTCACTACCCATAAGAAACTGTGAAGACTTTGGAGAGATAAGGAAGAATGGAATATCTCTGCACGCTCTCTCTCTCTCTCCTTGCTGTCTTGAGAAGACAGTCCAGCCATTTCTTTGAGACCCATGGCACATTTTTTGGTTGTCCTAAGCAGAATGTTTCAGCCAGTCTTGCATGATAATAGAACCTGGGATCTGGCGTCCGAGATGCCTGTGTTTAAATCCTGATTCCACCATTTGGGCAGCTTACTTAACCTTTTTGTGGCTCCATTTTCTCACCTGTAAAATGGATATTAGAATTGCTCTTGTTGTGAAGATTAAATGAGTTATTTTATATACAGGGTTTACAGTGGTGTCTGACACAAGTAAGTACTACATAATTACTTGCTATCATTATTATGTCAATAGACTCTTTCCTGGTTTATTGTTCCATTCTGGTTGTTTGAGTCCAGTTACTACTATGGTTACAAGTTTGTCAATGTCTTTCATTTTGCCTTTTCACCTTCCATTCATTTTTAGAAACAGTCATTCAAAATTCGGGGAAAAAACAATAAGCTCTTTAATAAAAGCAGTTCATCAGGCAGGGGGAAATTTCTAAGCTATTTAGAATGGTTACTCTCTTTC
The DNA here is from genome assembly GCF_010015895.1 of Lontra canadensis. Taxonomy (NCBI): domain Eukaryota; kingdom Metazoa; phylum Chordata; class Mammalia; order Carnivora; family Mustelidae; genus Lontra; species Lontra canadensis. The sequence continues at coordinate 14,478,722 of NW_022631021.1, read as the reverse complement.
TCCAGTGTTGGTGTTTTTTATGTTTTCCTTTGGGCAGCAAACTCATTTTGAAATTGTAAAGAGTTATAAAGCTTTGGTCTTGCATCAGAATGATTTTTGATGCATCCAATTTGCATGTTGAAAGTCATCTTTCCAGAAACACAAAGCCATCAGTTGGGGAAAATAATCACTTCTCCAATTCAGTGTCAGTAAAGAATTTCCTGCAGCAGAAATGAAAGACAAGCTTAGAGGATGCATCTGATAAGAAACTAAAGATGATCAGATTTTATTTATAATGGAATTCACAATGCATTAGGCACCTTTGGGCATCATCGTGTTCTTTTCATTAGTTTTCTCGTATGTGTTCTGTTGTCCTTCGTTAAGATGTCTCATCTCTCTCTTTCTGGAGAATCAGGAATTTAAGCTTTCAGGGCACCATCGAAGCCACCTATTGTACAGATTCTTTGTATTGCTGCAGTAGGAGGACAGATTAGAAAAGGAGAGAGAGATGTAACATTTAAAAAAAAATTGGAGTGTTGTAAATTGGGTGAAATATTTGCCTTTAAAAGTTAATGTCTTTGGGGCACCTGGGTGGCTCAGTGGGTTAAAGCCTCTGCCTTCAGCTCAGGTCATGATCCCAGAGTCCTGGGATCAAGCCCCATATCGGGTTCTTTGCTCAGCAGGGAGCCTGCTTCCTCCTCTCTTTCTCTGCCTGCCTCTCTGCCTACTTGTGATCTCTGTCAAATAAATAAATAAAATCTTTAAAAAAAAAAGAGTTAATGTCTTTGAGGGCAAACGACTTATTTGACAAGTGTCCTAGACAGCTTTTTAAAGCAGAATACGGATTACTTGGACATTTTGCCAAAAAGAACAGTTCACCTCCCTTGCCAAAAATAAAACACACAAAAAAACACACAAACACACTCTTTGGAGACAATTCATGTTCCTAAAATATCTATTAAAAGGCCACCTGTGATCTTTGATATTATGTGGTGGAGATACTTAATGTCCATTAAAAAACTTTCAGTTTGGCATCTGTGTTTGAAAACAAAGTCTAAATGGGGGTGGAAGGGAGGGCTGTTGGAGATCAAGAGCAGATGGACTGCTTTTTAGGACACTCCAGGGTTTAAAGACTATTAAAATAAAGCCAGGTTGAAAACAAAACAGAACACAAATAGTGTCCCCACAAGTCTGATGGAATGCAAAAATGTTCCTGTCTTATATTCACTGATTTTCCTTAAATTTAGAATGGAAACAGAAAAATTGGAGACACAGTCTTACTGCTCTTGGGTCCAATTCATGTGACCTTTTCACATCTCTATGAATGTAAATGCAGAAGGTGAGAAGAGCAAGCATCTCTTCTTGAGTAACATTTAAAAATACCTGCCTCTTTCCCTTAATTTTCGCAGCCAGATCCTAATCAACTTTCTTCGGGGCTCTGGTAAAGCTCCTGTGTCAGCCTTCCTGCATGTCCTTTCTCTTGCAGCAGCAGAAATAATTCTTCTCTCTTAAGGGTCATTTTGACTCTGTCATTCCCCTTTATTTGAGTCCAAATTTGCCTCTCAATTGCATTTTTTTTGGTCAGGGGGAAAGACTTTCAGGCGTTTTTTTTTTTTTTTTAAGATTTTATTTATTTATTTGACAGAGAGAGAGAAATCACAAGTAGGCAGAGAGACAGGCAGAGAGAGAGGGAGAAGCAGGCTCTCTGCTGAGCAGAGAGCCGGATTCGGGGCTCAATCCCAGGACCCTGAGACCATGACCCGAGCCGAAGGCAGAGGCTTAACCCACTGAGCCACCCAGGTGCCCCATCAGGCTTATTTTAAAAACTTAAAAAATACAATAAACCATGAAAGACAAAACTAGAGCATGCTACAAATTCCCCATAATCCCTAAACTAACCCTAATATTGGTGTGTGTGTCTGTGTGTGTGTTCTACCTATTTCTGTGTAACAACAACAAAAACCTAAAATGTGGTGGCTTGACAAACAGTTGCTTTATCATATTTCACCACTTTCTGGGTCAGGAATTTGGGCAGATCGTGGCTGGGTGATTCTGCTCCATGTAGTGTTGACTGATGTCACTTGGTAGTACTTAACTAGGCTCATCTGGAGTGTCCAAGACCATTTCACTCACATGGCTGGTGTTTGACCATGACGTGTCCACTGGACTCTTTCCCTTGCCAAATAGTCTAAGGGTCTCCACTTGGTCTGTCCAGCAGGTACCTGGAGTTCGTACATGGTGGCTCAATGGTCCAAGGGCAAATTCCTAGAGGTAGGAAGTAGAATCTGTCCTAGGGGGTGAAGAAACTAAAATATCATTTATGCTGTATTGTATTGTATGTATTGTATAAGGAGCCATAGAGTCTGCCTAGATTCTCAGGGAAGAGTGTCAAAGAATTTGTAACCATTTTTATCGTGCTATAGTCTATCCCTTGGTCACAAATTACATACATTCCTCTCATCGGCAAAATACTTCCATCAAAGGTCACAAAATTTCATCCCATTACATGAGGGCTTGTCAAACTATGGCCCACCACCTAGTTTCATAAATAAAGTTTCATTGGAACACAGCAATGCCCATTAATTTGTATATTGCCTATGGCTACTTTCATGTTACAATAGCGGCTTTGAGTACTTGTGGCAGAGAACTTATCACTTGTAAGCCTAAAATATTTACTATCTGGCCAATCCTTCCTTTCAGCTTAAAGTCCTAGATTCTATCCTCTAAATTAGGACAAGGTACAGATGATGCTCTTTAAGTGCATTTCCTCAAGTATAGTGAATTTCTATCTGATGACCCATGATCAACTCAAGAGATATGTTAGCTCCCCCACTGTGTATATTCTCAATACACAATGGTGGGCCAGAGATAGGGTAAGCCAGTAGACAGTCCCATTCAAGAAGGAAGGAGAGGCACATAGCAGTCACTATTTCATCACAATTTTAAAATCCAGCGCCATATTTTTCTCAGTTCCTAGATTATGGTCCAGTCTTGCTCTCTAAGGAAGGCTTTTCCATGGCTCTTGGCTCTAGCTTCTGGGTTTTTGGTTCTGCCAAAATTATTCTCCCTGTTCTATGTAGCCCATGTTTGATGTTGAGAAGTTTTGTACCTGCTTCTTGGCTAAGGAGGTTGGAATCCAAAGGTGTTTTTTGTTTTTTTTTTTTTTAAAGGTGTTTTTTCATTTTGAACTGCTTCTGTTCTTTTCATTCCAAGCTTATAAAATCTTTTATAAACTTTTTGGATTTCTTAGGTATTAATTTATAATAAACTACTTTAGACAAAAGCCACACTTGTTTCTTAGGCCTTTCTCTACCTATAGCTCCCTGTGAGGTTGCTATGGGAGAATGCCCTTAGGATTCTAAAAAGCCCTAATGCTTAACTGAAAAGGTCTATGAAGCATACCCTTTAGATTCTTAGAAGTTCTCCTAGGCACACTCTTAAATATTTCTGAGGTCTTAACAAATGATCTTGTAGCCATGCCTTGAAATCCTTACCCTGAAGTCTTGATTTACTGATGACACCCTGGGTTTGATCTCTGCCTTGAAGCTATTTCCTTGGGAAGATTTTGCTGGGAGAGACTGAAACAATTTTTATTTTCAAACCAAGCAAGTTCCGGTTTCCTCATATTTTCTCTAACTTCTCCTTGAATACTCAAGAGATCTTTTAAAAGTTAATCCTACCTTTTCTAGTATGTTGTCTTAGGCATCTAGAAACAAGATGGTACTCTCTACATTCTGTCCAGTAATCTCCCTGCCAGAGCCATGAGTTCATTAGATACTCTTTCCGTTTCCCATGTGACCACAGGTTCTAGCATTGCCAGACTTTCTATCACCACATATTATCTTCCCCACTTCCTTCAAACTCTTACCAATGGTCTTCCCAGACTCTTTTTGAACTTCTGTTTATAGCCTAATCCCAGAGCCAATGGCCCATATTTTACATTCGTATGAGGCAGCATTCCATTTCCTGGTATTAATTCTTGCATATCTTCTGTATTTAATGCATAATCACTGACATCATTCCCTTATACTTATATCCTCCCACAATTTGATAAACTCTCTCAACTGCATACATCCACAATTTTAAAATGACTCTTTCTTATTTTCTCCCCTTGGTCTTCTGCTACAATGACCATGTCTTTGGAATATTCTGATTAAGTTAAGATTTATGTGTTAAAGAATCCCTAAGTCAAATAAAATTGTTTACACCCAAATTATTTCCTAGGATTGCTTTCTTCAATCTCTTTTAATGCCACAACTTGACAGGAAAAACTTGAAAGAGAAAAACAAAAGGAAATTAAATATAGTACCAGAGAAAGGTCACAAACAACTACTTCTTTACCTCTGGTCTAGTTTATGTAATACTTTAAAAAGTGCTTGGTACTTAAATATATCATTATAAATAACCATCACACAGATTTTTGCCTTTTTTAAATTTTAATTTCAATTTTTTTGGTTCTCCAGTCTCTACACATCTTCCAACCAAATAGACAGACAAGACTGAGAGATTAGCAGGTAAATGTGGATTGACTGTCCAAACTACAGTTGTTTCTGGGCTGCAGATACTGTTTGATGTCAACAAGTTTTGTGTTAACTTAATTAACTGCCACCATTTTTCTTAAGCTTTTTAGGGTGGTGTTTCTTGGGGAGGGTTTAGGATGGAAATGGTAGGGAGAAAAGAATTAGAAAGAATTAGGAGTATATATCAGAAAAAAATATCATCTAGAAAGCTTTTCCCAAAATATATATACCTAGACATCTTGAAAGGAATCACTAGATTAGAGTTATTGTTTTATCCCTTTGTAGTTTGATACACAGAGTAGCATCTTCTTCAATAATTGGACTTCTAATTCTACATTATCAGACAATTCTACCTGCTTCAAAACTTTCTCAGCTCATGGTTGGACACTGGATTTGTGGTCAGAAGAACTTTCTAGTACAGAACTTTGAACAAGTTACTTCCACTTCTTTGGGGGCCCTCATTTAGTACCCATCCTTCTTACCTTACAGAGGAATTTCAAATACCGTAACGGATATAAGGTATCTGAAAACTCTAGAGTCCTGAGGGTTCTTTCAAAGGGACTTTGAAAGGCTTTCCTATGGAAGAATTGTCCATGTTGCCTGTGTTCCTACAGGTATAGACAATTTCAAACAAAACTATATCCATTTTACTGTCAGCTGCAGCCCCAAGTGCGAGTGGCCAGCTACTCCATATTTGAGAGTGAGATATTAAACTATCATGAAAGACTTCTAAGGACGTGTTCGAAGTCCAGTCAGGCAACTGTTAACTCCTTTTTCTTGTCAAGGGTATAGAAAGGTTGAGTTGGAGTGTTAAGATGATTTTTTGGAGGAGACTTTCAGGTGTTTTGAGTCACCACTCCCTTAGTGACATGGGATGGGGTAAAGAGGGTGCTTTTCTCTCTTCTCAAGTCTAGGAAGAGGTGCTTCAATGGACCCCTGTGGAGAACAAGACATGCTTCTCTTATCTGTTTATTTCTAAAAAACATCTCCCAGCTGAAGATTAGGGCCACCTGGCTGTGACTGTGCAGCGAAGAGAGGTAGCTACAGTGGCAGTAACCTGCTCAGAAACTGGAAGTTTAATACTGTTTGACCAGACCGTTGTGCTTGTTCATCCAGTGTTTGACTAGCTAAGGGTACAGGAATCTTTCTTCTGAACTGGCTGAGGTCACAATTTGAGGGGTCAGAAGAAGGTGATATTGGGTCTTGCCTAAGACAGTCATAAGAGATGGGGCGCCTGGGTGGCTCAGTGGGTTAAGCCTCTGCCTTCGGCTCAGGTCAAGATCTCAGAGTCCTGGGATCGAGCCCCGCATCGGGCTCTCTGCTCAGCGGGGAGCCTGCTTCCTCCTCTCTCTCTGCCTGCCTCTCTGCCTGCTTGTGATCTCTGTCTGTCAAATAAATAAATTAAATCTTTAAAAAAAAAAAAAAGACAGTCATAAGAGAAGGATACCGGGTATTCTTGCATAGAGGCTGAGAGGAGAGTAGAAGTACACAGCTTTCACTGTGTCAAGGGAATGTCCAGTGATAATAGAATGCAAAGCAACTTCAAAGAATATACAAAGTGTGTTATGACAGAAAAGCCCAGATTCAAACATCTGCCAAAGCTCAACAGCACTAAAATTATACTACTATAACTTCGAGAGGTAGCCTACTGAGTGGCTGGGAGAAGTACCATGTGGGAAAAGAGAGAACATGATGACCATATCATCCACCTTTGGCACTGCAGGCTGCTAGCCCAAAGCAGGATAAATTGTAGCAGGGGTTGGAGGGAGTGGAGGAAAAAAACTTCAAATCTAGATGAAGTTGTTAAGTTTGTTTTTACTAAATGAATGTATATATATTCATATTATAATATATCACCACCCATAACATTAATATAATCTGATATATAAAGTATATCTCATATATGTAGACAAAGGTTGTGAGGATTTACCAAGTGTTTATAGGGGCAGAAAAAGGAAAGTAGCAGCCATTCAGAGTAGGCTTAAATGAGCAGTGGGAGGAAAGAATAGTTATTTCCTGTTGATTCTTAGAAGTTTTACTTGTTCTACATAATGACTGTGCATAAGATAGTATTAGGACTTGAGGATGGAAGCTGTAGGGCTTATTACTAAGAAGATCTGTAACACTGAGAACTGTCCACAAAGGTTTTCCAATGGAAAAGCTTTCTTTGACACTTATAAAATTTGATGATGACTACAAAATTAGGTCTAAAGAAAATGCTGTAAGTTTGTTCACTAATAGTGTTTATCAGCTCTCTCTCCCCTCACCTTATTTGTAAGTGCCATTGGCTGAGGCTTAATGTAAAGTGCCACATTATTCCACACTATTTTATGGTCCCACCTCCACAGATGACATATTGATTTATCTACTAAAGTGTTTTTCTAGTTTTCACATATGTGGGCAAAAGTTGAAAACGGTCTCTCATTTCAGAAAACCTACCAATTCTTTTAGGGAGTGAAATCATCCATGGATAATGAGGGCAGAACCTTCTCCCATGCTATGGACTACATTTCAATTCCCAGCGATCATCTGATTAATCCTCAACTAACACGTGTGGACAGTGAACATGATAGTTTTCTCACATGGCTCAACTTCCCAGAGTAGGTCAAGGTAATGGTCCCATATTCATCAGGACAGAAACTGATAACAAATTCTGTAGGAAATATCTTTCAGAGACTATGAGAAGTCTCTTATTTTGAAAAGCTCTTCTCTGTTGCTGTTTCCAGACACTGAATACTGCAAAACGTTTTCTAACTGAATTCAGCTGATTACTTGTTAAAGAAACAAACAAAAAAAGTCCAGGAGTAGAAAAAGAGATGTAGAATTATTTTCCCTTTTTTTTTTTTTTGGATGATCCTGAGCTTTCTGGAAACGGTCTTGGGGCTTTTCCTTTAATTACATGCCAGCTTTCCTCAAATGAAGAAGTTGTGCTGATGTTAAAAATCAATATGGACACCACACTTCTCTGTAGAGCCTCCTTAGCCCCTGGTGTTTCAGTTTATAATTTGGTCTTTCTTTCTTTAAAGGAACTGAAGGCAAATGATTCCTTAGTTTTAAAATAATCTTGTCTTACTAGTTTTCTTCCAAAAATGAACATAATTTGACCAATTCTCTAACTTTATAGTCTTCAATAAAAAAGTCCACACAGGTAGAGGGATTTTTAGAGCATCTGCCCAACCCAATGCCCTCTGACAGCTGCACTATCACCACACACCTACAATGTTTATACACCACTCTTGCCCTTGGGCCATAGCAGACAGGACTGGGGTAAACTTCTAAGCCCAGTAAATTTAGTTTTTTTTACTGGAAATTTGGAATTGGACTTCAGAAATGCTAGTTAATTTCTTCAGTTGTCTTGCCCAAGGTGACATGAATTTCCAAACAGATGCTGCTTGTTTGGGGTGGCCATTTTGAGTCCTACTGATTTTCAGAGAAAAGAAAAACTAAGCCAACATCTAAGAGATAAAGACATGAGACCACATGAATAGAGAGAGTGAGAGCAAGAGAAAGTGAGAGAGAAGCTACAGGACAGTTGTCTTAATGGGATTCCTCTTCCTGGTCCCGGTGTTTTGTGATACCAACAACGGGCCTTTGATTCCATGGCACACCACAATGGGCTCATGATATTTTTGTTCTTTTTGCTCATTGGACTGACTGGGTTTCTATTATTTGCAACCAAAAACTATAAATTTACTGAGATACCCAATTACAAAATCAAATTTTGACAATGGAAGCCAAGTAATTAGTTGTAATTATTTGGCTTCCATAGTCAGTAAATGGTCACTTAGAGATGTGCTTCTGAGGCCAAATTGGTAATCTCAAAGAATGTACTGTTTATATTCTCCAAATTTCCATTGTTGTTTATACCTTTGTCTCGAAACCTCTGTAGAGAACACTCACTTATTATTGCAGGAAAAATGACCTTCTCAAAAATGTCTTTAGCCAGTATTGATATCTATCGCTGGCACCAGGGCTCCTCTAGACTGTCTTCTCCTGTCATCACCAAATGTCAGAAAGGGAAAGTTTTAAATCCTACATCTTCTACTTATTACTGTGTGATCTGTGGTAAATTATTTAACCTAAGATTCAATTCCTGATATGTAAGATAAAAGTGAGATATTAACATCGACTCTAGATTAATCAAGTTTGAAAAGAAAATCCCTCATTGCAGTAAAAACAACTCTGGATTATCTAGAAACATGTTACTTGGTTTGTAGAGTGAGCCCATGATTGCTGCTACTGATGTGCAATTTCCCTTTCTTCCTTTAAAATATAAGGTATTTGTATAAACACAGAGAACATACTGACGGTTGCTGGGGTGTGGGGGTGGGATGCACAAAATGGGTGAAAAGAAAATGGAACAGGCTTCCAGTTATGGAGTGGGTAAGTCATGAGGATAAAAGGTACAGCATAGGGAATATAGTCAATGATATTGTAATGGCATTGTATCAAGACAGAGGGTAGCTACACTTGCAAAGAGTACTGCATAATATATAGAGATTCGAGTCACTATATTATACATTTGAAACTAATGTAATATTGTATGTCAACCATACTCAGATAAAGACAATTTTTTTTTAAAGATTTTATTTATTTATTCAACAGAGAGAGAGCACAAGTAGGCAGAGAGGCAGGTGGAGAGAGAGAGGAGGAAGCAGGCTCCCCACCAAGGAGAGAGCCCAATGCGGGGCTTGATCCCAGGACCCTGGGATCATGACCTGAGCCAAAGGCAGAGGCTTTAACCCTCTGAGCCACCCAGGCGCCCCAGATAAAGACATTTTTCAAAAAAATATAAGGTCTTTGTTGTTAGTGGGCCCATGGTCAGCCAGCTGAATAGCATATTTCCCAGCCCCCCTTCTAATAACCACATTGTTCTCATATCATCCACGCTATACATAGGCACCATCTCAAGGAGTTTACATGTATTATCTCAATTAATACTCATAACAACTCTATGAGATGGGTTAATCTTTATAACAATCCCAGGGGATAAGTACCATTGTTATTCTCATTTTACAGATGAAGAAACTGAGGTCTCGGGCAGTCCAGATATGAGGCAGAACCAGCATTCGAAGCCAGGATCTGTGACTCTAGAACCTGTGTCTTCACCCCTGAGTCATGCTGTCACTGTAGTAAGTTGATTGGGACTTCATAACCTCTGCCTTCCAATTAGACATAGAACAAAATCCAAACCTGCAAGTGAAGAGGAGGAAAAGAATCCGCTAGGTTACTTGAAGATAGAAAATTAGTTAAGTTTCAAAGTTTTTTAAAAAAATAAATAAATAAAAATCCATACAATTCCATCATTTGGTGAAAACCATTGTTCATTCTTAGGAGTCTCCCTTCTGGTCTTTTCTCTACCTTACGTATAGTATGCATACATCTATAAATATAAGGCTTTCATGTTTTCTGTGAGATGCAGCTATTCCCAAGAACCTCCCATAATTTAAAACTTGCATAATTCAAGACTGATACTGACAAAGGATTACACAGAGCACAACATGGTACATCCATGTGGCAGTAAGATATATGCAGTTTAAACTTGCCATGAAATAATGTACTCCTTAAGAAATTTTTAATTTGAGAGAGATTAATATTATTTCAATTTATGTGCATAAACTGATACTTCATTAAAAATGTTACGTGACAGTATTCCAAATTCACTTAATTTACCTCAGAGTAACCTTATGATCACATGGACATCTTGGAATATTATTTTTATTTTTTCTACTTCTTAAATTTGCCTTTACTTTTAATCTTCCCCCTTTATTTTCATTCAATTTATCCATATTCTTCCATTGGTTTGAGTTAAGCTCTTAGTATTTTTTTTTTCCTCTTCTTTCTTAAAATAATAAAAGCACTTACTACCAAGAGTTGTCCTCTAAACACAACATTGGTAGTATCCCCATAGTTTGATTTCTAATATTCTGGTTGTTTCACTTCATAAAGCATTTTGGCAGGGCACTTGGGTGGCTCAGTGGGTCAAGTGTCCAACTCTTGGTTTTGGTTCAGGTCATGGTGTCAGGATCGTGGGATGGAGGCCTCCATTGGGCTCCACACTCAGCATGGAGTCTAATTGAGATTCTTTCCTCCTTTGTCTCCCTTCTTCCTCTTTGCTTCTCCCCCTGCTCACACAGTCTCACTCTCTAAAATAAATAAATAAAATCTTAAAAAAAAGTAAGGGATTTGGGGAGGGGGGAGGAAAGACATCATTTTCCCAAAGTATGTTATTGCAGTTTGGGATAGTACTATCCCCTAAGCTATTCCTTTGTGGTGTTGGACAGTGCTCAATGGTTACATTAAGTTTGGACTCAGGAGACAAGTGTTTAGAGACAAGCTCAGAATTTTCTACCTTTACTACATTTCTGTTTTTGTTATGTACATGTTCATCTTTTCTGGTATTTTAGCAAGCAAAACTATATCTTCAAATCATTTTTTTTTTTTTTTTACTCTGCTAGTCCCACCCATTAAATATCAACAGTGGGCTCCAATACTGTGAGAAACAAAAATGTACTTCCCAGGGACTGTGCCACAGTTTTGAAAACCAACTGCAGTAGTGTATTATGGCTAATTAAGAGTAATGTTCAAGGTGAGGTTGAAGAGTTGGTCTGGGTTGGGTCGTCCAGGAAGAATATAACCCAGTGGGACAGTTAAAGCAGTGCCAGTGTCTTCCTTTAAGATCTGGTAGATTTTTGAATTAACTTTCAACCTTTATCTTTTTTGCCTTTTGGTTTTGCTTTGTTTTATGACTATTTTTAATAAATAGCATGTTTTTTTCTGAATAATTTTTAGATCTAATTTAAGAGACATTACCTACCACTTGGTCTCTTGATTACAAAGCTCTACTATAATCCCACAAACCAGAGCAGTGAAAGCAAAAAGTAGTTGCTCAAAAGAATATCTAATAAGTGAATAAACTATTTCCTTTCCTTTAATCTTCTTTAACATTTTGGGAATTGTATATCTTTTTAAAAATTTGTATGTAATTATTTTTAAGTTTTTCTGAAGCAAAAACATTTTCTATAATTTTAAAAATCAAGAATGAAAAGGTGTGTTTTGAAACCTCCATTTAAGGAGATTTCTGTTCTGCCAGGGCACCTGGGTGGCTCAGTTGGTTAAGTGTCAGACACTTGATTTTTGGCTCAGGTCATGATCTCAGAGTCCTGGGATTGAGCCCCACCTCTGGCTCCTCACTCAGCGGGGAGTTTGCTTGAGGATTTTCTCTCTCCCTCTCCCTTTGCCCCATCCCCTCCTTGGTCTCTCTCTAAAATAAATAAAGAAATCTTAAAAAAAAAAAAGAGAGAGAGAGAGAGATTTCTAGTATTTCCTCATTGCCAATCAGTCTTTGTTAATAAAATCTTAAATTTATTATTTTGTATTTTTTTTATTTAAAGTAGGTTTCACTCCCAATGTGGGGCTTGAACTCATAACCCTGAGATCAAGAGTCATATACTCTACTGACCACGACAACCAGGGGCCCCTAAAATCTTGAATTTAGATCTATATTATTACTAAGACTTTTTTCCACTAAGATACCTTCTCTTTTTGACATTTGCCTCTAGTTTTGTAACCAGATTTACAATTATTTAAATATCACACTTTAATTGGTCTCTATGTTCACTGCCTATTTGTTTATGCTGACTTTCCTGTTCTTGAGATGTTAATTTTTTTTCTCACTGTCTTCCAATAATTTTTTCAAGAGGGATACAAGGGCAGTATCTTTCTAGAGACTTTGATCACCTTTAGTGAAAGACCATTCAGATAAGTATTGAAATCTGGGTGGCAACACCAGAAAAATTAGCTCCCAAATTACTGAGTATTGATTAAACACTATTCTGAGTGTGTCTGTGAAGGTGTTTCTGGATAAGAAGAACATTTATATTGATAGATTGAGTAGAGCACATAGTTTTCTCCAATGTGGATAGGCTTCATCCAATTTGTTGAAGTCCTGAACGGAACAAAAGGCAGAGTAGGATAGACTTTGCTCTCTTTGCCTGACTGTCTTGTAGATAGGACGTTGGTCTTTTCCTGCCTTCAGACTTCAACTTCGTCTGGAACCATTGGCTCTCCTAATTCTCAGGTCTTGGGACTTGGACTGGAATTAAATCATTGGCTTTGTAGACCTCCATCTTGTTCACTGCAGATCCTGAGACTCGTCGGTCGGCTTCTATGCTCATGCCAGCCAATTATTTATTATCTATATTTCTATCTATCTATCTATCTATCAAGGATGAGTTCAAGGATTTGAATTTGGTGAAGATCAATGTCCCAGAGGCTGAGGAGTGGATTATAACAACCTCATAACCTAGTACCATAAGGGGTGTTTGTATAGGTGTCAACGGGTCTGGTGAATAATTCATAGGAATTGTTTCAGTGATGTGAAAAACAAAAACATGGGACCATACTAGAGTCTTTAAGGGTAGGGTCAAACTTTGTTTGTCTTTGAAAATCTCACAGCTCCTGGGTTTAGTGCCTTTTTACTGGTATGTACTCAATAAAGCCTGGTTCCATTGAGACATATCCTTGATGATGGAACATTTCTCTTCCTGTGAAGGTTTTTCAATAACAGTAGAATTGTGTAATAGACAATGAATGAGTGGTAAAGTGCAATGTTCTGGCAAATTAATAAGGTAATTTTATTTATATCAATCTCTTTACTCCAGGATAAACATTTCCTTGAGTGGCAGTGTTTTTATTTTATAACGGGCTTGACTACTAGTAAGAAAGTCACAGCATATAAATGGTACCTTGATGTTAATATTAGGGAAATACATGACATATTTGTCTTTTTTCTCTTCCTTTGATTAAGTAGTATAATCATATTAGCCAAAACCATGAGACTGCTATGAAAAATATTTTAATAAAAATATCCCCACACCAGTGCATCCCTTTGTACATTAAAAACTTGGCACAATGAAGTGGTAATCTTCAGCTCAGCAGGAGGGAGAGAACTGTAACAGGAAGTTCTAGGATTCCTCAACCCCACCTGGGAACAATTAAAATAATAATTGTAATAACAACATAACAAAAACCCAATAATACTTAGCATGTATATGATACCAGACCCAGACATTCTACATAGAAGGAGGGTGGCAATCTAGTTGGAAAGGGGTGAGAAAGCTAGGAGATTTGTCTTGAGGTTGCACTGTATACCATTTCATCTAAGAATGAGAGAATGACAACTATCAAAAATCAGAATTGAGGGGCACCTGGATGCCTCAGCTGGTTAAGTGCCAGCCCTTGGTTTAGGTCATGATCTCAGGGTCCTGGGATCGAGTCCCACATTGGGCTCTTCTCAGCAGGGAGTCTACTCCTCTCTCTCCCTCTCTTTCTGTGCCCTCTCTATCAAATAAATAAATAAATAAAATCTTTAAAAAAAAAGTTAAAATAACCAAAAACCAGAATTGTGTTGGGGCAGGTGCAGAGAGGAAGGATCAGGGGGTGGAATGGTGTTAAGCTGTCTCACTCCCTCTATTCATTCCCGACAAGCTACTTCTTCTCCTTCTTTTTTTTTTTAGATTTTATTTATTTGCCAGAGAGAGAGAGAGCACAAGCAGGCAGAGTGGCAGGCAGAGGCAGAGAGAGAAGCAGGCTCCCTGCAGAGCAAGGAGCCTGATGCAGGACTCAATCCCAGGACCCTAGGATCATGACCTGAGCCAAAGGCAGTGGCTTAACTGACTGAGCCACCCAGGCATCCCGACAAGCTACTTCTTGACACTGGTTGATACACAGAAATTCGCCTTTTCAGAACTCAAGTTTATTCATACCAATATATGTACAATAGACAATCCTTGTGTAGTCTTTGTTCAAAGGAACTATTATTTGTTCTGTAATTTCTGTTTCATGTCATTCTCTCACAAGATGATGCTAACCTGTTTAAAACTGAGATGCCAAAGGAAGGCCTCCATGGAAGTTAATGAGATTCTTTCATGAGGTGCCCTTCATACCACATATGAAATTATCTGGTATCAAGTAACAAATGTTTGGATGACAAGGAGTTAATACTCTTCCATCTACATAGAGTTCAAAGCTTGAGTATTATACCTTGGTAATCAGGGCAGGATGAAGAGGGTCTTGATCTGGTCAAGATAAATGTGTTCTCCCTGCCCCAAGCATTGTATCAATGATAGCTTCACTCTAGAACCTCCTGAACTGGTTTAGAACATTCCCAGTCATCATTCCTAAAAGTGAATAATTATCTACCATGTGCATGAGCTCTTGAGAGCTTTCTTAGCTGTAATTAAGTACACATAAAAGTAGCAATGCTTTCAACTCAAGTTGCATGCTGGTTTGTTTTGTCAAGCATTCAAAAATCTTCTGATTAGTGATCAAAAGTGGATTAACAATTTGAGTCTCTTTCTTCAGGAGTATCACTCTTATTTCTTTGCAGAGTCTCTGAGCCATGCCTCGGGGCACAGGCTCCAAGTTGCTGGCTCCAGCTTAAAACTCCAGATTGAGCGTTCCACATTAAACGTGCATGTTTGTTTTTGGATTCTTGAGCTTTGCCTGGGGCGCCCTCTCTAATTAATGATCCCACAAGTTTAGAAAACCTCTGCCCAATCTTTTCTGATTTGTCAAAGGAAATAGAGAAGGTCTTACTCTGAAAAAGGCTTTTGGTGGTGAGTGTCACATTGTGTGTAGATTATAAGATTTAAATACATTTTCTTTTTTAATGTGGTGGCTTTACCACACTAGAAAGATGGGATGTTTGCATATACCCACCATTCATTCACATTTGGCAGACAGAAACCTTGATGTAGGAAGGGAAAGGATGGCTATTTAATAGTTCTTTTATTTTCCATTCAGATCACACACACTTTTACTGAACGAGGCCTCACAGCACGGCGCCTAATATTACAGCAGTGTTTTCAGGAAGCAATAATTGAATACTCCTCATTAAACTGGTTCATAAAAGAATCCTATTAAAACCAATACAAATAATAAACCTTGAAAATGCTGCTTTACATTCCAAGAGGGTGGTGAAGATATGCTACAGTAACAGTTTTCCTGTTCATAGAGTGATTTTGAAAATCTTGTGTGAATTTTTCCAAACCAGGCAGGCACCTCACTACCGAGTAAAGGACTCAGGGAACATTTTAAGTGTATTTAATCCAAGACTGTGCTTTTTACAGTCAGTCTTCTCCACGAATTTATCCCTAATCCTGACAGGATCCCCAACTGAAAGGCTAATTATCTTTAATCACTTAATTAATAGGTAATTCTTACAAAGAGGCTCAACACCTGAACACGCCAAGTCCTTTTGTATGGACAAATCCAGCGGGTTCGATGTACTAATTTCACTCAGTGTGAATTTGTCCAGATTGTATATTGTTGCGAATAACGGTAAGTGTATCCAATTCGAAAACAATAATGAAAAAGTTATTTTTGTGCTCCCATTTTAATCAGAGTCAGCTGTGGAAAGCCCCAAAGCACAGGGCATATGGCTCACCTCATCACCTCAGATGGTGCCACTGGCCCAGTCTCCCCAGTGTCCACCTTGGCAGCCTTTACTCCTCCGCTTGGCCACCACCCTTCTTTCTTAGTCTTCCAGCTGCGCTGCTGCTAGTTTTCTCTTCTTAGGGTTTTTCTCAACTTTTTCACTCCGTTCCCAGACCTGTCTATATTCTAACTCCTGAAGGAGATAAAAATTCATATGGGCAGGCATTTGGGTCTTAGCAAGGAGTTACTAATGCATTTCTCAGGCACGGATCTCAAAGAGCTGGGTTGGTCCATCTAAGATGTTTATATGCTGTAGTTCAGTGGTTTTTCAGTTTTTCTGATCTGAAAAGTATATAGGACCCATTTAGCTAGACACTTTTTGTTTTACTTTTTATCCTCGGAGCCCTGTCGAGATGGTTGTTATCACCAACGCAATAGTCGTTTAATAGAAAAACTGGAAAGTCTGTAGTATTTCTTCTTGCTCGTTTCCACAAGTGTTGTTCTTTCTAGGGTTCCCCAACCCTCATGCTGGCCCCTGCCACAATGTTTTTTGTTATATGTCATTACACCTTGTAACTTATTATTGTTATATAATACATCTTTTTATTACTCTCAGTCTTTAGATTCTAGGCTGGTGGTTCTCAAACTTCCTGCTTCAGAATAACTGCAGGGCTTTTATAACTCAGAATACTAGACTCCATCGCCCCAGTTTCTGATTTAGTAGATCTGGGGTGGAGCCAGGGAATTTGCATTTCTAACAAGTTCCCCAGGGATTCTGAGGCTGCTGGTCCAGGAGGAGCACTTTGGGAACCACCGCTCTAGAGATAAGAGAAACTAAAGGGGTTAAGTGTTCTAGTTTGAGACTCGGTGATAATGCCTCATTCACCACCTTTCCAGCTGGTAGCCTCTCAGCAGATAAAGCTCCCTAAACTTCAGTTTCTTCTCTGTTAAAAATGAGTTTAACAAAACATTCCTAGCAGGGCTGTTAAAAGGAAGAAATGAGATCATGTTTATTAAGCATTTGAAAGAAAAGTGATTGTGATGGGTGCTTTTGTTGTTATTACTTTTTATTTCTTTCCTGGAACTCAATTTTCAGGACTTCTAATTGAATCATAAAGGATCCTTTAAGCACTCAATTTGGTTAAGGAAAGTGTGTATCTGTATAGAAAATGAGAAAATAAAATCCCTTTGGGAGGACCTTGATAAGATAACGATTCCAAAATTCAACTGGACATGCACAGTAATAGCTAAGAGAGTTTTGAAGGGAGGTTCCTCTTTTGATTAGGGTTTTACCCCACCGGATATCAAAACATATTGTAAAGTCACAGTAATCAATACAGCATGATATTGGCTTAAGAAAAACCAGATAGATTGGATGGAGTAAAAAATTCTATCATTCACAGACACACACGTATATGCACATACAATTTCAAGTTTGTAGAAAATGAGCAATTAAATGATGTTAGAGCAATGAGCGATTGATTTTTAAAAACTGATATTTGCCTCATACCACAGAAAAATAGTTTCTGAGTGGGTTTCTAAAACCTAAACAATACTGAAATTTCTTTCACTGTATATGATATAGCATATTTCTATAATCTTGGGAGAATGAAAAAATAAAGGTAAAAATGTCATTTTTGAATTGACATAAATTTGCAACTTCTGTTTGAAAAGGGTATTTATTATGAATGAAGCTGAAGGACAAAACAGACTGGAAGAAAATATTTGAATCATATTACAGAAGAGGAGTAATGCTGAATGATAAAACCAACTTTTCTTTTTTTTTTTAAATTTTTAAAAATATTTTTATTTATTTGACAGAGAGACACATAGTGAGAGAGGGAGAACAAGCATGGGGAGTTGGAGAGGGAGAAGAAAGCCTTCCACTGAACAGGCAACCTGTTGCAGGGCTCAATCCCAGGACTCTGGGATCATGACCTGAGTCGAAGGCAGATGCTTAAGGACTGAGCCACCCAGGCACCTCTAAAACCACCTCTAATAGGAAAACAAAGCACATACAGTGCAATGGAAAAAACAAAGCATATCAATAGCCAGTTCAGAAGAGGAAGAAGAAATATAAATGTCTGATAAAGATTGATAAGATTTAGTATTTTCAAGGCTATGGAAATCTAATCATTATCACCTAATGTTCATGGAAATGTAAATTTATGGAAATTTTTGGTGAGCAAACTGAAAATGCACATTCCCTTTGAGGCAGTGAGTCTACTTCTATCACACTTTATTTTATACAACAGAAATAATTTCTTATAGGCACAATTTAACATGTTCACAGAAATGTCTATTGAGGTATCACTGTAATAAATACTGAAGGATTAAGAATATGCTAGAAATCTCCATCTGATAGAAATGAGGGGTAATAAAGATACTCGTCTGTCTCAAACTGGAATCTGGAAGAAAAAAATGTAAAAGAATTCCTTCATATTTATATTAATCAGAAAAAGCAAAACAATCCAACAGAAAAATGGGAAAGAGACATGAAATTTGTGGAAGAGGAATCATAAATAGCTAATGTATGAAAAAATGCTTAATTTCACTAGTGATTAGGAAATTACAATGTAAAATCAAAATGAAGTATCTGTCAGGCAAAAATTACAGGTCAAAAGATACCTATTGTCTTAGTCCATTTGGGCAGCTATGACAAAATACCACAGGCTAGGGTGCCTGGGTGGCTCAGTTGGTTAGGCCACTGTTTTTGGCTCAGGTCATGATCCTGGAGTCCTGGGATTGAGTCCCACATCAGGCTCCCAGCTCCACAGGAAGTCTGGCTTCTCCCTCTGACCTTCTCCCCTCTTATGCTCTCTATCTCTCTCTCTCTTTCCCTCTCTCAAGTAAATAAATAAAATCTTAAAAAAAAAAACAAAAAAACCACAGACTGGGTGGCTTTCAAACACCCAAATGTATTGTTTATAGTTCTTGAGGCTGGGAAGTCCAAGATCAGGGTGCCAGCATTGTCAGGTGAGTGCCCTCTCCCAGACAGAAGACTTCTTATATCCTTGTATTGTAGATGGGACTAGGGATTCTTGGGAGCCTCTTTTATAAGGCGCTAATTTCATTCATGAGGACTCCACCCCTGTGATTTAAGCATTTACCAAAGGCCTCACCTACTAACACTATCACATTTCAACACATGAATTTTGGGGGAATACAAACATTCAGATTATAGCAGTTGTTATTAGAATTTCAGGACCTATGATGGGAGAATGAAACGGAACTACTTTGGTAACATAGCAATAACTAGACAACTTTAATATACAAAATTCAATGGATCAGTAATCCATTGTTACATTCATACCTTAGAGTAGCTTCCACACATGCATACAAAGATGTATTTGCAAGAATGATAATTTTTGATAATATTTATAATAATAAAGATTTAAAAACAATTTAAATGTAAAATAAGAGAACAATTTAAATGTAAAATAAATTATGGTGTAATCAAAAAGTAGAATGATACATAGCAGTGAAAATTAAGGAACTAAATAAATACATATCCAGCCAGGTAATTCTTACAATATAATTTTGAATGAAAAGTGTAAGTTGTAAAGGAATACATACAATGTGATACCATTCCTATAAAGTTTTAAAACATGCAAAACAATACTGAATATTGCTTTAACAACACATATATTTCTATATTTGTAGTGAAAGAAAGAAAAGACAAAAAGAAAAAAGAAGAAAGAAAAGAAAGAAGGATATGGGGATGATAGACTCAGGTTTAGAATAATAGCTACCTTTGCTGGCAGTGTGAGGAGGTAAATGTTGTGGAGTACACAACATGGAGCTAAACTTGTCCAGTGGTAATGTAATAAATGCTGACACAATTCAAAATATTTTTTCAGTCTTCCAAAATGACAATTAGGTAGATAATACATAAACCTGGAGAAAGATTTTGATATGATTAGTGAAAAACAACTCAAGTTAGAGGTTATAGGAACACATGGACAAAAATTGAAGGGTAATGTGCAAAGATGGAAATAATTTTTCTGTTTACGTGGTCTGACCATATTTAAAATTAGTTGTCTTTAAAACTGATATATCAAATTCTTAATGTTAACATTTTTTTTAGATTCACCTAAAAATTAAAGCAAAAACGCCAAAGACTATGATATTGATCTGATAACTCAATCTGAATCTGAAGAAGCTGTCATTTAAAAAAACCCCTACAGCTCGGAGCCACTGAAGTATGCTAAAGTTTGAAACAGCTACTGTGAGGCACACATCATTTTTGTTATAGCTGTAGTATATGTGGGACATTGTATTATTTAGCAACTTTTGTATAAATTTGAAATTATTTAAAAATAACATATAAAAATATTTATGTGGGAAAGTAAATATGTGCCCCAAATCCTACAAAATAAGAACAGTGAGGAGAGAATTAGGGAATTTATATTACAACATATTTAAAGCTCCTATATTAAGAGAATATGATACTGGGTCTCATACCTGTCAGGATGGCTAGTATCAAAAAAAAAAGCAAAAAAAGTGGGGATGTGGAAAAACTGGGTTGCTTTTATGTTGTTAGTGGGAATGCAAATGGTGCAATTGCTGTGGAAAACAGCATGGGGCTTCCTCAAGAAGTTAAAAATAGAACTACCCTATGATCCAGCAATCTTACTTCTGGGTATTTATCCAAAAGAATTGAAATTCAGATCTTCAAGAGATATTAGCACTCTTATGTCCACTGTAGCACTAGTCGCAATAGCCAAGATGTGGAAATTTCCTAAATGAACATGACAGATGGATGCATAAAGTGTAGTATACACATATAATGGAATATTGTTCAGCTTTAAAAAAGACAGAATCTCTCTACAGTATTTTGCAACAATATGGATGAACCTGAGGGACATTATTCTAAGTGAAATCTGTAGTCCCAGAAAGACAAATACTGCATGATTCTCCAGATATGAGGTATCTAAAATAATCAAATTCATGGGCTTGAAGACTAAATGGTGGTTGCCTGGGGCCTGAAGGAGAAGGCAATGAGCAGTTACTAATCAGCAGGCATAAATTTCTAGTTAAGCAAGATGAATAAGTTCTAGAGATCTAATTGGCAACATTGTACCTATAGTCAACAACAATGCATTATACACTTAAACATTTAAGAGATTAGATTTCATGTGAAGTGTTCTTATCACAACAAAATAAAGAATACAGATACTGGCACATAAGTAGATAGACCATTGGGTCAAAAACAGACCCACGTATGTACAGAAATTAGACCCAAGTAAATATAGAAAGTAAATATATGATAAGGTTGTATATTAAAATACTGTGGAAGAGATGGACTTTTAAATAAATGGTGTTGGAACAATAGGATAATCTTGAAAAAGGAGAAAATAGAGTTCATATCCAAAACATGTATCATCATAAACCCCAAACAGATTACCTCTTTTAGTGAACTTATGATATTATTTATTTTTATTTTATTTAAATTCAATTAAATAACACATAGCATATTATTAGTTTCTGAGGTAGAGTTCAGTGAATCTCATCCGTTGCATATAACACCAAGTGCTTGTACATCTAAACTTATAATTTTAATTGATTGACTTTCCTAGCTCTGTCCCCTGACAGGGCCAAGATGGAACCAGCAGGTTGCAAACACTGAGATGGTAATTTCTAAATACCACTCCCACTAAACAGAATCAAGACTTTTTGGAGTATTGGGGGATTCCAGCTCTCGCACTGAGAGAGAGCGTAAGATAAACCAGGAACATCTTGTGTCAGAGCACAAGAGAGTGCTGAAAAAGTGAGGGAACATGTCAAAGAACACGGGAACAACCACCTGACTGGGTAAATTTGAAACAGTAGGAACATCAAAAATAAATAGTGATAGTGGGACGCTTGGGTGGCTCAGTCTGTTAAGCATCTGCCTTGGGCTCAGGTCGTGGCCCCCAGGGTCCTGGGCTCAAGTCCAGCATCGGGCTCCCTGCTGAGCAAGGAGCCTGCTTCTCCCTCTGCCTGCGGCTCCCCCTGCTTGTGTGTACTCTCTCTCTCTCTCTCTCTGACAATTAAATAAAATATTTTTAGAAAAATAGTGATAGTAATAGGGCTCCTGGGTGGTACAGTCGGCTGTCTGACTCTTGGTTTCCACTCAGGTCATGATCTCAGGGTCCTGGGATGGAGCCTTGCCTCTGACTCCATGCCCAGTGTGGAGTCTGCTTGATATTCTCTCTCCCTCCTGCTTGTACTTTCTCTCTCTCTCTAGAATAAATAAATCTTAAGAAATGTGATAGGAAAGGATTGTAGCATATTGATTATCAAATTTATTTGATATGACAAGGAGACAATCAGACAAATCCAGATTATGGGACACTTTCTAAGATTTATTGTCCCGGACTCTTCAAAAAATGTCAGTGTCGTGAAAAACAAACAAAAAGTCAGGATATCGTCAAAGTTGAAAGGAAGTAAAAAGATATGACAGCTAAATGAAATGCATAATTCTTGATTGGATCTTGGATTTAAAAAACACATTTAGAAAAGACACCTTTGTAGACAATCAGAAATTTGAATAGGGATTGTATATTAAATAATATTGTGTCAATATTAAATTCCTTTGGTATGATAATGGTGTGTTTATTTAAGAGAATGTTCTTGTTCTTAAGAGACATATGGGATGTACTTAGTTGTGAAGTGTCACAATATCTTTGGAATGGTTTTGTCAAAAACTGGATGTGTCAGGGAGCCTGGGTGGTTCAGCAGGTTAAGCCTCTGCCTTCAGCTCAGGTCATGATATCAGGGTCCTGGGATTGAGCCCCGCATCCGGCTCTCTGCTAAACAGGGAGCCTGCTTCCCCCTCTCTCTCTGCCTGCCTCTCTGCTACTTGTGATCTCTCCCTCTCTGTCAAATAAATAAATAAAACCTTAAAAAAAATTATTAAAATGTTAAAAAAAAAAACAAAACCAACTGGATCTGTCTCTGTGAGAGAGAGAGATGGGGAGGGAACTAGACAAAGCAAATGGAGGAATAATTTAACAACTGGTGGATCTAGGTGAAGTACATATACTGTTTTTTGAACTATTTTTTTCAATTTCTTATAGCTTTTCAGTTTTTTTAAATAAAAGGGGAAGCAATAAAAGACAGAAAATTCACCATCAATTCATTAAATCATCATTTAGGTACTATAGGAATGTTTATAGCTTGTGCAATTATTTCAAATTCTTTATAAATTAAAGCAAATGTAAGAACAAATATCCATTAAGGAGTAAATGATGTAAATAGAAACCATCTGTCTCTCTACTTGACAGATGAAGACATAGACCCACAAACAAATTAACTTCCCTAAAGTCACACTCTAATGTGTATAAGACGATTTTTGTGAGCTTTATACAGAAACTGAACATCAAATATGGTCCTTTAAATAGCTGAAATTTTCTTTCCAGGCTATTGGCTTGAGGAAGCTCATTGTATTACACTTTATCTCAGAGAACAGACCTTTCAAGGATTTCGTTTTTCTTCTTTTTATATCCGCTATTTTCCTCTCACATTTCAGCAGGGATTAAAATACCAGTAGGGTTGTTTTCTATTTGTTAACTGAGTTCTTCATAAAATGGTGAAGGAATTGGAAGTCCATTAGATCCTTTGAATCAGGCAGGAATGACACTGAAAAGTACAATAAAGCAAGAGTGTTTAAAAACAGATTCTAGCCAGGATTTTAATATTTTGAAAATACACAAAATCTGTTCCTCTGCACTAAGCAAGGATTCCTCTTCCCACCATGGATCATCATGGATCATGATGTCACACACCATTATTAATAGCACGTGCCTGGACAAAGAAAACTGACACATGGATTATTCCCAGTTGGACTCCTAGGGGCATATCCCGATTTTTCATCTACTGGCTGTGTGACTGGGCACATTACTTAGCCTCTCTGGCTTCAGTTTGCTCAAATGTAAAAGGGGAACAGGGTATCTAGTTCCAGATTTGTTGAGAAGATTCAATAAAAACGCTCACAGGATAGAACCCTGTACGAACTAAACACATGGCTATTTTTTTATCAAGCACTATTTTGCCAGTTGATTTCTCAAATGACTGACAAGTTTAAAATAGCTCATATTCTACAGGTATCACTGACCTATTTACTTTCATATTTACAGATCATGAAGACTTGACTAGAAATTATTGCACATAAGCATTAGAGGGTTTAATTTTTGACATGAAAATGCATTTGACAAAATAATTTATGCATCTGCTGTCCTTCAGGATTTTTACTTTGGTCACGTGCAATTCTTTAATATTATTTCCCTCCTATATATAATACTAGGAAATATTATCCTGATATATGGAGGATAAACTTGGTTTTAAATGTGTTAGGTTGAAACTGGTGCTTCAGTGAGACTTCTGTTTTCACATATTTTTCTGTGAAGTCATTTTACATTTAACTGGCTCTTACAATATATTTAAGGATTTGGAGTTAACATGGACATTTGGCAATGGTAATGTAGGGTTCAACAAGAATCATGTTGAACCCTACGTTGAGCCCTACATGGCTAACTCAGCTTAGACTCCTGACCTCTTCTTAGCTCTTAACTCCATGTAAGATCAAACTGTACTCATGTGTTCATTCTTCTATAAGTATTTAGTAAGGCCTGCTCTGCTCAGGGTTAAGGGAAAAATGTAAGAAATAGTACCTGTTCTCTAGGAAGAACCAATGTAATTAGAAATATAAATCATACACATAAGAATGGGTGGCCAAAGTGAGTCCTGTAGGTAGGTGAGGGTTAATATAGCCAGAATTGTATAGAAAGATTCCCTTGTTTATGCTGAAAGAGTTGCTTCGTAAAAGATGGACAGGAATTGGCTAGAAAGGAGGGGAAAGGCATTCTCTGTGAAAGGAACTTCAGGAAAAATCTTAGAATGGAGACTAAGCTTGACATGTTGTCAAAAGAATGAAATCATAAGTACTCTAGAATGGAGTACAGGTCTTGGGGAGAAGTCAGAAGTAGGTAGTGCAGAGATTGATTACAGAGCGTCTTAGCTAGAAATATCATGTATCTTACCCAGAAGGCAACAGGAATCCTTAGAGGATGCTTAGCAGTGAGAGAACTTGAGGAAAGAATATTTTATGGAAATTGAAGATGTACTGGGATAACTGAAAGGTTGAGGAAAAAGAAACTGGAAGCAGAGACACTAGATAAAAATATTGTCTGCATTTAGTTTTTGTGAGGAAGATGATTTTGGACCTGTTGTATTTAGCATGGTAGTAGAACCCGTGCACATGGAAATTCTTAGTTACTGACGGTGGTCTTCAGATGGTTCTTGATTCTCATCCTGTGTGAGGCCCTAGGTGGGCATGTGAGCAGATCACCTTCTCTCCAGTCTTCGCATTCCTGCCTTCTCATCTGTGAGCTCCGAAAGCCTCCTCTCCTCTTGGGCAATCATGTTAGTTTATCCTTGAGAGATGACTGAAGGGCCTTGTTTTTCAGTAGATCTGTTTGGGCATTGGCCCATACCATCTGCTAGGCTTAACTTACATGTGACACCGTGCTCAGTTCTTTATATATGTCTCATAATTGGTAAGGAATTACCCTGGTAATTTCAATGAGGGTCTTTTTTTTTTTTTTTCTTTTTTAAAGTAGGCTCCATGCCCAGTGTGGAGCCCAATGTGGGGCTTGAACTCACAACCCTGAGATCAAGACCTGAGCAGAAATCCAGAGTTGGACACTTAACTGAGCCACCGAGGCAGTCCTCAATAAAGGCCTTGATGGC
Source organism: Lontra canadensis (assembly GCF_010015895.1). Taxonomy (NCBI): domain Eukaryota; kingdom Metazoa; phylum Chordata; class Mammalia; order Carnivora; family Mustelidae; genus Lontra; species Lontra canadensis. The sequence goes on along the minus strand of NW_022631021.1, from coordinate 14,453,052 downwards.
CACTGGGGAGGTAGCCCACAGTTGGGGAACAAACATTTATAGTGGTCTAAGGAAAGAATAGCATTTGAGAAATCTACATAGCTACGTATTTTTCTTTGCCTTAAGCTACTTAAAATCACATGACTTATGTATCATGTTCCCTTGGAGGTGCCAAACAGATGAAAATAACCTCCAAGTCACAATTTTCTAATGAATATTAAATCTTGCCATAAGCAACCTCTCTCAATGGAAATACCAGCCTTGTGGAGAGGAGAGCTTACATTTTGGTGTGAAAGTCAGGGTGATTTTTCCTTTGGTAGTTTGTTTCCTGGCCTGAGAAAATATTTGTGTATAAATGTGTAAGGGGAATTACAGAAGCAGAGCTAAAATTTATTTTCTCTGAGCGTGTGTTAATATACTCCTACTAAAATCCAAAGGTCTCACTATCTAAAATACATTAATTAAATATTCCTGGAAATGTCCATGTCAAAATTGGTCAATATTTATTAATATATATCTTTACAACAGAGGAAAGATGAGAGAAATACCAGTGGAATGGTCTCCCTGGTCCCATGTGTGTGTTCTCTGGATACTCTTAACAAGAAATACTATATTTATTCCTCCGAGGTTTATTCTAAGAGAATGATGGAAGCAAACAGGAATGTTTCCGTGTGATTCAAATTGTTTATTTTGTTAAATATTTACATCTCTGCCTATGGGTTCCACAAGAAAACAAAAAGGGGCATTTTAAAAGAAAAGGATAAATTAGAATCGATGAATTTAGATGACTTAATTTTATTAAAAATTCAGAAATACAGGATAAATTGGAAGCAAAACACAGACAATTTAATTTTTATTGTCTGCAGTGAGAGAATATTTCATTCCCTACTCTCACTGTCTTAGAAGGGTATTAACTGCCACATGCAGCTTTTCGAAAGCAGCTGCGAGCCTGGATATCCCACTTACTTGCCAATATTTTATGACCAAACAGATGTGTACGCAAATCACACCTGTTCTAATTCCAGAAGCTCTGCTTCAGTCAATCACTTTAAAATAACTTCTGTCTCTAAGACATAAAATGTACTAGAGAATCTTGAAGGCTGGACAATGAAGGTGTCAGCAGCCCCATGACCAAGGGCATGGCTGAAACATATGGTCACATTTTCCATGCTTTCATGGGACTCTAGGGAGCACTCAATGACAAATCAATGAAAACTTCCCATGGATGGGAAAGTGAGAAGCCCAGAGAATGTAGTGGAGGTGGGGCAGGGAGGACAAGAAGGCTCATCTTGCTCTATGAAGGCTTTTCTTCTGCTCCTCTGTTCAGAAAATGCTTGAAGTCGTAATGGCCTTCTGTGAGATAGTCAGAGCAGCTATATCTTATTTTGAATGTCAAATTTATCTTCTCAGAAAGTGAAAGGTAAAGTACTTGCCATTTAATTTTTTGATTACTCTTAAAATATTTTTGTTTTTTTTCTGGCAGAAACCAGGCGTCACAACCCAGAAGAGTATATATATGTATGTATGTGTGTGTGTGTGTGTGTGTGTGTGTATATCTATATATATCATATATATAGATATATATATCATACATATATGATAATGACATACTAATAAGGTAAGATTCTCCTGGTTCTATCACCCACATCCCCAGATACCACTGTTTGTTGGAATTCAGAGTACTAAAAAAAAAAAAAAAAATCTGAAGAGCTCTTTTTGTCACAGAGAAATAAATTGATTTTAAATGATGATGGGCCTGTGTAAACTGTGTTCTGACCCAGGTCCCTGTACTTTTCTTTTTCTGTACCTGGTCTCATGTTGTTTCTGATTGGTAAAGGCAGGCTGGTGCGTATATGGTCAGAATTTCCTGTGCTCTATTTGGAAATAGTAAATTTACTTATCACTGCATTCCTTGTACACACTTAACAGCTTATTGTGAAAGCCGCTCTGTCTGTTGTGTCTGGTATTTTTGTCCAGAGCAGTCACATTCATGGTAGACCCTTCAGTTACTCAGCTAATTATCTCACCAGTAGGCACAGTCATTGTCATTACGAGTTCACTTCCTTTTCTCTTCAACTGTCCTTTCCTGTATCATCGATAGAAATTCTTTGATATAAACAGAGAGCATGCTTAGATCTTACCACAAACATATTTCAATTTTATCCAATAAACTTTCATTGATAAATACCCTGCATCATTTTTTAGGACCTCAAAGTTTGCACCCAAGATCAGCTCTCCCTCAAAGAGCTTCTACTATGTGTTCTTGAGTTTTAAGATATAAAACTTCAATTGCCTTAGAAACAGATTTGTGCAGAATGCAGTCTGAAAAAAAGCTACAACTTCAGTTTTACAAGGTGGGGATTATTGTTATTCACCATGTGTACCTACATCTGTGCAGGAAACAAAAAGACCCAGAACAGCACAGGCTTCTAAATCCTGAAACAGTCTGTGGGACTCTGTAGATGCAATGACGCTCCTACCGTCTAGCTAGATCTGTTCTCTGTGGTGTCATTTCCAGGAGCGATGAGCAAGATGAGGGCTCCCCTTATCTTTAGTCCCTCGTGCACAGATGTGGTGGCTGTGTACTACAGACAGGGAAGGAATTTGGAGGGTGAGAATATTTAACATAATGGCGATATCATCGCTGAAACTGTCAGGATGGCAAAGGGATGTTTTTAGAGCCTTTTAAAGCTTCATCTGTTTGCTTCTGAGCCACGCTCCCCACCATCACTGTCAGTTTGTCTCTTACCCCTTTCTCTTTTCACATGCAAATTCTGTGTTATATGTTTATGAAGTAATACACCAAAATAAAACTATGGTAGCAGTTTCAATTAATGTTATTATGAAGCAATATTTATTAATGTACAAGTTGACAGCCATACACATCATTCATGATTCATTGATTTCTCTGACATCTGGAAAGGATTTGGGATTCGATCTGTACTAGAACACATCACTGGCTTGGCTATGTTCTGTGGTTACCAGGCTGGAGAAAATAGTATGATGCGACTATACTTGGAGCTCTGAGAAACAGAAAGGACATGATTTTGAAATATCTCAGACTGATTTTGGTGGTTTTTTTTTTTTTTCAATGGGACTTGAGATGAGAAAATTCTGCAAAAAGGAGCAGACCAATACCGTGGACACTCTTGTCAATTACAGGGAGTGCCCCATGAAAGGTTACTATGTATGTCTCCTATTGATTACTTGAAGACACAGTTTTGCTTGCTAAAACACCAGAAAGGATGACCATGTATATAACAAAACCAGAAATGTTGTAAAAGCAGAAAATTCTGAACTTGTCTCTAAACACGTGTCTCCTGAGTCCAAATTTAATATAACTGTTGAGCACAGTCGAACACCACAGAGGGAATAGCTTAGGAGACAGGGCTATCCCAAACTGCACAAACATACTTTGGGAAAATGAAACCTCTCCCCCCACTCCCGAATCACAACCACCCTAGCCTCAAAATCATCTGTACTTTTTATAATTATTTACTACAAACTTGAAAATAATTAAGTAAAATGAGTAGAATCCCAGAAATTCTGCTTACCACAGCAGTTCAATACAAAGTCTTTTCAAGCTGGAGGTTATTGGCAGTGGGGAAGGAGGCAGCGAGGTACTGGTGAAGGGCGCTGGGGACTGTCCAGATGCATTGGTGTGTAGCCACCATGGTCCATTTACTGTGCCTGCTGGCACCTCTCCTGGCACGGCCTCTGCTCACATTGTCATCCTCACACCTGAGTGGTTGATGACATCAAATGGGCACAGTGATTACAGCCGTCAGGATGTGGTGTGCCTGTTCGATAAGACTAAGTCAACACGGGCAAGCTTTATCAGTTAAATACTGGAATTTTTCCTATAATTAAAGCTATGTCTTTTTCTATAACTATCCATCTATAGCAAATCTATGGCTTCCCAATAAATTCATATTTTTCCAAAAAATCAAGACGAAGACAGGGATATTGAATGTATTGAGTTTACTTTAGCACTGGTTTTTGTGAGGCCTCCCCTCCCGCCAGTTCAGTGCTAGTGTATTTGTTCTGATTTGTTGTCCTAGTTTTTTGGCTGGAACTTGTCTTCAGTTTTAGGCCTTTGCTTTTTGACAATTTGTCATTCCAATGTGGAACAGGAAAAATATACAGGATGTTTTTCATGCAAGAGAGTGGTAATATGAATTCTTAAGAAATTTGACAAGATGCTATGGATCTGTGAGATTCAGTTCTGTTTAGTGACATAGATGATGATGTGTGGTTTGAATTGCTCTTTCTGAAGGTACACTTTTTTCCCCTCTTGCTGAGAGCCTGTCTTTATCAGAAAGTCCAGAAATATTCTTAGTGTAACACATGCGACATATATTTGTGTATAAATTTCTCTAGGTATTTCATGTCATAGAATATTACCATCTGGGATTCCCAGAACTCCCAGAAATATTTTAAGCAGGGTAAATATTTTTACCTGAGTCAAATTTAGACATTTAACATAAACCATGCCATATGATGTTTTATATATGAAACCAAGTATGTGCATGTGGTACAAACTTTGAAAGGTACGAAACAGAGATTCAGTGAAAAATAAGTCAGTACTCAGCCACCATGATCTCTCAATCATTTTTTCTCTATGTTTATGTGTAGATATAGATAAAACATATATTTTATACTGTATATCTAACTCATTGAATCAATCCCCTATTGATGATATTTAGGTTGTTTTCTTTTTTTTTTTTAGCAAATGATGCTGTGTATTTATTTATTTAAAGATATATTTATTTATTTGCGAGAGGGAGAGTGCATGCATATGTGTGCTTGTGTACACAGAGGCAGGGCAGAGGGAGAGAGAGAATCTTTAGCAGACTCCCAGCTGAGCACGGGGCTGGCTGTGGGACTTGACATGGGGCTCAATCTCACAGCCCTGAGATTATAACCTGAGCCAAAATCTGGAGTTGGAAGCTGAGCCACCCAGGCCTCCAAGTGAGGATGTGTGTTTAGAACACTCTTCCCATAGGTATCTATACCACTCATTTCGTTCCTCATTTCGTTTAGATCTCTATTTAAATGTCACCTCCTTACTTACCTTATATAAAATAACAACCTTCCCTCATTACTTCCTACCCTTTTTACCCTATTTTTCCTTCATGCCCCTGCTTGACCTAATCTGTGTTTATTTTTTTATAGCCTATCTCCCCAACCAACATTAGCTTCATGAGGCTCTCCTCTATTTGCTGCTCTATCCCCAGTGCCTAGAATGGAAGTTTACACGCAGCTGGTGCTCACCACTACTTATTAAATGAATAGGTCATTTTGCACACTTGTGAGTATATTTATAGGAAAAATTACCAGAAGTGAAATTGCTGTGTTAAAAGGTATGGACACTTGTAATTTTGACACATATTGCCAAATTGCTTTCCCCAAAAGTTGCAGAAATTTATACTTCTATCAGCAATGTACTAAAAATATCAAACTTCATTTTTTTCCAAGTTGAAATAACCTATGGTGTCATGGTTTCTCACATTAGTTATAATTTGTGTTTCTCTATTGTAAGTGAATTGCAAATTATCGAAAGTTTTTAACTGTTCGTGAAGACTGAACGTGTACGAAGTGTTTTCATCTGAGGTTTCTCAAAGACCTGAAGATCTTCCTGACATTCCTGTTCTGATACTAGAAGTTGCTTAATCTCTGCCCTCCTGGACCCTAGGTTCATAGTAGCTCCTAGTGTTAAACATTGTTAGTATTAAACAGTGGCTGGTAAAATTAGGCATTAAACTTATTTCCTTAATTGCAGTTCCCAAGTTTTCTTTTTTTTTTTTCATTCTTTTTTTTTTTTTAATTTTATGTTTTATAAACATATATTTTTTTTCCCCCAGGGGTACAGGTCTGTGAATCGCCAGGTTTACACACTTCACAGCACTCACCATAGCACATACCCTCCCCAATGTCCATAACCCCACCTCCCCTCCCAACCCCCCTCCCAACCAACCTCCCCCCAGCAACCCTCAGTTTGTTTTGTGAGATTAAGAGTCACTTATGGTTTATCTCCCTCCCAATCCCATCTTGCTTCATTTACTCTTCTCCTACCCCCTTAACCCCCCATGTTGCATCTCCTCTCCCTCATATCAGGGAGATCATATGATAGTTGTCTTTCTCCGATTGACTTATTTCGCTAAGCATGATACCCTCTAGTTCCATCCACGTCGTCGCAAATGGCAAGATTTCATTTCTTTTGATGGCTGCATAGTATTCCATTGTGTATATATACCACATCTTCTTTATCCATTCGTCTGTTGATGGACATCTAGGTTCTTTCCATTGTTTGGCTATTGTAGACATTGCTGCTATAAACATTCGGGTGCACGTGCCCCTTCGGATCACTCCCAAGTTTTCTTCTTATGAAGATGTCCATTTCCCAGGTATTTCCTGCTCTAGCCTTTAACTTTCAGGGATCACAGAATTTCCAGCATCCTGAGAAAACCTCTTCTTTCAAAAACCTTTCGTATCTTTCCCTATAAAGTGTCCTACACATCACTGTCAGTTAAACAGCCTGATAAGCAAATTTATAGGTAAATTTTGGTAGTGATTTTTGACTTCTAGATTTCTTATGCAATAAAATTTATCTAATTTTCTTTGTACCTTATGCCATTTGATAGTCTCCTACTTTCAGGCCATATTTAGGAACCCAGTTTTTACCACCAGGAACGCCAACATCAAGCAGTATGTTCTAGTATAGTGCTTAAAGACACCGAGGCTTTGATACATAATTGGATCTGAATAAAAGAGTGACCTCAAATCATTGTGCTGCTTCTTAATTAACCTTAACCCAGAATTCTTTAAACTCCCTTTTTAAAAATATTTAGATGTGCTAAGCCCACATATCTGGAAAACAATAAATAATTTCATTGACAAGCAAAATAGGAGTTTTCTGTGGAAATCCATTCTTTGGCTTGTTGGATAAAATCTAAATGCATAAAATACATTATTTTGCAAGCAAAATAAACAATGTCACTAAGATGACCTTCCACATTGGATCCTCTGCTACTGCAATTCTAATCATACCAAAATTTGTAAAGTTTCCCCTCCCCCCTCAAAGAATAGAAAGCACATATTATTTACCTTTTATGACTTGTATCCAAACTTTGAAAAATGATGCCATTACAAGAACACTGAAACAAGGACATCAAAACAATTTTCAGTTTTCCTGAAAAGGTGTGTTGTCTTATTTCTAACCAGAAATCAAATGTATCATGTAACATGTGATTTTCTATTTTTGAGTGTTAGCCTAGGATCCTCTGATTTTACTGTGGTTTGTGTTTCTAAATTTGCTGTGTGATATTTGTTAGATAATACCTTCACTTCCTTTCCATTAGGTGGAGGATTATGAAGAATCGTTGTTTAACATATATAAATAGCATGATGAAATCTAATATTTAATTAATTTAGTAATATATTCATCAAAATGTAGCCTAAAGATCAGAGGAACATCTTTTTCTCTAAAATATTTTTTCTGAAATTCTCATATCGGTAAACATGATATTTTAAAAAATTACACAAATCATCAAACACATCGTGTGTATACATCCAACCAGTCAGGGAAAAATTAGGTAATAAAGGATTTTTATTTTATAATGGCACAGGAAGATTTGCACTTATATTCATGTTGGACATAACCTTGATAAGAAAAATCCTTTAAAACTGTTTTTATAAGCAGTAGCCATAATGTTAGGGCCCAGTGATTATGAAAAACTACAGTGGCTAAGAAGATAACCTTGACTCCATTATATAAAATCCCTGAAGTGTTATGGATGACTATGTTGTATAAATGTAACTTAGAAACGTCTTCATGCTGAGATTTAATACTTGGGGGTCAGTGCGGTGGTAAAGTTTGAAAAAAAAAAAATCAACTAAACAACCTTCATTATTGTGTCCACCAGGGAGTCTCAGTATGAAATCTTTTGCATCAAGAATGAGTCAAAAAGCCTAAAGCATGCAGGAGATCAACCAAGCAATGCCAGAATTCTTAAAAAGAAACATGAACTCCTGAACTCTGGCAATAAAGTTTTACATAAATGTGCTTAATCGTATATCATTTAAAAATGAATTTCCAAGTCTCCCAGGATATATATTCTTTGATCACTCAGTCATTTTCCAAAAGGCAGTTGAGTTAATAAAAAAGATAAAAATGTTAGTTTATAACATTATCACATACAATACACATTAAAAATTAATGTGTTAAAAGCAGTTAAATAAGAAACTCATTTTCAAGGTAGTTTTTCGGACAGTGAAGCTATTTTGTGTGATCCCATGATGACGGATGCTTGTCATCACACATTTGTCTAAACCCATAGGATGTATAATGCCAGTCATGAGTAATGTAGAGTGTTGGATGATTATAATGAGTGGGTGTAGGTTCATTGATTGTAATAAATGTACCATTCTGGTGGGGGATGTTGATAATGAGGAAGGTTGTGCATGTTGGAGCAGGGAGTATATGAGAAATCTCTGTGCTTTCTGCTTCATATCACTATGAACCCAAAACTTCTCAGAAAAAATATCCATTTTTAAAATCTAATTTTCTTTTATTTTTATATTTAAATGTCCACAGCTTTTTGGAGGTATAAGGGATATACAATAAACTGCACATATCTGTAGTGTATATTTTGGCAAGTTTTGACATTTCATGGACCAGTGGAAGTATCAATGCAAAAAAAGTAGTGAACATTTCCATTACCTCTAAGAATTTCCTTATGCACCCTTGAAATCCTCCCTCCTTTCCTGCCAGACCTCAGTTACCAGATAACCACTATGCTGTATTGTCACTATAGATAAATTAGCATTTTCTAAAGCTTACATAAATGTCATCTATTTGTCTTCTTTCACTCAGAATAACTATTTGAAAACCATCTCTGTTGTCGCATTTATCGATATTCCAATTCTTTCTTACTCCTTACTCTCTCTTACTCCAATCCTTTCTTACTCCTAAGTAGTATTCTGTTGTATGGGTGTACAAAAATTTGTTTACCTATTCACCTCTTGATGGAAATTTGGTTGTATCTGGCTTCTGCAATTGCAAACAAAGCTGATATGAACATTTATGTATGAGTCTTTATATGAACATATGCTTTCTTTTCTCTTGGGAAAATACCTAGGAGTAAAATGGCTGAACTATGTGGTATATGTATATTTAACTTTTTAATAAAGTACTGTTTCCAAAATGCTCTACCATTTCATATTACCACTAGTAGCATGGTAATAGAGACTTCCAGTTCCTTTACATGCTTACAAGCAAAGACTTGGCATGGCCAATCTTTTTAATTTAATTTAATTTTTAGAAGCTTTTATTTATTTATTTGAGAGAGAGAGAGAGAGAGAGAGCACAAACAGTTGGAGAAGCAGAGGGAGATGGAGAAGCAGTTTCTTTGCTGAGCAGAGAGCCCTATGCAGGGCTCCATCCCAGGACCCTGGGACCATGACTAAGCTAAAGGCAGGTGCCTAACCAACTAAGCCACCCAGGTGGCCCCTGGCTTTTAATTTCAGACATTCTCATAGGTAGGTGGTGGTATACAGTTGTCGTTTTAGCTTGCCTTTACCTGTGACTAATGATATCAAACATCGTTGCATGTACTTACTTGCCATCTATTATTTTCTTTGGTGACGTGTCTTTTAAAATCTTTTACCATTTTAAAATAAACTATTTGTCTTCTTTCACTCAGTTGTTTGTTTTCTTATTATTGAGTTTTAAGAGTTATCTTTTCAATGTAATAGAGATATAAGTTCTGTATCAGAGCTCGGCTTTGCAATTAATTACTCCTAGTTTGTGGTTTGTACTTGAATTTCCTTGTCTCTTTCAAAGAAGAGAATTGTGCTATTCTCCTTATTTTTATTCCCTTATAAGTAATATGTATTTTTCTTTTGGCTTCTTTTAAGGTTCTCTCTTTAACATTGGTTTTGAGCAATTTGATTATGATATACCTTACTGTAGTTTTTTTCCCCAAGTTTTTTGTGCTTAAAGTTTGTCGAGATTCTGAATCTGTGGGTCTAATTGTCATCAAATTTGGAAAATTTCAGCCATAATTTCTTCAAATATATTTTCTGCTTTTCCCTTACTATTCTGTTGTTTGGGAACTCCAATTATACAAATATTAGGTCACTTGAAATTGTCTGAAATCACGGACTCACTTTTTATTTAAAATTTTTTTTCCTATCTGTATTTCATTTTGTATTGTATCTCTAAGTTCACTGACCTTTTCTTCTGCAATGTAATCTGCTTTTAATCCCATCCTATTTATTTTTCAATGCCAGCATTGTAGTTTTCAACTTTGGAAGTTTGATATGGATATTTTCAAAGATTTTTTAAAAGTATTTATTTAGAGGGGGAGTGTGTGCAAGTGCAGGGAGGGGCAGAGAGAGAAGGAGAAAGAAAATCTCAAGCAGACCTGTGCTGAGCACAGAGCAGATGTGGGGCTTGATCTCAAGACCGTGAGATCATGACCTGTGCTGAAATCAAGAGTTGGATGCTTAGCAGCCTGAGCCACTCAGGCACCTGGACAAGGATCTTATTTTGGATTTTCAATGTCTATATTTAACTTTTGGAACATATGGAATAGTTACAACAACTGTTCCAATGTTGCTGTCTAATAATTCTAACATCTGTGTCAGTTCTGACTCAACTGATTCTCCTCATTATGCGTTGTACTTCCCTGCTTCTTTGCATGACTGATAATCTTGGATTGGACGTCAGCCATTGTGAATTTTATCTTGTTAATTGTTGGATATTTTTTATGTTTCTGTAAGTCTTCTTGAGCTTTGTTCTAGGATGCAGTTAATTGGCTTAGAATCGATTTGATCCTTTCATCTTATTTTTATGATTTGTTAGGTGGATCTGGGGTAATGATCGGTCTAGGACTAATTATTCCCCACCACTGAGGCAAGACCTCCTGAATATTCTACCCAATGCCTCATGCATTATGACATTTTAAAGTCTGGATGCTGTGAATAGGCCCTCCTTCCAGTTCTGGGCAAACACCTGGCATTGTTCCCTTTAATTATTTCAGATGGTTCTTTCCCTGGATTTGGATAGTTTCCTCACATACTGAGTGCTGATCAGTACTCAGCTAAATACTCAAGAACGACTTGAGTTTTCTGGATTTCTCTCTTCATGTAGCTCTCTCCTATCTGATACTCTTTTATGAGCTCTGGCCTCTTCAGTCTCCCTGGAATCTCAACCATGTCTCCTCAACTCTTTGAGATCATCGGGCTCTGCTTAAGTTCCTCCTTCCTGTGCCCAGGCCTGGAAACTCCTTCAAGTAGTAAGCTGGGCAACTGTAGGGCTCTCTTCATTTGTTCCCTCAGGGGCCACAGCTCTTCATTCCTCATGCAGTGTCTTAAAACTTGACTTCCTTTATTTTATGTGCTTTTGTTTTAGATTGTTTCAGGCAGGCCATTACTTCATCTTGCTTAGAAGTGGAGGTCTCCAAAAACTAAATTTTTAAACATCTGATTTTTGGGGAAGAATATGGTAATATTTTTAAGATGCACATAAGGAGATAGGTAGGTGCAATATTTCTGTTTACATAGAGAATTTATCCTAAGGTACAATGTTAATAGTTTGGATTTTCCTTTAATTTGTTCTGATATTGAAATGATTATTCTTTAATATATATTAAGCCTTCTAGATATAGGTACCATAGCTATATTTTAATTAATCAAAGTCCTGCCTTGAGGAACTTGAAATCTAATGGCACAAAAGATATATAATATTGGAACTCCATTACGGAATTAAAATGTACGTGGGCAAGGATAGCTAATGTGGAAATGCACAAGGTTCAAACTTTAATCTTTCCCTTTTAAAACTTTCTTTAAGAGTCAAGCTATGACATAATAATGAAATGAATGATTATTGAGATTTATGAGAGGAGATAAATTATGTAAATTCTGTAATTGGAATATTGTAGGATGATCTTATAGAAATAGAAAAGATGAGATGACCCATTGAACAACCTCTGGAGGTATTTGGTGGGTGTTATTACCTCAGTTTTAAAGAAGACACTGAAGGCTTGTTAGAAAAATAGTGGATTCTTTAAAGACATACCTCCCTGGCTGTTGGAATGGAGCTGCCCACACCTTCCCTGAGGCCCCATAATTGTTTCTTTCTCATACCAACTGTGAGATCGCACCAAACCTAACCCCATCGTTCACATATTTCGATCCCTTACTACAATGTATATAGATTGATTGCATTAAAAAAATAACATATTTGGGGGATACAATGTGACCTGGAGGTGGTAGATACTTCCAGAAAGTGGTACTTAAGAGTTTATGTGTGCTTCTACTTCTGAGCTGTATAACAATTTTGTGGTTTTGACACTGCTGCTGAACTGTATCTTACCTATCTTTGAATTTCTATTACTTAGCATGGCATTCTACGTACAATAAGGAAGTGGCCAATAAATAGTTATGAAATAAATGAAAAAATGAATGCCCTGAATTTTAGAAGAATGGAGCTAAAGTATACTACCTTTAAACTTAAGATAGCACAATTCTTCTTTATTTTTTCTTAATATTTCTTTAAGGAGAGGCAAACATTTGTAAAGAAATGCAAGAATCAGAGCCTCCTAATCTCACATCTTCAGTGTTTGAGAGAGTAACAAAGGATTTATTGTTTTATACCCTTTACTCTTTTTCATATCTACTTTTCCTTTTCCTCCCAGTCACATACAAATTACAAACTCGGTTTAATCACTCCCCACTGTCTCCATCATTGCCCCCAACTAGAAGCTACCATGACCTTAACTGTCTTCTAGCAAATAGTTTCTCTGTTTCTATTCTTGCCTTTTTTTCTACCCTTCCCTTTCCGTGATCTGTTCTTTACATAGCAGCCAGAGTGAATTTTAAATGTACCTTATTACTCCTTTGGTTAAGATTTTTGATATCTTTCCATCAAACTGAAACTAAGTTCTAAACTCTATTTTATGACCTATCAAGCACAGTAAGGTGCACTGTGGCCACTGCTGCCACAATGCCGGCTTTTCCTAGCAAATCTCCCCTGACACTCTGCTTCCATTGGCCTGGGTGCTCTAAACACTAACTGTGGGGGCGCCTGGGTGTCTCAGTGGGTTAAGTGTCTGCCTTTGGCTCGGGTCATGATCCTGGGTTCCTGGGATCAAGTCCCATATCAGGCTTCTTGCTTAGCAGAGAGCCTGCTTTTCCCTTTGCCCCTGCTTGTGCTCTCTCTCTGTCTCTCTGGGATAAATAAACAAATAAATAAATAAATAAAACCTTAAAAAAAAAAACACTAACTGTGTCTCACTTGCTGTCACCTCTACTTGGAATGCTTTGCCCCATTTTATCCTGAAGTGATTTGGATAATGATTATCTCCAATAGAACAAACCTATAAAGCTTATAGTGGACTCCACTGAAAAACAACACACATTTGGACACATATATTATATGTTGAAGAACTGTCACAATCACTTCTAGTTGCAAAGTTTGTGGAAAAAAAGATGGTTTCCTCTCATTGTATGATAGGGATGGTTTGTGGTCAAGGAGAAGCCGCTCTATGGCTCATGAGTACCTCAAGAGGCTGGCATTACCATTTGAACCGTGAATTCCCTAGCACCTATGTTGGTAAAACAAACAGCTGTCATTCCTTCTATCTCCCTTAGTGTGTTGTCACCTCCACAGTCAGCATTTTTTCAGCTTGAAAGAGTGTCCTTAGGGTGTAACACCTAACCTTCCCTCCAAGGTCAAATGCAGTTCAGTTGACAGGGACAGAGCTATTACAGCTACGTTACACAATTTTTTTTTACTCAGATCCATTTTACACCATTAATATGGGTATTGCTGTTCTGCTAGAAAAAGGAGGCTATGTTCAGGGAGAAGAACATGAAAAATGACCTGGGGAGAAATACGATTTTTCTAACAAAGAGATATGTAAGAACTTATTAAAAACATACCATTTATAATGCACAAATTGTAGTCATTGCAGTGGCCATCATTGTTATTCTGAACTGCTTCTGCAGACTTTCAAAGGAGACCAGTGTCCTCAGACAGTCTCTTTTGTCAATGATGGATTTTTCTTTTTATGTTGCAGTACTATAGGATTTGTTCCTCTGCTTAGTTCAAAGGGCTGCACTTCTGTTCATCCCTGTTTTCACCAATTTTCCTTCCATTTTGTCTCTTCTAAGCTGGTTACGGGAGTTAAGAATTTTTTTCCCCCCTTTCTGAAAATAAACTGAACAAAATCACCTTTCTGCTTTAGGGAATTTAAAACTTCCATTAAAATATTAATAAGAATATGATCCCTATAGAATCTCTGTAACAATCAATTTTGTTTCATGTCAGAGTGTTTTGACACCTTGTGTTTTAACAGCTGTGGGTTCTATGCATTTGTATGACACTAAAGAAAATGACACCTGTCTACCTCAGTGGACTTTATATACCTGCTTGAAGAGTTTTTACAAATATTTGGTTTCTCCTTTCCAGGGTAGAAATTGCCACTGAGGCATCATTTGAACTAGTTCAACCAACATGCTGGTTATCATGAACAAATAGGGGTAGATAGACTATGCTGGTGACTAGAAATCAGGAGTTGTATTGTTTAATTTGAAGAAAACCTCTGTGCTGGTGGTAGTGTGACAAGTCCAACAAGCAATAGTAAGTGAAAGGAAGACGATATAAGATAAAAAAGAACTGTGATCTTTTCACCATTCCCAGAGGAAGTCCCAACCTAATCAACCACCAATCTAGTTTCTAACTGTATGGGTTTGAATGCCCTGTATATTTTACGCAAATGGAGTAAGATAATATGTGGTCTTTTGTGACTGGCTTTTCTCCCTTGGCTTAATCTTTTCAAAGTTCCTCCATGTTATAAATTGTAAAGGCACTTGGTTTCTTTTTTTCTAAGTACACACCATTAAATGGATACACTGGATCTTGTGGTGTAAATTTTGTTGAATTCCAGTTTATCTTTTTCTTTTGTCATTTGTGCTGTCGGTGTCATATTTAAGAAGTCATTGCCAAACCCAAGGTAACAATGTCTTGCTGAGATATTTTCTTCTTAAGTTTTATAGTACTATTTCTTACATTTATATCTATGATTTACTTGGAGTTAGTTCTGTGTCTTGTGTGAAATAGGGATCCAATTTCATTTCTTTAAATGTGAACAACCACTTGTTCTAGCATTTGTGGAAGAGATTATTGGTTCTCTGTAGAACATCTTGGCAACCATGTTGAAAATCAAGTGACCATCAATATGAGAGTTATTTTTGCATTCTCTTCATTGCAATATATGTGTCTCATATATGCACCTGTCATGAATTTAAATGCAGTCATTTATCTCTATACTCTAGTTCATTCTTGTTCTTTCACATGTCACTTTTATAAGTGCTTTATTACATTTGCATTTAAGTCTTTTTATTCCACTTGGTTAGCAGTTAAAAACAAAGGGGTGGTTGTCCTATTAAGATGTGAACTCTGAGAAACAAACTGAGGGTTTTGGAGGGAAGGGGATGGCGGGTTGGGAGAGCCTGGTGGTGGGAATTAAGGAGGGCACATATTGCATGGAGCACTGGTGGGTGTGATGCATAAACAATGAATCTTGGAACACTGAAAAAATAAAATTAAATGAAAAAAAAAGAAAAAAAAAGAACTGTGGATAATGTCAACCTTTTATTATATAACTGTAAACTGAGGAAGTTGTATGACCAGTGGCAATGCTTCCCAGTGTAGAATAGATGATGCCTAGAGCTCAAGTCATGCAAGGTATTAAACGCTATTTATTTTGTAGATCTGGGGCTGTGATGGACTGAATATTTGGGTTCAGTCCTTTTTGAAACCTTAAACCTCAATGTGATGGTATTTAAAGAGGGTGCCTTGGGAGGTAATTGGTGTTAGATGAGGTCAAGATGGTGGGGCCCTCATGGTGGGAGTAATGCCCTGGTAAGACGAGACACCAGAAGGATAACTGTCTCTTTCTTTCCCTCTCTCTGTACACACAAAGAAGAGGACATGTAAGCACATTATGAGATGTGTAAGATAAGAAAGAGAGGCTGTAGAAAGAACCTACCTCATCAGCACCTTGATTGTGGACATTCCAGTCTTCAGAGCTTTGAGACCGTGTTGCTTAAACCACCTAGTCCATGGTATTTGGTTATGGCAACTTGAATGGACTAAAATGGGCAGTGAGAGTGTATGTGTGTATGTGTGTGTGTGTGTGTGTGTGTGAATTTGACATAGCAAGAAGAGAATCTAGTACAACATTTTTATATTAAAACTTTCTCACATTACTAAGGTTGACCTATCTCAGTCTCCCACCAAGTAATGAGTTCCAACTTGAAAGAAAGCAAATTGTAAATCCTGCTCTCCCCTCAATCAGTGCCTGTTATTTATGTTGTCTTGGATCTTCTTGTTATTGAAACATGGTTTTTATTTTTGTTTTTAAAGTAATGGGGGCTCGGAAGACGAAGAACAACTCACCATTTTCATTTATGGGTGACTCTGGTAGAATTTTGCATTAACTAAAGGGATGTTCAGTAAGAATTAAGGGAAGTCTTTACTCCTCAGGGAAGTTCAGAAATTAGACAGTGGGTGATTGTTGTTGGAGAGGGTGAGGTTTGGGAGGAGAGGAGTAATTTGGTTCCAGGAGCTGATATTGGTAAATTAGGTAGACCTGGTCCTTTCCAGGCCTCCTTCCTCTCTAGCTTCTCTGCATTTGTCTTGCTCCAAGACTCAATCCTCTCCTTCTGTTTCCTTTCCCTGTCTAGCAGCTGTCATGAGCCACTGTTTTAATATTTAGCCCATTGGGGAAGAGAGTGCCTGAAGAAATCGGAGGTAATCTACCCCTGGATATTTTGGAGGAGATGGTGGTTTTGTTTTAATAGTAGCTTTAAGTTACTCTCATTTCCCCACCCCCTGTTACACATAAATAAGAGTTAGAAGTACTCAACAGCAGATGTTTATGGAATCACCCCTATGTACTACACATTTTGTTAAGCCTCAAAGTACAAAGATGAATAAGGCCTGGTCTCTGAACTTGAAATGCTTTCATTCCAAGGTGTCGTGGGAGAGTGGGTGGAATAAGGCACCAAGTAAAGAAATAATAATAAAAATAAATAATACTATGTGATATTTTCCACTTGAGGAAGGAGAGCTTCATTCGGGATGGTCAGAGGGAGGATTTAATAGGATTTTACAGAGAAAGTAAGAGTTGAACTTGGAGCTTGAATAATAAAATTCTACCAAATAGGAGTGGGCAATAAGAGCCTTCCAAGGCAGGTAGGTATGAGAAGATTTGCAGTGTTCAGAAGGCTGACAGTATGGCTGTAAGTGGGCTTATGGGACAGAAGAGGCAGGAGATGAGCTTGGAAAGTTGGGTAATATCTGGATTGAAAAAGGCCTTGTAAGCCAGGGTTGGGAGGTTCTCCTATTCCAGTTGTGGCCACAGGAAACCACCAAGAGTTTTAAGAAGGTATTAACAAAAGCTTGTTTTCTCAAAACCCACTTAGGCTGCATGTGAAGGGTGGATTGATAAGGTTTAGGGAGATAAGATTGGAGTTTGTGGTAATGTTTGGAGTGATGAGGATGCCTCAGTTAAGGCAATTGGAATGGAGAGAAGGAGCTGGAGAGTTGCTAGAAATAGAATTAACAGGGCTTGGTGGATTGAGAAAGGAAAAACCATTGGATTTGCCAATCTGCAAGAGTTTAGGCCTAGAGAGGATAGAACTGGTTAAAAAAAAAATTAGGAAATTCATGCCTTCAATTGGGCATGATGAAAACAAACTGATAAAATCATTTATACCTGAAGACACTTAAATTTATATGATATAAATATATATGAATATATACAAATATTTATATGACATAAAGTACATATAAATTTATGTCACATGTCATAAAAATTATTTATATCAACGAAATTCTTAGTGCAGTTGTGGACAAGAATGACTAGTTTCCTTCTGTATCCAAATATTTTTAATGGGTTTACCCTACCTTTAAGAACAACATAGAAGAGTAATCTGTGCCATATTGAAACTCATAAAGCAAGTTAATGCCAAAGTTAAATCTCATTTAAATTTAACTTTTTTATGGAATTGTTTATTCAAAAATATGTTTGAATTGGCCATGAGCCAAGGTATCATTTCAATAAATAGAAACCAAAAATTATACTTTGGAGCATCCTCTCTCTACCCCTTTCCTGTCACAAATCTATTGTAATTCAGCTTACATACTTTTTAAAGAAAGAACTGTAAGTTGGTAAACACGCTTTCCAAGGAATCATGGGAATAAAACATACTTTCCAAGTTCCACTTAAATAAACAAAACATCTCTCTTTTAATTTTGAGAACTCATTACTCATGAGTTCCTGAGATTTTCATAAATTTCTGAGCTTGCAGATTATCTTTGAGACACTAAAGAATAGCTTTATGATGTCTTTTTCCTTGGTCTTAATTAAAACAACATAAAATTTTATTTTGTAAGTGTTTTAAGACACTTCCTTCTGGAATAGCATTTAATTCCTTGCCAAGTGTTTTCTTTCATAGGTCTTTATAAAAGCAAAACATGAACAATAAAATAGTTTAATATTTTTCTGGCACTATTATAAAAAGTCATGCATTTTATTCATTGGTAAAATTCTCACAATAAATACCCAGCTACCTACCCTTTCACTTCATCCCATTTTTTCCCATTTCTTTTTTAAAATTCATTTATTTCCATGCATTAAATATTTATTATGTACTATGGACCAGACACTGCTACATGTTATCTTTTTGTGTTTCTGCTGTTTGCCCTCCTTTCCTACATTTTCCTTACTTCTGGTTTCCCATCCATTTTTTCAGACAAGGTACTAGGGCTGGGGATAAGAATGGTGCATGAAGTATGATTTTTGTTTTTGAGGAATTCATGGACAATACACTAACATACATGCATATCCAAGTTATTTACACTTGTGATTTCTTTGTGGTCATGTAAAATGTATTGATTTTTAAGACCAAAAGTAATTACTACATGCAATCACTAAAAGAGATCTTGGGTATTAGAGTATGTAAAATTACGTCTCACTTAAATTGGCAAAAATCACATTTTCTGTTTGCTTAGTACTTCTCAAACAAAATTTCCTTAATTACAAGTGAGTTTTGAAATAACAAAATTTTAAGTTAAAAGTTTTCTTCGAATGTGTATTTTTGTAATGAAAATAATGCCAAAAATGTAGTCTTAAATTTAGTCTCTTAAAATACTTGAGAGAATGGATTATTTTATCAAAGCTACTTGTATTTAGTAGGACTTGGCAAAATAATGAAGAAATGCTACTTGTATTTGTGATCTCCATGCTTTTTTTTTTTTTTCCATTCAATTGATTTTTATCCTCTGTGCTTTGCTCTAGACACCTTTCTAAGCACTGGGACTTCTTGACATTAAGATGCTTATAGTTTAGAAAGCAAGACCTGAAAAAGTCGATGTTATGTAGAGCTGTGGAACTTGTATTACTAGTGTTTAAATATAAAAATACTGGTTAAAAAGATATACTTCTCACTTTAAAGGAAAAATCAAGGTGTTTGTCCTTCTGCAAAATATTTTATAATATTCTTTTTTGCATTACAAAAAAGTAATTCTGAAAAAAGTATTATTTTAAGTATTATTTTTATTTGCTTTTAATTATTAAATTCCCACTCCAAATATATTTATTGTAGGCTGGTTATATAACTTTGCAACTTTGGACTAGACTAATATGGCATGATTAAATGTTAATTCTTCTGACTGTGGTGATCACAGAACCAAGAAACTATTTTATGTTTAGTCAGACTGATCAATTTTAAATCAGATTAAATAGACAAAATGTTGGGATTTTTTTCTGAAGCTGGTCAATCACCATATGTACATTGCTATGCTAAGAAACAAAATCTATAGGAAATGGAGTGTTTTCAAGGAAATATGCTATCCATCTGAATTTATAAGAGCTGATAACTCTTATTAGAAATATTTCCTGATAGAAATATTGATAAGGTAGTCAGAAATTTATCCATATAAAAAGTACATGGCCAGAAGAATTTAAGAGCAATTTCTATTTAAAATAAGGAAACAGTTATTTTATATGAAATGATGGAGGGTTTACCAATACTGCAAGACTTGTATATCAATAATAGGAAAACTGAATAAGGATACCACAAAAAGAGGAAATTAAAGATCTGTTTTATTTCTAAACATAAGCACAAATAGCCTTAATAATGTGTTAAAAATTCAAGTCCATCAAATATACTTAAATTTGAAATATGAGCATTGACATTAAAATCAGAAATTATCACTGTTAATATTTTTCAGGTGATGCAATAAATAGAACAAGAAATAATTGAGAAATAGATCAGAGATACACACAAAAAATGTGGGGAAAAATGAGTAATTTCAGACATTACATTTTTTTTTTTTTTTTTTTTTAAGAGAGAGAGAGTGTGTGTGCAGGAGCCGGGGACTGGGGGACAGGAACAGACAGAAAGGCTCTGCACCCAGTGCAGACTACAAACCTAAGATCATGACCTGAACTGAAATCAAGAGTTGGATGCTTAACCAACTAAGCCACCTGGGAACTCCAACATTAAGATTTCATAATAAAATTTTTAACCAAAACCATTAGGACTTTTTAAAGAATTAAGAAAGATGGTTTGTTATTTAGTCAACATACAAAAATCAATATACTTCAAAGATGTCAACATTTAGAAATGGAATTTTCATCAATGTAATTGATGAAAGGATATCCTTTAAAATAGCCAAAAAGTGGAGTCCCTGGGTGGCCCAGTTGTTCGGGTGTCTAACTCTTGGTTATGGCTCAGGTGGTGATCCAGGGGTTGGTGAGATTGCCCTGAGGCTGGTTCCACATTCAGTGGGAAATCTGCTTGGGATTCCCTCTCCCTCTGCCTCTCCCCTTGCTTCCACATATGTGTGCACTCTCTCTCTCAAATAAACAAATAAATAAACAAACAAATAAAATCTTTAAAAATAAGATACCCAAAAAGCTTAGGACATCCAGGAATAACTCTAACCAAAAGGTGCAAGATCTATGTATTAATTTCCTATCACTTTTGTATTAAATTACCACAGAATAAGCATTTTAAGGCAACACAAATTTACTATCTTAAAGTTTTGGAATTCAGAAGTCCAAAATAGGTTCATAGAGCTGCATTCCTTTTGGAGGCTCTAGAGGACAATATATTTCATTGCCCCTTCTAGCTTTTGGAGGCTTCCTGCATTCCCTGGCTTATGACCATTTCCTCTTTCTTCAAAGCCAGCAATGCATGATTGGATCTCTGCTTCTTCTTAGACTCTTCTGCCTCCCTCTTTCATTTTTCAAGGACTGTGATTACATTGGGCTTACCTGGATAATCCAGGATAATCTCCCCATTTCAAGGTCCTTGACTTAATCACATCTATAACGTCCCTTTTGCCATGAAATGTAACACACTCAGGGATTTGCAGCACTAAAATGTGGAAATCTTTGGGGGTTCATTATTCAGACTATTGTAATCTATCTGAAGAAAATAAGAGTAGAATAACATGGTCATTAAATTTGTTAATTCTAAAGTCAGACTAGTTGAGTGGGAATCCTAATTCTATCACTTAAGTTTGCTTGTTTTATGATCTGAAAAAATAATCTTTTATGATTAATGTAATTTTGCTATGCTTCTTTTTCTTATCTGTAAAATAATAATATTTGTTCATTATTCCACAGAGAATGATTTTGGGAAATAATAAGATAGTCCATACAAAGACTTTGGCACAATTTGATAGTTTAAAAAAATGTATCCATATTTACAGACAATAAAGAATTCTTGGTAAATATAATTGTGTTTATAAATATAGAATTTCAATAGAAGAATTGGAAGAAAAAAATTAAAGAAACAGCATAGTATAAAATAAGATGATAAAGGGAAAATAGGAGTTAAGTTTCAGAGACATACAGAATAATTCCAGATATGTCAACATGTGATAATAGGCCTTCCAGGAAGAGAGAACAGAAAGATTCAAAGAAGAAAATTATTAATGGAATACAACCTGCAGTTTCTCACAACTAAAGAATGACTGATTCTTCAAATGAAAGAGAATTATTGAATGCTAAATTAAGTGAATATATGACTTCCCAAGGAAAATTTTGGATTCTTGAAAGCAGTGGAGTATAATGTTAAAAAAAATGCCCTAAAATGAATTTCAACCTCAACTTCTATACCTAGTTAAACTATCACTCAATGAACAGAAAACCATTTTGAGACATGCAGAGACATAGAAAGTCTGCTTTTCATGTATTTTTCTTCACTGAAATAAAATGAGGGAATGAAATAAGATAGGAATGTGACATTTGGGAACAAAAAGAATCACCTAAAAAGAGAAATGCAGGCAGTCTCACAATGACAGCTGTGGATCAGATCTAGAATGTAATCAGTCTAAGTTGGAGCAGGAGGAGAGAGGTCTTGTTAATTTATGATCTCTAGTGTGTTGCCCTAATCTGTATGATTCAAAATGGCTCATGACCATGTCTGTATTTCATCCAGCAGAAAGGAAAAGGGAAAGAGGAGGACTTCTCCTTAAGTATATGATCCATATGCAGCTCACATTATTTTTGTTCACTATTGGCCAGAATTTAGTTATAACTAGCTGAACCTAATCACACTTGCTGGAAGGGAAGCTTGGGCTCTCAACCCTGTGTCTTAAACTATTTCATACTCTATCTGCTCTTGAACACTATTTATTAAATGCTTACCATGTGGCAGACACTGTGACAAGTTCTTAAATTAACTCATTTTTTCTTCAAAAACAATCATAGACGTATTGTCCACTTTTTACAAAGGACTCAGGAAGCTGAAGTTATTTTCCCAACGTCACACAGCTAGTAAGAGGAAGAGTCGGGGCTAGAACTCACATCTCTCTGACTCTAGTGTTAATAATCTTGGCTGCTAAACTATACTGCCTTCATCCTGATTGCCAATCGATGCAATGAATTATGGTTCTTGACCACCAGAGCTTCACTCTTGGTGTCACAGATAAGGAAGTGCTGCACCCCTGCCCTGTATTATATTATTAGGAGCTGTGGTCTCCTGAATGGATATAAAGAGACACTGATATTCAAGTTCCTTTGGGTAAAGAGCTTCTTTGTACAATGGGAGCGGTGGGGAGTGACTCTCAGCTATCTAGGTTATAATTACAGTTTCAAATGTATAAATTAAGGGTAATAGAAGTGTTTTTTTCACCTCTTATCTCCACAATATGGATGTGCTTTAGACATGACTTGTGTGCTAATCATTTCTGAAATCCATTCATTTGCTTTGTATTTAGAGATAACTTATTTCCCAAACTGGATAATTTCTTCATTGATATTCTTTATTTAAATGTTCTTACAACTTTGAGTCTTTAGCAACTTTAACTGGAAGGCAAGAGAAGGTGAATCAGGTCCAGCTATCTTGTTGCCTCCAAACTTGGAAATTTACCCAATGCCAGTCATTGTGCTATTAAGTAGCAGCTATTAAGGGAAAGATAGCTGAGCCATGACTATTTTGTATTCTCAGCAGGTCGGAGCAGATATAATTTGACAACAGGGAAAGGAAGTTACAAAGAAACGAGGAAAGACTTTTACAAAATGGCAACACTGTTTAGCGCGTACTTTCTCGGAGAATTAATGCTTACCTGTTGAAGAAGTCTCTATATGATTGTGATTGTATATGTATTTGTGTGTGTAGGTAAGCAAATATTTCAATGGCTAGGAAAATCAAAAGATGTGATCAAAAGTACCTGGTGGAGAAATTTTGAAGGGCAAGAGACTTGAAGTGTTCTCTGTCCCAGAGGTCTTTGAAGTATCAATGTTATGATATACCTCATTGTTCAGGCCTATTCTTCAAATACGGAATGCCAAATACCACCACTGATCACATGGCTGAAACCCTCCAAAATTTTATTCCAGGTCAAATTAATCCGATTTGGGGAAGTGAGTGAAAAAAAAAAAAAGAGAGAGATGAATCTGGTTTGAAAACAGTACTTGTGGGCATTCAGTGGGATTTGCCATGAGGTGGTCTCCAGCAGCATACAGGGTTGGGAGAGGCATGGAAGGAAGGTGGAAGCATGCAGACCTCAGAAGAGCAGAGAAAGGTTATGAGTGGGAAGTGACCAAGCAAGGAGTCCCAGGAAGGTTTATTTCTCCAGGCTTTTATCCTTTGAACTATCAGAAAAGCCGTATTTATTATACAGTTTCAGTTTTGTCCCATGAATAATTCTCTTTAATTTCTTCAACCCGAGTGAAGTTGAGTACTCCCATATAGCTGGGTGTGGTAGAGTTGTTAAGGATAAAGTGAGGTAAAGGGAAATGTGACTTGCCCCCACATAAGCTCTCCAGAGATATAACAAAGGAATAACCTCAATCCCAGGGACCTGGGAGGCACCAGGCAGGTCCACTCTGCTGTTCTAAGTGTCAGAGACAGACGCTGACGGTGAGAGTCACTGTGGAGCAGGCAGTACAGGAAGGACTCACAGAAAACCTACCTCTTTTCTCCTATGTAACAGAGGGAAGTGATGCTTGTAAGGGTGGAGGGGGACCAGGGGGGTATACTTTGATATAAAGTGCTTGTTTACTTGTCTGTTTTTTGCAGTGTCGTGATTTATGACGTCTCCTCGTAAGATTAAAAAATAATAGCTAGATCATTGTGGTGATCATTTCATAATATACACAAATAGCAGATAGCAGATCATTATGTTGTACACCTGAAACTAATATAATGTATGTGTATCATACTTCAATAAAAAGATTAAAAGATAATAAATGGTTTCTTCTGAGAATAACTATCATAAAAACTTGCCTAGATAAAATATTACTTTTCTCTATATATGTTCTGTACAAAGAAATACATTTTAAAGAGATTTCCTATGAGGACATTTGTACCTGGAATGAATGTTTATATGTCCTTTCACAAGTACAATTCTGGTTAAAAACCAATATGCTTAGATTAGCACTTAAGCCACAATTTGAAGGTGATGATATGTACCTAGCTTCCCATGCCTGCTGAAAAACAGGCTTGGGGAGATTTTTGTCAATAATTTAATAGTCTTCAGTAGTCTGGGCTGTGGAGCAACTGGAATCTTTTCCTCCTTTTTTGAATTGCATAATTTTATATTTGTTTTGCCATCTTTCCTGTTGTTTTTCTTTTTTCTTTTTTTTTTTTCTTTATCCAAAACCACCCAATAAGGGATAACTTAAAATCTGAAATGTGCTTATCCTCCTGACTGCTTTGTTTCACCCTTCTGGCTTCCCTGGCACTGGCTTATAGAAAGAAGTTTATTCTCATCATCAAGACACACTGGTCCTAGTGAGAACTCATTCTCAAGGCTAACCTCTTATCGATGCCCCACTGTCAGAAGAGTTACTTGGCTCCATTGAAAGCGATCTTGTGTTTTTTCCAGCTACAGCTGCTGCACAGAAATGAGATAATGAAGGTCTTAGAGTCATTTTATGGTCTACTCTTCATGTTCTCCGAGTCAAGAAATCTCTGGGTCTTGATTAAGATGCTCTCTCTTCTACCCTTAGGATCTAAATTGTAGTTTTCAAGCGTGTATCAGATGATGTGACTAAAAATCTTGGAAATTCTTACTGTGTTGAAAAAGAACAGGTGTTGCTTTGACTAGGGAAATTCATAAGTAACATTTGCAAAGGTCTTATCCTTGTATATCATAACTGAGTCTCATGTGGGAGACAGTGGGTTGCAGTGATTAACGTCTTTCCCATGTGTGGCCTTCCAGGTAAACTACCTCTGGTAAATGTATTGAGAAGTGCTCCTGTTAGGAGCTATGCCCTTCCACAATCTTGTTCAATGTGTGGGGACTAGGAATCCACATTGATACCTTGAGAGTTTGAGAGTCACCTGCCCTCTTAATTTTATCCTAAACCAGCAGAATTTTTACTTTTCCAGGTAGAGAACACAGAGATCTTTTCTATGGTCATCTGCTAGCTTGGATCCTGTGCAGTTAAAAATTATGTGAGTTAGTGTAGTGTCACAGGCATTGATAAGGAAGATATTTTGAGTGATTCCATTATAAAATGACACATTGCCAGTTTGCATGTCAAGGGTTAACCAAAAGCACACAGGCAAATTCATGATCGCCTTTGGGTCTTCCAGGGAAAGTGATGCTAGTGGTTGCAAGAGATAATCCAAAATCTCTGTGGCATTGCACGATAAAAACTCATTTATCACTTATCATCCAGTCCAGTGGGGTAGGATGAGCTTTGTTACATTCTGTAATTCAAGAATTCAGACTTCTTTTATACTGTGGGACCAACATCTTCAAACATAGACTCTAAAGTTACTGCATAGCAGGAAGAGGGAGGGACTAGAGCAGGCTTCACAGACTTTCTGTAAACAACAGGATAGTTAATATTTTGCATTTTTTGATAATATTTTGTGTTTTGTAATATTTTGGTTTTGTTGCAATTACTCAAATTTGTTGTGATAATAGAAAAGCAGCTGTAGCTATAGCTTTGTTCCAATAAAATTTTATTTACAAAAACATATGGTGGGCTGGTTTAGCTACTAGACCATAGCTTGCTGACTGCTGGATTAGTCTCGTTTAGACTATATAGACACAGAATAGTATATATTTGTCTCACTCATACTGTTGGCCAAAAGTGAGTCACATGGTCTTAGCCAAACTGCAAGAGTTTAAAATGTAGTTAAGCTGGATGCCCAGAAAAGAAGAAAAGGATATTATGGGCCCCAGGAGTCTCTGTTATACTCTTCAACAGCTTAATGTGAATGAGCTCTTCCAGGCAAAACAGAAACTTCTAATGATTCAGTTTTATGCTTAGGATGTTAGATTATCCAAAGTTATATATTTTCTACTGTACTTTTTGTTTGAAAAGCCACTACAATGACAAAGCTCTAGAAAAGAGTCATTCTATAAGGTACACTGAGAATTACATTGCCTTCATGATCTTGGTCTTGATGTTTCACAGAACTGGAGGAAAGCTGCCTTTAATTAAAAGAAAGTGGATGGATGCTTGTGAATCCCCCTGGTGGAATGTGGAGCAGAGGAACTTCTATAGTCAGAGATTTTCTCAGAGACTCAACCTAAGGAGGTTGTCTTAGGCTTTTGAGATGTTATAGTATCATAGACCAGCTGACTTAAAAACAACAGAAATTTATTTTTCAGTCCTCTGGGGGCTGGGAAGTCTAAGATTGAGGCACTGGCAGATTTAATGTCTGGTGAAGACCTACTTCTGGTTCATGGACAGTTAACTTTTCACTGTGTCCTCACATGGCAGAAGGGGGTAGAGAGCTCTCTGGGATCTCTTTTATAAGGGCACTAAGTCCAGTTTGTGAGAGCGCCACCTCATGACCTAATCACCTTCTAAAGACACTACCTTCTAACATCTTCATACTGGGGATTGGGTTTTTATGTTGGAATTTGTTGGGGGGGCACAGTCTGCCTGTAGCAGAGGGCTAGGAGAAGTAGGGTAGTTTTAATTGGCCCTCTTGTGGCTCTTTGCCACAAGGGTTGGAAGACCCCTGTTTATATTATTTTTATTTCCTATAATAGTTAAGTCCCAAAGACAAAGAGTACATTTCTCTGGAAAACTTTTCTTTCTTTTAATCTTTCTTTTAGATACATCATTCTCCACCAAGTGGCTGGTTCTAAATGTGTTTTAAATGTAATAAGCTAACAATAATCACTTAAGATAGCAGAGATGTAGAGGATAGCTCACTAATTTCCAAATCCAATCTAAGTTTGCCTTGAGCAAATTAATGGATTTTTTTTTTTTTTTTGCATTTTAGCAATATGCTCTTTTCTTTTGTTTAATTGAGGACTAGATCTTCTCCCAAGTTCTGAAGACTAGATCTTTTCCCAAGGCCAAGTTGTCTATATGAGGAATGCAGTGTTCATCACAAATAACACAGAGAAAGAGTAAGATAATGGACAATTTTTAATATGCAAAGTGGGACTTTCAAGTAAATCGTGAGATGCAGGGAAAACCATTTTCATAAAATCTATCACATCCTATAAAATGTCTAATAACCAAATATGAAAGACCCCTGTGCATAGAATTCTGTCATATTTTAACATTTTCATCAAGGATAGATTGTTGCTTGATGGTAGAAGGGCAAGACTAGCAGAAATGTTTTCAAAGCAAAACTTAGGGGATTTGTGGAAGAGGAAGACAAGAGGTGAGAAAAATGGGAGTTGATCAGGTATGTGCTCTCATTTCCGTTCCTTGGGTTTTTCTCTTTGGATTCTGGAGATTTCAATCTCTCAAGTTCTAATTTCCCAATTTACTCTTGGCTTCCATATGGCATAGCTGAATATACCAGTGGCTGAGAAGAGGGCCAGGGCAAGAGCTATAGAGTGGACCATCCGAGCTGAGGCCAATGGGAGGTCCAATTTACTTATTTTACTTTTCTTAAACCTTTCTCAAGATATAACTGATATACAAAAAAATTGTACTTATTTAATGTATACAATTTGATGAGTTTGGACGTCTGTGTACCTCCTTGAAACCGTTACTGTAATTAAGGTAATAAATACAACCTTTGCCTCTCAAAGTTTCCTTGTGTCTCTTTGTTTTGTGTGTGTATGTGTGTATGTGAGAAGAACACTTGACATGAGATCTGCCCTCTTAGTAAAGTTGAAGCATACAATACAGTATTGTTTACTACAGGTACCATGTTGTACCGCAGATCTCCAGAACTTACTCATCATGCAACTGCATCTTTATACCCACTGATTAACAAGTCCCCATTTTCCCTAACCCTCTGGCAACCACTACTGTGTTCTATGCTTCTGTGAGTTCGACTGTTTTAGGTATCGCATACAAGTGGAATCATGCAGTATTTGTCTTTTCACTTAGTAAAATGTCTGGGAAGTTCAGTTTAAACCTCAAAGGAGTCTAACCACTCGTGCTAACTGAGCTGAAGCTGAATCACCGCAGGAACACTACGAGGCCCTGACCTAGAAGCAAATAAACTACAACTTATACATGACACGGCGTCGTTTTTAAATGACAGAAGGTCAAACAATGTCCAGTCAGTGAAGAGATATCCTGGTCCTTGACACGAAAGGGCCCAGCATATGATGTGATACAAAGACTCATTATCGCTCTAAGAATGACAACTAGCCCTAAAGCCGAGAGATCCCATGGGGTCTTGCTTCACCCCCAAGCTTGACAGGCAAACTCAAGCAGAGAAGCAGAAGGAAGGAAAGCCTCTGAGAAGCACTTTTGTCCAAAAGAAACGGAGTCATACAAAAGATACTGTTTAAACTACAGGATCAGACATGAAATAAACAGATTGGACATGTAGTTTATTTTTTTTCCCTTGCCAACCAGCTTGAGAGGAAGGTTGATTAATTACAAATCAAAAAATTACATTTTCTCTGCACATCTGATTTGATTTGTGAATTAAATATTTGCTATCCTGCTACCCTGGCTAATGAATTAAAATTAAAAGAAAATCTAAAAAGAAAACCATGTAAAATTTTTATTGCATTTCAAATTCTTAGTTAATTGGAAAATATTTGTATTATCCAAACTTGTATACATATATTTACATCCACTTATCCTGAAAGAATCAATTATGATAAGTAAAAAGCACTTTATATTGGCATTTGGCAGAGATATGAATTGGATATTCTCTAAGCTTTATAATAATATACCTCATAGGCTGAATATACTTATTATACGTATAATAGTTTAATTTACCTCAAAAATCTAAATGTATCTTTAAAAAATGTATCATTATAGGAACATTGCCTTCCTTTTTATGGAACTGATAGCATCACAAAAGAAGGCAAATCACTACATATTTTTGCTAACAGTGACTGGAGTCACATGCCATTTTCCACACTTAAGCTTCCTGCCTATTCTGCATGTTATTACTTTGTGCCCAAGATGGAAATTTATCAGGAAAAAAATTCAATAAATATTAAAGAAGGGACGTCTTTTCAAGTAAGGGGGAGGGGAGCAATTTTTGTTTCCACTTATTTATAAGGGAATATTATATTCATTTCCTACTCTCCCTCTCCAGGGTGGCGTGCGGCGTCATTTCACAATTTCTTGCCGCCCTCCTCTTGTCCCTCTGCCTGCATGTGTCTGTTGCATTGAGATGAGCCTCTCTGGGGTTTGGGGAACACATGGAGGAGCTAAGCCTCCCTGAGGAAGGAGGGTTGCCATTTCTGAGAAGGAGCCTCGGCTGGCGGGTTGAGGCTGCGGCTGCTGAAAGCTGGAGAGCTGCTGGGGAGCCATGCAGAGGCTCAGGGCAGCTGCGCTGTCAGGCGAAAAGCGCGGTGCTCCCTCCCTCCCTAGCCATGGCTGCCTCTGACCACGGTAGATTGTAATTCAATAGAATTCAAATCTTTAGCTGCCCGGAGCCGCCAGGCAGAGGGCCCAGAGGCCCTTTCAAATCAGGGTTTTTACAGTTATTTTAATCCATGGGAGATGCCAGCATTTCTGTGCCTCACAAAGACAAACAACACTGTGCAGAGGCTGGTGAGATACAACCTAGACGAGGAAGTTGAGCCAGATTCTCTTGGGGGAAAAAATGAGAGTAAATCCATGTATATTGTTCATGGTCCTAATCTGCCGTCTATTTTCAATTGGGACAGATTCAGGTAGGAATGATACCATAAATAAATGATGGGAGAAGGTCTATGCAAACACACACCATTTTGTGCGACAAGCCGGTAGTGGGCATGCTGCTGCTCTCATGATTCTTATTCAACTGAGTGAATAGTATTAAAGTCCCTTGCTCTCCCTGTTGGAATAAGTTGGACACTGAAGTGATGGGTACAATGACCTAGCTCTGGCGGGGCACCCCGACTCAGCTCAGTGCTAGTTCTACTCAGGGATGCTGAGAGAGGTCTGCACTACCTGGCCTCGGAGGAGCAGGGTACCTTGGTGGTTACAACAGCCCCAACTCCGGGATTAGGCCGCCTGGGTTCAAATCTTGCTCTGCCATTTACTAGCGATGAAAATTGGGGCACATTTATGGTCTCTTTGTGTCCTCTGGGATGAGAGAGATGATAATCATGGTACCTGTCATGAGAATGAAATGGGTAAACATAGGTGAAGAGCAGAAAGCAGTATCTGGCCTGTTGGGGATACTCAGGGTGTGGTCTGCAGACCAATGGCAGCAGCGGCTTATTAGAAATGCAGATTCCTGGGCCTTTTCCTGACTTAACAGCATCCAAATCTGAATCTCAAAAAAAAAAATTCCTATTGACATTAAACATTTGAGAAGCATTGCTATCTAAATGTTGGTGTACATATTTGAGGCTAGCTTTAGCTAGGTTGAGTGGTCAAGGTGAGAAGGGCATCCCTGCCAATTTGCCTTTCCCTTCCAAGCTCTGGGCCCTAAGGAGAGGCTCTGTCCTCTCTGACACTGGCCTCTGATTATCCTGGCTTTTTGGTGAACTCTGCTGCCCTGAGCCCATGTCCCTATTAGCCTCAACCTGCATCCCAACCTTGAATGTTTACTTTGCATCCAGATCTCGATGTTTCTGACTCCACCAGCTTATTTAACCCCAAGTCTCCATTAGCACCTTTGCTTGTCAGCTTTATTGGATGTCTTCAATTATGGACTACGTCCCAATGCCTTTGCAGTTCAGCTAAAAGGGTCTATGCTTAATCGCCCTCCCTGAACAAAACAAGAAAAAATATTAGGAACGTATTTAAAAAGTTGGAATTATTTAACACTTCCCTCCTAGGCCCACACTGTACAGAAACATTTGGTTTTTATAGTTGGCTCTGAGAGGCAATTTTCTAACAGATTTTTATAGTGGAGAAGAGAGCTCAGCCTTTAAAGAATGCAAAGGTCAACAAAGCAAAATTTGCTCTATTTATGGGATGGGTGTGACATTTGGACCTCTTAGCAGCCAATATTCTTTTGGCTTTAGGGAAGAGTTCATTGCCACACCTGCTTGCTTTGTTTCACATCAAATGGTGTTTAGTGAAGAGGTTTGGAAACAAGAGACCTTCCATAGGCATTCATGCCAAGCTTATCACAATTCCATGATGCTTGGCCAATAGTGCAATGAGAATGGATGACACCAGGATGCCAGCGCCCTTGAGGTGTGGTGAATTGAAGGGATATGATTGTAAGTGAAATGGACAGAAGAAGTGCTTCAAGGGCACACTGGCAGCTAACTTATAGTAGCAGAACAGCTCTGTAGAGAGGCAGGAATTCACAGCAATAAGCTTTGTATCCTGCTATGGATCAAATTGGAAGAGAGGAGAGGTTAGTTATTTGTAGACCGTGAGATTAATGTGACTCACAAACCATTTCAATTGTGGCTGTCAGAACTTCTTGGGAGGACCACTTGGGCATCCACAATCATTGATTGCCTCATCTGTGCATGGCACTAAGAAAGCAACCAAAAGACAAAAAGGAGAAATATAATACTTCTTCCCTCTAAAAAGCTTACAGTCACTTCTGGGAAATGCATCTATGTATATGAAATGGAAATAAATTTAGCAAGGAATAAGTGGAAGACTCCAAATGGGTATCAGAGGAAAAGTTACTTCTGTCCAATCTAGAGGGTCAGGACAGCCTCAAGAATGTGTGGTTGGAGCTAAAACTTTGGAGGATCAATTTATATTGCAACGCATACATTCTTGTAAACACAGAGAAACTCGTGACCCAGGTAAAGCCTAGATGGAAAAAGAAGACGGATTTTAGGGGACCAACAAGTAAACCTTTTTTTCTTGCCCTCCCAAACTCAAGTATATTGAAAGGAAAACACAGGAATTAGACACTTGGGGAGATCATCAGTCTCTCCCCCTTGCCCCCCACAGAAACTCAATTGGAGGACATGAGTGATGTGTGGTTGCACACATTTTAATACTTTACTGCTGACATAGGCAGACTTAGCTGCCCAACCACAGGCCACACTCCACAGAGACAGAGTCTTCATGGAAGAAAGCTGACAAGATGTACCCTGGCTGCAGGTAGACATCTACCAAAGAGAACCTGGAAGTACCATACCACACTGGCTTAGCACTTTCTCCAAAGTTCATGAGTCAGAAATTCCATTTCTCCTTCCTTGGAAATATATTCTCTTCCCTACCCACCTGCCCGGTATCATCCAGGAGAGTTTATGCTTTGCTTTGCTTTTCTTTCTTTCTTTCTTTTTTTTTTTTTTTAAAGATTTCAATTATTTGAGAGAGAGAGAGAAAGAAAGAACATGAGCTGGGGGAAGGACAGAGGGAGAGGATAAGGGAGAAGCAAGTTCCCCCACTGAGCAGGGAGCCCAACTCAGGGCTCAACCCCAGGACCCTGAGATCCTGTCCTGAGCTGAAGGCGAATGCTTAAGCTACCGAGCCACCCAGGTGCCCCAAATTTATTCTATTTTTAATGGACTCTAAGTTGATTTTGGTACAACTAACCAAATTAACAAACAGCAACATTTATCTTTCTTTAAATCTGTGCATTTGTGTGATGCACCTTGAAGCTCTTTACGCTCTGATGCGAATGGGTTGGGAAAAAACTGAGAGCACTGATAAATAAATAATTCCCCAGGGGATTCCAATAAGCAGTAAAGTTTGGGATCTTTTGGTCTAGATGATTTGTAAAAATTTGAACCCATTGGTTTCTATGATTCTTGGAGCTAAAATTACCTGTAGTTGCCTACCGAGTGTTTTTGTTGTTGTTGATTTTTGGTTTTGTTTTTTCTTTCTCTGGATACTTGATTAAGTCTAGTTTCTGGCTAGAAATTCTACATTTTGGAGAAGTATTTCCAGCAAATGCAATGACCCCTTGAAGATCAGAAACAGATGTGAGAGAAAGTATCTGAATCCCCAGAGAAGAAGGTACTGGGAAATTATCAGTTGAGAGGGTGCTTACATCAAGAGGGAGTGGGACTGCCTCTCTGATAAGCTTTTACCAATAGTTTAGGTTGAAGACTCTTGTCATTGAAAATGTAATGAAGGGATGTGTAACAAATTGTTGAACAATAGAGTTTTCAGTTTTGTGCGATTTCTGTTTTGTGGGAACTCTAGGATGTTACATGTCTCTCTAGGTCCCAGTTGTCTTACTAACTAAATGGATTAAATGAAACGATCTTTGCATGTTTATAATGTTAAATATAAAGAATATTTTTGAAGCATTGACAAATGTAAATGCTAACTAATAACGAGACTAAAATGTTGCAGTCCCTAAAGATAGTTTATAGCAGATGATCTGCCTACATAGGTTAAGTATGTTTTAGAAATAAATTAATTTGCATTTTGGTGTCAGCTTTCTTCTTTGTAATTTGTTACCAGCCTGTACACTAGATCTCTTTGTTTTGTTCCCTACACATTATTGTTGCTCTCTTGGCTTCTAAGACATGTCTCTTTCCTGGGTTTCTTCCTTCCCTCTGATATTTTCTTGTTCTTGTTTTTGCAATCTCTACTTTTCCCTGTCTTCACATATAATTGTGCCCCAAGTGTATTTATAAGGTTCTCTTTTTTAATGCCTTATCTTTCCCTTCTTATTCTCATTCCTTCAGAAATAGAATTACATAATAAAAGTTTATTGAGTCCTACGATATGCTAGATAATGTGCACTAGGAACAAGGCAGTCAAAGGCAAAGTTTCCAGCCTCTAAGACTTTAGCCTCTCACAAATTTGATAATCATTTATACTCAGCTCCTTCTCCTCTAAAGTCCCACCCCCAAATGATACATTGAACATCTCTGCTTGGAAGTCCTGTAGGCAGTGCACACCAGATGCATTATTTTTCCTTGTAGCCCTACCCTGCTGTGTTCCCTTTCTCTATTAAATAGCATTATTCCAGGCTTCAATATTATCACGTTTGTCTTCCTCTCCCTATATACTCAGGCTTCACTTCTTTTTTATTCTGCCTCTGGTGTGTGTCTCAGGTCCATTTCCTTCTCTCTCTCTTCCCACTGTCTTGGTGAAAGTCTCCATCGGCTCTCACCAGCACGAGAAGCGTAGTCCCTCTTTTTATTTTTTTAAGTTTTATTTTTTATTTATTTTTTTAAGATTCTATTTATTTATTTGACAGACAGAGATCACAGCAGGCAGAGAGGCAGGCAGAGAGAGAGAGAGGGAGAAGCAGGCTCCCTGCTGCTCAGAGAGCCCGATATGGGGCTCGATCCCAGGACCCTGAGATCATGACCTGAGCTGAAGGCAGAGGCTTTAACCCACTGAGCCACCCAGGCGCCCCAAGTAGTGTAGCCTCTTAATTGTGTCTCTGCTTCCAGGGTATTGCATGGCTCCTGAGTTGTACTTCTAGTCACACTTTCCTGCATCTCATTCTCTTGCTTATTTTCAGTGCAGCCCACAATCATTCCCTGCATGCCCTAACTATTCTCCTGCCATTTTTAGCCATGTGCTCATACCCCAGCAGCACCAGACTAGATGAGTTCCCCCCCACACTCCCGTGTCTTCCATGCCTCAGTGCCTTGATTGACTCCTGGGCCCCAGATTTCCTTCCTCTCCATCTTTGCTTGGTGAACTTCAATCTTCAAGGCTTAGATTCTTCTTTTGTGAGAATTCTTCATCTGTGAAGCTGTCTCTGCATTCCCCATTCTTTGTTCATATTTCACGTATAACACTTTCCATATGGTATTTTGTATTCCTGGGAATTTCAGTGTTCGGCACAGAGGAGATAATATTTTTTCTTTTTTAGGTAGCTGCTTAATAAGTAAAATGAAATTTGTTGCACTTTTATATCTAAAGCTCTGTCTCTATGTGATCCATAACAACTTGTTTTAGCAAAAAACTGGACTGTTATTTAATGGTTGTAAATGCAATTGTGAAATGCAAGTTTTGACTTGCTGAGTTTACATTTAACTTGAAATTACATCTTCTACAAAGAGAGGATTCATTTTTTTCATGTCTTTAAGCTTTTCTTTCTCAAAATACATTCTGTTAGAGGAGTTATACCTGAAACATTAGATAGTCCTCTTTGCCTCACGTAATTTCAGCAGATGAGTCGAAGAAACTGAAAGTACACTGAGATCTTGTAAAGCATGATCACTTTAGATTCTAGGACTGCATTGTTCTCAGTATCGTACTTGGCACTTTACTGGAGAAAATACTGAATAGGGATATGATTTCCTTTTTTTCTCTTATTGGTTATTGAGAATATAAATGACAAGAAAGCATATAGTTAGTTCTACTTAGTCTATTAATATATTCATTCATAAGCCAGTTATACAATCCATTATCACCATTTTTCATGGTAGTATTACTGAATCCAGTTATTATGTGAGCTTTGAGTTTTCTTTTAAGTTCTAGGTATTCAAGGGCGATGAGTGGGTTAGTTTTTTATTGCTGCAGTCTGCTCCAGGAATACCTTCCTAGTAATCCGATTGTCTCCACAGGGTGGATTCTGCAGATACACTCAACTCATTTACAGCTCAGGATGACATGAGAACTGGGGGACAACAAAGATTTAGTAATGCTGTTGGTGTGTGAGGCTGCATGTGGGTATTTTCCCAGATTCTTCCTGGATTTAATATAATTTCCAAGGGATTTTCTTTGTCAGTGCTTAATCTAAGAAAGAAACATAGCAAAAGAAAATTTAGGATTCTCCTTTTTTTTTTTTTAAAGATTTTATTTATTTATTTGACAGAGATCACAGGTAGGCAGAGAGGCAGGCAGAGAGAGAAGAGGAAGCAGGCTCCCCGCTGAGCAGAGAGCCCGATGTGGGGCTCGATCCCAGAACCCTGGGGTCATGACCTGAGCCGAAGGCAGAGGCTTAACCCACTGAGCCACCCAGGTGCCCTGGGATTCTCCTTTTCTAAACATTTAAATATAAAGCCATTTAGTACAGTGGAAAGCAGCAATAAAAATTGGGGAAGGTGTTAAACGAACTCCACACATTAACTGTTTTTAGCGATTGGACGGTAGACAGAGGGATCGATCAAAAATTGTACTATTAAACAAAAATGCGTTTTAAATATCTTTTCCCCCAATCACATGCATACTATGTCATGGCACTTCACCTATTACTCACATCAAACTTAGATCTGTAGCTGTCAGAGAAAAAAACCACCCGTTAACAACTTGCTAAATAAAAGGTTTTATTCTCTTTTAGTCTTTACTGACCCAATCCCATTTGCTGCAGCCCACATAACTCGTGCTCATAGTAAGTGTCCTGATTCTAGCATGTTTCTCTTGTTACCACTAGGCTCGATTAGGTGCCTGTGTATTGCATATTTCTATCTCGGTAATTTTCCATCCCGTCTATAGTATGATCTGTTCATGTGTCAATCTCCACCATTAGCCTATGAACTGCTTGAGATCAGAGGCTGTTCTTTATTCATCTTTGCTGAGCACTGTGTCTTTAATGTAGTAGTGAATGCCATATGAGTGTTTGTATAATTAATAGTGAAGTGAGCTCTCAGGGACTGGAATTTTTGTTGACGTGCAACACCACTGAAAGCTCTTACTTGAAAAAATGCATTAAATACAATATCACCTAAATTTTATAGACACATCTGAATCACCGCATTAAGCTGTGTTTAATTTACTTCTAAAAAAAAAAAAAAGCAGTACCTCTTGTCCTCCAGTTATTTAAGGGGTATATTTTTTAAAAAGAAAGTGGAGGTGAATTAAAAAGTGTGTAGAAAGTCATAAGTGTAAATTGCTTCCTAATATAATCTCTTGAGTTCATGTTTAATAAAGATAAGTTACTCAATCAACAATTACTCCATGTGTGAGGGTATTTGTACATAAATCACTTAGTTTGGCTGGATCTAACATTGATAGGACATAATTGATCTTTAAAAGTTTTATGAAGAATCACAGACTGTGAAATTAAAGGCGGTTGTATTGTCTAACTTTGCCTTTCCATCAGACACCCGTTTTCTTGGTAGTAGAAACCTTATTTTATATGTATTATTGACCAGTATCAATTAACTCTGTCTCACAATAATTAACATCATGTTACCTTCTAGTTTTTATCAAGAAAGCCTACCAGAGTTTTCTAACCTGATCAACTTCCAGCTAGTATTTTTTCCCCACCCCCTCAAAAATGTTTTTTTTTTTTTTTAAAGATTTTATTTATTTATTGACAGAGAGAGAGATCACAAGTTGGCAGAAAGGCAGGCAGAGAGAGAGAGAGAGGGAAGCAGGCTCCTCGCAGAGCAGAGAGCCCGATGCGGGGCTTGATCCCAGGACCCTGAGATCAGGACCTGAGCCGAATGCAGAGGCTTTAAGCCACTGAGCCACCCAGGTACCCCTCAAAAAAAGGTTTAAAGCAAGCATTAAAACCTGTATAAAATGTATTCTGGTTCTTGATTTGGTAAACCAGCTTGTCATTTAACTTTACATATTGCATAGTGTTG
Source organism: Lontra canadensis (assembly GCF_010015895.1). Taxonomy (NCBI): domain Eukaryota; kingdom Metazoa; phylum Chordata; class Mammalia; order Carnivora; family Mustelidae; genus Lontra; species Lontra canadensis. Next base: position 14,414,774 of record NW_022631021.1, on the reverse strand, counting down.
TTATATGTGACAAGAGTTGAAAAATATCCAGTAGGAGAGTTTTATTTTACTTTTCTTAGTATATAACAAGCTGTCCCTTGAATTCCTTTCTCTTTCCCTGCCTTCCTTCCTTCCTTCTCTCCTTTTTTTCTTTCTCTTCTTAGAAACGTTACTTTCTGTCAATCTTATTTCCAGTTTTCATTTAAGAGTCTGTGGAAGAACAGCTTAGAGCCACTCGGTGGTTGTTCCTTCTCATTCGAGTGGCCTGAGCACTGGGAGCTGCAGACCAGTCTTCAGTGGCAAGCGGAGTGCTCCAGTCTTCAGTGGGAACCACTGAATAGGCACAGAGGGCACCTGCCCTCCTTCATACCAGTCTGCAACCTTGGGTTGTGTGGCAATAAATCTGGGACCTGCACTAATCCTTTCACCCTGAAATTCCTCCTTGGTCACAGCCTTTTCAACAGCAGCTTACTCTTCCTTTTCAATCTCTTCAGGATTTCTGTAGAAGGAGAGATCAAGTGTGACCTTTGTGGGTGTTCACATGAGAATGTGCCATGCATGTGCAGAAATTCCTGGGCCAGCATCCGCCACATCAGACCAGCTGAGTGAGCTCCTTGTTGTTGTATGGGATGGTAACGTCCATCAGACTCTTCTCTGTGTTGCATAGAACAATGTAGGCAGGTTAACATAAGTTGCCTCTGTGAGAGGCTGGTGATCAACCCTGGGATTGGTAATCACCAGAAGTCTCAGCTTCTAGAAGGCTTCCAGGATCTGGTTAGTGAATGTCCCAGTTGTGAAGTGGCCAGCAATAGGAGTGGCTCCAATGACAGCCCAAACTTCATCACAGCCAGCTGGCCGGTATTCCTGGAGCCTGTGACACTCAGATCAACGGGGCTTTCAATGGCCTGAGCTGCTAGCAGAAACTTCTCCCAGGTTCTCTTCAGATTTATGATGTGGATGCCATTGCTTTTCTTTTTGTAGATGGAAGTCAAATTTGGTGCCACCTCAGTGGGTTCCTGCTGCAAGGAATTTAAGGACTCCTCTTTCATGTGCAGGACATCAAGGACTCTTGATGTGAAAGTTTCCCTCTAAGTTAGGATGGAAACCCAGAACAACACAACAAGGACCCTTCTCTGGGTAGCTTGGAAAGCCTTTACTTTCTGATAATTCGTAAATGCTGTCATTACACTTGGAAAAGGGAATAGTTGTGGCAAACTGGATAGTATGCAGTAGTTAAAGACTGTGATTAAAATGTTTGGGAAGTATTGTGTGTATATATGTATTTGTCTCAGTCACAAAATTTCATGGTCCCTCAGGTCATCTATATTAGTTTCCTAGTATTGCCATAACAAATTACCACATATGTATTGGCTCCAAACAGCACAAATTTACTATCTTACAGTGCTGGAGGTCAGTGTCTGAAATTAATTTCACTAGGCTAAAACCAAGGTGTTGGCACCTCCTTCTGGAGGTTTTATGGAAGAGTCTACATTCTTACGTAGCTTCTGGAGGCTGCCTGCCTCCTTTGACTCATGGCCCATTCCTGCATCTTCACTCTGACCTTTGCTTCATTACACTGGGCCCGCTCAGATAATCCTCATCTCAAAGCTTTTAATCACATCTGCAAAATCACTTTTGCTATGTGTGTTTGGGCTCCCCAGGACCACCCTCTAGTGTGGTGCTTTGCTGAGAGGATGCAAAGAACTCAACATATAATAATATTCACAGCTACAATTTATCAGAGCACAAACACCAGTCACAACAACAATGAAACAAAGCCAAGTCAACCAAGGGAGAAGGCACATGGGGCAAATTCTGAGGGAAAACAGGTGCAAGCTTTCAAGGGTCCTCTCTCAATGGAATCACATAGCATGTGTTTCCTTCCCTCGACGATGAGTTCTGACAGCACATGTAAAATGTTGCTAACCAGAGAAGTTCATTAGGGACTCAGTTCCTGGAGTCTTTATTGGAGCTGGTTATGTAGGCATACTTTGTCTGCTGTGTGCCAGAATTCCAGATTCCTAGAAGGAATGCAGATGTTCAGCATAAAACATATTGCTTGCACAAACATTTTAGGCACAGTGAGCCGTTCCTAACAGTTAATGGTGGGAACACTCCAAAATCTAAATTCCCAGAGGTTAGCCAAGGGCTAATCTTGCAAGGAGGTCTTTTCAAGGATAGAAATTTAGAATTGCTATGTTAACTCTTCCCTTCACACAATGTAAGGTAGCATATTGCAGGTTTCAGGAATAAGAATGCAGACATATTTGGAGGGATTGTTATCTGTCTAGAGCATATGTATTTTACTTAGTTCTATATTCAAGCTCTATCCCCAGTGCCTTGCATGAAGTGAGTGCATGGGAAATGTTCCTTCTTTGTGCATTGAGCTGTGGATCATGATCTGTCATATTCCCTGTGTTACCACCATCTTTGTAAATGGCATTACCATTCACCCAGTACCTGAATAGAAAATCCACTTGACTCCTTCCTGTTTCTTGCTCTCCATTTGCAATCAATCATCAAGTCCTACTGATTCTATGCTCTAATGTTTCTTGATTCCATTCCATTTCCTTCAGGTCCACTGCCATCATTGTAGTCTGGGCCACCATAACTTCTGGGCACCCTTTCTTTATATGCTCTGGACTGGTTTGAAGCTTCTAGTTTGCTTTCCTCCAATCCAGTCTCCAGATAGAAACAAGAGTGTTCTTTAGGAACACAAATCTAATCACATTACTACTCTATTAAAAACCCTTCAGTGGTCTCTATTTCCCCAGACTCAATCTTTACCCTCGTTTATCTTGCATACTATACACTTTGCAGTCACAGTGAATTTTTCTTGGTTTCTCAAACAAAATATACTCCCTCCTTACCTCTAGGGTTTTACATGACTTTGCTCCTTTGTACCAAACACTTTCCTCCTTCTTTGCCAAGTTAGTTCTGATTATCCCTTCACTTGAGTCTCAGCAAAAACATTTCTTCCTTAGGAGATCTTACCAGGCATCTAAACAGGTTAGGTCCCTCGATTATCTGGCCGTTTATATCCTGTACTTTCCTTATCATTATATTTAGCCCAAAAGTTAGGATTTTGTCTATCTTCTCTGCCAGGTTATAATCTCCATTATGGTAGAGACTCTGTTTTGGTTGCCATTACATCTGTAACATATAGAACATGGAACTGGACATAGTTTCCAGCAAATGTTTCCTAAATGAGTGAATGCATTAGTGCTGAGTTTTTAATTTCCTGGCTGCTTTGGAATACAGTCTGGCAGTTCCTCAAAAAGTTAAAGAAAGAGTTATCATATAGCCCAGCAATCGTACTTCTATATCCACCCAAGAGAAACAAAAATGTAACCCCCACAAAAAATTGTATATAAAATTTCATAGCAGCATATTGTTAGCATAATAGCCAAAATGTGGAAACGACTTGAATCTCCATCAATTGATGAAAGGAAAAATACAATGTGGTATATCCATGCAATGGAGTATTATTTGGTAATGAAAAGAAATGAAGACTATATGGTATAACATAGGTGGACCTCAAAAACATGCTAAGAGGCCAGTCACAAAAGACCACATAATGTATGATTTATGAAATGCCCAGAATAGTCAAATCTATAAAGATGAAAGCTAGATTAGTGATTGCTTAGAACTGGGTATGTTGGAAAGAAATGGGGAAAGACTGCTAAGGATTGCCATGGTTTCTTCTTAACGTGACAAAAATGTTTTAACACTGGTTATGGTGATAGATGCACACTTCTGTGAACATACTAAAAACCATTGAACTGTGTATTTAAAATTTATGAATTGTACAGAATATGAATTTTATATCAATATTATTTAGAAAGGGTTGGAAACTTGTTAATGTATAATTCAACTTTGAAAGGGAGTTGATGGCGATTATGCTTAATTCTCACTAAGAAGAACATCGAACTCAGGAGGTATTAATTGAATGAGTGAGTGGTTTATCATTCTCTGAAATGCCTGGCCAGCTAGTTCACCTCACAACTCAAACAATCACGTAAGTGTTTTTCCTTGAGACAACCACTGCACTTTGGTATAGAGCAGAAGGGTTTTATGTATATTTTGTCACATGAAAGTGTAAGAAGAAGTGAATTTATGAACTGAGAATTAATTTTAAAAATTAATGCTTTTCACTGATTCGTCAAGGACACTCTTAAGTGAAACAACCCTTTCATCCCACTCTTAGGTACAGAAGAATGCAATGACTGACTCAAGGCAGTAGGTTTACTCATGAACTCACATTGCTTTTGTACTATAAGTGCAATGTCAACCCAGTAGAAAAGGCAAAAACTGCTTCTTATTATTATGAAAATAGTTTTGACCTAATATTTCCTCTGAGAAGATCTTGAGGACTCCTAGTGGGTCTGCAGACCACACTTGTGAGCTGTTGTCCACAGTGATATTAGCAACAAAGGTCTGGCATGTATTTACAGATCTCCCTAAGTTGTGCCCCAGTGGTCTTTCTAGGGTTGATAATCATCTCAATCAAGTAGCAAATTATTCGGTCAAGTTTCTCCTTAATGCAGTACACTTCTAATTAAGGGAACAACATGGCTAATTGTTAAGTGATTAACATTTCCTTGCTTTTCACTGTCAGAAGATGCATTAACAGCAATCACCTCAACCTTATTTTATCTGAACTCTTAATTTTTTGGTCTCTTCTCTGCTCCCTTATTAGAATAGCGAGGGGAGGTACCAAAGAGGTGGAGAGATCGAGTCAGAGACTTTGTGGTAAGTAACCTTCCAGTAGTTCACAAAAATCTTCTCTGAGTATCTTTCCTGGGAAGCTTTCTGGATGTTTTATGGTAATAGATTGAAGATGCATTGAAACATATTCTGACTATCCTACATCTGGGAACTGAGAGGCCGGCCACCAAATTCTTGATTTGAGTTTCAAAGATGACATTCAGAGTTCAGTCATGGGCCTAGTTAGCTTTGACACATGAATAATTCTTCCAGCAACGATAGAAGGGAGAAACTGCCAAATCATTCTATAATTGGCAGTTAGGTTTTCAGATTAAGCTACCATGGTCTGTGGCAACTCCAAAGGATAGATAATGTACCCATGGCAGGTTAGAGTTTTGCATTGTGTTAACATTGCCTTTGTTTAGCTTTTTGCTCTACCTTTCTTTGGGGGAACACTGACATTCTTCTTTGTGTTGCAGAAGATTTCTCAGCATGGCCAGGTGGCATTTAAACAGCCTAATGAGAAAGATGACTTGGCTCCAAGTGGCAATGTCAAAAGACACTTCGCAGCTGCCCCGTCGCAGAGGTCTGCAATGAGACTGACATTCTCAATTACTGCCCAGTGTCGTGTTGTCACCAGCCCCTTCTCAGCACCCACCTTCTTCAAGCAGCATTCATGCCCTCTCTTCATCTGTTCAAGTGGTGCTCTGGCACGAAGGAAGCTGTGCTTTATATCCCTAATGCATCTTGCTGTCTTTGGCACGTTTGTTGTTTGTTGTTGGTAGTGCCAGGGCTCAGCTGTTACATGACAAGCTTTGATAGAGTGAATCAATTGTTGTTTTTTCTTCTTGAAATACCCATCAGAGTTTGTACTTCTCCTTTAAAAATGAAGGCTGCTTCATAATAGTTACTATTGGGAATAAGAAAAATATGACACAAGAAATTTATATCATTTTCACTTTTGATCACGGCGGATGAATTGTCAGGAGAAAAATAAGTCTTGGTTTTCACAGTGTTCATTTAGATGGGAACAAATGCCAGATGTCCCAGAAATCTCACTTTCTGGGAATACACTATCAAGAGTATCCTGATTTACCTTTAACTTTTAAAACTCCTTAGAAAGACGGAGAGAGAGAGAGAGAGAGAGATCATTATTTTCAGCTTTCCTCTATCCCAAAAGGGCAGGAGCCCTCAAAAGAGTACTTTCTGGGAGTCCAGGAGATTGTTTTTCACCTGAGGGTTATTTGAAATTTCCTGTGGATGGTGAATCTGGGGTCAGGCTTGAGGATTTGTGATCTAAATAGTCTTGACCCTGCTTCCTATAAAACCACAAATTGATATTGCTAGGACTCATTGCCACAGGATAGTATCCAGCTATCGAACATCCAGATAAAATTGAGTAATAAATTCCAAGAGTCAAAGGTTCCTTGTTTTTGAGCAATTGAATGAAACCTTTTAAGCCCAAATAGTATTCAAATCTGACCCTACTCCAAGTTTAAAAAACTATCATAAGAAAACTGTTAAGTTTTTCGTCTGGTGTTTAAAATATGGCTGACCCTAATTTATGGTTTAAAAAAGGCGAAGGGGGACTAGAACATATTCATGTCCTATCTTTGTCTGTGGTTCGTATTCTATGAGAAAGCTTCCACAACACTTGCAAACAGGTTTATATAGAAAAACAGAAGGTTCTTGAGGTGAATGGCTCTTCTTAACTGTACTAAAGGTCAAAACTAGCAATCAGCCAGTTTTACCAGTTATATGACCTTGGACAAAGTCACCTCTACATACCTTAGTTTTCTCAACCATGAGATGGTGATAACTATAGTACTATAGAAGTTTATGTAAAGATTAAATGAATAAATACAATAAATATAATAAAGCACTGGAACAGTGTCTGGCACATAACAAATACCACCTAATTGTTAGTTTGGTTGTAGTGTATAATAATAGAGTAAGTGTTGTATTTGAGGTAATTCTAGGTGTCCAAGAAAAAAGAAAAAAGTATAGAGGAGAGAAGGAAAGAGGGAAGTCAAGAGAGAGAGGGTCTTCCCTGTGATGAGGAAGGGGAGAGAGGTTGGTGGGTCACAGCCAGTGTGGGTCCTGGCACTCTTCCATGGAAACAAACTCTCTGAGTGAGTAGAGAGTTTTCTTGAAGGCTGTATGGTTCACACAGAGAGCCTTCACTCTGAGCACAGGGCCTTCTAGCTTTGCCTAAGACTCTCATGTTCCAATGAAGGGATGATCTCAGCCAGATCTCATCAGTGATTGGTGAAAATGGATGAACCAGGACCGGGTGGGGAGCAGGGGGTGAGAGGGAGTTCCCACCTACCCATGGTCCTTTTACACATATAACTTTTGTGTATTCTGAAGGGAAGGAGAACTCAGTAGGCTGGGTATTTGGGCTTAAATTTAGTTTATTTAATGTCTTCTGTGCACCTGAATTGTGGACTGAGCTTTATAGCCACTGCACTGATTGGCTCTTATAATGGTATTATTTATAGATGTGTTCTTTAGTATTTCACACATGTCCTGTTTTCCAAAGTACGTTATATCTGATAGCAGGGATCATTTAAAAATATCTGTCATCTTGCTCCATTATGCCTGGAACATCATGTTCTGTGCACAATGGGTGTTTAGTAAACATTGATTCGCTGTCCAGGGCCCCAAGGACAGAGGTTCTCATCTGGAGTGCTAGGCAGGCATATACCATATTCCTTCACCAAATTACATGACACAACATTTTATCAGAGTATAACATTTTTATCTTTGCTACAACTGGATACTGTCCTTCAGAACTCCGTGAGATGTAAGAGAGCAAATGGGTTGCCTGATACAGTATGGTCTATATAAGATTGGCACTGAAGAAAGAGGGTCTGTTTATTGGAACATGTGAGATCTTTTGCACCTTGAGGATATTAGAGGTCAGGGGACAAGACAGCTGTATTCAAACAGCCATACAGAAAACCTTACAGTAAGACTGCAAGAGAAAGAATGAAGCCATACCTAGGGAAGCTTTTATGGAAATCATGAGATATTATATTACAGTAGTGATTTCCATGTTATTGTTAGTAACTTTGATGATGATTTTGGTATTTAATCCCTTCATGTGTGCTGCCAAAATTCTAAAATTCAAGAGTGTGACAAATTCCAATATTACTGAAAACTACTTCTTTGGCATAATTACATCTTAAAGAAAATAGTATGAGGAACTTGAATGTGAAGTTCTTAATTCTTTCAACATCATTCTTTAGGGCTAAAAGGAGGTATTACCTAATTTAAAATATCTCCTATCTACTGGCAAGTGGTCAAGTGGGCCCTAAGCCACAAAGACCACTGTGATTCCTACTTCGAATGACCACATTTCCATAGATTCTTTTGGTGAAGAGAGAAGAAGCCCAAATGTGTTTAGACAGTTTATGCATCAGCTTAATGCTTACATCAGTTTCCCTTGAGCCCCAAATTCCATGAGTAGTACGGACAAGGACCCAAGGGATACTGTGCACACAGGGCTATTGGTCACAGATGAGGAACCCTGAGATCTTTTAAATCCTATAAGCTTAGAAGGGGCTGTTGGCAAACCTGCCCAATCTTTGCACCCAAGGAAGACATTCTTTTTTTTTTTTTTTTTTTTTTACCTTGGAATACAAACAAATCTCCTCTAAGGAAAGCAGGAAGACTTTTTATCTTGGAGCAATAAAATAAATCTGCTCTCTGACCAGGAGAGTGACATTCTCTCTAGCTTCAGTGGCTGTGGGTTATGCAAACATCTTTAAACAAAGCCATTATCTGGTAACCATCTACGTATAATGCACTGGGTTTGGCATCGTGCAAGAAGCAATAGAGACCGTTAGATCTGGATTTGAATTTGAGTTCTACTATTTACTAGCTGGGTCATCTTGGGTAAGTTACTTAAAATCCCTGTAAAATGGATGATAATAGTTTCCTCATCATAGAGCTCTTGAAAAAATCAAGTTAGACAGTGTTTTTATAGAACTTAGCACTGTACTTTGATAATCATAATAACATGTTCTAAAAGTTAGGGCTGCCTTAGCTGAGATTAACAGAACACTTGTCAGCAATAGCTTAAAAAACTAAGGAGTTTTCTTTTCTCACATAACAAGGCCAGAGAGAGACAGCCCGGAACTGGCTCAGCTCCTCACTAATGCTGCCTGTCCCAGGCTTGCTCTCCTTCATGGGGCGCTTTTATGTTTTTATGGTGGCAAGTGGTTGCTGCTCCTCCATACCTATCTGCAGCCTTGAAAAAAGGAGGTGGAAGGACCAAAGTCTTCTGCTTGCAAGCTTTGCATTTTCTCATTGGTAGGTTCTGGGTTCCATGGCCAGTCTTTGCTTGGAGATATTTTTAGTTGTGTACACAGTGACCCCAAACAAAACTGAAATTCTGTTTGACAGGAAGAAGTGGAATGGATACTGGTAGTCAACAATGGTAGCAATGTCTGCCCCAGACACAATCCCTGTGTGCAAGCTGTTCTAAAATGGTGCTTCAGTGAGCAATAAAAACTTTCCTTCCTGGCCGTCACAGACTGTGGTAGGTGTATGCTTTTTATTAGACATTTATATTTAAATTTGAAAAGGTTAATTCTATTCAATCCAGTGGTCAAAGGACAGATATATTCCCAGCTTCCAGATTTCAGGCACTGTGAATAGCATATTTGGTGGAGCCTGAAATGGAACAGAATGAGCATATTACAGTTAATTAGGCCTACTGGAAAGCCTTATTGCCCCTAACATAGGTAGCCTAATTACTTTATATTTTAATTTCCTCTTCTTCATTAACAGGTACTAAGGGGCATCTTCAATGAATTGGCTCTCAGCACTTTTTGGCTTAAAGCTTCTGTTTTCATCTTTATATTATGAAGAATTGGTTAACTGGGCATCAAGTCATTCTGTGTAGCCTAGTTTTTTTTGGATGTGAAATAAACTATTAAGTTCGGGATTATTTATTTCAGTGATTTTTCTCTGCTATAAATGTTACTAAAATGTATTTCAGAATCCTTAATGAAGAGATACTGTAAATAACCTATCCTAATTTTGACAGTTCAGAATCACCTTTGAACATCAGTTGTTATGAAATTTTATAGCCATATACACTGATATAAAACTCTTTTCTTACTTGCTTTTTTTTTTTTTTCATAAAATGAAAACTGTTTCATTGTCAGACTCTTTGGGATGGTGTAATACCATCCCAAATACCAATACCATCCCAATACCATGATGCTTTCATCATCTTTAGAGAAGTTAGTCAGTGCCTTCACTGTTACTCCCTCTACTTTTGACTTTTCATCCCTATTCAAATAATTGTTAATAATTACATATTTAATAATTCTATAGTTGGGCCACAAGCATGAGTCTATGAACTTACTTCCACCATCCCTTCTCATTTGTACTAATTTCATTGGTAAGTTGAGAAAGGAGCCCTCTCTTACCCTTTCAAAGAATTTTAGAGGTGTTTCAAATGGGTTTGCTCCAAAGTTGATGTTTGCAAACATTTTCCATAAAGGGAAATCAGTACATATTTTAGTCTTTGTGGGTCATATACAGTCCCTGTCACAGATTTTCCCCCTTCTCCTTCTGTCAAAAACAGATCATGGATCTGACTTGGCCTGCAGCTAAATGTTGCTGCAACTTGCTCCAAAACATAGTTCTTTACCACTAAAGCAGTGTTTTCCAAAATATTTTGAAAGTGGACCTTTATTATTAAAAAAGCCTTGAAAATGTACTCAGAGTATAGGTATTTATTTTTATTTATAAAATGTTCACATGTTTTTATCCAACTGATATTATGTGCATTATAAAACATGCACAAAAATAGAAATTTAAAAGTGTCAGATAAAGCGTAGATACAAATAGGAGCTCTAAAAGTTCTTTGTGTTCCTCAGGAGATCATCTTGCCCACTTCCTGGAGAATCTGCATTTCATCTTGGAGTTCTCTCTATTAGAGGAAAGAGATGACACTTCTCACATGACTCCAGCCCTGCAATTTTCTAGATCTTAATATCAGCTTTTACCTTGAGTCTACTTAAACCCAAGGGAACTTGATTCATTGGAACCTGCCAGCATAAAGGTTGAAAAACATTACAAGAATAGACTTGAAAAAAAAAATCAGTTTTCTAAAACTAGTTAGAGAATAGACTAACATCAAAATGAAGGTCCTCAAGACTGTGAAATTCTCCTTCAAGATCATGATTTATTAACTATCTTTCACTGGTGAATATACAGTCTTCTACTGTGATGTCTCACTTGAAATGCCAAGGCCACCTTTCAGGAAACAGCACACAACACAGGTACGTGCATTTACTTATAAAACTGTTGGGACTTCCTAGTGAGTGGTAGCCTGAACCCAGGGAACTTTCAAATTATTTCCTAAGCACCATTATGGAACATGTCCTGCATTGGACTGAGATTCTTAATTTTGGCTTCATGGATTCCATAAGTGGCTGTAAATTAATTTTAGTGTATTGATGAACATGTTAAAATTTTTATGCAAAATGGGGAGTATAGATCTAATATTAGCTTATTTCTGGGAATATGGCCGTAACTATCTATTTAGGAGACAGCAATCACACCAGCTATTTTATTAGAGAGAATTACGAAGACTGCTAAGTGTAAAATTATCAACACGGTAATTGAAAAGGCAAATAGACATTTCTGAGTTATAAGAGAAGCAGCTAATTTCAGGAAGCAGCTGCTACTCCTAGAATTGGAGTAAAAGATGTCAGAGGCTGGAGGAGCCACCGTCCACGTGGTGCTGGGATTCTGTCCTGTTAGGGGGAAGAGCGGAAGCTGGTGCCAGCTCTCGGAGGGGGCAGAAAGAGGTTGATTCTGAGAGTGCTGGAATCTCTTCGTTAGACTCAGTTTACTAAACAAACTGCCTCTGCTGGGGTCACAACGCATTGCGTGGTGTGTTGCTCCCAGGAACCACAAGGTGACTGGAAGAAAACGGAAGATTCCTCTTCCTCCTCCCCCGTTGCAGTCTCCCTGAAGCGCCCCCTATTGGCAGACTCGGACAGGCATCAGCCGTGGCTGAGTTGGGTGGATTCAGAGCTTTAAATTAGCTCAGGGCCGGTGGCCCACAGATTCCATGAAATCCTTAAAGGGGACCGGAACTCCAAAGGTTAACACTTCTGCTGTTTATTTCTGAATACTTGGGGAAGAGGATTATTTTATGTATGGAGGTGTTGCTTCCCAGGTGTAGGTAAATGAGAATGTGAACATTCCAAAGTATTTCATTTTCTGGGTTCCGGTGCCACGTAATGCAGGCAAACTGGTAATTAATCCGTCATGAATGTTCTGGAACTAAACTTCTGAAATTCTGTGGTGAAGTTTCATTTCTTTTCCTTTCATGGGTTGCATCTTCTCTTTGTCTGACAAGTCATTTCATTTCTGAGGACAGTGTAATGCCCATGACCTGTGGAGGTCCTTGGCGCCGGGATCCCCCAGGGAACGGTGTGTGTGCTGCTCCCCTGCGCCGCTGGCCATGATGAATGCGGAGGTTAGAGAAGCGGGGAGAGCTAAGCTAGTCAGGGCAGCCCACCCCCAGCTGGTTAGGTGGTCGGTGTTTAGCAAGAGGGCATCTCTCTCAGGGGGTGAAGTTGGGAGACATGAGCTAGAAGCTGCCCAGCGGCCCTGTTCCTTGTGGTGAGGCGGAAGCCCCTTGGAAGAATGAGGCAACTGAGCCAACCCAGGGAGAAAAGCAGGGAGGAGTGGCAGAAGTCCCGCAGCTTTCCAGTCCTGGCGCCTTGTGTCCTTGCGTCCTTGTAACAGCTACACGCATGTGCACACTTTGGCTTGCCTGAATCAAGCCTACTTTCTCTTTCTCCTTAAGCTTGTTCAAATTGGTCTTCTACCACTGGTACCCAGTAGAGGGCTGCCTAAAGCAGCTCTGCTATGTTGCTTTTGTGTATACCATTCAGACCATTCATCTTTCACGGACTCTGCTGCCATAGTGGTAACGGGGCGGTGAAATTTATCTGCAAGATTGTTTGAGACGTAAATGAGAAAATGTATGGGAAGCACTTAGCATCGTGCTTATCGTAAAGTGCCCACTAGAAAGACATTGTTGTGGACTCAGTAGTACTGTATCATCAATAGCCTAGCTTGTCATAGACTGTGCGGGGGGCATAGCGATCTCTTCCTGTGCCTCTTGGACTAGTCTACTACACCATTTGGTACCCTGACACTGTCAAGGACCAATGTGGCTCAGGGAGATAATTATTAACCCACATCAACAACGTCTTTCTTCGAAGACGTTCACCTAAGTTTAGTAGGACAGGTGTCCATGGGGGAGGCATCCCTTTAAGCTTTAAAGTTATTTAATTTTCTCTTTTTCTTCTGCTGTGCTTCACTGCCATCCTTCTTTCTTTCTTTTTTTTTAATTTTGTTTTATTTTATTTTTTTTTCAGTGTTCCAAAATTCATTATTTATGCACCACACCCAGTGCTCCATGCAATGCGTGTCTTCCTTAATACCCACCACCAGGTTTACCCAATCCTCCAGCCCCCTCCCCTCCAAAACCCTCAGTTTGTTTCTCCAGCATCACTATCAGCTGTTGAATCCCTGCCATTATTTCTTTCTTTCTTTTTTTTTTTTTTTTTAAGATTTTATTTATTTGACAGACAGAGATCACAAGTAGGCAGAGAGGCAGGCAGAGAGAGAGGGAAGCAGGCTCCCCGCTGAGCAGGGAGCCCGATGCTGGGCTTGATCCCAGGAGCCCGGGATCATTACCTGAGCCGAAGGCGGAGGCTTTAACGCACTGAGCCACCCAGGTGCCCCCCTGCCCTTATTTCTAATGGGTGAAGTCACTGGCTATCCGTGTGAATCTGTTTTCTCTTAAATTTTTCCTTTTATTATGTTTCTTCCAAATCTTATAACATCTCTTTTGCTTCTTGGCTTCTCATGTGAAAAGTTTCATTATGTATGTATGTATGTATTGTATTTCAGAAGACCAATGCAATCATTTCTATGAGAATTGTAACTTATGCAGACTAGCATATTCTTACTGGCACAAGATAGGAAGCTAACATAATCAGAAGGTTGCTTGGTGATCTAGGAATCAGTGTTAGAGACATGAAGTGACCCCCTCCCCCCGACATAGGTGTTCGATTCAGCCATTATTGGTGCAGCCTTGAGAGGATAAAAGTACTTTTTATTCAGAAATTATTTTGAATTAATATCAAACCATGCAGCTGAAGATTTTACAATTGCTACTACTTAAAATGAATAATTTGAAAATAAAAATAGAACAAAATTGTTTTGTGTGTCTGAAAACCTATCTGAGCCTCATAAATACAAAGAAACGAAGATGTACTCAATTCCCAAACAACACAACAAAAATTAAAAAATCCAAACTAACAAAGCAAGTGGGGTTGAATGATGCCTGGGAAAATTTCTTATAATAATCATTGAACAAATTTTTATTAAGAAGGCGAATGGCTTCCTTTATATAAATTCTACCCAGCTTGGTCAAGTGTAGCGCTATCGAATTAATACTTTCAGGCACATAGTCAACTAATTTAAATGAGTTGATTGAAATTGACCTTCTTAAATGACTGAAGTAACTGCTGATTGTTCAGCTACTTAAATCATATAGGCATGGTTTGAGACAAACTTCAAGACGCATTCTTGCACTGAGACAGTGGGGCGTAATAATACATCTACGTTTCTGTCCTATGCCCCAACTTGCCCATGTATTCTAAGCTCATACATTCAGTTGCCCACTGGAGAGTCCACATAGATGACCAACAGATACAACAAGCATAAAACATCCAAAACAGGATTTAAGACTTCTTCCTGTGAAACCTACTGCTCACCTTCTCTTTCCCATTGCACCAGAATCCTGAGATATTCTTGACATCTCTATTTTGCTCACATCCTACATAGAGCCCATCAACTGGATGTTCGAAGTATACCCCAGTTCCAGAAATCACATAAGCCCAAGTATTATTCCCATACTCAAAATGCTCAAGACATACTTAGTACACACAAAATTGCACTCAGGTGATTTTTTATTTTCTCATTTACATTTTCAATATTTTCTCATTATCTCATTTCTACATTATCACATGTAATTTTTATAACCTGAAAATAATTCTGTTTTACATTTCTGCTTTTATAAGAAATATAACATTTTATATACAAATTAAAGAAAACGTTTCTTGGTACAGCTTTGCTTTCTTTAATCACTTGATTTGATACACATATCCTGTGGCTAATTTCAGAGGCTTCATTTTGTTTTGACTATTTCTATTACCAGTTAGATAAAAGATAATAAATACTCAGCGACACTAGGAGACAGCATAGTGTAGCAGGAAAGACATGGATTTTAAACCACAAGACCTAGGATCTAGTTTATTTGACAGTGGATTAACCAAGTAGTTTTTAGCCAGTTGACTGAAATTTTCTGTCCCTCAGCTTAAAAAAAAAAAAAAAGAGGAACTAATAATATCTGGCTTATCTACCACACAGAATTTCTGTGAAGTTCAAATTACCTATTTAAAAATGTTTGAAATGTAAAACACTAACTGTAAATGTAAAACACTATTTTTAACTAACTAATGTTAGTTAAAAATCATAGAATTACTCGATGGTCAAATGGTGAGTTGTAAAATCTTCAGATGGAGTGATGAATTAGCTTAAAACATCAAAGTAAATTAGGGTTCAATTGAGTATTGTACTTGTCATCTGCTATCTTAACCCAATATCCATATGTGTAGAGGGTGGTTAGATTAGTGGATGTCAGATGCTAACTGACTAAAAATTAAAATGACAGATGTTGAGTTGGAGCAGTGCTGCTCATCAGAGAAGACAGCTGTACACAGCTCAGAGAAAAACTGTGTTATTAAGTGGATGGGCTTTCTTCTAAACCTTGAGAGAGCAGCTAAGAGTTTAGGTGTGTGAGAGGACATAGTGCCAAGATCTGGGTGGGGAGAGAGGCTGCCCCTGGTGGCTCTGTCTTCTCAAGGTCAGCCTGTAGCTGATCTAGGAGATCTTGGATCTAGGAGAAACTTGGTTTTGCCAGTCCTGGAGAACTGCAAGTAATGGTGATGAGGTTTAAGGGAAAAAAGCTCTTAGCCCACTAGGGAAATTGAGAGTTGGGGCCTTAGAAGACAGAACAAGAGAAGTTTTGAGATCTTTATTCAGTATAAAGCAACCCAAAACTTACTGAGTACCAGAAACATTTTCTTTAGTTCCTGTATTTAATTGTTATCATATTTAATCTTTAGCATGCACTTTTGGATAGGTGTTTTCTTTAAGTTTTTTTTTTTTTTAACTTATTTGACACAGAGAGAGAGAGAGAGAGCACAAGCAGGGGGAGGGGCAGGCAGAGAAAAAGATTCCCCACTGAGGAAAGAGCTTGACATGTGGCTTGATCCCAGGACCCTGGGATCATGATCCAAGCCAAAGGCAGATGTTTAACTGACTGAGCCACCCAGACACCCCTGGATAGATATTATTATCAGTTTACAGATGGGAAAAGTCGAGTCTCAGAAGGGTTAGAGAAGTTGCTCAAGACCACCGATTAGTAAGTGACCAATATGAAACTGAAATCAACTTCGGTTGGCTTCTTTCCGCTATATCCTCTTGAATGTTGGTGAACTTCTACATAGTAAAGTCCTCGACTGTGCATGTTAATGATTTTCAGAGAGACTCCTGTGAATTTTTTCATGGGTGGTGGCAGTCTTTGATACCAGGGAATAATGCTATTGGAAGCAATGAACCCTGGTGATATGTGGAGCTCCTTTCTTTAAGGAAGGACACTAAGATTTGTGGCTTTGCATCTCTGAAAGATTCTCATGATTTTTCTCAAGACAGATATTTTCTTGATAAAGAAACATTTTCTTATTTTTTTAAGGGCTTAAACTCACAACCCTGAGATCAAGACCTGAGCTGAGATCAAGAGTGAGACATTTAATTGACTGAGCCACCAAGGCACCCCAAAACATTTTCCTATTTTAAAGATGGTCTGGGGTGCCTGCGTGGCTTAGTGGGTTAAGCCTCTGCCTTTGGCTCAGGTCATGATCTCAGGGTCCTGGGATCGAGTCCTGCATCGGGCTCCCTGCTCATCAGGGAGCCTGCTTCCCTCTCTCTCTCTCTCTGCCTGCCTCTCTGCCTACTTGTGATCTCGCTCTATCAAATAAACAAGTAAAATCCTTAAAAAAAAATAAATAAAGATGGTCTTTACAACATCCCCCCCAACCTCACAAAAATCAGTGTATATTAATGTAAGAACCTGAGATTTTTAGCTACACTGAGAGCTCCGGATGGTTTCATTCAGGTGTAGGGAAATGGCAGAGCTACCTATAATTCATGACCTGCTTCATGGAGTCAGGGACATTATTTTACAAGGACACTGCTTCATTATCACTTTTCTGCTCCAAGTCACAAAACAGAACACATGGTTTCAATGAGACCTTTTCTGTCAGGTGTAGCGCCTTTTCAAATTCTTCAAGACAAGATTTTTGTGTTGGGGCAAATCCAAGAGTTAGTAAAATTCCAGCCTTTTAAAATCCAGTCTTTTCATGAAGATTTACGTGGTCTAATGTATCATGATGGACATAAGATACTCTTTGAATTTTGTTGGCTTCACGTTTCCATTGGAAAAGACCTTTTAATAAAGCACTGAGATTTTTGTTTTTAATTTATGTTCAATTATAGAAGTAAAATAAAAAAATATAAAAAATTTATCATACTTCATTTTCTTTGGTATTTTACATCTAAGTTCCATAAAACAATTTCTGAAAATCCTATGTCTACAAAAATAAGGTAGTTTAAGATCTCTTTTATTCTTTCTAAAGGAAAATTATTCTATATATCTTAGCAAGAAAACAATAATGGATATAAATTAAGTGACCATGTACAGTACAGATAGTACACTACTATGCTATATTATCTGGAGTCAACACTGCTTTAATAACTTAGTTTGCTATAAATAGAATATACATCACAAAGTCTTATTTGACATTTATCACAAATGTATCTAGAAAAAAATTAAAGACAAAAAATTTGGCACCTGTTTCATGTGGTCCCCAATGTCAATCCATGGTCCTCATGTCACAGTTTAAGAAATGATGTTTGGGGCACCTGGGTGGCTCAGCCATTTAAGCATCTGCCTGTGGCTCCGGTCATGATCAAGCCCCATGTTGGGCTCCCTGCTCAGGGGGAGTCTGATTCTCCCTTTCCCTCTCCCTTCCACCCCCTGGCTTATGCATGCACTCTTTCTTTCTCTCTCAAACAAATAAATAAGATCTGTAAGAAAAAAAGAAGAAATGTTATTTTAGGGAAAAAACCAAACATTAGATACAGTATAAGAATAGTTAAGTACTAGGGCACCTGGGTGACTCAGTCATTAACTGTCTGCCTTTGGCTCAGTTCATGATCTCAGGGTCCTGGGATCAAGCTCCACATCTGTCTCCCTGCTCAGCGGGAGGCCTGCTTCTCCATCTCCCACTCCCCCTGCCTGTGTTTTTTCTCTCGCTGTCTCTCTGTCAAATAAATAAACTCTTAAAAAAAAAAAAAAAGAATAGCTAATTACTGTGATCTGTAAGATTTACCCTTTCTATTGTAAGAAATTTTAATTGTGTGATTCAGTTGTATAAGTCAATTGCCTTATCTGGTTGAAATCAAGGACAGAAGATTTGCTATTGTGTGGCAGAATTAAAAATTCCTTTATTTAGAAAATAGTTTATAGTTTGCAGTATGTTTTCAGGTAAATTACTTTGTATGTGCTAAGACTGTGTTTCAGTTATCTGTTCTAGGTAGCAAAATACCTCCAAATTTGATGGCTTGAAACAACGTTGGTTCTCTCTTATGGTTCTGTGTGGCTTCTTTTGCTGCGCATAGTGTTGGCTGGTATCACTCATGCAGCTGCAGTCAGCCAGAAGCTTGGCTGCGACACTTTGGTTCTTCACATGGTCTCTCTCTCCAGCAGGATCACTGGGACTTCCTTAGAGAATGGCAGCTAGGTTCTTAAAAGGTAGTGAGCCAAGAGGATGAGACTCAGTGTGTGAGCCTCTGCTTGCATCATGCTTGCTAATATGCCATTGGCCAATGTGAGTCAGGTGGGTAGGTCCACACAGGATGAAACTTTACATGGGTGTGACTTCTGGGAGGTGTGGTTTAATGGAGGCTGCCCATGTCAGAGTCTCCTACAGGCTGCTGTGTATCTCCTAGTTATCTGTGCACCTCTGCCTTTTTTCCTAATTTTTAACGGGATGAATGGCTAGCCAGAAGAAAGACTGTGTTTTCTATACCAACACTTATCAAATTGTGGTTGGGAAGCTACATTTTTGGGCAATGGGATTCGAGAAGTGTGTGGACTTTTAGGTAGTATCTTTGTCATGTACCCATTACCAGGTGACAAATTAACCGCAATGCTTAGCAACTGAAAACAACAAACATTTATTTTTTTCCCACAGATTCTGAGAGTCAGGATTTGGGAGCAGCTAATCTGGATGACTTCGATTCACAGTCTCTCATATGGTTGAGAAGGGCTACCATCATCTGGAAGTTGACAGGCTGGAAGGTCACTTCCATGATGGCTCATTCATACAGTATTGGCCAGAAGCCTCAGTTCCTCTCTGGCTCTTGGCGGGATGCCTCAGTTTCTCATGATGTGGACCTTTCCATAGGGTTGCTTGAGAGGCAGATGGGTTCGGCTCATATCATGGAAGTTAGCTTCCCCCAGAGTGAGAGGGAATGGAGAGAAGGGAAAGGAGGATAGAGAAACCACAATATCTTTTATGACCTAGTTTTGTAAGTCACATATTATAACTTCTGTATTCAGTTGGTCCCACAGATCAACCGTGAGGGTGGAGGGAACTATACAAGAGTGTGAACACTAGGAGGCAGGAATCTGGATCACCCTGGAGACTGTCTACCACAGTGTCATTAAAGGTAAGCTGTATTTGTTTTTTCTTCTTTTGAGCTTCTAGGGTTTGTTAATACTCTAAGCAGTTATGTGAAACAAAACTGAGCAAACCAAATTCTCCACAGTGTAGCTAAGTTCCAGTTCGTTCGTACTCTTCATTCTCATTAGGGGAAGAAAAAAAAACAAAAGAAATCATTTCTTACAACTAGAAACGCTTATGACAATATTTACTGAGAATTCTGTTCTCTAACCTGCTAGGAGTGTTTTGGGATTGTTTGAAAACAATTTAGAGAACATGGCCTGAAACAGAAACATTGCTGTCTTATTCATATTCATTGCAATAATAATTACAGATTATTATTGGCAAACTCCTCTTTAAAAAAAAAAAAAAAACTATAAATGGACCAGTGTAAACTATGTGGTATAAAATGAATTTTTGTATTGACCAGTTCTGCTATTGCTTTCCAGCTATACTCATGGTGGAGCTGTTGGTTAAATCCTATCTTTAACATGTACAAGAAAATACTGATACTGTTTATAATTATGTAAGAGAAAGTAACATCCGTTATGCTGTTTTTTCCCCAATGTAAGTTTTGATGATTTGATTTCAGTAGTGGATGAAAGCATTGACTTTAAGTTAGGTATTCGTGGTTTAATGTCCCAGTCTGCATTAGTTTTCCTAACCACGTGTCTTCACATGCTCTAATAGGCAGTTCTGTCATCTATAAAGTGGGAATAACAATACACACATCATAGGAAGATAAGATAAATAAGGCTTTTAATGAACATGCAATAAATAGACAAACTTGGCTAAATGTTCTTTATTATTTATTTATTTATTTAAAGATTTTATTTATTTATTTATTTATTTAAAGATTTTATTTATTGATTTGACAGAGACAGATTCACAAGTAGGCAGAGAGGCAGGCGGAGAGAGAGGAGGAAGCAGAGAGCCTGATGTGACTCGATCCCAGGATGCTGGGATCATGACCTGAGCCCAAGGCAGAGGCTTAACCCACTGAGACACCCAGGTGCCCCGCTAAATGTTCTTTAAATAATTATTACATTTAGTGAATATATTTGGCTTCAGTGAATAGTTAGCATATTTCCTATAACAAGACCTTCATTTAAGCAATTTCTTGTGTATGTGTGTGTGTATGCATGTGCATGTATTTAAAAAGAGATTAAAGCCCTAGATGAGCTGAGATTAAGACAACATGTCTCTCCTATTGGAAAAATTCTTTTAATAGTTTCAGTTGTGCTAATATAGACAAATAACCAGAAACCATCCATCTATCCATTTATCCAACCAGCCAATCATTTAACCAACATTTGTAAGGTATCCATCATGTGGTGAGCATTAAAAATGCAAAGAGTAAGATATTTTCCCTGCCTTCCAGGATTTCCCAAACTAGTAAATATTTATATCAAAGTGAGATATAAAGAAATAAAGCAATGTGTCAGTTGCTGTATTTGTATCGAATGGGCTGAAAGCTCCATGCAACACTAGTTACTTGCACAGGAAGAAGCACTTAACTGCCCAGAGGAAGCTTCCTCTGGACCTTGAAGGATAACAAATAGTTCCCCAGATGGCTAAGGTAAGGACTAGGGGTGCTGGGAGGAGAGACGGAACTTTCTGGGTGGAGGCTGTAGCCCGTGAGAAGATTAGAAGGAATGGAAGGACGTGATACTTTCTGAGGAACTTCTGTAGTTTACGAGTGCCCCTAGGGTGGCAGGCAGGGCAAAGCTGGAGAAGCAGAACATGACAGCTCATGAATGGGTTCATATCCCACGAGAAGGAATGTGAACTCTACCTTGTAGTTACCAGTGAGCATGAGCACGGTAACACTTCCATCTCGGTGGCTGTGTAGGACATACATCGTAGGGACCTGGCAAGAGGCTGCTATAGGCAGCCAGAGAGTCATGGCAAGGGGCTGAACTAAGAGTTTGTGGATGTAACAGAAAGAAAATATGTCTGACTGGGCTGTGGTGGGGGAGGGGAGAAGGCAGGGAGGGGAATGGTGGTAAAGAGAATGCAGGGAGAAGTGCGTTTTGGTGTGGGGTACAAGAGGATGGCAGTGTCAGTCCCTGAGAAGGAAACATGGAAAAAGGAGTAGGTATATGGGGGAAGAAGGGATGATGTATACATTTTGGACATGACAAATCTGAGGTGCCCAAGGTAATCCAGGTGAAGATATCCTATACTAGTTTGATCCATGAATGTAGCCCAGGGATGAAGAGAAGTGGAGAGACTCTAAGTTCAAATCCCCTTTCGGCAAGCAGCAGCATATGCACAGCATTGAACCTGGCTTTTTGAAAGGGGCCTGATCTACTAGGCAGAACTCTGAAATAGGTAAGGTCTGTCTTCGATCTCCTGACCTTTTAGTGCACATTAGTGGTTGCTGTTTTAATCTGGTCCATGGCTACATCTTTAGACCCACTTTCGACTATTTTTTCACATTCGTCTTTCACACCAGCTACATCAAACCACAGGCAGTGTTATAGTTTCATGGATACATCAAGCTGTCTTGACTTTAGTGTGTTCACATCTGTCTTTACTGAATTTTCTTCTTTTTATATCTAATTAAAAGTCTACTCAATCATTACTTCCTCTAGGAAGCTTGTCTGGATTCCCTATCTTTTTTAGATAACTTCTGATGCCCAGCTCTTAAGTTGGAGTGTGTGACCAACCTTATATCCTTCCAGGAAAATATAAGTTTCCCCTGCTATCCAAAAGTAGAGCATCCATATGAAAACTTTCAAAAGCCTAAATGGTGTAAAGAGAAGAAGCAATTACCGTTAATTTATGTAGAAAAATTCTTGAGTGTTCCCAGACCCCAAATATAACCTCTCTTAGGCTTTTCTGATGCCTTTGGACCCATCTTGCTAGGATGCACAACGAAGGTCAAGGTAAAGGACAGAGACTCACTGACACAGTTAATCACTAAGGGGGCTTGATGCTGAAATGCTGCCTGTAGTTCCTGGGGGAAGAGCTTGGCAGCGCCACTCTGCCCTTCGGGGTGCCGGTGAACGCTCTCTAGTGGCACTCTGCAAAAGGAACACTTTTAGCTAGTGAAAAAAGGTACTAATGCAGGGCTTTCCTGAAAAGTGAGGGGGTGTGATGCGAACTTTTGCAAAGTGGGGGATACCTGTATTTAAAAATATCATGTGTTATGAATTTAATGTTTTATATAAATAAATGTACTTGCTGAGCACTGACACTATACTATATAATGATTTACCTGAAAATGTTAATGGGAGGAGACTATATGCTTATCTTTCAGATCCACTTCCTTTAACAATGTATCAGAAACATTTTTCATGTTAGTTGATACATGGCTCCACACTTTTGTAAAGCTACATGGTATTTTGTTTATTGCATGCTTTTTTTGTATCCAGTGGTTTTCTGAATAGTACCTATTTCCCTCCCCTTCAGTACTTAAATGTACTTCTCTCTTTTCCTACGGATTGTAAGGTCCTTGCTAGTAGGGGGTAACTTTTGTTGGGAGACAGTTCTGCATGGATTGCTTGTTTCCTGTATACACTGAGAACGATGGCACTGACAGCCTTGGTCCCGGCTTATTTATTTATTTATTTTTTTTAGAGATGTTTGTACAGCGAACTGCCTTGGAAGATAGTGTTTCCCTCTGGAGCAGAGGGTAGGCCTGAAGACTGATTATAGAAAGGATAATATTCCCCATCCAGAGCAAAGGTTGGGTAAGTTCGTTTGCAGCCCATTATAAGAGATTTGAGTTTCCTAGGCTGAGTTTCTGGATGATGACCCAAAGCTCATGGAACTTGAGGAGTGAGTAGAAGCGATGTGAACAGAATGCTTAGGCTTCTTGCTGCTTTGTGATCAGCAAAGTCCATTGTCTCTGACTCAGCGGTGTAGTGACTTCTGGTAGCATGGAACCGGCAGGATCAGTTGTCAGACTGCAGTTAGGGTTAAATCTCAGACCGTCCACTATTTATCTCTCAGCACTTACTGTTACTATTATTGCTAACAAAGCTAATGCTTACTAAGCGGGTACTATGGACTAACTATCACATATATCTTTTCTTTTAGTTGTCATACAATCATGAGTAGAATGTTATTTCCGCATTTTGTAGATGAACAAACCACTGAAGATATAAATAACTTGCCAAGATTGCGTCATCAGGAAGTGACTGAGTTAGGAGTAAAATCCAGGTCTTGGGAGTCCCAAGGGTTACCGTCGCATTTCATTATGGAACAGTGTAATGTATAAATCATCCTAGGAACCTCAGGGTGAGGAATGAATACTTGGCTCAAAGAAAATAAACACAGAAAGAGGGAGATATTTTTGAGTAAGGAGGCCTTTCTCACACTCCTCGAATTAGATGATAGAAGACAAAACCTCAGTATGGATGTCTGGCTTAGCTGAGGGAATAGAATATATGTGTTGGACATAACCCTGCTTTCAGAGATCTTGTAGTTTTGTTGGGGAGGTGACATTTACCCAGAGGAAGCAATTAGAAGGTAAGACAGTATTTAATTAAGCTCTGCATTGAATGGTTCAAGCAATAAGCAAATTACGAGTTGAGGGAGAAGAGAGATCAATGCAAGATTCATTCGGGAAAGATTTACGAAGGAGGCGGGGCTTGAGCGGAGCCTGGAGGAAAGGAAAGTCAGTTCCAGGTGGGGTCGAAAAGCTGAAGAAAAAATTCAGGAAAGAGTAATGCACCCATATGTGCATCGTGAACATGTACTTTCTGTGTCTGCTTTTCTCCATATATGAAAAGAGCAATGTTCAATTTCGAATCTTTTAAAAAAAAATCACAACATACAACCATGGGGAAAAAAAAAATCCAAAATATACTCACACAAAGGAACAAAACACACCATGATATTTTCTCATTTGCACTTAACTCAGAGTTTGGGGGCCTTTTCTCCTGGTGTGGATGTTGCCACAGGCTCCTGACATTCTTAACTTGATTGGATCCCTGCAGTGCCATCTACTTCAGACTACCTTTTTTAGACCACTTGAAAGTTTTTCGATTTATTCAGCAGAATATATCAGCCTGTCAGCTTTGGAGAGCTGGTGCCTGCAGAAGATATATCTTTCCTCTGCAGGTGGCACTGGCTGCCAATTTTTCTTTGGGGTGAGCTCTTGTTCCAAAGAAGCCCTCTGTGGTTTGAGCACCAGCTACATTTGAGTGGAGCTCCTTTCCTGTCTACCGCTTTATCTGGATAACGGCCCTACCTGCTGCGTGTGAATGAGAGAGGAGCCTATTGTGTTATTTCTTTACCTTGTGATTAGCAAATTACTTTTTGCTTAAACTGGGTCATCCTATCTCTTTTTTTCTTGCCGGAGCAATTTATCTGCCTCTATCATTTCCTAGATGTTGATATCAATGTCACTTTGCTTCAGATGGTGTCCCTTGAGTCCTTGAAGTTCCTGCTATCTGTCTTCTCTTTGATTATTCGCCATCCATTGTGCAGAATCCCTTCGCTCTCCTCCTGCTGTCCATCCTCATCACATAAGCAATCTGGTTCAGCTGAACTGCCATGAGCCTCCCCCTCTGGGCTTCCATGAGGAAGCAGGAAGATTTCCTCTGGGATTGTCAGAGACCTCTAGAAGGTGCCTCCATTTACTCTTGATAGCACACGACTGAGTCTGAAAGTAAAACATACCCACTGCTGTCAGTTTTACTAACTGGACTTTGTAAGGTGACACTGACATCAAAAGTAATAATGCATGAAGGAAACGGCCTCTCTTTTGTTTCTGGGTTTTCCTCCTCCAGTCTTTCTCTGTCCTTTCTGAATGTCAATTTCCTTTTTATTTTTTTCTCTTCTGCACAGCAAGTTACCAGGAGATTAGTTCGTTAAAAACATTTTCCCCCCAAATGAATTATAACTCCAAAGTGAGTTTTGAGACTTACTAAGCTCTAGTAATCAAAAAGTCCCGAAGAGATAGTTGAGCCTCTTTCCCTTGCTCCTAGGAGGGAAGGTTCTCAAGGATCCTAGACAGATGGGTCTTGAAGCTATTTATTGTATTTTGTAAAACAGGGAGCAAGATGAGAATCTGGCTTATAGCGGATGGCTCTGTGTTTAACAAGTAACAGTTAGTAGTAATGAGGATTGTACACTATTAATAAAACAGCTAAGAAAAGGACTAGAGAATTATGGTAGCTAATGGTCTGAAGAACATTTACTATAAACCTGATTTTATGATACATTTTAGAAGAGCAATTTAATCATAAATATTCACTCTCTTGTGACATGTTGCACATAAAGTCTGATCTCAGGAACATTTTAAAATACCTTTTAAAATTATAGGAGACAAGAAAAGGCAGCTTTCATATGCAAGCTTTCATATGCAAGCTAGGTTTTTGCCACCCTTGGAGTAGGAACCCTCAATCAAATTATTTCTACTAAAGACTTACCCTTAGGGAAACTCATAGTAAAGTGAAAAGGTCAACTCACTGAGAATATTTTAACTTCTATAAAAGAATGAGACATTTGATTGGGTGGTAAGTGGCTCATAGGTGTCTTGTTTTGGATTTTATTATAATCACAATGAGTTTTTGTTATTTCTAGAGCCAAAGTCCTTGATCTTTAAGTTCTTTTTTTTTTAACATCTTAATTTTATTATTATGTTTTTTTTCAGTGTTCCAAGATTCTTATTTTTCTTTTAGTTCTACCTTCTTTTTTTCTTCTGCTGCTCTCAGGTGATGGCAGCCATTATCTCAACCTTCCTTGGAAGTGCTGATATTAGTGACAACCCCTTCACTCCACAGAGGGCGTCAAGGGCTGGCCCGGAATTTCAAGTTTAGCTTGTAGAATTAGCACAGAGATAGTTTCCTGCTAATACTTTCCATAGTTCCCCAGGGCATACTTTAATCTGGGATTAAGTAAGTGTGGCTTTCCTTAAACCAGAAACAGAGGAGAACCTAATTGTATTGCTGCTCAAGTTCTGGGTTTTTTTTTCTTTTTTCTTTTTTTTTAAAAACATCTCAGGAGTGATTCCTTCTTTAGTTTGAATTGGGCAATGAAAATATATGGTGAAGAAAGGAAGATAAAAGGGATATTTAGGAATTTTAATCTCTCTCTAAGTCAAATCTTCAGTGTGGGACTTATTATTTTTAGCTTGTTATGTATTCCCAAAACATAAAGCACACTTGTATTCAGAATAAGTATAAAAACAGTAAAATATATCCCAACTATATCTATATCTATATCTATATATCTATATATATACCTATATATATATCTATATATATACACACCTTATTTATGGGTTACTTGATATTTTCTACTGTATCTTTTCTTCCTGCCATTTTGTAGGTCAATGGTCTGTAAACTATTTTAGTAATACATTTGTTGGTAAAATATTTTTAGAATACATTCCCCGAATATCTTTATATATATTTACTTGCTTATATATTAAGTACATTCACCATTTTACCACTATATTATGTGCATTAAAAAATGCACACAGAAATACAAAGTAAGCTAAACATAAATAAATAAATTATTTTAAATATCTTGTCAATCAATGATGGTATAATATGTTGATAGTTATGGCACTTACAGAGAGTTAAAATGGGGCAATTACTAATCATAGTAAATGTAAATCCATATTTTAAATACCATTTGTGATAAATTCAATTTCTTTTTGGTAGCCAGATTATAATTATTTGTTTGCATTCTATAATGAAAACTCATATAAGGAACAGTATCCACTCTGCCATTTATTGTTCACCCATGTTTACATTGTTAGTATTGTATTCAAGCTGTGGTCTTTGTAGAAGTAATTTTACTTTTTTTTTTTTCTTTTTAGTTTTTAAAAAATTTATTTTTAAAATGATTTTTTTTTTTTTTTTTATTTTGTGTGTGAGAGAGAGAATGTGAGAGCACAAGCAGGGGGAGCAGCAGAGGGGAAGGGAGAAACAGGCTCTCCACCAAGCAGGGAGCCCAATGTAGGCTCGATCCCAGGACCCTGGGATCATGACCCGAGCCAAAGGCAGCCACTTAACTGACTGAGCCACCCAGGCACCCCTGCAGGAGTATTTTTAAACTACTGTCTAGTTTTTAAGAGTTCTTTTGATAAAACTAGAAAAAAAATCGATAAATCTACATAGCTAATCACACTTCAAGTCTACTCTGTCCGCTACACTATAGGCAAGCATACAGGTGTGACCCTATTTTTAATCTCTCGACATTGGGAAACAACTCTTTTCCCTCGAG
Organism: Lontra canadensis; assembly: GCF_010015895.1. Classification (NCBI taxonomy): domain Eukaryota; kingdom Metazoa; phylum Chordata; class Mammalia; order Carnivora; family Mustelidae; genus Lontra; species Lontra canadensis. The sequence continues at coordinate 14,386,995 of NW_022631021.1, read as the reverse complement.
GTACCTTATCTCCTATTTGTGACAAACTATCTGATACATGGATGGATGAGAAAGTGAATGTTTTTCTGAATATTAAGTGCTAGAAAGTTGATAAAGCTTAATTTTTTTATGAAAAAATAAATAGAAATGTTAATATTTTCTTCTCAACTCACATGGATTGCCTGTGTACCCCCTGGTAGGAGTAGGGAATACCATCTTGGAGACCATTTTTGATAATGTGATGGAATTGATAACCTAAAAAAGCTATCTATTTACTTTATTTTATGGTAATGGATGTAAAGGCAAATGTCATAGTCAAAAAATCCCGGTAGGTCCTCAATAAAGTAGCTATGACTCCTGACAAATATTTAGAATCACCTAATTTAACTCCACTGCTGTATGAATTCCATTAAGGACAACTTTTTAGGGAAGAGAAGTCCAGCAATTAAGTTCCAATTAAACTGTTTAAAGTACAGGTAACTCAAATATGCATTTGCTGAGGCATAGTGTTAAACCCATTAGGTAACATCTATGAGAAATGCTATCAGTCTCTGAGAGATCTACTCTGTCCAGATAAAATAAAATATTCCAGAACTGAGCTTGTGAGCTACAAGATGGTTCTTATGAAGATACAGCTACAAATGCTCTGAGATTGTAGGCGAGCTGAAACATTCACTAATGTAATTGATCTCAAAAGACTTGAAAGAAAAACGGGCATAAAAGAGATTAAAAGTGTTATTTTAGGGAGAACACCTAAAACAAAACTTCTGATTACTTCCCCTTGATTTTAGATTGGTAAAGGGACTTGTTTCTCACATAAATTGGGAAATCACTATTCCACATAACTATAGAATTAGAATTAATTTCTTTGTAAGTAGTTTCTTAAAACCCCAGGGTATAATATATTTAACTCTGGGAAAGGTAACAGTAGCTTCCCTTAATGTGGGAGTAAACATGATACAGTCTGTTTTCTCTATTTTTTTCCTCTAAATATTTTTTATTTGCCTTCTAAATTTTGAAGCATAAGCCATAGCAGAAACAATGACTATATATAGAGACAACAAAAGTTCCCCCTATTGTTATTTGCAGGAACAACTGATGTTAAAACCATCTTCAGATTATGATTTAGGAATTTTTGAGTTGTATCTGAACTATTCAAGTTTATTTGTTCAAAAGAGGCTAGCACGAGGAGGTATAACTTCTTAAGATAGAAGTCTTTTAAATTTTTATCCTAAGTCTCTTTTTGTGTCATTGTGTAAAAGCAGCAAGTGTATTTTGGAATAGATACAATGAAGACTCTCATCCTCAAAAGCTTCTTAGTAATAACATCCTCTTCTTTCTGACTTAGTTGTGAGGCTTAGGCCTTAAAAACGTCGGGTGTATTCCATTCACATATTATACATCCCTTGGACATCAAGAGGATTTTGAATTCTCTTACCGTGTGAGAATCATATATATATATATATATATATATATATATATATATATTTGTCAAAGAGCTATTCAGCTTTTGTTCCTTTAGCATTTTGGAAAATGTATATCAAAATCTATTAATGCTTTCTATGACCGTCCTACAGATGAAAGCAAGGCAATAAAAAAATTTCACCCCAAAATCAATTCCAATTTTTATTATGAAAGTACTGTGTAAACTACTGTAGAGTAGTATGTGTTAGGCTTTCCAAAAATTAAGGCTTGATTAATAGGCTTATGTTGATTACTGATCAGTAGCAAAACTTTAGAAATGTCTGTGAATCCTCATATCCTGGAAATTGCTGGAAATGTGGAGGAGATTAAAATTGAAAGTCTTACGGAGGATTCTCATTGTGTATACCTAATATTTCTTCTCTGTAGAGTAGTTTATAACCCCTATAGAGACTTCAGTTTTAATAGAGAATAGTAGTTGCCAAGCATGGTTGACTCTCAGAATCATGGGTGGTGGGAGATAAGATCCCCAACCCCAGCCTTAGAAATTCTGTTCCAGTGATCTCTTGCTGAGAGGTGGGAGGACAGGAATCAGTATTTTATTTAATTATTTATTTATTTATTTATTTATTTATTTAAGGATTTTATTTATTTGACAGACAGAGAGATCACAAGTACATGGAGAGGCAGGCAGAGAGAGAGGGGGAAGCAGATTCCCTGCCGAGCAAAGAGCCTGATGTGGGGCTTGATCCCAGGACCCTGAGATCATGACCTGAGCTGAAGGCAGAGTTCTTAACCTACTGGGCCACCCAGGTGCCCCAGGAATCAGTATTTTAAAGTTTCAGGCAATCTTAGTGTCCATACACGTAATAGAGAACATTTGCTTCAATAGGTTTGCTGCTTATTACAAAATTCCTGGCAGAAATACTATGGCTTTGTTCCCAGGTAAAAATGCCTAGAAGTCTTAATGAAAGGGTATGAGAAGACAGCCATAGACCCTCAGAAAGAACTAGAGAAAAGCATCCCCCCCCTTCTGATCCTGGTGGATCATGGACAGGAAGACAGGGAAATGGGAAAGTCAGTTAACAGGATGTCTGATTTCCTCCCTCTTTTTCTCTAAACTTTGATGTGGAGGACCTTTACTTTGGTTCAATCAAATAGTATGGGAAGCAGCCCAAAAATATGCAAGTGTATGGCCAGCTTCTCTGAATTTATTAGGAAGACTACAAGAATTTAGGAGAAAATCAGCTTTTGTTCAATGCCATAACACATGGGGGATGACATAAGTCAAAGGAACAATAGTTAGATGTATAAAAGGAAGCACAATTCAGGTTTTGGGACTCACACAAATAGAAATTATGTATAATTCTAAAATGAGTTTCTAGATTACCATATACTGAATTTATAAAAGAAATGGAAAATACCAAATTTTACATCTCATAGCCTCTCATCTAAGGGTCCTTATCTACATCAAGATTAGGAAAAGGTAGAGGAAGTGTATATAAAGAGAGTGTTGAGGGGGAAAGGGATGTGTATATGTGTGCATGCATGCATGTGTCTGTGAAGGGGGAGGTGTTCCTATCATTTTCACTTAAGGCTCAGTTTGAGAGGGGCTTTAATGGGACCACTCAGAGTTTGAAATGCATTCCCAGCACTTGGGTTTTGTAAAGAACTGTGCCTGTCTATCACAGCAAGGTAGAGGTGGCAGTGTGAGAACTGGCCACCTCTTCTAGAGCTTGTTGGGACAAAGCATATATGTTTCCCCTGGTAGCCAATGTGGAACAAGGTCTTGCCCAGAGTTGGGAGGATTAAGGGTGTTTAGTAGTGAGAGTCCAAATTGAATGAGACACTGTGAAAGTTGAGGGCCCAGGAAGGGCATTGGTCAAAGGGATAGAAGTGGAAGTTCTCAGTGAAGGCCATCTCTAAGGAGCATATGAGCTCCACTGTAAAGAAGAGTCAGTCTTAAACACCTTTTCCTGAAGACCTTCTCCGCAGAAAACAATGGGATCTACCATTGCCCTTAATCATTTCTTCCTCAGGGCCCAACCTTGGAGAGTTCTAAATTTTCCTTCCTAAGCTCGTGGAAGAAGAGGAGTAGGATTAAGCACAGAAGGAGGAGGACCACAGCCCTCCTTTCCCACTGCAAGTGGGCAGCTCAGGCCCCAGCAAGGGGGAGGAGAGGAGGTGCTTGTTAAAGTCATGTTTTGAGTTTTGATTATCATCTAGAATAGCTTAATTTATCAAATTAGAAAGTTTGTGAGTTGTAATGACTGAAGAATTGCTTCTAAGTGTCAAAGAGTCTTAAGGGCAGGGTGAAGAAGATTTTCTTAATCTAAAAAATGTTTAAGAAAGAAGGATTTTTAAGAAGTTATGTTTTGATCATATTGTGTTTGTTCAATATCTCAGTTTCAGATAGCTGGTTACTAAAGGGATCTGGAAACATCTGTGTGTTCTGGGGAGAGCTGTGCATGTACTTAGTGGTAGAGTCTAGAGACATAGCATTCTGTACTATATGACTGGAGGCAAATGGGTGAGTTCAAGGGTTTCAGTGATTAGAGTGAACAAAAGAGAAAAAATGATCCCTCACACCAAAAAATAAAAATATGTATGATTAAATATTTACCTAAGTAGTGAAATTCTGGCTCTCTTTCCCAACGTCTAATGCCTTGTATGTCACATCCCTCCCTATTCACCTGATGCCATCTTGAAGAGGAGGAGGGGAGGGATGAATGGGACATGGAAGATTTGTTGGAGTCATAAAAACAGAGACTGAGTTACATAAAGAGAGAGCTTAGATTATTAGGGAAAATTAAGGTTAATTGCATTGGACTGAATTTTAGTTTTTCCATGATAAATAATCACCAGTAGTTGTGGCGTTAGTAACATTGGTAGTGAAGAGTGGCTGTTATGAAAAAGATTAGAACAAAATAGATGGGGAACAATTAGCATAGTGTGAGTGAAGTTTTTACTTTTCTCTGATTCTGGTTTATTTTTCTTATATTGTTTTATTTGAGGAAGAAGGTAAATCAGACAGCTGCTATGGTAGAAGCCCAATGCTTATTACTTTCATTGATTTTAGGACAGTGTTAGAATCCTGTATAATGGTGTTTCCTGGAAAAGAGGAGAAAGAATCCATCTATGTGGAAGCAAAGAAAAACTGTACCAGACAAGAACGGAGGAGAAGTCATAGAATGGTTGTTTGTTTGTTTGTTTTAATACAAAGCAGTCAAAAATAATCAATGTTTCCTTTGAATTAGCTCTGTTTTGCCTGGGTCAAGGGCCAAGTGTATTCAATGTTCATTACCACATTTTTTTTTTTTTTTATTTTTCAGAGAGAGAGAGAAAGAAATAGGAATAGAAACAGAAATAGATTGATTATAATAATGAAAATAGTTTTCCTTGATTTTACCTTAAGGATGGAGGCAAAGTATTGATTTCCAAAAATACATAGTTTTGTTAAGTCATTCTTATTTAATACTTCCATTTTCATAGCTTTTCTTTTTTCTTTTTTTCCTGAGTGGAAAAAAAGGACTGAAAACCTCACTCCACAAAAAATGTGGAACTACTTAACATCTTGGATTTCCTAAGAGAACCACAGGGATTCAAGCAGTCTGAATGACCTTAGAAGTGCAAGCTACTTGTAGATGGTTGTAGGATGGCAGGATGTCTATAAGAGTCGCAGATATGGATTCTTTTAAGAAATCAATCACTTTGGGTGATCAGACTGTATTACAATAGACAAGGCATGACCTTTCTCCTGGTTAACCTATTTATTTCTCCCTCTTTGTTTATTGAAGAGTCTATTTTCAAGGTGGGGAGGATGATAGAGGCATATAATTTAGACTGACAAATGAGTAATAATGTGGCTCTTTTTCTAGAACACTTTGATGGAATTGCTTTGGCTTTGATTCTGAGACTTTTTTTTAAGAGAAGAAAGAGAAGAAGAAATAAAAAGGGGAAAATTACTGTACGAGCTTATTGGGACTTCATGATCTTGCATCCACGTGTATTTAAAAAGCCATTAAGCATTCTGATTAGTTTGGGAGATGGTGTAAAAATTGTTACATTTCCAGTTGCTGTAACTGAACACCAGATGCAGTATTTGTCATGGTGAAATGCACCTATCAGAAAATATAGGAAAATTATTATACACTGCAATGGTTGATTTGGCCTAAGTATTGGACATAATGAGATTTCCTTTAAAGGAAAATATTTGAAAAGATAGATACTATAGAAGGGATGGCAGCTCAGTGGTGGATGTGACCACAAAGGAAAGCATGGATTTTCCTAGACCACACATCATTTTCCTTACTAAATGGTCACGTTTTGCATATGTTAATGACTTTTGCTCTCATCTATGTTGAGAAAGTACCATTAATGAACTACAAAAAACAAAAACAAACCAAAAAAACTTTTCCTCAGTATGCTAATTGACATGGTATATAGTTTTGGAGGTTACTTTAACTGTAAGGTGTATATATATATATTTTTTTTTTTTAATTTAATTTTGTTTTTTCAGTGTTCCAAGATTCATTGTTTATGCACCACACCCAGTACTCCATGCAATACGTGCCCTCCTTAATACCCACCACCAGGCTCACCCAATCCCCCACCCCACTCCCCTCCAAAACCCTTAGTCTGTTTCTCGAGTCCACAGTCTTTCATGGTTTGTCTCCCCCCTCCGATTTTCCCCATCTCACTTCTCCTCTCCTTCTCCCAATGTCCTCCATGTTATTCCTTATGCTCCAAAGTAAGTGAAGCCATGTGATAATTGACTTTCTCTGCTTGACTTATTTCACTCAGTATAATCTCTTCCAGTCCTGTCCATGTTGATTCAAAAGTTGGGTATTCATCCTTTCTGATGAAGACATAATATTCCATTGTATATATGGACCATATCTTCTTTATCCATTTGTCTGTTGAAGGGCATCTTGGCTCTTTCCACAGCTTGGTGATTGTGGCCATTGCTGCTATGAACATTGAGGTTCATATGGCCCTTATTTTCACTACATCTGTATCTTTGGGGTAAATATCCAGTAGTGCAATTGCAAGGTCATAGGGTAGCTCTATTTTTAATTTTTTTCAGTAATCTCCACACTGTTTTCCAAAGTAGCTGCACCAACTTGCAGGGTTTATATTAGTGTTTAATGACTATAATTCATTATGTTCTGAAATCGGGATAAGGTGATGTTACTTGAGTCAGGAATGCACATGGGTATCATCAAATCTTACTGGAAGAGCCAGAGTGCGCTTTCATTGCCAGCTGACTTTTCTGGAGATGGATCCTATGTAATATACTCTGTTATGTAACAGTTGCTTATTTCAACCTGATTTTTCTACTTGCTTACTTGCTCCATAGCATCTTTGGGAAGTTATTGAGCGGATCTTTGACCGAAAAAATAGCCCAGAAATCCAGCTATCAAAACAACCCTTATGATCTAACCATGCACTGGGATTAGCAGAGGTCCTCAGGAAGCAGGATTTGAGGAGACAAAGATGGATCCTAGAAGGCTCTCATCAGCTCTGCCCAGGCTCCCTGGGGCCTTCATTTTTGAACTGAGTAGGATTAAGGAGCTTCATAGGAAAATAGAGGCTAGCACTGTCCTGGGAGTGATAGCATGCCTCAGCTACTCTGTCACCCAAAAGAATATAAGAGATGTTGTAGTTTTATATTTGAGGTTTCGTTTCATACATTTTGGGGGCAGACGGAGGCTAGAGTTATTGCTTTGAGTTCTACATAGTTGAATCAAGAACCATGTGTTAGGAGATCTTTAAATTTAAAACGGGATCTTCTTAAAGTTTTGTCTGAGCAAAGGGCAGGTACGCATCCATCTTCCCAGATGTTAATAACATACAGTGACATGTATTTGTTTTTTAATATATTTAAGCATCAGACACTTTAATAATATTTTAAAAATAACATATATGACATTATTTATAAAAATATGAATGACATCTTATAAAGATGATTAGGAGATTCTAATTTCTTACCTCAACTTATAACTTATAAGCAGCATACTAGGTATATTAGGATGAGTGTGTGTGTAATCACACACAGTGATCTTAATGTTTGAATTGTGGTGTGATTCCAGAAGAACGGCCTAACCCTGCAAGGATGTCTTGGTGGAGTTTCAGTAAGCCTGGAAGTGGAGTGAGATGTTCTCTGTAACTGATGTTCTCTGATATGGAGCTTAAGGAGCATAAATGTAGTCAATGGTCCCAAGGAAAAATTTGCCCATTTAATATTTGTTTCATGTTTCAAAGAAAGTATGGCTTCCTTAAAATAGTTTTTTTAATTGATTCCAAAAAAAATTTTTTTAACTATGTAAAGTTACATATTCCATCTTCTTCTTATTCCATCTCATGCACTGTGTTCACCCACTCGCTCTGGTAGTCATTGTTATATGTTTTTATTGTATTTTTCCTGTGGCAGATTATGTTTCAAAAGATGGTCGCAACACCTCCCACCTCACCTGCTCTTTTGCAATGTGATGTTCTGTCTCCTCCACTGAGACAGAATCTATGTCTCCTCTCTTTGAATCTGGGATGCCCAGTGTTTTAAGGTTTTTATAGAAATTAAGTCATTTGAGTTTTACGAGAGCCTTTTGAGGAGGTATAATTGCCATCCGCATTTTAGAAAGGAGACAATCATTGTTAAAAGCCAAAAGGTTACTCAGGAGGAGCATTCATAAAGTTGAGATTATAGTATATACACAAAGAAATAGAAATTTTAATTTACACCACAGCCCATGATCAAGAGGAATAGTAAAAAATTGAAAACACTTGAGAAGTGTTGGTTATTATTAGACCGCAAGTGTTTTATTTTTGCTTTTAATTGTGTATTTTTATTTTTGTCTTACATTTTTTCTAATTCTCAAACATAGTATTTTCATTGTTTCAAATATATTTCCCATTCTACTTTTATAGTTTTACTACTACTTACTTTTTTTCTTTTAGTGCTTAATTCTGTTTCTAAACTTGAATCCTATATATTTTTACATTTTCTATTTCTACATTAACATTTTAAAAAATCCATTATCTCTTTTGCACTCCCTTTTTATTCTATTGGCATGGACTTTACGTCTCAAATCTCATGTCTATCTCAGTTTTTTTAACTCTAAATATTTAATCCTAATTGAGAATTCAGTTCATTTCTCACTTTTTAAAAAAGTTCTTTTACCTATTTTCTTATTGCATCTTATTATTAAATAACATATTGTTTAATCAATTACCCTTTATTTCTTGTCTTCATGGTGAGAGTTCTTGATAAAGTTCCTAATTTGTCTCTTTCATTAACATCATCTAGTACACAAGAGTTATTCCCAGAAGACTGTGAACTTCTACCTTGAACTGGATGAGTTTAGCTTTTAAGATCTGGGACAAAATTCTGTACCTGGGGCAATGAATTTGACAGATTTTAAACTCCCTGGTTATTTATTATGAGATCCATCATCTGTCCTATATTATAGAATGTGGCCAGTTAAGGTCATGAAAGACATGACACTATGTAGTAATATTACTTGAGTTTTTATATCATACAACTGTAAGAGAAGTTTGAAATTCAGTTCTCCATATTCAGTTTTGGATTTTTCATTGTTTGTGCTGACAGGTAGAAAGGTTGGCTGAGATTAGGATTGGGTTTGCTGTTGAGACCCTCAGTTCATATGACAGAGATTTTTCTTAACATTTACCACTACAATCAAAGTACATTCTGTATTTCTGGCAAATGCTGATTGTCTTCTTGATGATAATTTATTTATTTTGCACACCATTCTGAATTCATCGTAACTGGTCACTGATTACCAAGACTGATGTGAAACTAAAGGAGGCATTTCCTAAAGTGATTGCAGTGGGTCTTATCTCTATGGGCCTTCCCCTTTACAGGAAGATGCAGGAACATTAGTGGAGACTTTAGCCACATTTCCTCCCTGAAAACAAGCAATATAGATACTTTAATGTTAAACTATCTCTGCTTATATCCTCTTAGGATGGATGCTTTGGACTAAATATTAAAAGACAATATGCTTTATTTTCATCTTAGGGAAAAACAAATATTTTGGGATCATGACCTAAGCTGAAGGCAGATGCCTAAGCAATTGAGCCACCCAGGCATCCCTATAGAGATATTACTATTCCCATTGTAAACAAACAAACAAACCAGAACCAATATTACCCAGGGTTAGATTAATGAGATTAGAGGGCAGGGAAAACTAAGAGGAACAAAGAGGCTTTAACATATATTGGTTACCTGCTCTTATCACAGTCCATGATTGTCACTTAAGGAGAAATTTCGTATATCCTGTCAAGTTTGATAAGTTAAAAAATGTTTTGATACCCGTAGTATCCTAGAAATGTGGAAATCACCTTTTTGCTTTGACAAAGACTTTTAGGTAGCAAATAAAACAAAAGTAACAGAAAACAAAATAAAACCACAAAAAACAAAGGAGTTAATGATTGACATGTGAAACAAAAATCAGAAGCATCCACTTGTGATTTTATCAAATTCAAATCCTAAAACCCTGTAAAAAATCTGGTAAAATAAAACTATGTGGAAAGCTCCATCAAACTGAGCAATAAGAATGGATTTGGGGGCGCCTGGGTGGCTCAGTGGGTTAAACCTCTGCCTTAGGCTCAGGTCAAGGTCTCAGGGTCCTGGGATTGAGCCCCGCATCGGGCTCTCTATTCAGCAGGGAGCCTGCTTCCCCCTCTCTCTCTGCCTAATCTCTCTCCCTCTCTCTGTCAAATAAATAAATAAATTCTTAAAAAAAAAAAAAAAAGAATGGATTTTAAAATATGGTTGCCTGAGGTAGAATTTTGAGAAGTGAGGCAGAGGATTGGTGGATTTGTGACATGTTTATATTTGTCAGCTTTATAAAGGAAGATTATCTGCCTTGTATTTTGTACTGAACTGTTTCCCTATGCCTCCTCATATTCTATAGCCTATTTAAGGATTTAAGTTATTTATGGAAGGTTTTATGTCTTTTGAATTATTCAAAGACTTAAGGTGGTGTGTTCCAATCCTTGCCAATTTCTTTGTTTATTAATGTCAGATTTTATCTAAATATAATCCATGCTTTTGTTTTTTAGAGAGGAAAAATTACAGACCCACTTATAGGTAATAAATACCTTTGACAATATAGATCATGTCCTTCTTGGTGAATTGCAGGTTTGATTTCTTATGTTAATGTTCCTCCTAAAAAACAGGCAAGATTTAAGCATAGCTATTCTGTTATTGACTTACACTCTCTCCCTTGTTAGAAACATGTCTTTATGATAATATAAGATTGTTTGCAGTTTTGACATTGTAGACAAGAATTAATTGACCTTCAATTTGTGGGCAAGACTTGATTATAGACAAAATGAAATTGATATCTGCTGCTGCCCCTCGGAACAATTTGTTACTTAAACTGTAACCCTTGGAGGATTTTACTAGTTGCCAAGCACATTTAGATATGGCCTTAAGAAATACATGTACTGGCAACAGGTCTTTGGGGAGAAGGACGATATACGACCGTGAAGCCCGGTCGGCTCAGGGTGGAACGAAAACCGCCTGCTCCCCTTTTCCGTTATGGCTCCTTTCTCATCCCAGAAACGTCCGTTGTTAGTTAGGTGTGTCCTTTGAATGTGCTTGGTTAACTATAAACTTTACCCTCCTCCTCGCTTGTCTGCAAGACGTGACTGACCTTTGACCTTCATCGGTCCTTCTGTTGGCTATTGTTTCTATCCAATAAAAGTGAGACTGTGGATTTGCTCGGGGCAGCAGTCCTTTTCGACTGTTGTCCCCTGCTCGCAAACTCTTGCAGCTGACTTGTTTGTGCCTAATTCTTCTCCCATCGCCGGCTGGAAGTGGCAGATATCTCTCCCAGTTATTCATGCTTATGTTTAATTGTGCTTTAAATATTATCAGGGAGAATGGACTGCTTCAGCTCCTAAGTTCACTGGTACTCAACCCGAGGTCACAGACTGGTATGAAGGAGGACAGGTGCCCTCTGTGCCTACTCAGTGGTTCCCACTGAAGACTGGAGCACTCCGCTTGCCACTGAAGACTGGTCTGCAGCTCCCAATGCTCAGGCCACTGCATAGATAGGAACAACCACCGAGTGGTCTTAAGTTGCTCTTCTAGGAAGGCAAAGAAAATGGAAATAAGGTTGATGGAAAAGAAGCAGTTTCTTAAAAAGATAAAAAATAAAAATATATAATATAAGAGCTGGGGTTATTAGTAATCATCTGTTGATTAATCAGGTAACAACTGCTTTTGTGCAGAGAAGAGGGACAGAGTTCTGATTCTCAGTAAATTGTAACACAATGTATTGATAGCTGTTTTGGATTAGAGAAAACCATACCCTCACATAAAATAAGAAATATAGGATGATGATAGTAATGGTGACAATTTTTGTGGGAAGTACTTAGAATATTTATTGAAGCAAATGAATGAAATCATACTTTGTACTTGCTCACCAAATTATTACCTGATCTAAAGTAGTAACAATTAAAAAAAAAAAAGCTGAAAACACTGTAACACTAACATGATAAATGCCAGCCGAATTTATGTATTGTTATTCTTTCCAAAGATTTTATTTATTTATTTCTCAGAGAGAGAGAGAGCGAGCAGCACAAGCAGGGGGAGGGGTAGGCAGAGGGACAAGCAGATTTTTTACTGAGCAAGGAGACTGACACAGTACTTGATCCCAGAACCCTGGGATCATGACCTAAGCTGAAGGCAGATGCCTAAGCAATTGAGCCACCCAGGCATCCCTATAGAGATATTACTATTCCCATTTTAAAAATGAGGAAACACAGGGGGAGACAGATTAACTATACTCTATATCATACAATAAGTGAGTGTTAGAATTCAAAACCAGGACAGTTTGACACCAGAAAGTAAATACATAAAATATGATAGAAAGATAAAGACTTGCTAAGTTTAGTAGAAAATTAACTTACTTCAAGCAAAAATCTGTGACAATTTCATTAAGAGATTCTTACATGTAAGAAAATTTTTTTTTAAAATTTTAATTTTTTTTAAAGATTTTATTTATTTATTTGACAGATAGAGATCACAAGTAGGCAGAGAGGCAGGCAGAGAGAGAGGAGGAAGCAGGCTCCCCGCTGAGCAGAGATCCTGATGTGGGGCTCGATCCCAGGACCCTGGGATCATGACCTGAGCTGAAGACAGAGGCTTTAACCCACTGAGCCACCCAGGCGCCCCAAGAAAATTTTTTTTTTAATGATAAGGTAGTTCAGGTCCTCATTAGTAAACAGCATCCTTTAGTTGGAGGTACTTAATGTACTGCCTTTTTTTTTCTTTTTTTTTTTTTTGTGGTTCAGTGGAACTGATGTCGCTCTAATTTCTTCCCCATCAAAACACAACTCTGGTTTATTTCAAAGTTTTACTTTAGATTGAAAGAACACATTTAAAATTTTGTTTTCTTTTTATATACACCTTCCTTTGATGTTGCCTTCACAGGTCATACATCTGCTCTTGGCTTCTTGAAAGGAAATTTTCACAGAAAAATTAGAAACCTTATTTGGTATATCAATGTTAGTTATAATCATTTCAAATATCATATTTGTAGAGGATCAAGGCCAGCTTGAAAAGTTAAATAATATATTGTTCTTCCAGAATTGTTAAGTTATTCCTTTGCAGTTATTCCAAACTCTATCTGTATTCTTTACAGGCTTCTTCTTAGCCTTGGATAAACTGCTACACCATCTCTAGGAACACTATCCTAGCTTTCAGACATTATACCATTCACATTTAGTTAGGCCAGAGATATTTTTTTTTAAAGATTTTATTTATTTGAGAGAAAGAAAGAGATAGAGAGAGAGCACTAGCAGGAAGAGGCAGAAGCAGAACGCGAGCAGGGGCTCAATCCCAGTCAACTGAGCCCCGTAGGCCCCTCCAGCCAGAGGCATTTAGAGTACTAGCTAAAGGATCATTTTTCAGTTCTTCTAGTTGTATCATGATAAGATCTCAACAAAAAAATGACAGGCTCTATTTACAAACAGAAGAGTGTACCTATTGGTATATTTACACAATTTAAAATGATACCTTAAAAAGAATTTCTAGTTTAAAGATACAAGATCAACTAACATTTCCTGAGATATCACTTAAGACATTTTAAAGGTGCGTTGGCAATAGAATTATCAAACTGGTAATTTTATTCTTGCTTTTCTTGGTCATGTAACTGTGTTTAACTCTGAATCTTCTGCAATGTTCCTTACTTCATGGTCTATTCCATAGGTATTTTTATTTAGTATTGCTTCTACTTTTCCAGAGGATGGTACTTGGGAAGAACATCATCTAGTTCGTGAGATATGTTTTCTTTTATGTTAGTCCTGTTATTGCCATCATCATCTCTGGATAAAATGACTGAATCGTTTAAGTCCAACAAACTTTTAGATCAGGAGACAGAGGAGATTGATATGTACTACAGTGACATTTCTATTCTACTTTCCTCTTAGTTTTAATCTTTAGTCATGATTCAGACTCGTGTTTTGTTCATTATATGAACATGATATACAACCCCTTGAGGCCAACTTAATCCTACAGGATTAATTTTGTCAGACACAGAGTGCAGTATCCTTGAACTGATGATTTTAATACATGCATCTATCCATTAGCATGATGAGAACATCTTCCATGACCTTTCCAGAACATAATGATGCATTTTGTATATTTTCATTTAATTTCTAATTATTGCTCTTTTACGTTAAGCAATTACAGAGCTTTCCAAAGTTTTAAAACTTCCCATCTAGCATCGTCTCACACGTGTCTTCAAAATGAAATCACCCGAAATAGTAACAATTTTGGATGGACCAGGTGACTTCCAGAGAAGTAACCTCCCTGGGCTGTCCTGGCTCTTGCGAGCTGCTACACTCCTTCTCCCGCCCCACCTCCCTCTCCTCCGCAGCGCCCCACCTCCCCCAGGCGTTGCTCACCGTCACCAGGAGTCGTGCGGCGGGAGGGGCCGCAGCAACGTTCCAGGCTCCGACTGGGCCTTCGGGACCGTGGGCTTCCGCGTCCAGGCGGAGCTACACGAAGCAGGCCAGGTGCTGCCAGCGGCGACACCGACCACCAGGGCTTCTCTTCAGGTCCCACAGGACAATGCAGGGCGACGACGGCGACGGCTCTTCCCGAGCACGGTTCCCCGAGGCCCAGCCAGACCGCGTGGGAAGCTTTCCTGGCCACGGGCTCCTTGCCGGGAGTGAAGTCGCAGGTGAGTACACACACCTGCCTTTCTCTCTGTGCGTGGTACCGGGGCCACACTGGCCTCTGGTCCTTTTTGCAGCTGCCGTGGCGGAGGCGCGGCGCCCACCCCGCCAGGCTTGAGTGCAGACCTTTGGGACTGTCCACGTGGAAGGGGTAAATCATCTCTCCTGTTCGCACCGTCTTTTGATCGCCACACTAGTGTCCTTGGTATTGAACTGAATTTGCCGTGTAATTGTTAAAGAGAGGGGCCGCAGGTCTGTTCTGGAACTAGAACTGCCCTTCTAATGGTTGTTTCTCAACATTTAACCTGTTTGTATTTAACAGACCTGTACTTATTAGCGACTTAAGTCCATTCAGCTACTTAGTTGTACACTTGGTAATTGGCTTATCTTTGACAAAAGAACAAATTGTGTTGCTCAGCAAGGCCACTCTCACACCCAGGGGTGATAGGCCCCGGGCAGGAGGCCTGTGCGAGAGTGGACCAGCATCACAAACTCGTGAAAATTAACTTACAAAGGGGCATCTAGGTGGCTCAGTGGGTTAAAGCCTCTGCCTTCTGCTCAGGTCATGATCTCAGGGTCCTGAGATCCTCAGGTCCCCCCGGGTGGGGCTCTTTGCTCTGCAGGAATCCTGTTCCTCCTCTCTCTCTGCCTGCCTCTCTGCCTACTTGTAATCTCTGTCTATCAAATAAATAAATAAATATTTAAAAAAATTAACTTATAAAAACACTTTCTCAACACTGGCACAGTGCGGCCTGTCACTCAAGTCATCCACTTTTGTGACTCATGCTTCAGGCCCCAGGGAAATGTTTCCCTGTGACTCTTGCGCACTTATCTTGGGTTGAAAGGCAAATGAATTCCAATGCTGTAAAGGTTTGTAGACTGTGCTGTTACCCAGATAGGAGATACACACTACTTTGGAGTGCAGGAGGATTTGTGTGGCAGAAACAGGAAAGAGAAAGAGAAATTAATTAGGTTTGTCTAAACCGCCATCATTTCTTGCTTGTATGGCAATAATGACATCTATACCTTCCAGTTTTGCCTCTCATTAATCCATCCTCCAAATCTTTATAAGTATAAAGAAGATCCTACCACTTACTTAATTAAAACTCTGATGGCTTCCCGTTCTTCCTAATACCTTCCTAATACCTTCCTGACCCTATCACCTTGTCCCATGGTCTGTTTACATCTTCACAAACATGATGTTCCTGAAGATGGGCCTTCTCTCTGCCTGGAGACACACAAACTCCTTCTTGACTTAGGGCTTTGCGTATACTCTCATACTGTTCCTTTTTCCTTCATATCTTAGTATTAAGCTCAGCTGCTCGAGGAAGACCACGCTGATATCTAGATCCAGATTAGGTTTCTGTAATACATTTTCATATTCTCTTAAAAATTTTTAAGTCTGTTTCCTTTGCAGGACTTAATAGAATTTTAATTGTGTAACATTTTTTTCCCAGTAGCTGTCTATGATATTTCTTCCCTATAAACTAAGAGCTCCATGAGATCAAGGTTCTTTCAGGCATATCACCAGTCCTTAGACTGATGTCTGGCACAAAGTTTTTCTTGGATGGAACAATTAATTATATTGCTCAGCAATGTCACTCTTAGACCCAGGCCAGATGGCTTAGAGAGATGAATGAATAATATACTCCAGTTGTGTGATCTCTGGCATGTCTGGATCTCAATTACTTTATATTTTAATTGAAGATGATAATTCCTATAAAAGAGCTACTTTATAGAATTCTTAGAAAGAACATTTAAAATTACACACATACCTGGAAAAGATTATTTTGATTACCGAAATTTTATGTCTGTGCTGTCAAATATGTAGGTACAGCTATCATTTAGAATGAGTATATATTATTTTGGGTGAAGTATTATTGAGTTTAAGTGGGTTTAAAAAGTACTGGGATCATTACTTCTTTTAACAAGAAGTCCATTGGTAGGGAACGCTCCATGTACAGGTTGTTAGGGTTTTGGCTCTGCCTCTTTGCCATTTATTCTGTTTCACTCTCATTTTGGGTAAGCCTTGTTTTCAGACCCAGAGCATGATGTCTGTAGCAATTCTGGGGACAGTATCTAGACACAGCAATATCCAGAGAAAGAATATCTATTTCTGTGAGTCTTGAAAAGCAGAGAAGGCTTTCCCAGACACCCCTCATCAGGAGACTTTACCTAATCAGAACTGCATCACATTCCTGGCTTAAACCAATACCAGGCAGGGGAATAGGATTGTCATGATGGGCTTCTGCTTTTATTTTATTTTTTATTTTTTTGATTGGCTTCTTTCAAACTGATTTCAACTCTTTGTTTCGCAGTGGCATCAGCATTCCTTTAATCATGGAGACTTGTGGAGAAGGATGGCGAATAGAACAGCATTATTATTTCTGGAAGAAAGGATGAAAGTGATGGGAGTTTTAGGTAGACAACCAACAATCCAATTGTCTGCTGTACAGTATGTTATATATATATTTAAATTTATTTTTCTTGTTAATGGAAGTCAAAAGATCTAAGACACATAGATAGTATGGAAAGATGAAATATTGTGGTATCACAGAGTATTTTTGAGTATAGAATATTAGGATTATTAGCAAAGGATTTTGCTAGCAAGTCAACCTGTACTCGTATGAAACAATGAAGAAAGTTTTTCTACTGTGTAGTTAAATCATGTCTGATTATAAGGTAGAGGGAAATACCAAATAACAAGGGTTTCTATAAGCAGTGATAGCTGTCAGGGATAACATGCCTATTCTTTACCCACTCCCATGCTCAATGCAAACTTAGCTAATTGATTGCAATGTACTCCTTACTGAGGGTGGACATGATTTGGAGTCCTTTTCAGATAGCTCCTGATTTTCCACTGGAATTGATCCTCTAAAGAAAGTCTATCTACTATCTATGACATAGATAAGTTACAGAACTATTTTTTTATACTAGGGCGAGAAACCAATATATGTGAAGCGGAATGAAAAAATTTCAAAGTAATTTCAAGTGAAAATCAATAAAGATATGGACCAAGACCAGAAGAAATAAAAAAATGAGTAGTAATTTTATGCAATCTTAGCTTCTGGTATAAGTGGCCTTTCAGTTAGGCTCTGCAAGGTGCAGAGGTTTTATGGATTGGTAGATGAGAAAAGGAAGAAAAAGAGGAAACAGGTCGGGGCATTAGCAAAGACAGGTAGGCAGTAGGATCAGTGGTATTA
Organism: Lontra canadensis; assembly: GCF_010015895.1. Classification (NCBI taxonomy): domain Eukaryota; kingdom Metazoa; phylum Chordata; class Mammalia; order Carnivora; family Mustelidae; genus Lontra; species Lontra canadensis. The sequence goes on along the minus strand of NW_022631021.1, from coordinate 14,369,176 downwards.
AAATACTGAGATGAAAATTTGCATGTCCCTAACCTTTTCTCTTTGCCCTATTCCTTCATCCCTTAGCACTTTTTTTTTTTAATGTGCAATTTTTTACTCATGTATAATGATATCATTCTCACATACCTTTTCTCTGCCCCTAGGCTACTCTTTTCTATATTGCTAGCATTCTTTTTTTTTTATAATTTTTTAATTTTTTTATAAACATATAATGTAGAGGTACAGGTGTTTGAATCACCAGGTTTACACACTTCACAGCATTCACCATAGCACATACCCTCCCCAATGTCCATAACCCCACCACCCTCTCCCTCCCCGCCCCCAGCAACCCTCAGTTTGTTTTGTGAGATTAAGAGTCTCTGATGGTTTGTCTCCCCCCGCCAATCCCATCTTGTTTCATTTATTCTTTTCCTACCCCCCAAACCCCCCACGTTGCATCTCCACTTCCTCATATCAGGGAGATGATATGGTAGTTGTCTTTCTCCAACTGACTTATTTTGCTAAGCATAATACCCTCTAGTTCCATCCACGTTGTCGCAAATGGCAAGATTTCATTTCTCTTGATGGATGTATAGTATTCCATTGTATATATATATATACCATTTCTTCTTTATCCATTCATCTGTTGATGGATATCTAGGTTCTTTCTATAGTTTGGCTATTGTGGACTTTGCTGCTATAAACATGTGGGTACATGTGCCTCTTCGGATCACTACATTTGTATCTTTAAGGTAAATACCCAGTAGTGCAATTCCTGGGTCATAGGGTAGCTCTATTTTCAACTTTTTGAGGAACCTCCATACTGTTTTCCAGAGTGGCTGCACCAGCTTGCATTCTCACCACAGTGTAGGAGCGTTCCCCTTTTTCTACATCCCCGCCAGCATCTGTCGTTTCCTGACTTGTTAATTTTAGCCATTCTGACTGGTGTGACATGGTATCTCATTGTGGTTTTGATTTGTATTTCCCTGATGCTGAGTAATGTTGAGCACTTTTTCATGTGTCTGTTGGCCATCTGGATGTCTTCTTTGCAGAAATGTCTGTTCATGTCCTCTGCCCATTTCTTGATTTGATTATTTGTTCTTTGGGTGTTGAGTTTGCTAAGCTCTTTATAGATTCTGGATACTAGCCCTTTATCTGATAAGTTGTATTCAAATATCTTCTCCCATTCTGTCAGTTGTCTTTTGGTTTTGTTGACTGTTTCCTTTGCTGTGCAAAAGCTTTTGATCTTGATGAAATCCCAATAGTTCATTTTTGCCCTTGCTTCCCTTGCCTTTGGCGATGTTCCTAGGAAGAAACTGCTGCAGCTGAAGTCAAAGAGGTTGCTGCCTGTGTTCTCCTCAAGGATTTTGATGGATTCCTTTCTCACATTGAGATCCTTCATCCATTTTGAGTCTATTTTCGTGTGCGGTGTAAGGAAATGGTCCAGTTTCATTGTTCTGCATGTGGATGTCCAATTTTCCCAACACCGTTTGGTGAAGAGACTGTCTTTTTTCCATTGGACATTCTTTGCTGCTTTGTCAAAGATTAGTTGACCATAGAGTTGAGGGTCTATTACTGGGCTCTCTATTCTGTTCCAGTGATCTATGTGTCTGTTTTTGTGCCAGTACCATCCTGTCTTGATGATGACAGCTTTGTAATAGAGCTTGAAGTCCAGAATTGTGATGCTACCTACTTTGGCTTTCTTTTTCAAAATTCCTCTGGCTATCTGAGGTCTTTCTGGTTACATATAAATTTTAAGATTATTTGTTCCATTTCTTTGAAAAAAAAACGATGGGATTTTGATAGGGATTGTATTAAATGTGTAGATTGCTTTAGGTAGCATGGACATTTTCACAATATTTGTTCTTTCAATCCAGGAGCATGGAACATTTTTCCATTTCTTTGTGTCTTCCTCAATTTCTTTCATGAGTACTTTATACTTTTCTGAGTATAGATTCTTTGCCTCTTTGGTTAGGTTTATTCCTAGGTATCTTATGGTTTTGGGTGCAATTGAAAATGGGATTGACTCCTTAATTTCTCTTCTTCTGTCTTGTTCTTGGTGTAAAGAAATGCAATTGATTTCTGTGCATTGATTTTATATCCTGACACTTTACTGAATTCCTGTACAAGTTCTAGCAGTTTTGGAGTGGAGACTTTTTGGTTTTCCACATAAAGTATCATATAATCTGCAAAGAGTGATGGTTTGAGTTCTTCTTTGCCGATTTGGATGCCTTTAATTTCCTTTTGTTGTCTGATTGCTGAGGCTAGGACTTCTAGTACTATGTTGAATAGCAGTGGTGATAATGGACATCCCTGCTGTGTTCCTGACTTTACTAGAAAAGCTTTCAGTTTTTCTCCATTGAGAATAATATTTGCGGTGGGTTTTTCATAGATGGCTTTGATAATATTGATGTATGTGCCCTCTATCCATACACTTTGAAGAGTTTTGATCAGGAAAGGATGCTTCACTTTGTCAAATGCTTTTTCAGCATATATTGAGAGTATCATATGGTTCTTGTTCTTTCTTTTATTAATATATTGTATCACACTGATTGATTTGTGGATGTTGAACCAATCTTGCAGCCCTGGAATAAATCCCACTTGGTCGCTGTGAATAATCCTTTTAATGTACTGTTGGATCCTATTGGCTAGTATTTTGGTGAGAATTTTCACATCTGTGTTCATTAAGGGTATTGGTCTGTAATTCTCTTTTTTGATGGGATCCTTGTCTGGTTTTGGGATCAAGGTGATGCTGGCCTCATAAAATGAGTTTGGAAGTTTTCCTTCCATTTCTGTTTTTTGGAGCAGTTTCAGGAGAATAAGAATTAATTCTTCTTTAAATGTTTGGTAGAATTCCCCTGGGAAGCCGTCTGGCCCTGGGCTTTTGTTTGTTTGGAGATTTTTGATGACTGTTTCAATCTCCTTACTGGTTATGGGTCTGTTCAGGTTTTCTATTTCTTTCTGGTTCAGTTGTGGTAGGAATGCATCCATTTCTTCCAGATTGTCAAATTTGTTGGCGTAGAGTTGCTCATAGTATGTTCTTAAAATTGTTTGTATTTCTTTGGTTTTGGTTGTGATCTCTCCTCTTTCATTCATGATTTTATTAATTTGGGTCCTTTCTCTTTTCTCTTTGATAAGTGTGGACAGGGGTTTATGAATCTTATTAATTCTTTCAAAGAACCAGCTCCTAGTTTTGTTGTTGTGTTCTATTGTTTTTTGGTTTCCATTTCATTGATTTCTGCTCTGATCTTTATGATGTCTCTTCTCCTGCTGCGTTTAGGCTTTCTTTGTTGTTCTTTCTCCAGCTCCTTTAGGTGTAGGGTTAGGTTGTGTATTTGAGACCTTTCTTGTTTCTTGAGAAAGGCTTGTACTGCTATATATTTTCCTCTCAGGACTGCCTTTGCTGTGTCCCAAAGATTTTGAACTGTTGTGTTTTCATTATCATTTGTTTCCATGAATTTTTTCAATTCTTCTTTAATTTCCTGGTTGACCCATTCATTCTTTAGAAGGATGCTGTTAAGTCTCCATGTATTTGGGTTCCTTCCAAATTTCTTCTTGTGATTGAGTTCTAGCTTCAGAGCATTGCAGTCTGAAAATATGCAGGAAATGATCCCAGTCTTTTGATACCAGTTGAGATCTGATTACCCAGGATGTGATCTATTCTGGAGAATGTTCCATGTGCACTATAGAAGAATGTGTATTCTGTTGCTTTGGGATGGAATGTTCTGAATATATCTGTGATGTCCATCTGGCCCAGTGTGTCATTTAAGGCCTTTATTTCCTTGTTGATCTTTTGCTTGGATGATCTGTCCATTTCAGTGAGGGGAGTGTTAAAGTCCCCTACTATTATTCTGTTATTGTCGATGTGTTTCTTTGATTTTGTTATTAATTGGTTTATATAGTTGGCTGCTCCCATGTTAGGGGCATAGGTATTTAAAATTGTTAGGTCTTCTTGTTGGACAGACCCTTTGAGTATGATATAGTGTCCTTCCTCATCTCTTGTTATAGTCTTTGGCTTAAAGTCTAATTGATCTGATATAAGGATTGCCACCCCAGCTTTCTTCTGATGTCTATTAGCATGGTAAATTGTTTACCACCCCCTCACTTTTAATCTGGAGGTGTCTTTGGGTCTAAAATGTGTTTCTTGTAGGCAACATATTGATGGGTTTTGTTTTTTTATCCATTCTGATACCCTGTGTGTTTTGATTGGGGCATTTAGCCCCTTAAAATTCAGGGTAACTATTGAGAGATATGAATTGAGTGCCATTGTATTGCCTGTAAGGTGACTGTTACTGTATATTGTCTCTGTTCCTTTCTGATCTACTTACTTTTAGGTTCTCTCTTTGCTTAGAGGACCCCTTTCAATATTTTCTGTAGAGCTGGTTTGGTGTTTGCAAATTCTTTCAGCTTTTGTTTTTCCTGGAAGCTTTTTATCTCTCCTTCTATTTTCAATGATAGCCTAGCTGGATATAGTATGCTTGGCTGCATGTTTTTCTCATTTAGTGCTCTGAATATATCATGCCAGTTCTTTCTGGCCTGCCAGATCTCTGTGGATAAGTCCGCTGCCAATCTAATATTTTTACCATTGTATGTTACAGACTTCCTTTCCCGGGCTGCTTTCAGGATTTTCTCTTTGTCACTAAGACTTGTAAATTTTACCATTAGGTGACAGGGTGTGGACCTATTCTTACTGATTTTGAGGGGGGTTCTCTGAACCTCCTGGATTTTGATGCTTGTTCCCTTTGCCATATTAGGGAAATTCTCTCCAATAATTCTCTCCAATATACCTTCTGCTCCCCTCTTTCTTTCTTCTTCTTCTGGAATCCCAATTATTCTAATGTTGTTTCGTCTTATGGTGTCACTTATCTCTCGAATTCTACCCTCGTGGTCCAGTAGCTGTTTGTCCCTCTTTTGCTCAGCTTCTTTATTCTCTGTCATTTGGTCTTCTATATCGCTAATTCTTTCTTCTGCCTCATTTATCCTAGCAGTGAGAGCCTCCATTTTTGATTGCACCTCATTAATAGCTTTTTTGATTTCAACTTGGTTAGATTTTAGTTCTTTTATTTCTCCAGAAAGGGCTTTTATCTCTCCAGAGAGGGTTTCTCTAATATCTTCCATGCCTTTTTTGAGCCCGGCTAGAGCCTTGAGAATCATCATTCTGAACTCTAGATCTGACATATTATCAATGTCCTTATTGATTAGGTCCCTAGCCTTTGGTACTGCCTCTGGTTCTTTTTTTTTTGTGGTGGGTTTTTCTGTCTTGTCATTTTGTCCAGATAAGAATATATGAAGGCACAAATAAAATACTAAAAGGGTGGCAGAGACCCCAGGAAAATGTGCTTTAACCAAATCAGAAGAGACTCCAAGTTGTGGGAGGAAAAAAGGGGATAAAAGAAAGTTCAGAAAAAAAATAATTAAAAAAGGAAAACAAATTAAGAAAAAATATAAAAAAGAAAACATATGTATATATATTAGACTGGTGACTAGAACAAGGTCACCCACTTAATTTTGGGAGTATTTTGGTCTCTTAGAAGAAACTACCTCCCAAAATTTTAAAGAATGAAAAACATATATAAGGGTAAACACAATGGAGGGATGGAATATGCCTATAAAGATGAAAAAAATTTTTTTTTTAAATTTCTAAAAAAGGAGTTGATAAAGTAAGTTGGTTGGGAGAATAACGAAATAGAAAGTGGAGAGAATTTGCTCGGGCTGGAGACTAGAACAAGCCCAGAGCTAGATTTAGGGTATATTTTGACCTATTAGAAGAAGTTGTACCCCAAATTTTTTAGAAGAAAAAACTCTATGTGTACACACAAAATAAAGTTAGATACAATGATGGATAAAATATGACTATAATAATGAAGGTTCACAGAAGATTATTATTATTTTTTTAATGAAAGGTATTAAGATAAACTAGTTAAATACATTAAAAGAGGAAAGGGTAAAAGTTAAAAAGAATTTAGCAGAAGAAAAAAATAAAATTAAAAAAATTTAATTAACTGCAAGACTAAAGAATTATGGGGAGAAAGCCATGAATTCCATGCTTTGCTTTCTCCTCCTCTGGAATTCAGCTGTTCTCCTTGGTAAGTGAACTTGGTCTTGGCTGGATTTCTTGTTGATCTTCTGGGGGAGGGCCCGAGGTGGAATTGCATGGCCCTTACCAGGGGCCAGGCTAATAATCCGCTCTGGTTTGTTTTCGGGAGCTTTTGTTCTCTGAATGCTTTCCGTAGAGTTCCGGAGGATCAGAATGAAAATGGCGGCCTCCCAATCTCCAGCCTGGAGGAGCCGAGAGCTCGGGGCCCCACTCTTCAGTGTACCCTCGGAGAAAAGCGCTCAATCATTCCCGTCTCCCTGGCCTCTGGCCACGCTTGGAGAAAAGCGCTCAATCACTCCCATCTCCCTGGCCTCCGGCGTGCTTCGATCTCACCCAACCTGTGACTGGTTCAAGGTAACACCGAGTTGAGAGCTCACTCCTTGGCTCTGTCTCTGTAGCTGGCTTCCCTGCTCTAATACCTGTGCGCTCTGCGACACTCAGACACCCCGATCCTTCTGTGACCCCGTGGGACCTGGGGTTGCGCTGACCCCACATGGGCTTCACCCCGGTTTAGCCTCTGGAGTGATGTCCCTCAGTGGAACAGACGTTTAAAAGTTCAGATTTTGTGCTCCGTTGTTCTGCCGCTTGCTGGAGCTGGCCCCTCCCCCCGTGGTCTATCTTCCCGTCACTTTAGATTTACTTCTCCGCCGGTCCTACCTTTCAGAAAGTTGTCGATTTTCTGTTTCTAGAATTGTTGCTCTTCTTCTCTTTGATCTCCTGTTAGATTTGTAGGTGTTCGCAATGGTTTGATAAGCTATCTAGCTGATCTCCTGCTACCTGATGTCATCTCAGCCTGCTACTTCTCTGCCATCTTGACTCCTCTCCTCCATCCCTTAGCACTTTATCATTCTGTTCCTCAACCAAATCCCTCTGTCAGCAAAAGATTTGACAAACTCATTCACGCTAAACAGCATATGATTGATAAGGTTCAATGAGAAATCTTTCCTTGATCTATTGTGAATATTTGTTAGAAGCAAAGATTTAAGCTGGAGGTTCAGTGAAGTTAATAAGGTATAATTTCACAAGGTAGTGAAGTAGGAGTAGGGCAAGGACAAGAGATATTTCAGGGACAGTGAGCTCTCCCCCAAGTCTGTGCAATCATACCATGGAGCGAAATACTGAGTAACAACAAAAAGAGTAATATTTTGGGTAAAGGCAATTTATTCTTTCTGCAGTGTCCAGTGCTTTAAAAAATGGCTTTATTGAGATGTAATTTATGTACATTTCAGTGGTTTTTAGTGTATTCACAGAGCTCTGCGACCACTATTCCTTTCTAATTTTAGGACATTTTCTTCACCTCAAAGAGAAATGCTGTATCAATTAACAGTCATTCCCCATTCTTCTTCCTTCCAGCTCTGGGCAAGCAGTAATCTACTTTGTCTGTAGGGATTTTCCATATTCTGACCATTTCATATAAATGCAGTCATACAATGTGTAATCTTTTCGGACTGCCTCATTTCACTTAGCAGAATGTTTTTAAAGTTCATCCATGTTATGGCATCTGTCCCTATTTCATTCCTTTCTACTGTTAAGTAATATTCCATTGTATGGATGTTCTACATTTGGTTTATGCATTCATCAGCTGGAGGTCACGTGGGTTGTTTCCACTGTTTGGCTCTTACGAATCATGTTACTATGAACATTCATGTACAAGTTTTTGTGTGGACATGTGGTTTCATTTCTCTTAGGTATATACCTAGGAGTGGAATTGCTAGGTCCTATGGTAACTCTAAGTTTACTAACTCTTTTGATGAACTGGCAGACCATTTTCCAAAGCAGCTGCACCATTTTAAATTTCCACCAGCAATGTGTGTGACTTCCAGTTCCTCCACATTCTTACCAATACTTGTTTTTATCTTGTTTTTTGAGTATAGTCACATTGGTGGTTGTGAAGTAGTATCTCATTGTGGTTTTGATTTGTATTTTTCTGATGGCTTGCCCAACACCTTTCGTACCCTCCTTTAGCCCCTGATGGACATGGTTCCATTGTTTTTGTCAAGTGAAATTTCTTTTTTTTCTTTTTTCTAGCTAATGACTGATAGAGATTAACACAATGGATGGTGGCTTTGCTTTAAATGAAACTGATCTTTATGATTTGGATGATTGATACTCAAGATACATTCATGGGGAACCTGGCTGGCTTTGTCTGTAGAGCATGTGACTCTTAATGTCAGGGTTGTAAGTTTGAGCCCCAAGTTGGATGTAGAAATTACTTAAAATGTAAAAGACCAAAACAATATTATTAAAAATTTATTTATGTGTATATATATATGTAAAATATTTTAAATTCAGGTCAAGGACAGGAATGCTGTCCAGAAATGAAAATCTAGCTTTGTGTGTGAAAGGGCCAGATACCAGTGAATAGAAACTGAAATCACGGTTTTGCTCGACATGTCACTTCAATCTTAGCATATTGCTAAATGGCCCTTCGCTGAAATTTGAAATTGTGGGAGAGCAGTGACTATCCTAAAACTCTTGTAGGAACCGAGAAAGATGAATAGTCTACTCTATTTTCTTAGATCTTCAGAACATTAGTAACATTTCAGCATTGCAGAAAATCTTCATACTGCTTTCATTTTCATTTATCTCCAGTCAGAAGGAACTCAACTGTGAAATGATATCAGAACCCCTGTGCAGGAGAGTCTCTGTTTCCTCAACTTTGCTTGGCTGACTTCATTGGGCCATTATCCCTGAAGTGTTTGCAGAGGCCAGCAGCTCTTAAGGACTTTAGGCAAGTTTTTATCATATCATTAACTTTGAGGAATTTTATTTTGTTTTGATTATTATTGTTTTTATATATTGGATGTATTATGCTTATTAATTTTATTATAATATTAATAGCTATTTAAAAAGTATTAAACTATAGGAAGGAATCTATTTTTTGGTCATTGATATCCTAGTGTTTAGAACAGTACCTGGTACATAGTAAGTACTCACAGATATTCGTTAAATGGATAAATAGATGAATCGAATGCTTTTTATACCTGGCACATAATAAATGCTCAGTAAGTGTTAGCTGTTATTTTAAAGTGCAAGTTTTTTGTTAAGCACTTTATAGTGGATACTCACTTAATTCTCCTACCAACCAAGAAAGAGAAATATTGTTATTATAATATTAATTTTACAGATGAGAAAAGGAAGAGCTCAGAGAGTTAAGTAATTTGTTCAAGGTCACACACAGGAGAGGTAGGGGGCAGAGCTGCGGCTGGAACCCAGCAACGCTTGTCTACTAAGCTTGTGCCCTTATTCACAGTGCTCCTCTGCCTTTGCTATTGAAGTATAAACAATCAAAGCCCTGTGCCCTTTTATCATTGCCTGGCAGCTCCAGAACTGCCGGATGTTACGATTTAAACAGAAGACGGGTGCTGTTGTGTATGAACCACCTCTCCTTGCTCTGCAGCAGACGGTCCTTTGAAGTAGAGGAACAGATATTCAGGGAATAGAAAAAGGAAACTTCAGACTGCTTGAATTTCATATGAAAAGTTGTCAGTTAGTGTTATTGATCCACCCCACATGTAGCAGCTGGTAAAGGGTTTGTTTTAACTTGCTTTTCTCCTGATGTTTAGAAGTTTTGCTGCGAGTCATAGAATTGAGAGACCGCCTAAACTCAACCTAGTTTTTCTGATGTTACTTCAAGAATTTATACTAATGCTCCCTTATAATACAATAATAATAGCTATTTCCAAAGGGTGAAAAGAGGAAACTTAAGGTGGTGGCTTATTCTGGGAGGAAAAAACAAAAAACTTTTCTGAGAGTCAAGAAAAACATGAAAGCAAAATCTGTGCTGACTTGTATTTTAGAGTTTCTTGGAGCTATTCTTTTGCTAATAAGTCTTAGTGACTAATTATAGCCAAGAAAAATATGGGATATGTGCAGATTTGAGGAAATTAGGCTAGACATTTTAAAAATATATGAGGCTACTGGCAAATGAGATTTTTAATAAAAATTAAGAATAGTTTCTGTCACAAATACTGATCTGTCAGGAAGAATGATTGGAAATTTGTGGGTTAGTACAAGAATTTGTAAAAGTTGAAAATTTTAAGGACATTCAGCAAGGCCAGATCTAGTCAGAATTCTTTGAGTAATAGTAGATTTTTCTGGGAGATTGTTCCCCAACTTCATAGAAAACTGGGTTGAAGTTATAGTGTGTGCTGCACGGCTAAAGAAAAACAGAGTATTTAGCAGTTACCAAGATTTAAAAAAAGCAAAGCTGGGTGATGGTTCCCCAAATTCATTTCTTTATCTCAGTTCATTTCTCACATGGTTTTTCAAATGGGAAATCTAACAGTAGTGAACATTATTGTGAATCTGGCAAGCCCCCATTCCTTTAATTATTATTATTTTTGTTGTTGTTATTGTTATTTTGATTTTTAATGCTGTCTGGGTGTGGCTGAGTTTGGCAGGTAGCTTTAGCCAATCAGTATAGCTTATATCCTTCGGGCCACAGGCATCAATTTAGGAATAAGTATATGGCCCAGTTTGAGCCAGTGGAATCAGGGTCTAGGACTTTTGTCCAGTTTCTTGGGTGAGAGAAGCCCTTCTTTTCTGCTTTGGTTGAGAAGAAAAGAATGTGTAAATCTGAGGCTGCTGACAGCCATTTTGTCCTCTCTGTTGTCACAGTGACAGGAGTGGATTCCTGGAGGTGGAAAGAACACAGAGGGAAGCAGAAAAGGACTGGGAAGAGACTAGGTCCTGGAGACATGGTTTCAGCCCTTAGATCTAGGTGTGTTCAAAATCATCCTTGTCCTTTGACTCTTAAGTTCCATGAGCCAATAAATGCCCCCATATGACTTTTTTTTTTAAAACCTATTTGAGTTAGTCTCTTCCTTGCAACCAAAGCATACTGACTGATTTGTTGAGATAACTTTTAATTTAATTGACCTTTACCAGCTCCCCAACTAAAGATCCATACACATACTTACACACCAAGGCTACTTACGATGGACTTTATAGCACAGTCCTGATCATATGTAAATCTTTTACTGCTAGGTATACAATTAGGTGTATTATTTCATCTGAATATTTGGGGGTAGGTTTTATTTGTTTGTTTGGGGGGTGGGGTAGAGGCAGAGGGAGAGAGAGAGAATCTTAAGCAGGAATCTCTGCACACCCAGTGCAGAGCCTGATGGTGGGGCAGGGGGCCTCAATCTCACAACCTCAAGATCATGACCTGAGCTGAAATCAAGAGTCAGATGCTTAACTGCGTGAGTCACCCCGGCACCCTGGGAGTAGGTATTTTATCTGGAAAAATGACATGGTGCCTTGGTAATAGTGTCCTGATGTAACTTCATTCTATATAGTTTTCATTTAGTAACAAGTAAGCACAGTCTTTATTTTTGGGTCTCATACAAAACTAGGATGTTCTTTTTTTAAAATTTATTTTTTATTTAAAAAATTTTTAAAAAAATATTTTTATGTATTTATTAGAGAGATTGAGAGAGAGAGAAAGAACAAGCGGTGGGAAGGGCAGTGGGGGAGAGAGAGAGATAGAGAGGCAGACTCCCTGCGGAGCAGGTAACCCAATGTGGGGCTCAATCCCAGGACCCAGAGATTGTGTCTTGAGCCAAAGACAGCTGCTTAATGAACTGAGCCAGCCAGGGTCCTCAAATGTAAGCTGTTCTTAATGTCCTATCCTTGGGCATATCATACTTTTGTAGATAGTGAGTGTTATGGACTAAATGTTTATGTGCTCTGCAAATTCATATTATTGGAATCCTAACCTGCAGTATGATGGTATTAGGAAGTATGGGCCAAATTTGGGATATAGAGCCCTCATGAATGGGTTAATGTACTTATAAGAGAGATGGCAGAGATATCTGTTATTCCTTCTGCCGTGTGAGGGCAAGGTAAGAAGACAGCCTTCTGTTAACCAGGAAGTGGGCAGACACTGAACCTGTGGGCACCTTGATCTTGGACTTCCCAGCCCCCAGAACTGTGAGAAATAAATGATTGTTGTTGAAGCCACATAATCTATGGTATTTTGTTTTAACAGATCAAGTGGACTAAGACAGTAAGAAATCCATAAATATATGAATTATTTTTCATTTGTTCCTGTTAATTAAAATATGACTTATTTTCTTATCTCTGGGAAGAAACATATTATTAGTGAAATAAAATTCAGTGTCAACACTATCAGAATATTTTTTTGTGCTTTGTAAATAAAAGATAGGATGTACGAATCCTTTTTTAAATTTATTTTTAATTTATTTTTTAAAAGATTTTATTTATTTGACAGAGAGACAGCAAGAGAGGTAACACAGACAAGGGGAGTGGGAGAGGGAGAAGCAGGATCTCCACCTAGCAGGGAACCCAATGTGGGGCTCGATCCCAGGACCCTGGGATCATGACCTGAGTGAAAGACAGATGCTTAACGACTGAGCCACCTAGGTGCCCCTAACTTGACCTTTCTTAGCATTTTCTTATTCCTCAGTCAAAGATTGTTTATTAGGATTTATACCCGGCATGCTTAATATTTTGTCTTTGAAAATACATTTAATTTAAAATATTCTAATAAGTTTATATTTAAAAGTTATGTATTTTTTATAATTAGTTAAGCTTCAATGATAGAAGCAGAACCATTATGGAACGTGAGAGAAGTGATTTATTAAGTCTTAGAACTTACAGAACTGTGGGAGGAGCTAGAAAAGAGAGGGTCCAAAAAGGAAATTGAAGGATCAGAAAATAAAAATCATCAACCAGTTAATATGAAAATCCAAAGACATCCAGCTGCTAGAGTAAGACTGGGAAGGGATAGGTCATGGAAGAACCTATGGAGAGCCAGAACTCTGGGTAGCTAATGCCTCTGTGCGTCCACTGTCAAAGGCCTGTGGATGGGCCTGGGGCTGCTGTTCAGGGGAAGTGTATGGGGGACTGAGGACAGCAAGGGCAAACTGGAACCTCCTGCTAACTCTGCAGCAGTCTATCCTTGCATTTCACCACAGTGGCCTTCAGAGAATCATGGCTAAACCTCACTTCCACTGTCTGCTTGAAAAAGTTCTTCTTTAAGCCGGCTCCAGTCTGGAAACATACAAGGAAGATAGTTTAGGGAAGCATAATTTTTAGCTTTGTCTCCATATTTGCTCTTAACACTTTATGATTAATTTGGATTTGAGTTAATTGAAGTGTTGTGCAAAAGGCGGTTACAGTACAGAAACACTGATGCAAAGAAATTGCATAATGGTTAAAGGCAGGGGCTTAGAGTTAGATGGACCTGAGTTGAAAGTTTTGGCTTCACCATTTTCTAGTTGGACAACTAAAAACATTTTCTCTAAGCTGTAGTTGCATCATCTGTGAAAGGGAAATGCTAATCAGATCTACTACATGGAGTTGATGAAAGAATTAAACAGATGTGTTGGACTTAACATAGTGAACAGCAAATTGCAGGCATGCATGAGTTTTTGTCATTTCAAAACAAAATTTCAAATTTCATAGAGAAGCTGCCGAAGGCAAGAGTTTTAAATGACACTAGTCAATTTTGATGTGGATTCTTCTCAGTATAATCCTACTCTCTCAATTTATTCTCTTAATTTACTGATGATGATTCTTGTTCATTTTGGATTTTACAAAAACAGTATATGTGTGCTTATCTAATGATGAGCCTTGTAGATTTTGTGTTTTCCAAGTAAGCCTTTATTCATTTTTGTCTTGTACTAATAATTCTTCTCCGAGGTATGATAGTTTAATACTTTAATCAGTTTCAACCAGTTTGGGTAGTTTTTTCCCCTCTCATATACATTCAAACATCATATAGTTCTTCCTTTTCAGTGTTTCTGATTGGCCTGTTACATAAATTTTAATTGTCTTGGCCATAATTGTTAACAGTCCCTTGTATGATAGAAACAAGTCATGCTGATATTCTGGCTTTATTAGATTTTCTGCTGACTGCCACTTCTTTCTTCTTCATAACGAGCTAATAGGTTTTCTCAAGTCAACTCCTAGTTAGAGTACTAAACTATACCATCAACATTGCCACAGTTGATCATGCTATTTTTATGTATACATACAGGTACACAAAAATTCACATTCTTGTTACTTAGTTTGTCATCCTCCTACATTATGTGATTGTTCCATGTTAGTAAAAATTCTTCATTCCCTATTTTTATTGTTTATATCATTGCTGCATATAAACATATGTAAAACTCCCCTCATAAGGCCTGGGACATAGTTAGCACTCAAATGGTAACTTTACGCATATCTCTGTATCTAAAATTGCCTTTATTTGTGTAAAGTCTTTGGACTTAGAATTACAAACATTTTAGTATTCTTAACACAAATTGTCAACTTTTTTCAAAAAAAGGTATCTTTCTTTTTACACTATAACCAGGAATTGATATTTTTAGAAAGTTTATTCTCTTTTTACAAGGAACAAATATTCTTTTTCCCTCTGTATTATTTAAAATGTCTGTGTTTTTTATGTTAACAGTAATATGGTCTGCCAGAACTTGATTTTATGAGCTTCACAATTGATTGTGTGCCTACGTTTCTCCTAGTACTTCTTAGTTTTTATTGAATGTGTCTCATCAAAGGACAGTAACAAGGAAAGAGGGAAATGAGCCATAAGTGACTCTTAATGACAGAGAACAAACTGAGAGTTGATGGAGGGAAGTGGGCAGGGGATTGGCTAGATGGATGATGGATATTAAGGAGGGTACCTGTTGTCATGAGCACTGGGTGTTTGTATGTAGGTGACAAATGACTAAATTCTGTTCCTGAAACCAGTATTGAACTGTATGTTAACTAACAAAATTTAAATTAAAAAAAAAAAAAAGTAAATGCTAAAGAGCTGCTACCAAATACATATCCACAAACAGTTAAAAAAAAAAAAAAAAGAAGGTATATATCCCCTTCTTGTGGGTTAGATTTTTAAATGACCATTTCTGCCTACTTAATTTGAACCTTAAATGTGACTTCGTCTAAGATTCATACTCTGCTCCTGGTGTTTTTGTTTCTGTTTCCGTTTTTTTGTTTTGGTTTGAATTTGACATATTTCCCATAAGGCTTTTACTTTTAACCCATTTTAATCATTCTAATTTTATTGTTTCTTTTGGAAGCAGTATGTAGTGGCTTTATTATTTAATTGAGAAATTTATACTTTTCACATTTGTGATCTGAAGTGTTTGATCTGTTGTCATCTTATTTTATGATTTACTTTTCCTTACTATGGCTAATATTTTCTTACTTTTATGACTTTTTCTATAGATGGCCTATGTTTTATTTATTTTATTTCATTTTTTTCCTTTCAACGATTAGGAGACATGCAAGATGTTCATTGATGACAACTTTCCAGCTACATTTCAAATCTTTATTTTGGTAAGAATTGTATAGTATTTTTTAATGTCTCTATGTCACTTTTATTTTTCACCCATTATTAAATTTCTGATTTTTATCAATTTTATCTTGAGTTGAAGGTCATATGAATAGTTAGATTTAATAATTAATACTTCTTATATTACATATATTTTATGTAATGTTTTTGAGATTTTTACCTCATTTTGTAATCATGTTTATAATAATTTTGTATAGACAATGATTTGATTTTAGTGTTTACTATCAGTCCTTCTATGCAACAACATTGTTTAAAATGTTAAGTTTTTAGTTTTGATGTCATTCTTAGTTGACTGCCTTTGGAGGTTTAGGAGAGCCTAACCTTCCATCTTTTTCTCTCCCAAGTTCTAAAGAATTGATAACAGACACAGGGAGCCAAGTGGGATCAGTAATGTCTAAAGTACATGGCTTTTTGACTGTATTGGTTAGAGTTTAGTTCTAGGGAATTCAGTGGTAGAAAAATGAATCTATTCCTGTTAGTTTCCTCAGGAAAAAATTATAATGTGTTAAATAATTTATGAAATTATCAGAAAGACTGAAGAAACAGATTCTGGGTTGAGCGTAAGAGAGCAACTCCTAGGCTATTGTCCAGAATCTGGCAACCTAGGAAGCTTCTCCCTCTGTTATAATCAGGAAGCATGCAGCTCCAGAGTGATCCTCTCATGGTCATGATCAGGAAACTACTTCTCTTGCTGCTAACTGTACAACCAGATCTCACTTTTTACACAGCGTGCCAGCAAAATGGAGGGCCCATAGTCCAGCTAGGGACTGGACTGCAAATGCTACCCACAGAAAAACCAAGGACTTCCATGATTGTGCTTGTTAGCAGAAATAGCAGCAGCAGCTGGAGAAGATGGCTTCTGCAACACTAGTGCTTTTTCACATCTTTGGTGAGTGTATTTGGTAGTCCAAACCTAAATCACACTGGAAACTCAAGCCGCAAAGAGCGTATCAATTGTTTAGTTTTTTAGTCCCAACTTTACAGGAGTATTTTCTGCAAAGAGGATAGAATCAATGCCCAAAGTCAAATCTCTTACCTACAACAGTATTATAGCTGAAAATGCTGAGGTTATCTCCCAGAAATGAATGTATCCATTCAGTTGCAAGCACGGAGGTACTGCATGCATCCTTTGCCCAAGCCTGGAGGTTCATACTGGTGGTCTACCACTTGAGTCCAAGAAGAAGAGGAGAGCATGCGCCACATAATCAGGCAGTTAAAGCAGAGTCAGAGAGGAAGATCAGAGAGAATGGTCAGAGCCCATTTATTGCTTTGAGGCAAAATTAATTGTCCCACAGCCTTCCCTGGAAAGATGGTATTGAGCTGAAGCAGGAATATGGTTTTTGTAGTTTGAGATGGGAATGTGAAAGTGAAGGCAAGTGTTCTACCAGTGTAACTGCCCTTGATCTTTTAAAAAATAATGGTATGATAGTGGTATGTTTTCTGAACATATAAATCCCCTCTGTATCTGAAAATGTCTTTTTACTGTCTTCACATGTGAATGACATCTTGGCAGGGTTATAGTTTTGGGTCATAGCTTTTTCTCCTTAAAAATGACATTGTTTGGTTACTAAGTGTTTTAAAGGGAAAAACCTCAGGCCAGACTGATAATCCTTGGTAGAGAATACATTTTGTTTGTTATTTCTGTGTAGAGCTTTATGGACTTTGTTTTAGGCTAATTGGGCACGTTAACAAAATATGTAGATATTTGGCCTATTGGTTGAGAGTTGCTTGAAAATTATTGGGCTTTTATACTAAGTTATAAGATCTTTTATCAGATTAGACAAGTTTTCTTCAATTCTGTCTCTGACTATTTCTGTTATAGGTTTTCTAGTTACAGCTTGGGGAAAAACTAGTTCTTAATTGTTCCTCATTGATTGAGCTCCACATCTATCATACTTTTGTTGCTTTCTCTCTCGTCATTTTTATGAGTTTCAAATCATCTTCTTTTTGATCAAGTCTGTGGTCAGTACAGTTTTCTGTACTTCTAATTCATTTTCCATTTGATGCCAGGGACCGTCATCTGAAGTGAGTGGGTAGATATTCCGTGTCTGACAATGATGCAATGACATTGAGTGTGTCTGTTATATAGAAATTTCTTTTCCCACATCACCTGAAGCTGAATTGGGCAAGACCATCCACTGTGTGTCACCAGAGCTTTCCTGGCTTCTGCCTCCTGGAGATAGTACTTCTTGGGGTCAGTGTCACCTACAGGGTTTTCATTTGTGGCCAAATTTCTTGTTGAAAAATTTGGCTTCTCAGCATGCAGAGAAAGACAAGTATTCACTGGAGTTACCTAAGTAAGTACTCCTTTGAGGTAGAGGAATAGTTCTCCAGTTTTCAGGTAAATAAAGATCTTGTTTCATGAAGTAGAAGATGATGCTTGGAGAACAAATAGCCTTTTATCACTGTTTCAGGCAGATAAATTGCCCATTTCTTTTTTTTCTTTTTTTCTTTTAAGATTTTTATTTTATTTATTTGACAGAGAGAGATCACAAGTGAATGGAGAGGCAGGCAGAGAGAGAGAGAGAGAGAGAGAGAGAGAGAAGCAGGCTCCCTGCTGAGCAGAGAGCCCGATGCGGGACTCGATCCCAGGACCCTGAGATCATGACCTGAGCCGAAGGCAGCGGCTTAACCCACTCAGCCACCCAGGCGCCCAATTGCCCATTTCTAATGGCTAAGTTGATGTAAGACAACCTGTATTTCCCAGTCTAGTCCATTAGTCCATTGACCTGATGACTAATGGAGATTCTTCCATGAAGTTGGTCCTAGCTTTCAGTGCTACTGAGCATAGTGTTTGTCTCTCCTTCAGGGAGATAATTTATTTGTTTGTTTTTAATATTTTAATTAATAATTGACAGAGACACAGCGAGAGAGGGAACATAAGCAGGGGGAGTGAAGAGGGAGAACAGGTTTCCTGCTGAGCAGGGAGCATGATGTACGGCTTGATCCCAGGACCCTGAGATCATGACCTGAGCCAAAGGAAGACGCTTAATGATTGAGCCACCTAGGTGCCTCTAGGAAGATAATTTAGTGGAAATTTGGATTACCCCATTTCAGGAGCTTTTGACCAAGAGGTTCTGTTTTAACCGAAAGCTAGTAGTACTATGGTATAGGCTTTAAAGATGTGATAATACTCAGAATCCACTCTGCAAACAGTTCAGTTCATAGACAGTTTTTGAGCTGAAAGTTGATCTTAGAGAGTATCTAGGAAAATAAAGTCTATAATTTGGGGAAAATGAGGTGTTTCTAAAATTGGGATTAATTTTATTTTTTGCTCTTTGGATACCATACTTACAAAATTATATAGATAAGCTGGTAGAGACTGACAAAAACTTTTTGAAATGTATGATGTCACTGAATTCCAACTTGAAATATTAGAACCTATAAAATATGAGAAAACTGATGCTAGAACTAGATAGGAGAGTAAGTTGCTTGTGTAAATGAAGAGTTGCATTTGATTTGTATAAGAGACTTAATGCTTATGTGCTGGTCCCTGGCACATGTGCCCATATAAGTTTAAAATTTAATTAATTATTGAGAAAATTAAAAATTTAATTCCTCAGTCACATTAGCTACATTTCAGGTGGTCAATATCCACATGTGGTTAGTGGTAACTATGTTGGACTGCATAGATACAGAACATTTTTGTCTTTACAAAAAGTTTTCTTGGACAGTGCTGTTCTGTACAACACCATCTTTAAACCTCCATTTGCTGATGAACTCAAAACTATTGGTTTTTAACGCAGCGTATTTTGGGAGGAGGATTTAAAAGTATCTAAGATTATGGACTCTTGGTTTTATCTGGGTTTCTTTTTTAAATCTTTTAATTTTTGAATAAACAAAATACTTTAGAATATTTAAAAATTTACAGAAAAGTTGCAGAGTTGGTATAAATATTTGCCATATAACCCTTTTAAAAAATTTTTCAGTTCAATCAGCAGGTAAGAGAATGAATATCTAGATGAATATCTAGTCAAACTATTCACATTTGAAATGATTATTAGTATAGTTGGATTAATATCTATCATGATTGTAACTATTTTCTTTGCATTTTTCTGTTTCCTCTCCCTCCCTCTTTTTCCTGCATTTTCTGGTTTTATTCTATTTATTTGTTTTTTAACTTTTTATTTTTTTAATTTGATTTCATTTTCTGGTTTTAAGAGCATTTTATATAATTTCATTTTATCTCTTTTAGCAGGTCAGTAATTTATTTTAAAAACTTTAGTGCCCATCTTATGGTTTATAGTACATATGTTTAAACTGATCAAAATCTATCTTCAAATGACACCACCATTTTGTATGGAGTACAGTTACCTTCTAACAGAGTATTCTTAATTCCTTCTGTTTGTTGTGGCATTGCTGTCATTCATTTCATTTATTCATATGTTAAAACCAATAATAAGTACACTATTATTGCTTTTTAAAAATTAACATATAATGTAGTATTTGCCCCAGGGATACAGGTCTGTGAATCATCAGGCTTACACATTTTACAGCACTCAACATAGCACATACCCTCCCCAATGTCCATAACCCAGCCACCCTCTCCCTACCCCCCTTATCCCCCAGCAACCCTGTTTGTTTTATGAGATTAAGAATCTCTTGTGGTTTGTTTCCCTCCCAATCCCATTTTGTTCATTTTTTCCCTACCTACCCCCTACAACCCTCTGCCCTGACTCTCAAATTCCTCATATTAGAGAGATCATATGATAATTGTCTTTCTCTGATTGACTTATTTCACTCAGCATAATACCCTCTAGTTCCATCTACATTGTTGCAAATGGCAAGATTTTTATGATGGCTACACAGTATTCCATTGTATATATATATACCACATCTTCTTTATCCATTCATTTGTTGATGGATATCTAGGTTCTTTCCATAGTTTGGTTATTGTAGACTTTGCTGCTATAAACATTCGGGTGCACGTGCCCCTTTGGATCACTACATTTGTATCTTTAGGGTAAATAACCAGTAGTACGATTGCTGGGTCATAGGGTAGCTCTATTTTCAACTTTCTGAGGACCCTCCATACTGTTTTCTAGAGTGGCTGCACCAGCTTGCATTCCCACCAACAGTGTAGGAGGGTTCCCTTTTCTGTGCATCCTCACCAACATCTGCTATTTCCTGACTTGTTAGTTTTAGCCATTCTGACTGGTATCTCACTGTGGTTTTGATTTGTATTTCCCTGATGGCGGTAATGTTGAGCCCTTTTCCATGTGTCTGTTGACCATTTGGATGTCTTCCTTGCAGAAATATCTGTTCATATCTTCTGCCCATTTCTTGATTGGATTATTTATTCTTTGGGTGTTGAGTTTGCTAAGCTCTTTATAGATTTTTGATAATAGGCCTTTATCTGATATGTCATTTGCAAATATCTTCTCCCATTCTGTCTGTTGTCTTTTGGTTTTGTTGACTGTTTCCTTTGCTGTGCAAAAGCTTTTGGTCTTGAAGAAGTCCCAGTAGTTCATTTGTGCCCTTGCTTCCCTTGCTTTTGGTGGTATTTCTAGGAAGAAATTTCTGTAGCTGAGGTTGAAGAGATTCCTGCCTGTGTTCTTCTCAAGGATTTTTGATGGATTCTTGTCTCAAATTGAGGTCTTTCATCCATTTTGAGTCTGTTTTTGTGTGTGGTGTAAGGAAGTGGTCTAGTTTCATTGTTCTGCATGTGGCTGTCCAACTTTCCCAACACCATTTGTTGAAGAGGCTGTCTTTTTTCCATTGGACATTCTTTCCTGCTTCATCAAAGATTAGTTGACCATAGAGTTCATGGTCCATTTCTGGGCTCTCTATTCTGTTCCATTGATCTATGTGTCTGTTTTTGTGCCAGTACCATCCTGTCTTGATGATGACAGCTTTGTAATAGAGCTTGAAGTCTGGAATTGTGATGCCACCAACTTTGGCTTTCTTTTTCAACATTCCTCTGGCTATTCAGGGTTTTTTCTGGTTCCATATAAATTTTAGGATTATTTGTTCCATTTCTTTGAAAAAAATTGATGGTATTTTGATAAGGGTTACATTAAATGTATAGATTGCTTTAGGTAGATGGACATTTTCACAGTATTTGTTCTTCAAATCCATGAGCATGGAATGCTTTTCCATTTCTTTGTGTCTTCCTCAATTTCTTTCATGAGTACTTTGTAGATTTCTAAGTACAGATTCTTTGCCTCTTTGGTTAGGTTTATTCCTAGGTATCTTACGGTTTGGGGTGCAATTGTAGATGGGATCGATTCCTTAATTTCTCTTTCTTCTGTCTTGCTGTTGGTGTATAGAAATGCAACTGATTTCTGTGCATTGATTTTGTATCCTGACACTTTACAAAATTCCTGCAAGTTCTAGCAGTTTTGGAGTGGAGTCTTTTGGGTTTTCCACATAAAGTATCATATCATCTGTAAAGAGAGAGTTTGAGTTCTTCTTTGCCAGTTTCGATGCCTTTTATTTCTTTTGTTGTCTGATTGCTGAAGTTAGGACTCCTAGTACTATGTTGAATAGCAGTGGTGATCGTGGACAGCCCTGCTGTGTTCCTGATCTTGGGAAAAGCTCTCAGTTTTTCCCCATTGAGAATGATATTCGCTGTGGGTTTTTCATAGATGGCTTTGATGATATTGAGGTATGTAGCCTCTATCCCTATACTTTGAAGAGTTTTGATCAAGAAAGGATACTGTACTTTGTCAAATGCTTTTTTAGCATCTATTGAGAGTATCATATGGTTCTTGTTCTTTCTTTTATTAATGTGTTTTATCTCATTGATTGATTTGTAGATGTTGAAGCAGCCTTGCAGTCCAGAAATAAATCCCACTTGGTCATGGTGAATAATCCATATAATGTACTGTTGGATCCTGTTGGCTTGTATTTTGGTGAAAAATTGTTGCATCTGGTTTCATCAAGGATATTGGACTGTAATTCTTCTTTTTTATAGGCTTTTTGTCTGGTTTTGGAATCAAACCATCAAAAAATGGAGGCCTCATAAAATGAGTTTGGAAGTTTTCCTTCCATTTCTATTTTTTGGAGCAGTTTCAAGAGAGTAGGTATTAATTCTTCTTTAAATGTTTGGTAGAATTCCCCTGGGAAGCCGTCTGGCCCTGGGCTCTTATTTGTTGGGAGAGTTTTGATGACTGCTTCAATCTCCTTACTGATTATGGGTCTGTTCAGGTTTTCTATTTCTTCCTGGTTCAGTTGTGGTAGTCTATATGTCTCTCTAGGAATGCATCCATTTCTTTCAGATTGTCAAATTTGCTGGTGTATAGTTGCTCATAATATGGTCTTATAATTGTTTGAATTTCTTTAGTTTTGGTTGTGATCTCTCTTCTTTCATTCATTATTTTTAATTTGTATCCTTTCTCTTTTCTTTTTGATAAGTGTGGCCAGGGGTTTATGAATCTTATTAATTCTTTCAAAGAACCAGCTTCTAGTTTCGTTGATGTGTTCTACTGTTCTTTTGGTTTCTATTTCATTGACTTCTGCTCTGATCTTTATGATTTCTCTTCTCCTGCTGTGTTTAGGATTTCTTTGTTTTTCTTTCTCCAGCTCCTTTAGGTGGAAGGTTAGGATGTATACTTGAGACCTTTCTTGTTTCTTGAGAAAGGGTTGTTTTGCTATATACTTTCCTCTCAGGACCACTTTTGCTGTATCCTAAAGATTTGGAACAATTGTGTTTTCATTTTCATTTGTTTCCACGAATTTTTTCAATTCTTCAATTTCCTGGTTGACCCATTCATTCTGTAGTAGGATGTTCTTTAGCCTCCATGTATTTGTGTTCTTTCCAACTTTCCTCTTGTGGTTGAGTATTAGTTTCAAAGCACTGTGGTCTGAAAATATGCAGGGAATGATCCCAATATTTTGGTACCATTTGAGACCTGATTTATGACCCAGGATGTGATCTATTCTGGAGAATGTTCCATGTGCAGTAGAGAAGATTATGTATTCTGTTGCTTTGGGATGGAATGTTCTAAATATATTTGCCTGTCCATCTGGTCCAGTGTGTCATTTAAAGTCTTTGTTTCTTTGTGATCTTTTGCTTAGATGATCTGTCCATTTTAGGGAGGGGGGATGTTAAAGTCCCCTACTGTTATTGTATTATTGTCAATGTGTTTCTTTGATTTTGTTATTAATTGGTTTATATGATTGGCTGCTCCCATTAGGGGTATAGATATTTACAATTGTTAGATCTTGTTGGACAGACCCTTTGAATATGATATAGTGTCCTTCCTCATCTCTTATTATAGTCTTTGGCTTAAAATGTAATTTGTCTGATATAAAGATTGCCACCCCAGCTTTCTTTGGATGTCTATTAGCACGGTAAATTGTTTTCCACCCCCTCTCTTTAAATATGGAAGTGTCTTTGGGTCTAAAATTAGCTTCTTGTAGAGAGCATATCAATGGGTCTTTTTTAAAAAATCCATTCTGATACCCTATGTCTTTGGATTGGGGCATTTAACCCATTTATATTCAGGGTAACTCTTGAAAGATATAAATTTAGTGCCATTGTATTGCCTGTAAGGTGACTGTCACTGTATATTTTCTCTGTTCCTTTCTGGTCTGTAACTTGTAGGCTCTCTCTTTGCTTGGAGGACCCCTTTCAATATTTCCTGTAGGGCTGGTTTGGTGTTTGCAAATACTTCTAGTTTTTGTTTGTCCTTGGAGCTTTCTATGTCTCCTTCTATTTTCAGTGACACTCTAGCTTGATATAGTATTCTTGGCTGCATATTTTTCTCGTTTAGTACTCTGAATATATCATGCCGGTCCTTTCTGGCCTACTGGGTCTCTGTGGATAGGTCAGCTGCTAATCTTTCTACCATTGTATGTTACAGACCTCTTGTTCGAGCTGCTTTCAGGATTTTCTCTTTGTTACTGAGACTTGTAAGTTTTACTATTAGATGATGCATTGTGGACCTGTTTTATTCATTTTGGGGGGGTTCTCTGTGCCTCCTGGATTTTGATGCTTGTTCCCTTCACCAAATGAGGGATCCCTGGTATAATTTCCTCCAATATACCTTCTGCTCCCACCCCCCTTCTTCTGGGATCCCAGTTATTCTAATATTGTTTTGTCTTCTGGTATCACTTCCCTCTCAAATTCTTCCTTCATGGTCCAGTAGTTTTTTTCTCTCTTTTGCTGAGCTTCTTTATTCTCTATCATTTAGTCTTCTATATCACTGATTCTGTCTTCTGCCTCATTTATCCTAGCACTAAGAGCCTCCATTTTTGATTGTACATCAGTATTAGCTTTTGTAAATTTCAACTTGGTTGGATTTTTATTCTTTTATTTCTCCAGAAAGGGATTCTCTAGTATTGTCCATGCTTTTTTTAAGCCCAGCTAGCACCTTCATAATCGCCATTCTGAACTCTAGTTCTGACATATTACTAATGTCTGTATTGATTAGGTCCCTAGCCATTGGTATTGCCTGTTCTTTTTATTGTGGTGAGTTTTTCCACCTTATCGTTTTATCCAGATAATAATAGTTGAATGAGAGAAGAAAATACTAAAAGGGGAGCAATGAAAATAGACACCAGAGAAATATACACTAACCAAATCAGAAGAGACACAGAACTGGGGGGAGAAGAATGTGTGAAAAAAAGAAAAAAAATATATATATATATATTGTGTGTGTGTATGTGTGTATAAAATGTTTATTAGACTGGTAAATAGAACAGAGCCCCACACTTGATTTTGGGTGTATTTTGGTCTGTCAGAAGAAACTACCTCCCAAAATTTCAAAGAAAGAAAAACATATATCTATCTATCTATCTCTCTATGTATAGAGAGATAGATAGATAGATATATG
Organism: Lontra canadensis; assembly: GCF_010015895.1. Taxonomy (NCBI): domain Eukaryota; kingdom Metazoa; phylum Chordata; class Mammalia; order Carnivora; family Mustelidae; genus Lontra; species Lontra canadensis. The sequence continues at coordinate 14,343,996 of NW_022631021.1, read as the reverse complement.
GGTAAACATGATGAAAGGATGAAATATGACTGTGAAGATGAAAATTTTAAAAATTCTAAAGAAAGAATTGATAAGGTAAGAAGTTGGTTGAAGAAAGAAAAGGAAAAAAAGAGGAAAAAATGTGATCAGGCTGGAGACTAGAACAAATCCATGTGCTAGATTTAGGGTATATTTTGCTCTCTTGGAAGAAATTGTATCCCACAATTTTAAAGAAAAAAAAAAACCTATATGCATACCATGAAATAAGGTTAAATACAATGAAGGGATAAAATATGAGTATAACAATTATATTAATGATGATTTTTAAAAAGGTATTGATAAAATAAAATAGTTAAAAACATTAAAATAGGAAAGAAGAGAAATTAAAAAAATAGAATAAGAACAAATAAAATAATTTTAAATTTGAAAGAATAAAGGATCATGGGAAAAAAGCCTTGAGTTCTATGTGTTGCTTTCCCATAGCTCTGGAGTTCTGCAGTTTTCATTGATAAGTGAACTTGGTCTTGGCTGGATGTTCTTGCTGATCTTCCGATTTTGTGCTGCTGCTCTCTTACTTGCTGGGAGCCGACCCCTTCCCCCACAGTCTATCTTCTCCTATGTTGCCTCAGATTTACTTCTCCCCATGTCCAACCCTCCAGAAAATGGTTGATTTTCTTTTCCTATAATTGCTTTTATTTTCTTCTGTCTCCTGTTGAGTTTGTAGCTGTTCAGAATGGTTTGATAACTATCTAGCTGAACAGCTGGGACCTGATGATATTTATGTTTCTTACTCCTCTGCCATCTTGCTCCTCCCTCACTATTATTGCTTTAAAGAAAGAGATCTTATAGGTCAATTAAGTTAAAGGAAAAATAAAAGATTTGATTTTACTTTCATTCATTTCTTCTCTAAGATGCTTCTTTTCTTTATGTAGATATTGACATGTCATTTTTTCATGCCTGAATAACTTCTTTTATCTTTTCTTTTAGGGCTGGTCTGCTAATGACAAATTTCTTCACTTTTTGTTTGAGAAATTCTTTGTCTTTTTTACTTTTGTAGGATAATTTTGCTGGATATGGAATTCTAGTTTTGTGGTTTTCTTTGAACACTTTAACTCATTCTACTTTCCTTTTACTTGCCGGTTTCTGACAGAAGCCTATTGTAATTCTTATCCTTTATTACTCTGTAGGTTAAGACTCCCTTTCCCCCATTCCTTCTGGTTTCCATCAAGATTTTCTCTTTGGCTTTGGTTTTCTGTAGTTGGAATATGATATGCTGAGGTATCCTTTTTTTGTGGCATTTATCCTGCTTGGTGTTCTCTCAGCCTCCTGTATCTGTGGTTTGGTGTCTGTCATTAAATTTTTGAAAGTTCTCAGCTATCATTACCTCATATATTTTTCTGCTTTGTTCTCTTTTTTTCCTTCAGGTATTTTAATTATGCATATATTATATCTTTGATACTGTCCCCTGATTCTTTCGTGTCTTGTCATTTTCTTCTTTTCTTTTTGTATTTCAGTTTGGGAAGTTTCTGTTAACCTATCTTCAAGTTCTCTAATTCTTTTCTCAGTCATTTAAAGTTTACATTGAAGTCACTGAAGGTGTTTTTCATTTCAGTTACTGTTTTTCATTTTTAGAATTTCCTTTAGATCCTTTTTTAATATCAGTGTTTCTGCTTACATTACCCATGTGTTCTTGCATGTTGTCTAATTTTTCTGTTAGTCCCCTTTCATATTAATCATGGTTATTTAAAATTTCCTGTCTAAAAATTCCAACACAAGCATGCTTTCTGAATTTGATCCTGATGATTGCTTTGCTTGTCAGAGTACATTCTTTCCTTGTTTTTGGCATATAATTTTTCTCTTGAAAACTGGATGTGTCCTCATTTTTGTCTCTCCTGTTGTGTTTAGGTTTTCCTAAGAACTCCTCAGATAGTCTGAGTTTCATAGTTTTATTTTTTTCAGCTATAATCCACTGCTATTATTGGAGCCCTTTTGTGATGGTGGTAAGGTCTGTGTAAAGGGAGCATTCTGTAAACTCAGTCTTTTTGAAGATGTATGTCTTGGGGTCTTACACTGTTTTTCTTGGTATAAAGCAGAACTTGTCTACTACCCCATCTCAGAATTAGATGTTTCCAATCTATATCCTTGAAGTCCTGACCCTTATTAACCATGGCTTGTTCCCCACTCCCCCAACCACGTGAAAGAGGAAGGCTTGAACTGGCTGGAAGGCCTGGGGTGAAGAGGCCTTTGATTTGCCTCAATGGGATAAGGTATTAGAAATGAGTTATGAAAAGCCCTTTTCCTTAGAGAACAGGTCTATTTTATAAAGAAGGCATTGTAGTTATTCTTCCTCTCTAACTGCCCAAGCCAAGAGGGGATCTTTCTTGAATCCTTACTGTGGGGGCATATGGTATTCCTAGAGAGAAAGCCTATGAAAGTGTGGGGACTTTCTTATTCTCCCACCAGTCCACATTCAGTCTCCAGCAATTCTTCAGAATTACCATGTAAGTACTCCTAGCCATTTGTAGTTTCAGTGGCTTCTGATATAGGAACAGATCTCAGTTGCTTTATATCTTTGGATATGCCTGTCACTCTGGGTTTTGGGGTGGTTTTTCTCTGTAACTATAGTTCTCTGAAGGGTCCAAGAAAAATTACTCATTTTTAGTTTGTTCAATTTTTTTATTGTTGTAAGGATGAGAGTGACCACTTTCAAGATTTTGCATGTCAGAAGTGAAACCAGAAGTCCCCTGCTGAATTCCTTTGAAGTCTTATCTTGCCAACATTTCTAGAATATTTTAAATTTTCTGGTTGTCTTTCTAAGTCAATAGCTAGGAAAACCAATATTTACCCAGTTATGGGGTAGTCATTATTTTTGTTTCCTATATATAACATCTTTTGGTATAATTAAAGGATGAAACCACCAAGAGTACATGAATAGTGCTTCAAGTTTTTTAACACTCATTAATTATGGATATCTAGAAGCCCTCATCTCTAGATTAATTATTGATCCCTAGAAACATTCAGACTTCTACTTTATAATTCTATTTATTCATGTGTGTAGTGGACACATTATGTGATATTTCCTCAGTTCATCATCCGCTCATCAAAGGAGAACTCTCTCCTCCCTACCCCTTACACACAGGGAAGGGCTCTGTTGGTCAGGTATGTATCTTGTGATCCTGTCTTCTGGGTCATAGTTACTTTAGATGAACAAAGCTGAACCAATTGGGTACTTTCTCCTACTAATTAAGAATTGGGATTGAGAGATACTGAAACACCATAGATTGGTCAGTTGACTTAAAGATAAGTAAACAGTTGTCAGGCAGACATCATCTGCAGTGTACGTGCTGAATCAGAGAAATGTATTTAGTGAAGAAATGGACATTCTAAGAGAAGCAGATGTGTGAAATCATATAGCCTGAGATAGAGATATAAAGGGTAAGAGCCTTGGGTATCAATAACATTCTATGTCTGTCTTGGGCTCTATGTGATACCCGTATTTTCTTATAATAAATTGGTCACTATTGTAAACTAGCTTAAAGGCATATTTTTTACTTATTGCCAGGGGTTATTGAAAAGACAGTGATAATGAGAATGAGAATTAATTTCAGAGAAGGAAGGAAACTTTCATACTTGTTTGAATATTACCCTTTAGAAGTGCAAAGGCACCCAGTCATGTTTGGATGTTTTTATTAATTATTAAATAATACTGGTCCTTTGGAATAAAGATATAAGTAAAAGTTTTATTTTATTCCATGTGGCTTCCATTCAGTATTTTAAGATTAAGATGGCAAATTGATTTGATTCTTTTGGATTCGGTGATTAACTCTACTTCCTATTTGTAAAGATTTGTTAGTTAATGGATTACACATTTCTGACTTTTTGACTAAAATTGTTGAATTATGAGTTTCTCTTCCCCAAGAAACTTCCTTGCAGTTTGAGTCAATGGACTTTCTAGTTCTGCTGTCCTGAGGAAGGAAGTCATTAAGTAGTAAAGTAGTTATACACAATGATGACAGTCTTTGAAAAAGAAGAACAAGTTTGGGTGAAAGATGGGCTGATGGAAGAGGCATTACTGGAGGAAAATTTTTATTGAAGACACCAATTTCTGTTAGCCCATTCTTAGACTTTGTGAATGTATGAAATTGTCAGCCTTCTTCAGAGTGCAGTTGTTTAGGCCAACAGGACCATCAGGGATAGGGAGTTTAAAGATGGAGATTCTGTAGCACTAATTCGAGGTAGGGTTTGGATAGTTAAGATCTTCCTCCTGTTTTGGTGTATCTATTTAAATTTTATTTATCTATTTAAAATTTATTTATATAAATTTTAAAAATAATTTATTAATTATACATAAGAGAAAATGGAAAATATTAGCAGCCTTGGGTTTAGCAGATTTCTTAACTATAACACAAAAAGCACAAGCCACAGAAGAAAAAAATCAATACATTGGACTTCATCAATGTTCAGACATTTGCTCTTTAAAAGATACTGTTAAAATGAAAAGTTGAGCTACAGACTGGTAGAAAATATTTGTAAAACTAGCCTGACAATATATGACATATGTCCATTTTATGATATATGTCATATGGCCGTAAAAACCATGCATTATTCTTACAACTTCATGATAAGAAGAGAAATAACCTATCCAAACAATTCACAAAAGATTTCAACAGGTACTTCCCTGAAGAAGATTTGCAGATGGAAAATGAGTACATGAAAAGACACTCACTCATCATTATTAGTCCCAGAGAAATGCGAATTAAACCACAATGAGATAATATAATACACTAGGATGGCTAAAATTTAAGACTGACCATACTAAGTGCTGACAATAATGTGGAAGAACTGAGACTCTTGTACATTGCTGGTGTAATGTATAGTGTAGTAAAATTTCTCAAATCCCACTTTGAGAAATAGTTGAACCATTTTTTTTTTTAATTTAACATACGCTTACTATGGTCCACCCTTCCACCTCTATATTTTTACCTAAGAAACAGAAAGCATAGTCTATTTAAAGACTGGTATATTGGGGCACCTGGATGGCTCAGTTGGTTAACTAAGTGTCTGCCTTTATCTCAGGTCATGATCTCAGGATCCTGGGATCGATTAATTAACGGATGAATGGATAAACATAATGTGGCATATATACATATGATGGAATATTATTAGCCTTAACAGGAAATTAAATTCTTTTACATGCTGTAAAATGGAGGAAACTTGAGGACATTAGTGATACAGAAACAAATATTTATGATTCAATTTGTATGAGTTAGAATAGTGAATTTCATAGAGAAAATAAGAAGAATAATGGTTAGCAGGGACTGTTGGGAGGAGGAGGATGGGGAATTATTGTTTGATGGGTACAGCATTTCATTTTGAGAAGATGAAAAATTTCTGGATTTGGATAGTGGTGACAGTTGCACAACAGTGTGAATGTATATAATGCCACTCAACACTCAAAAATAAGAAATGGTAAATTTTATGTTATGTTTACTTTATCCCCCCCCCCAAATTAAACATTTCTGCTCTATCAAGTAGGATCCCTAAGGAGCACACATATTTTTGTGTCTAAACCTAATGATATTTAAGAATTAGAAGATGTCCTGGGAAAAGGAGCTGTATTCTGTTGGGAAAATAATTTTCTGAAAGTTGGGTTATAGACTGACCATATTTGAAGGGGTGAGCACATATCACTTTAGGTATCACCTCGGGCTAAAGGCATTATATATAAAGGGCAAGGGAGATTCATGTCAAAATGAAGGCTTACTTGACAGTTTACTCTGTCAGCTTGGGGTGCATATTAAAGCAGTAGCTGCTTCTCTTCTGGCATATAACTGAGTTCCTCTGTTCTTTTGGAGCCTTGTTTTCCATATTTGTCGTGATAAGGTGACAGTCTGTTCCCCTACAACTTTATAATGTCATTTCAACATAGCCTAAATTAAATAAGCCTATAAATTGCCTTTAGTTCCTCAGAGACTAAGTGGTGTTACTTCTGTCAGCTCCTCAGCCCCTGCGAGTAGAACATCAGTCATTAGGTTCCTGCTGCTGTTTACTACACAGTGTGTAAAGACAACGGTGACCTATGACCCAGATGATACTTATCAAGAGTTGGGGCTAAAAACTTTTTCATTTAGAGTAGTCCTCATCTCTACATTTTTTTTTTAAAGAAGCATCATAAAAGCAACATACACATGGTAGAAAGTACAGTAAAGATGTCATAGCAAAGGCAGTTTTAAAATTATTCATGTTTTCCTTCCATTTTCTTGCATCATTTCATTATTATAAAAGAAAAATGCCAGGTTTCTGGAGCATTTTGCTAGTTTTTGATGAAGGATTAAAAAATATGATTGTAATTATGATTACTATAAGTGTAGGAAAGGGAAGAAGCTTTTCTCATACCCTCTAAAGTTCAGTGAATGAAGCTTGTGGATTAAACAACAAATGAAAATTTCATGTGAAAAAAAAAAAAAGGTTGTTATGCATGCATACAGGAGTGTCACAGAAAAGAAGTAAAAACTCCAGAAACATGATTAGGCCCAGGACTTATATACCATTTTAATATACAGGGTGATGAATTGTGGAAAAGTTATAAGACAAAGGAAAAGGGATTTGAGATTCTAGGCATAGTAAATTGTGGGAAGGCATATGGAGGAAACTAATGAAAGGCAAAGGTTATTTGAGTAAGGTTTGTTTATCCAGGTTTAAGTCAGTGCTGTCACCATAATGAGTCATGTCTTCTTGTAAGGGAAAGGTGGGGGACATCTTTACAAAGGGAAGTTTATACCCTGTTTTTAGGCAGAAAGGGGGAGGCAGAGAGTTCTTGTATCTGTTCTTTCTTAATTGACTTCAGCTCAAAATAATCATGCCAAAATGCCATATGTGGGGGGCATATTCTGATCCCCTTCATAAGAAAGAGAATGTGTTCTTTTTTTTTAGATTATTTTTTTCTTGTATTTTTAACAGAAACTAACTTTGGATTATCCATAATTTAAGGATGGTTTCAGATAGCTGTATGTAATTTGCTTGGATATTGGTCTCCTGATGTATAACTGAAATCTTTCTTTGTCATCATTTATTTGAGAGTTTTCAAATCTCTCCTCTTGAGTGTGTTAGAGAATGTGCATTGACCCTTTATCACCCCTTGGGTGGCAGGCAGCTTTGCTATCTCATGTAGCTCGGTGGTTTCATAGTGGTGGCAGGGATAATTCTCAGGGAAGTAAACGTGAAGCATGGTAAAATAAGTTTAGAAGGGTTACTCCTGCAGGTGGTCTTCTGGGAAGGCTGCCAAAAGCTTTCCAAAAGCTAGGGTTTTTAGAGAGAAAATCTCTTCCATCCTGCAGAAAATGAGAATGAGAGAGACGTGTTCAGCCAAATCAGTGGTTGGCTGGGGTGAATCCACAACCTGAAATTCCTTACTTGGAATTGGCCTTGGAATATGAAGTTGATTCAGGAGGCATCCAACAGTCAGGGACAGTGAAGTAGCATGGCAACTGAGTTGAACAGCATGGGTATAGCTTAGAAGAAGAGAGCAGCTGGGCAAGGAAAGCAGCAGCCAGATAGCAAATCCAGGAGTTCAGGCACAAGCGTTAAGAGAGAGGTGTTGCTGAATAGAAAAGGAAATTTATAGGGGAAAAGGAAAGCAAATTACAGGATTTTTGATTGAGAAAGCAAAGACCTTGTGCTGTTAAAAAAAAAAAGTTACATTTCTCTAAAGGCAGTTGTAAACCTTCTTTAATAATAGAAAAAAAGGCATGGAAGAGGAATTATCTGTTAGAGAGGAGGGATTGAACCAATGACTTGGTATCCGATTGATAACATTTCCTTTTCTCAAGGAGGGCTTGGGAGGTCAGAGGTAAATTTCAATTGTATAATATATTTGCTATTAGGTTAAAGTATCTTGAACCTTTTAATAATGTCATCCAGCCATTCATGAAAATTTTGTTTTCACACAAAAGATGATTCATGTTATAAATTGATGTTCAAGGGTCTTCACAAAGCAGCAGTTATACAAACTCATCCTTTACCCTGTAGCCCTTGTTATCTATTTAGCCCAGGTTCTCATGGTCTGTCTATATTTGAATTACTAGATTTGTGGTCCATAGAAGTGTAGAGGGATATGCATTTACCTTGTTTTTATAAGAAAATAGCCATGACATATAATTAAACTTTTTTTGATACTTTTCACCAAAGTAGCAACTTTGAAAATTGTCTTACCTGGATATTTGATAGTGAAAAGGACACAGGTACTGGAATCAAGATTCATGATGAGTTTAAGTTTACCTGTCCTTGAAGAGCTTGTGGATCTACTTTATACCATATGGTCTCTGAAAATACAATGATATCCAGTGTATGTGAAGGATATTTCCAAAATGATTTGGCTCATAAAACTGTCAGTTGATTTCATACATCTAATTGAAACATTTTCCATCTAAAATAGGGCAATTTACAGAAGTGTCTCTCTGGTTTATTTACATTGCATATTCCCATAAAGCAGCAGGTTTGCAATAAAGCATTTGACACCCCCATGGTATTTTGGAAAAACAATATACAATCTGGCACAAGTTAGCACCAGTGTGAAATGGCAGGCTGGGGGGATATCTTAAACAGCAGCAACTTTCAAGACTAAATGAAGTGTCATCTTAAGGAGTCCGCTGTTAATGCAATTTAAATTACTCACCTGAAATTAATATTCTGCTGAGGGAAATAAAGCAATTTACGGGACCACATAATTTCCGATCACTTTAATGACATTATGTGGTCATGGACTGCTCCCTTATCTAATATAGTAACATTCTAGTTTCTTTTTAACACTAAACACATTTTTCCATTTTAATTACTTGCCTTCTGGAAAAAAATGATCCACTCATTCCCTGCAATTGGTTAACAATTTGAAATTTATGCTTTGCTTCATTAGAATTAGGTAAACATGACCTTGAAATACTTACTATCGTACCTAATATTCATTCCTATAGAGGAAAGTGGAAATCAAGAACTGTGGCTTATTGTGTGAATTTTTCAAGCCTTTTAAGCCCTTAACAAGGCCTATTTCACTTTTTTTCTCCCCTTTATAGCTAGAGGCAGTTTGAAACATGCACCATCTTACTTCTTCACAGTTTGGCATATGAAAATGCTAAAGAAAGAAAGCAGTTTTTATAATTAACTGCGTAGCTCTCTTAAGGAAAGAAGAAATGCTAGATTCTTTGTAGAAGAGGGAGAGGTTTGAAGTTTCTAGGTTTTTAGGATGTTGGATTGATTGGATGAGTTAATGAAAGGACAAATGTGTTGAAAGTTTGTAATTCTGGAATTGTTATTGTATCTGAGGATTAAAATGAAAAGAGCAGCTCTTATTTTAGAGTTGATGTGAAAAAGAAAAGGTGAAACATAGCTCAATATATTATATCTAGTGAATATCCTCATTTAAAAAATTTTTTTAACATTCTTTGCATTTAGCTCCATGGTTATGGAAGGCTATGCCCTCAGGCAGGAGGGCCTGCCACTAGGCAGCCTTGGCATGTGGGAACTTCTTCCTTACCCTAGTGCCCATGTTGCACCTAAGAACAATTAAATCAGAAACTCTGAGGGTGGGATCCAGGCTTTTTATATATGTTATTCAGTGTCCCACAAATGATTACAGCGTACAGCCAAAGTTGAGAACTTCTGTGGTATAGACACTCTTTTGAGGGCAAAGATATTTGTGTTGATGTAGTTATTTTGTAAACAATTCAATTACCTATTTAACTATTGACTTCTAGTATGAAGGGAAAAAAGGAAATTCCATTAATTTAGATTTGTTGAAAATGACAGTAAATTTCTCTAGGGAAAGGATTGGCTTCATTTTCTTTTAGTTGAGTTTCTAACAGTGACTAGCATATAGTGGTTGACTGATGAATAGTTCCCAAATAAAAGCTTAGTCTGTCCATTTAACTTTATTTTGATGGATATTATTATTGTCATTTAGAGACCTTGTTAATGGAGCATATAAAAATATTTAGGAAGAGTATCCTTCTCATTCAGTACACTAACACCTGAGGAGAGTAAATAAACTTCTTCAGTAAAACAATATAGAAATATTTTTCCCAAAATAACATCTCCATCGGGTAGAATAAATCTTCATTAAATCACTTGAATAAAATCAACTTTCGCATTTGGAAACTGTGTTCAAACTAATCAATGATTAAGTTTTTAGTAGGCAATGGTCATGACTAAATGAAAAAATGAATGAATGATTTGTCAATACTACAGAGAATTCATACTTTTCTTGATAAAATGATTTTATAATATATAGGCTTTATACATTAAGTCATTTAACAAATGATGACAGTCTATATATATATGTCTCAGGTGAAAATTTCTAGGCATCTTTATAACAGAATGTGACTTTTTCCTTTAAATTTGTTCCATCCATCCATCCATCCATCCATCCACACACTTAACTATCTACCTTCCTATTTATTGTTACCTGAGATTTTCCCTTCACCTTTTTATCTACATATTCTGCTGCATTCTACTTTTTTTTTTTTTTAAGATTTTTATTTATTTATTTGACAGAGAGAGAGATCACAAGTAGGCAGAGAGGCAGGCAGAGAGAGAGGGAAGCAGGCTCCCTGCTGAGCAGAGAGCCCGATGCGGGGCTTGATCCCAGGAGCCTGAGATCATGACCTGAGCTGAAGGCAGAGGCTTAACCCACTGAGCCACCCAGGCATTCTACTTTTATCTTACTCATTAGACTGAGATGTTGGAATCATGTAGCCAAAGATATCCCAGGTTCCTATCACACAGAGATTGCTATGAAAACCAAACACATAAGGAATAAATACAGTGCATGTTTTGATAATTTTTATGATGCCATTGTCAGTATATATTGGATAAAATTAGTGGAAACTATTAAATATTACCACTGTACATGATCAAGTCAGTAAAGATTTTTTCTCCTGAAATTTAATAGAGGGATTACAGTTATTTTTTACATTATGATTAAAATTTTAAATAACAATGTTCAAATCATAATAAAAATAGAGAAAATATTACAGACACTTATGTATACACCATTGAAATTAAACATATATTAACAATTTGTCCCCCTTTGCTTCCTCATTTTCCCTCCCTTCTTTCTTCCTCTCCTGCCTCCCATCTCTCACCTCTGTTCTCCCTCTGCTCTCCCTCTCTTTTTTCTTCCCTTTTCTTCTCCTCCTCATCTTTATCATCATCATTCCACTCTTAATAAAAACTTTGCAACCATAGCTAAAGCTTCATACATGCTCTCATACTCCTTCCTTTTTCTGTAGGGGTCATGACATTTGTGAAGTTGATGTATATCATCCCCATGCATATTTTTTACTGTTTATAAATGCAAGTATATGTGAATGAAGTAGATACTATTGTTTGGGTATTTAAAAATACATAGAAATTTGTTTTGCTTTGACATTGGGTTTTGAAATTTATTCATGATATGCTTGACGCTATTCACTTGAACAATTGTGTAATGTTCCACTCTTTCTATAATTTACAACTTATTTTATTCATTCCTTAACGGGGAGCTCTTAGATAAGAAATAAACATGGAAAGTTTACATGGAGGTGATGTTTGTACTAAATCCTAAAAGAGGTGAGTAGGGATTTTTCAGAGAGATACAAACATTCCAGGAATAAAGACAAACCAAGGCTTAGAGCTGAGTCCTGGTAGGCTTTAAACAGCATATGACAGATGTGGATAAAACTTATCATCACAGGCTCCTAGTCAAGAAAATGACTAGTAATGACATGTAGCTTCCAAGTAATATTTAAAATATTTGAAGAATACCTTAATTGAAATATTCTTGAAATTATATTTCAATAATCTCAATCCTGATATGAGTGACAATAAAGCCATCATAATGTAGATACCAAGATACCAGTCTTATGTTTTGTTTCTCTTCATTTTTAATGAGAAAAGTAAATATTCCTCATAACTTTGTGCAGTATGTTTTTATTGAAGTATAATTGACATATATCCTATTAGTTTCAGGTGCATGCCATAGTGATTTGATGTTTTTATACATTATAAAATGATCCTCACAATAGGTCTAGTTAACTACAATCTGTCACCATACAAATTTATTATTACATTATTGACTGTGTTCCCTATGCTGTATTTTATATCCCTATGACTTACTTATTTTCTGACTAGAAGTATGTATTTCTTAATCCTTTTCACCTTTTTTGCCTGCCCACCTCTGTCCCCCAACCCATTCCCCCTCTGATAACCAAATTTGTTTCCTGTATCTATGAGTCTGTTTCTGTTTTGATTGTTTTGTTTTTTAGATTCCACATGCAGGTGAAATCATACGGTATTTGACTTCTTTCACCCAACATAATACTCTCTAGATCCATCCACATTACTGCAGATGGCAAGATTTCATTCCTTTTTGTGACTGAGTAATATTTAATCATATACACACATACCCCATCTTCTTTATCTATCAAAGGACACTTGGGCTACTTCCATAATTTGGCTACTGTAAATAATGCTGCAATAAGTGTAAGGGTGCATCTATCCCTTCAAATTAGTGTTTTTGTATTTTTTGGGTAAATACCTAGTAGTGGAATTGCTGGATCATATGGTAGTTCTATTTTTAATTTTTTGAGGAACCTACGTATTCCTTTCCATAGAGAATACACCAATTTATATTCCCACCAACAGTGTATGAAGGTACCCTTTCCTTCATATCCTTGCCAACACTTGTTATTTTTTGACTTTTTGGTAATAGCCAGTTATACCTGACAGATGAGCCATGGTATTTCATTGTGGTTTTGATTTGCATTTTCCTGATGATTAGTGATGTTGAACACCTTTCCGTGTGTCATTTGGTCATCTGTAGATCTTCAGAAAAATGTCTGTTCAAGTTGTCTGCCCATTTTTTAAAAATCAGGTTGTTTAGTTTTTTTTGATATTAAGTTGTGTAAGTTCTTTATATATTTTTTGTATTAACCCCTTATCAAATGTATGATTTGCAAATATCTTCTTCCATTGAGTAGGTTAAACTTTTGTTTTGTTGATAGTTTCCCTTGCTGTGCAATAGTTTTTTTTTTTTTAAGATTTTATTTATTTGTCAGAGAGAGAGAGAGAGAGAGCGCACAGGCAGACAGAGCAGCAGGCCGAGGCAGAGGGAGAAGCAGGCTCCCTGCCGAGCAAGGAGCCAGATGTGGGACTAGATCCCAGGACTACAGGATCATGACCCAAGCCAAAGGCAGCCACTTAACCAACTGAGCCACCCAGCTGTCCCTGTGCAATAGATTTTTAATTTGATGTAATCCCTTTTGTTTATCTTAGCTTTTGGTGCTCTTGCTTGAGGTGATCTGACCAGTTCTAAAAAATATTGCTAAGACTGGTGTCATAGAGCTTACAGCTTATGTTTTCTCTAAGAGTTTTATGGTTTCAGGTCTTCATGTCTTCAATCCATTTTGAATTTATTTTTGTATACGGTGTAAAATAGCAGTCCAATTTTATTCTTTTGCATGTAGCTGTCCAGTTTTTCCGGCACCGTTTGTTGAAGAGACTTCCTCCAACTTTGGATTTTTGTTTATTCTTTTTCTCATTCCTTTAGGTGTACAGTTAGATTCTTTATTTGGGATTTTTCTTGCTGCTTAAAGCAGACCTATATTGCTATGAACTTCTTTCTTAGAATACTTTTGCTGTCTTCCACAGATTTTGGAAAGTTGTATTTTCATTTTCATTTGTCTTAAGGTATTTTTTATTTCCTCTTTGATTTCTTCATTGATCCATTGACTGTTTGGTAAAATGGTGTTTAGTCCCCCTGTGTTTGTGTTATTTTCTGAAATTCCTCTTATAATTGACTTCTAGTTTCATATCTTTGTAGTTGCAAAAGATGCTTGATGTGATTTCAGTCTTAAACTTACTGAGTCTTGTTTTGTGGCCCAATTTCTAATCTATCCTAGAGGATGCTCCATATATACTTGAAAAAATGTGTATTCTTCAGTTTTTGGATGAAACGTTTTGTATATATATATTAAGTCCATCTGGTCTGATGTGTTATTTAAAGGCCAGTGTTTCCTTATTGATTTTCTTTCTTTTTTTTTTTAAAGAGATTTTTTAAAAAAATATTTATTTATTTGACAGACAGAGATCACAAGTAGGCATAGAGGCAGGCAGAGAGAGAGGGGGAAGCAGGCTCCCCACTGAGCAGAGAGCCCAATGTGGGGCTCGATCCCAGGACCCTGGGATCACGACCTGAGCCAAAGGCAGAGGCTTTAACCCACTGAGCCACCTAGGTGTCCCCCCTATTGATTTTCTGTTTAGATGAGCTAACCATTGCTGTAAGTGGGGTATAAAGTTCCCTACTCATTATATGTCAATTTCTTTCTTTATATCTCTTAGTATTTGCTTTATTTAGGTGCTCCTATGTTGGGTGCATACATGTTTATGAATGCTATATCTTCTTGTTTGGTTGATCTTTTTATTGTTATGTAATGCCCTCCTTTGTCTTTTGTTATAGTCTGTTTTGTCTGATAGGAGTATTGTTTTTCCAGTTCCCTTTTTGTTTCTACTTGCATGGAATGATTTTTTTCATGCCTTCACTTTCAGTCTGTGTATGCCCTTAAATCTGAAGTGAGTCTTTTGTAGGCCGCAAGTAGATAGGCCTTGTTTTTTTGTTTTAGTTTTAGTTTTTGTTTTTTTTATCTGTTCAGCCACCTAGTGTCTCTTGATGGGAGCATTTAGTCCATTTACATTTAAAGTAGTTATTAATAGTTATTAAATAGTTATTATATAAATAGTTATTAAATTATTTATTATTTATAAATAGTTATTAAAGTAGTTATTATAACTATTAAAGTAATTATTAATATTAACACACTGCCATTTTGTTAATTGTTTTCTGGTTGTTTTTGTATTCTTCTCTTTCCTTTCTTCTACTCTTGGTCTCTTCTCTTATGGTTTGATAGTTTTCTTTAGCATGATGTTTGGGTTCTTTTCCCTATTTTTTTGTGTATCTGTTGTAGGTTTGGTTTGTGGTTACCATTGGTTTCACATTTATCAACCTGTTTTAAGCTGATAGTCACTTAAGTTTGGCTGCGTTCCAAAAGCACTACATTTTTACTCTCCTCCTCCACATTTTACATTTGTCATGTCATATTGTACATCTTTTTATTTTGGCTATCCTTAACTACTTATTGTAGTTATAGTCGATTTCAGCATTTTTTTCTTTTAATTTTAATTCTAGCTTTTTAATGGGCTGATCCCACTGCCTTTACTATACATTTGCCATTACTGAGGCGGAAAAGCCCAAAATGGCCACCTCACTGAAATGAGGAACCACTGAGGATAACTTGCCACTTCTCCACGAAGTCACTTCTGCATAGCTCTAAGAACTTCTGTGTGACCCCCAAGCCAATCAGCTGTGAAAAACCACGAAAAATCCCTAGTTTGCCTACAAATATCTGTCCCAGCAAAGGCCGGGTGCTCAGACTGTAGGAGTGATCCCGCTGAGCCCGCCGACGTTAATAAAACTGTGTTCTCCCAGCTTTCCACGTGCCGCTTGAGTTTCTTGGTTGCCTCAGAACTTGTGCAACATTACCAGTGAGATTTTCTTTTTCACATATTTCCTTATTTTCAGTTATGGCCTTTTTTTTATGGTTAAGGAAGACCCTTTAACATTTCTTGTAAGCCAGTTTGGTGGTGGTGAACTCCTTTAGTTTTTGCATTTTTGGAAACTCTTTATTTCTCCTTCAATTCTGAATGATAACCTTGCCAGGTAGAGTATTCTTGGTTGTCAGTTTTTACCTTTTAGCACTTTAAATATAACCTGCCACTCCTTATTGGCCTGAAAAAATTTTTTTAAAAAAGATTTTATTTATTTATTTGACAGAGAGAGACAGTGAGAGAGGGAACGCAAGCAAGGGGAGTGGGACAGGGAGAAGCAGGCTTCTTGCTGAACAGGGAGCACAATGCAGAGCTTGATTCCAGGACCCTGGGATCATGACTTGAGCAGAAGGCAGATGTTTAGCCACCCAGGTACAGCTTGGTCTGAAAAATTTTTGCTGAAAAATCGACTCATAAGCTTATGAGATGTCCAATGGGCATGACTGTTTTTCACTTGCTGCCTTTAAGGTCCTATTTATCTTTCATTTTATTCTTTATCTTTCATTATAATTGTAATGTTTTTGTATGGATCTCTTTAGGTGTATCTTGTTTAGGACTCTGTACTTCTTGGAACTGGGTATTTGTTTCCTCCCGTCGATTAGAAATGTTGGTATGCTTGATGTTGTCCCAGAGGTCCTTTAACCTATCCTCATTTAAAAAATTTTTTTTCTGTTCTTTTAAAAAAATATTTATCTATTTTAGAGAAAGAGAGTGAGCATGTGTATGAATGGGAGGAGGGGCAGAGGGAGAAGGAAAGAATCTCAAGCAGACTCCCCACTGAGCATGGAGCCTCATGCAGGGCTTGATCCCATGACCCTGAGACTGATCCAAGCCAAAATCAAGAGTTGGATGCCCAAGTGACTGAGCCACCCAGGCTCTAACATCCAATCTGGTGTTGATTCCTTCTAGTGTGTTTTTCATTTCAGTTATTATATTCTTTAGCTCAGATTGTTCTTCTTCTTCTTCTTCTTCTTCTTCTTCTTTAATTTGTTAAACTCTTGCTGAAATTCTTACTGTGTTTATCTGTTTTGTTCCGAAGTTCAGTGAGCATCTTTTATGACTTACTTTGAACTCTTTACCAGGTAAATTATTTATCTTTCCTAATTAGGGTTATTTTTCTTTTTTTTTTTTTTTTTTTCTTTTCTAGGGTTATGTTGTTTTGTCTTAGAACAAGAGAAATTTATTGTCTTTTTGTAGGGGCTGGAATTCCTAAGTCCTAAGGTATTGGTAGACTATCTTCTCTCTGCAGTCTGTAGCAGAATCCTTTCTTTCCTGTTCTTACCTTCTGGTGGTTTTCTGACAAAATTTGGTGTTCCTTGACTTGTAGATGCATCATTCTAGTTCTCCATCTTCCCATGGCATCTTTCTCTTTTATTTGGAACATATTTCGCTGTCTCCTAATTTTGTTTGACATTTTGTGTTTATTTCTATAAATTAAGTGGAACAGCTCCCTCTTCTAGTATTGAAGCAGTGACCCTGTATAGGAGCATCTGCTGTGTAGACTGCATGTGCCTGGTGGGTTTGGCAGAATGGCTGGAGCTGGAGCACGCAATGGCCAGGAGGCCTTAGAGTAAACCATGCCATTGCCTCCTTGGCAGGATGGTAAGAACTGGAGCAGGTAAGTTTGGCTGGGGTAGGGAGTCATAGGTGTGCAACCCTGGGTATGCCTTGGCAGGGTGACTAAATCATGTGCAGCCAGCTGGGTGTACTCTAAACCATGACCATTTTGGTAGGACTTCTGGATCAGGTATAGGCCACGGTTTTTCCTGACACATGGCACCTAGGCTGACTTTGTAGGCTGGCTGGCTGGCTGGATTGGGCATAGGCTGGTGGGACTGCTGGGAGGTGGTATCTTAAAACACAACCAATTTCACTGAAGTATGTTATATACTAGTTTTTTGTAGTGTAATGAGTTTTAACTTGTATGAATTCATTTACTGTAAAGAGTGAAATTGCCATTGTAGTTTTTTATTTGAAAACATTAGAGTTTCTTTTCTGCCATTCAGTAAACAGGAGAGCAAAAAAAGACTAAACTGATAACATCTGAACTCTGTCATTATTACATATTATAAGCGTATGTAATTATACATTTTAAAAAGCCATTAAACTGTTAACGGGCAGTCCATAATCTTGAAAGGTTAGTCCAAAGAAATGAGTTCAATTCATTGAAATGTTATCATAGCTTGGGTTAATGATGTACATGTTTTTATATACTACTAAAAAGGAATGTTACTTTTCAGTGTGTTGTAATAGTCATTTCCTATTTCTGAATTTTATTTTCTTCCTTTGAAAAAGTGATTGCTGAAATCTTCCACACTAGTAATTATCCCTTGCTCAACCTCATTACTGGATGGAATAAAATAAATCATAGACTTGATATCCAAAGGAAAAGTTTGGTTAACCTTCCTCATGATTCATGTGGTTACATATACATATATATTGTCTCATGAGGTTAAGATTGCATTAGAGCACAACTCATGCTTAATGCATTAGAAATTTTGAAGACCATTTAAGACAGGCACAAATCAGACAAAGGCTAATTGTTTGCTAAATTTTTATTCTAGTATATTTAATTTAGGAATTTAAAAATGCTGCAATATTATTCTAGACATTGACTTTTTAGGAATGAGCATTGCAAAATGAATGCAAATAGTTTCACTCAGTGAAAGACCTAGATATTCATTCTTGTTTCCAGTTAGATTTTTATCCTGCTTTAATTAAAACAAATATTACTTTGAAATTTCCTACACTGTGATGTTATTACAAACTCTTCATCAGGCTCACTAAGAAATATCTGCAGACATTTGTGTATTAGTTTCCCAAGACTGATGCAACAAAATACCACAATCTAGGTAGCTTAGAACAACAGAAATTTATTGTCTTGTTGTAGGGGCTGGAATTCCCAAGTCCTAAGGTATTGGTAGACTATCTTCTCTCTGCAATCTGTAGTGGAATCCTTTCTTTCCTGTTCCTACCTTCTGGTGGTTTTCTGACAATCTTTGGTGTTCCTTGACTTGTAGATGCATCATTCTAGTTCTCCATCTTCCCATGGCATCCTTCCCATGCCTATCTTTTCACATAGTCTTCTCTTTCTTTCTTTCTTTCTCTCTCTCTCTCTCTCTTTCTTTCTTTCTTTTAAGATCTCTAGTGATGTGGAATTGGACCCACACTACTCCATTATGACCTCATCTTAACTTATTACATCTGTAATGATCCTGTTTAAAGAAAGTTTGTAACATTGTGAAGGGGTTAGGATTTCAGCATATGAATTTTGAGGGGGACACAGTTCAACCCATAACAATCTTCTGTTCAGGTAAAAGTGTGAGTGTGTATCCTATTTCCAGATGAACTTATTCCAGGATGGTAATGGCAGCTGGCAATGATTAGTGCAGAAACACCTCTTCTCTGGTGAGAAATGGCAGTCACTACTCATTCTTCATTTGAGGGCAAACTGATTAATCTTTCCTGTGCTTTGTGGAGATTCTTTCCAGATGTTTGTTTTAAGTTGTCTGTGAGTTCTAACTTTTAGATGGTGGTGGGTTTTCATCTTTTCCTCTGTGTTTATAAGTACTTTAGTGAAAAATTAGGAGAGGCAGCATTAGGGGATGTTAACAGATGCCATTTTAATTAAGAAATCCTGGTTGTTCCAATGTTTTTGAAGAGATGAAGTTATGAGCAAGGTAAATTAGGAATTTACCTATGCTATACTTTGATCAGATTCAGACAGAATTCAGGCAGATGTCAAGTTAGTTGATAATCACTGCTTTACTTGCCTCTGTGCTGGCTTTGTAATTTGCTCATAGAAGGAACCCTCCTTATTCTTTGTGTGCCTGAGTGACATGTACTTCAACAGTATAATTTGCTTCTTCACTTTACTTGAAACAAATATCCTTTATTTGCTTCCATTCCTAGGTTTATAGATTTCTTAACAGGTTTATTCACTAGGAGTTCCAGTAGGCTCTAAGACAACTTCAAATAACATTTTAAATAAAAGCTGAGAGTTTAACCCAGGGGCTTCCATTTTAAAAATGAATATAGATACAGCTTAATAAACTCTCTCACAGACTTTTGAATCAGAGTGTTGGGATTGGGATTTTGGCATCTATAGTTTTAAAAAGTAGTTTTAGTCCATGCCCAGGTTGAAAAAAAATCACTAATTTGTTATGTACAGATTAACTAATATGGTGGGTAGATTCTAGCTTACATCTGGCTTGATTTCTCAAACATGTATCATTGCAGTATAATTAAAGTTAGGGGCTGGACAGGACTTGGAACAAATCTCGCTCTGCCTCTTTGCATCTTGGACAAGTCACTTAGTCTCTCTGAGCTTCTGTTTTCTCATTTGGAAAATGGGGATGATATCATTTATGACAAAGGATTTGTTTAAGGGTTACAATCTTGTTGCTTAAGAGTCTTGGATGGATCCTCAATGCTAAAGATAATAGGTGACAAGATCGCAAATATTCCAAAGAGAATGACTTGCTAAGTAGTGGCCAAAGCCACAAAGACACAAGGGGCACATATAAAAAGAAAATCTGCGGGCTAGACTGATCAGAATAAAAGATTTATTTGAAGGGGTTTGTTACCTTCAAAGGCATGATCCTGACTTCCTGTTTCAGTACATCCCATATAAGTTCTCCCGGATGCGGTGACCTTATCCTGACAGGTGGTTTTAAATGGTTCTGTCTTACCTCCTGCATGTCAGCCCTGGTTATTAGGAGGCTGTTTGTAAAATAGAAGCTTGTCTCCACTGTAACCCACCAACAGCGATGGAAGATGTGAAGAACAGATTGAAAGACAACAGTAAGGAGGGAAAAAAGACTATTTTTAGGTTGTACCCTACTGAATAAGCTTATTTAACACTTGTTATATATATTTAACTCATATGACTCACTCTATCTGATCTGGCTACATCTATTATAATATCTCATTTGAGTACCCTTCTATCCTATCAGCCAAAATCTAGCATTTTCTTCTTGAGGGTTCCAGAGAACCCTGGGATCTTTTTTAGTTGAGTAGGAAATGGGAGGACTTTGTCTTCTACACATTGAACAGAGAGAGATTTGGAGTCTGGCATCCCTTGCTGTCTTTGTTTCTCAAGGTTGGTGTGCTGCTGCCTGGCACCAAGATCATAGATCTTTTTTAAACTTTGGGCTCTGTGCTTAGTCATTATTTTCCAGAGCCCTGACTTCTCCTAATGTGTGCAAGTGGCCTGTTATAATGTCTGATACATGATAGTAACTAGTAACTTCTTGAGCCACATTTATTGGACTATAATGCACATAGAGCTGTAATTACACTGTTGATAGTATGGGACATGTAACTGAAGGGTTTAGAGTTTGTCTTACAGTGGGGGCTCTCAATCTTCTCATCTGGTTGATGCAGTTGGCATTGCTCACTGATATAAGTTCTCTGGGACTAGTTAAATAGACGTGGCTATTTGTTCACAGACTTGTGATGTTGGAGTTACCAAGGCTCCATGCTCCATCTTAGTCTTAATTACATATATA
This sequence comes from Lontra canadensis, assembly GCF_010015895.1. Taxonomy (NCBI): domain Eukaryota; kingdom Metazoa; phylum Chordata; class Mammalia; order Carnivora; family Mustelidae; genus Lontra; species Lontra canadensis. The sequence continues at coordinate 14,322,874 of NW_022631021.1, read as the reverse complement.
TATGTATATATATATATATGTGTATATATATATATACATATATATATATATATATATTTAGCTTGCTTGCTTCCTTCCTTTCACTATGCACTCTTCTTGGGTCATCCTATGTGTTTTTATAGTTTTCAGTACCATTTCTAGGCAGATATCTCAAATTCTTATTATCCAGCTCAGTTCATAGTTCCATGCTCCTGATGCTTATATTACACTGCCTGCCTTTTTCATATTTTATGCAAGTATCTCACATATAATGCGTTCAAAACTGAACCCCTGAGTGCCATCTCTCAAACATGTTCTACTTCCATTTAGTAATTGGTACTATCTCCCTTCCCAGGTTTCACAAAAGAAAATACCCTTATAAAAAGCCACAAACCAACCAACCAACCATCATCTCTTGCCTATAATGCTCATCTTATTTCCTTCCTTGGCTACCTCCATCCATTTTTCACATAGCAATTGGAGTGATCTCTAAAAAAGATGAACTATTCTGGCTTAAAACTTGTTAATGACTTCCAGTGGTACATAAAAATAAAACCAAGTAGCTTGACAGTGGCCTTAAGGCCGTGCATGATTTGATCTCTGAGTATTTATTCAAATTGTCTCGTCATTCTTTCCCCTTGCGCATTTTCTTCAACTACTCTGTCCACCATGCAAACACTAAGATACTAAGCTTATTTCCACCTCAAGGCCTTTGCACTTGATTTACTTTCTGCCTGTGTCACTCTTCCCTAATACCTGGAGCCCCTGCCTTCCCATTCCCTGCATAGTTCACCAGTCTAACAACGATGTTTAAATGTCACTTCTTCATGGAGGCCTTCTCTTGTACCATCCCATTATTCCTTCTTACCATATCTCCTCCTTTCCTTTTAGAAGTTATTGCCCTTTTAAAATTATGTGCGTTTGCTTCTTTAGTGCTGATGTCCCCTATTAGATAAGTGACTTCCATAATGATGTGACCTTGTCTGTTTTGTTCATTGTTGAAGCAGAATGTGAAACAGCACTTGGCATAACCTGCTAAGCAGAGTTGTCAGCGAAAAGATTGCGCATGGAGGCAGGAGCAGGAGATGCAGTTTTTTTCTTTGCTTGTGAGAGTGAAGGGAATGATGCAGAAGATGTTAGTGTGCCTCTATGGTTTCTGGATACATCTTCTTTCCTTTCAACTTGTTGCTAACTTTTTTTTTTTTTAAGATTTTATTTATTTATTTGACAGAGAGAGATCACAAGTAGACAGAGAGGCAGGCAGAGAGAGAGAGAGAGGGAAGCAGGCTCCCTGCTGAGCAGAGAGCCCGATGCGGGACTCGATCCCAGGACCCTGAGATCATGACCTGAGCCGAAGGCAGTGGCCTAACCCACTGAGCCACCCAGGCGCCCTGTTGCTAACTTTTTTTGTATGAAAAGGAATCTCTACAATTTGCTGTTTCTCTTTCTGATAGTTGTATCCATCACCACTGCTGTCATTTCTGTTTGCCTTTCTATTCCATCCTCTTCTTTCAAGTTGGATAAGATGTTCTTGCTGAGCCACAGAAATAGAAAGTATAATGAAAACTGTGTAGTATTGTTTTATGCTGATGAAATGGGAAAGAGGTAAAGGTAAAGTAATTAAAACCCAGAGTGGTGATTCTCAAACTTTAATATCTAAATTCCATAGAGACTTTTTTTTAAGATTTTATTTATTTATTTGACAGGCAGATATCACAAGTAGGCAGAGAGGCAGGCTGAGGCAGAGAGAGAGAGGCAGGCTCCCCGCTGAGAAAGGAGCCTGATGCGGGACTCGATCCCAGGGCCCTGGGATCATGACCTGAGCCGAAGGCAGCTGCTTAACCGACTGAGCCACCTAGGCATCCCTCCACAGATACTTTTAACTAATGTCTAGTCCTAGACTCTTTCTTTAAGGTGTTTGATTCAGTAGATGAGGTCAGGGTCCCGGAATTTGAATTTGTTATAGGGTCACCTGGAATGGTATAGTATGGGGGGATTTGTGGGAGATGAGAATGGAAATCCTCCCAGAGATGAAATTTGCATCAGTTTTATTTCCTTCAGTGAGAAAAGTGCTTCCGTGTCACAGTGAAATTGGGAATTTACAATCCTGCTGGTTTCATGGAGCACTGCCTCCTTTAGGAGGGTAAGTGGAGGACATTTTGTAGCCACACGAAGGGAGAAGCCCTGACTATTCTGGGAGAAAGGAGTTTATAGACCTAGAATGAAGCTCTGCTCATCTGGGAAACTAGAGAAAGTGAGGCTTTGGAACTCTGAGGTGGAAGATGATAGAGGGTGTCTGGATCCAGGACTTTGGGAATGGGCTTGGACCCCCAAATATGTCTGGGAAGTAAACTGAAAGGCTAACACTGGTAGTATAGCACCTTGTGCTTTAGTCTGGTAAGGTGAGGGCTCAGTTTCTGAGATGACACTGGGTATGTGCTGGTGAGCTCTGTATCAGCACCAACACTGGCTCCAGAGCAGGGGACAGAATTTTGCCATTTTGTGCTTGGCACAGTCTTCAGGAACAGCTTTATGGTATGGCAGGATCTCACCTCCACAGAGCTTATGTTTTTCATTGCAGTTGCTATTGCTGCTGGCCCATACCAATTAGAGGACAGAACTGAACAAACTGTAACAGAAGGGGCTTGGGCAGTATCCTTAAAGATGCTTCACTGTGAGGATCGCCAGCATCTTAGCACCTGCAGCTGCCCCATGACTATGCTGATTCCTTGCTTCAGACAGGGTTTGCTTCAGCTCCTTCCTAACACAACATTTGGTCATGAAGGAGCTGGATTAAACTTGGGAGGCTTGACTCCAACCCTCTTACCAATATATTTATGTGCAATAAGGGAACCCTGGGCTATAATATAGAAGTGATGGGAGCCATGAAGGGGATACACTTCTGCTTTTACTGGGTGGGTACCCTCTGAAGATGTGTAGGTTGCATTTTATGCTATGTTGGGGCACCTGAGTTACAGGCAGGCAGGCTCAGCAGTTACATACTTACTATGACTATAATACTGTCTGGTAAACTATGAAATTCTAACTACAAAATACTGTGTATTTCAGAGGTATCTGATGTATCATTGTTCATGCATGGAGGCACAGAATATAACATTGAAGGAAACTGAAAATGACGTAGAACAGCTTTGGCCCAATAAGAAGATTCTCTTTATTATACTGTTTCCATTACGTCTCTTAGTTGAATACTTCCAGTAATAGGTAATTGAGAACCTTTTGGGATATTTCACTAATTTGCTTTTAATTTTATTAGAATTTGTTAATATGCTTTAATATCTGATAATTTATACTTCCCCTGATTATTTTTGTGTTCAAATTAGTCTTGGCTGTTTTTTTCTGGGTCATTTGATCTCTCAGCTAAGTTTCAAAATCATTTGGTGAAGTTCTAAGTTTGTACATTAATTTAGGGAGATTTGTAATCTTTGTAATGTATTTTTCATTCAAGAACATGGTTATGTGTATCCATTTGTCTACGTCTTATCTACCTCTCCCAATAAAGTTTTATAGTTTCCTTTATATAAATTCTGGGAATTTCTTGTTAGTTTTATATATCATTCTGTTAGTGGGATCTTTTTCTATCTTGTTTTTAAATTATTTCATAAGACTATATGAAAGCTATTGGAATTCAAGTATTTGTATTAAATAATTTAAATAGTTCTAATAATTTTCCCAGTTTATTTTCATATGCTATCTGGAGAGAACACCAAAATATTTAAAATTAGTGATCACTTTGTCTTTTTTGAAAAAGTGAAGAGTTTCCAGCTTTGTTGTATTGGCTGGAACTTCTGAAACAATTAAAATAAGGAGTTATCTTTCTAGTAAACATACCACCTACTTCTACTTTGTATGTTGTTGCATTGATTAAAATATTCTCAGACCACATGGCATCAAGTTTTATCTTCCTTGTTTTGAGGTAAATGAATTTGAGATTCTTTTCAACTCTCTTACTGAGGCCTCTACCTATTTTATCTCTCCTTACAAATTGTTCCGAATTACTTGAATTATTTTTATTGTCATTCTTACTGCTACTCACAAAACAGTAAGATGACAGCAGATTAACTTTGGGGAAGAGAACAAACCAGCTATAATTCTGTTACTCATATATTAACAATTAGAGTTGGAGGGATATTTCTTTTCTGTTTTTTTATTGAATGCATATTTGTTTTATTTTTATATATTGTTGAAATTCAGATGTTCTTTAATGTTTAGTGTTGATTTAATTTTTACCATTGCAAAAAATTCCTTACAAATATAAAACCTTTTGTGTTATCCAAAGGTATGTAATTTGGAAAATTATAACTCATTTAGGTACACAGAAAAGGGATAATATATTACAGTGATATTACATTTTTATCTAAAAATTGAGGGATGATTATAGATAGTAACACCTACCTCAGGCTTGATAAAATCACATTGTTTGGGATTAATATTATAAAAGTACTTTAAGGTTTCCTGAATTTATTTAAAAAATGCTTTTCATAAACTTTATGTTTTCATAAAATGATCATAGATCATAATTTACAGTAGAAAAATGAATGCATCTATTTTTAAGTTTATGTGAAATGCCTATACAGATTGACATTTTGATTGTTACTTTAAAAATTTTGTGTTTAGGGGTGCCTGGGTAGCCCAGATAGTTAAGCGTCTGCCTTCAGCTCAGGTCATGATCTTCAGGTCCTGGGATCAAGCCCATGTCAGGCTCCCAGCTGAGCAAGGGAGTCTGCTTCTCCTCCTCCCTCTGCCTCTCCCCCTGCTTGTGCTCTCTCTGTCTCTGTCTTTCTCTCTTTCAAATGAATAAATGAAATCTTAAAAAAAAAAACAAAACAAAAAAACCTTTGTATTTGTATGTCATTGTTTTAGGTCACAGGTTATATGTTGGTTGAAGTGTTTATTTGTAAATATACACATTATAGGATAATGCAGTATGTACAGTAATGATGTTTCAAGCACAGTTGAATGAAGAAATCCACTTTAAAACTCAAGAGATGGGGAAAGACTGGGATTTTTCTTCCTTTCATGACAGACGCATTCATCCTGTCTGACATTCCCCCAGTTCCTGAAATGTCTCCAGGCTAGCAGTACAGCATATACAGACTTCAACCTTGAATGGAAGAACACAGATTATATCAGTTTGATGTAATGGTATGAGTTCACGAATAAGGAAGATAAGGGATGTTTTTATGGTACTGAAAGATCATTATCTGTTTATTTAACCACATGTACCTATTTCCAGATATTTTTCTGTGATGGATATTCAGTTCCCACTTATAATTTTTCCTTACTCTTCCTTTTCATTTGTCTTGTCTATAAAGTTTAGATAAATCTGTCAAGGTGGGGCTTACTTTATGTTTTATGTTGGGTCTGATGTATGCTTGCATTTGTGATCACTGTGATTACTATTATTGCCACCATATAATTTTAGTAGTAGATATTCCTTGCTCTGTAAAACTAATTATTTTTATACCAGTTCTGCCTAGGAAGTTGGATTATAACCCTCAGAACACACTTGAATAGTACAATTGCATGCCTACCCTGAAAATAAATAGTGTCTGTATAGGGAAGAAATGGTCGTAGTACACAGAAAGCATGAATTTTAAGGGTGTTCAGCTGTTCATGGAAAACAAGGAAGTTCTCTTCACTTTCTCCTCATCTCTGGTTGATAGCCTAAAGAAATTTTTTTAATAATAAAGGCTTCATTTCTGTTAAAGGTAATAATTTATATAAAAATCAATTCCTGTGCCATCATATGACTGTGATAAATTTATATTCTTTTAAAATAATATTTTTGATCACCCCTGTGAATTATGAACCAAAGGTATTGTACTATGCCCTGCAAATATCCCCCAAAATGTACTGGCATCCAAATTCTTGAGAAACTCTGTAATAGTGGTTTCAAACACACTAGGCACTATCTTATATATAATGTGATAAGTCTATACCAGAGAGAAAGGACTCTAAAATAGTAATATAAGGTTTAATATAAGGTAGATTCTCACTAAATATTTTTTATAATATAGTCTTCATCTTTAGATTTGAGGAGCTGCTTTTCTTTTTTCTCTTTTTTAAATTTTATTTTGTTTATTCATTTGAGAGAGAGAGAGAGCACAAGCAGAGGGTGGGGTAGAGGGAGAGGAAGAAGCAGACTCCTGCTGAGCAATACTGGAACCCTAAGATCATGACCTGAGCCAAAGGTAGACACTTAACTGACTGAGCTACCCAGGCACCCTGATGAGCTCCTTTTCATTAAAGAGAGAAATCACTTTAATGCTTAAAAATACCTGTAATTTATTGATTTCTTACTTTGTGCTCAGTACTTTACATAAAATTTTTTACTTTTTTCTCTTATATCAGCTAATGCGTACTTACTATAATCACGAAAATTTTTGTGGAAGTATAATGAAGATCACAAAATCACCAATAACTTCATCATTCAAAGATAGTCATGATAAATATTTTGGCTGGATATTTAAATTGCTTTTTCCAATGTATATTCTATACATATATTGATAATTTTAATGAAATTAGTATTCTGTAAATGAAACTGTATTCTGTTTTTCACTGAATCAGTTAGTCATTTGCTTATTAATTTGCTGAGTATTTATTAAAAATAATCATGGGTTTAGGTATTCTTCTACATCTTTAGTAGCTGCATGGTATTCCATTTTCTGGAAGCATGTGAAACAATGAAGTACAGTTGGTCATTTTTGGTGATTACACTTTGGACCACAATAAATATTGCTGGGTGATTTTCTGAAATTGGAATTTCTGTTAAAGTCTGCACATATTTTAAAGGTAATAGCATATGTTGCCTAAAAGCTCTCTAGGAAAGTTGTGTTATGTCGTATTACATGAAATAGTGTATGAAAGTGTTCATTTCCCACTACTCTAGTCAACATTGCCAATAAAAAAAAAAATTGCCCGTGTGTGTGTGTGTGTGTGTGTATAAAAGCATGGCTGATCATTTCTATTTTTTCATGTTTAGTGCATTAATTTAAATTTTCTTTTAGTGATTTAATTGATCATACTTTGTGCCTATTTTTTCAAATCGAGTTATTCTTCACACTACTGTGAGAAATTTCCTATTATATTAAGAATGATAGCCCTCTAGCTATCTTACACCAGGGCTTAATTTTTTTCTGTTTATATGCTTTTGGCTTTTGATATTTATGTGTTCAAGTTAATTTTTGCAAGCAAAATCTATTATCCTCTTTAATTATGTTTTCTGCCTTTGTATTTATGCTTAAAAAGTTTTTCTTATGAAATGAGAATAAGAACTAATATTTTCTTCTAGTACTTTTTAAATTTCATTGTTGTACATTTTTTTTTAATATACTGGAAATTGATTTTGGTGTATGTAGTAAAATATTTTTTGAGTCCATGGCATTACTGAAGAATACATTTCTGTTGACTTCATGAATGCTAGCAGGATTAAGTATAGATCTCTGGGTTCAACTTTTTTCACCCAAAGTTTTGTAGACATTGCTCCATTGTGTCTCACTCTTTAACGAGATGGCTTGAGTCTCCTCTTTTTGAAACTTTGTATATGAATCTGGTTTTTTTTTCCTCATTTGGTATATATGAATCATTATTTATTCTTAAAAGTGAAAAATTTACCAAGAATTATTTATTCTTAAAAGTGAAAAAAAAAAAAGTTCAGATGTTGGCCTTTATTCATTGTTTTTGCTTTAATTATGATGAGTACTTTTTTTTAAAATTTTTTAAAAATTTATTTGACAGAGATCACAAGTAGGCAGAGAGGCAGGCAGAGAGAGAGGAAGGAAAGCAGGCTCCCTGCTGAGCAGAGAGCCCGATGCGGGGCTCGATTCCAGGACCCTGGGATCATGACCTGAGCCGAAAGCAGAGGCTTTAACCCACTGAGCCACCCAGGCGCCCCTATGATGAGTACTTTTAAATATGTAGATTTATATGTGTTGTCTGTAAGTTTAGGGAAGTTTTCTTGTATTACAACTTTTTGTACTATTTTGCTTCCATTTGTTCTTTTCCCATCTGTAGTAATTCTGTTTATATGTACTGATGAGTCACTTTCCTATATATCTACTATTTTCTCTTACGATTTTTTTTTTATCTCTTCATTATTCTTTCTGCAATGTAGGTAAAATTCTAAAGCTTTTCCCAATTAGATTTTCTGCATTGTTGGTTCTGATCTTTAGTGCTTCTAAGACATTTACTTTAAATTCAATGACTGTGATTTTTGTGTTCTTAAAATCTTTATCTCATCCAGCTCTTCTGCCTTTCAGAAAAATAGCCTTTCAGTTTTAGACTGTTTTTTTTTTTCCCCTGATCAATTAATCTTTAGCCTCCTTTCTTTTTGAAGTCATTTACATTTTTAAAAAATTGAGGTCATACATAAAAAATGTATGACATACTCATACTTCGGTTTTCTGTGACATGCTCATCTTTTTATTGTATACTACCAGATATTTTTATTTGTTCTACCATTTCCCCCCTTGTCTTTTAAAAGGAGAGGTATATCCAGGGCCAACATACATTCCAAATGGTCAATAATAATACAATGTGTATTGCAATGATATCTCACTTTCATACCAAGGAAAGGATGCACTTAATCTGAGATGTAGAGAATATAGAGAAATTGAGGTTTGTCCTTTTTTTTTTTTTAAGATTTTATTTATTTGAGAGAGAGAGTGTGTGAGAGAGCAAGAGCAGAGGGGTGAGGAAGAAGCAGGCTCCCTGCTGAGCAGGGACCCTGACACGGGGCTCCGTCCCAGGAGGTGATGACCCAAGCCGAAGGCAGATGCTTAACCAACTGAGCCACCCACATGCCTTTGAGGTTTGTCTTTCCTTCATTGACTATCCATTTTGGCATGTTCTGGAATGAAATTAATACCTTCAGATTTTCTAAAGGCTAGTGGTTCAGAGTGTACAGATCCCAACACTGGATGAAGGATAACATTATACAGTATTATAATAAGTCCATGAATGTGGTGTTAACTCAGTACCACCATGGCATGTATTTTAGAAAGGGATACACTTGCATATGTGAGACCTAACTCCTAAGTTTTAATGAGATTACCTAATACTTTTAGTGACTTACTATTATTTGTCTTCCAATGTAATTATTATATTGAGATATATATATGTAATTATATTGTTATATAACATAAATATGTTCTCCCACTCCCACTGTTGTTTCCTCAGCTTTTCATCTTCTCCTATCTTGAAGTATATGTTCTGATTTGGGTGTTCTACTTTGTATTATAGGAGTCAGGTATTCTCTGCCTAGGAGGTTTTAAGGTTTTTTCCTTCATTTTTGAAAATTTGAATCATTCATAAAAAAATTGATAACTGTACTAGGATGTGGTTAAATGTATGTCAAACATTTACGGGATTTGCTGAGCTCTTTTAATTAGGAGACTCAGGTTTTTCTTCAGCTCAGAGAAATTCCATTTTTCCTTCTTCTGAAACCACTTATCCTTTGTGATCTACGCTGAAGACCCTTAATTTTTCCCTGAAGATATTTGTTTTTAGATATTTGTCCTTCTGGGAGCCTAATTAGTGGCCCAAGAGATTAAGAAAAGGGGGGTTTCATCTTTTTCTTAAATTTCTTAAATTCTTAATTTGAAAATCATGGTGGTATGTCTTTTGTCATGTTGAATTTCAGTCTTCTTATGTCTTGTTCTTTTTTCCTCTGGTAGTGCTATTTCACAAAGTGAAATATTTCAAAGTGCTTTTTCACAAAGTGGCACATGTCTGTTTGGTCTCTCTCTGGCTGCTGGTATGTGTTATGGGCAATGGGTGGGTAGTGGGGAGGAAGGCAGCAGCTGCTCTGCTAGGGTTTGCAGTTAGTAGTTGCACTGGCCCCAAGAAGGGAGGGAAACAGGAACTTCCAGCTTCCTAGAATTTTACACAGTCCTAGCGTTGGACATTAGTATTGTAGATTTTATTGTAGGAATCATGGACCTCTTCTTAATCAGAATAATTCTGTATTTTTTACTTAACAAGAACAACCAAGTAGATCAGTTAATGTTTTTCTTCTCTTTACTAGGACTGTTTTGCAGTATTTTGTCACCTAAAATTTATTTGGAATAATGTTAGAACCTAATGACTTTATAAACACTGACAGGTACTATTTTTGGTAGTGAAACTTTATAGCATAATTACATATAACCTGCTGTTGATCAAATATTGATTTGTTTAAACTAATGAAGCATAGGGGCACCTGGGTGGCTCAGTGGGTTAAAGCCTCTGCCTTCGGCCCTGGGATCAAGCCCCACATCAGGCTCTCAGGGAGCTTGCTTCCCCCTCTCTCTCTCTCTGCCTGCCTCTCTGCCTACTTGTGATCTCTGTCTGTCAAATAAATAAATAAAACCTTAAAAAAAATAAAATAATGAAGCATGAAGAAAAATACATATTTTACTTAATATTACTTTTTATCATCTTAATTTCTATATTTTGCTCTCTGTGCTCTATGGCTGAGTGTCAGAAGAATAACTATTCCCTGAAAAAAGGAAACAGGCTTATTCCAGAGGCATTTTCAAGGCACCTTAATAAACTAGCTAGGAAAGGCACCTAAGAGAGCAGTAAATCAGCACCCTCGGTTCTGTCTTCTTTCATTACACATTGCTTCCAGAGGATGATGAGGCCATATTTTTACCTAAAATAGGCCTTCCATATGAATGTTTGAAGAAATATGTATGTTTGGCTTGTTGGAAACTTTAGGAACAGGTTTCAACTTCTTACGCCTAAAAATATATTTCTGTATGCATATTTTGACTACTTGGGAGATGAGTACATACAACTGACCAACATAGGTCTCTCTTTCTCTCCTTATTCTTTCTCTTCCTCCTACTAGTTTATATGTGTTTAATATCAATTCAGTTTATATACATTGAGTAACTTCATATTTCATAAACATTGTGGGTTTTGGGGTTACTGAATTAAATATAGCATTGTCCTATCATGCATATATAATTTGTTTGTAAACACACAGCATATAATTCTGATTAAAATATTTGGTATACTTATCAGGACACATTGTTTTTAGACTGAAAATACCAGATAAAATTCTAATTTTCATGGAGTTAAAGAGGTAACATGATTTTATAGTTGGACCTTGTGTAGGTAAATTATGTAGAACTCTATGGGGAAATAGGAATTCTTTTGTCATTTTATCATTTTGTCTTGACCCAGCCACAAAAGTCAGTTGTCTCTTTCCCTAGCAAGTTAGAAAATACCGTAAGGGTTGAAAGGATCATTCACCATGATGCTAGGATGGTTCAGTATTTGCAAATCAATCAATATGGTACACCCATTAACAAAGGAAAGATAAAATCATATGATCATCTCAGTAGATGGAGAAAAAGCATTTGACAGAATTTAACACCTGTTCATGACAAAAAAAAAAATCTCAACAAAGTAGGTTTAGAGGGAACCTGTTTCAATGTTATAAGGCCCTGTAAGAAAAACCCATAGTTAATATCATAATGGTTAAAAATTAAGACTTTCCTGGAAGATCAGGGACAAGACAAGGATGTTCACTCTTACCACTTTTATTCAACATAGTACTAGATGTCCTAGTCACAGAAATTAGACAAGAAAAAAGAAATAATAGGAATCTATTATTCTGGCAAGGCAGAAATTAAACTGTCACTACTTGCAGATGGCATGATACTATACATAGAAACCCCTAAAGACTGCACCATCAAAACTATTAGAAGTAATTGATGAATGCAGTAAACTTAGCAGGATATAAAATTAATACCCAGAAATTGGTAGTGTTTCTATATAGTAATAGCAAAATAGCAGAAAACAATTCCATCTATGTTCAGACCAAACAGAATAAAATATCTAGGAATAGACTTAACCAAAGAGGTGAAAGACCTGTACTCTGAAAACTGTAAAACACTGATGAAAGGAATTGAAGGTGACTCAAACAAATGAAAAGATATTTTATGCTCATGGATTGGAAGAATTAATATTGTTAAGATGTCCATACTACTACAATGCAATCCCTTTCAAAATAATAGCAGCATTTTTCACAGACTTAGAACACATAGTACTATAATGTATAGGGAACCACAGAAGATCCCAAATTGCCAAAGCAGTCTTGAGAAAGAAGAATAAAGCTGGAGGTATCACAGTTTTTGATTTCAAGATACATTACAAAGCTTGTAGTAATCAAAATAGTATGGTAATGGTACAAAAATAGACACATAGGTCAATGAAGCAGAATAGTGATCGCAGAAACAAACAAACATTTATGTGGTCAATTAATCTATGGGAGAGGAGGCAGAATATACAGTTGGGAAAAGACAGTCTCTTTAACAAATGGTGTTGGGAAACCTGGATAGCTATATGCAAAAGAATGAAACTGGACCACTTTCTTATACCATACACAAAAATAAAATGGATCAAAGACCTAAATGAAATGATAAAACTCCTACTACATAGGCAGTAGCTTCTTTAACATTGGATATAGCAGCAGTTTCTAGATAATGTCTACTGAGGCAAGGGAAACAAAAGCGAAAGTAAACCATTGGGGCTATGTAAAAATTAGAAACTTTTGCACAGTGAAGGAACCCATCAACAAAACAAAAAGGAATGTTACTGAATGGGAGAAGATATTTGCAAATGATATACTTAGTAAGGAGTTTTATGTATATATAAAATACATAATATATGTATAGTATATATTATATAAATATCTTTAAAATAAATAACTACAACTCAACCCCAGAAACCAAAATAATCTAAAATGGGCAGAACACATGAATAGACATTTCTCCAAAGAAGACATACAGATGACTGACAGACACATGAAAAGCTGCTCATCATCACTAATCATCAGGAAAATCAAATCAAAACCACAGTACTTTATCATCTTACACCTGTCAGAGTGGCAAAGTCAAAAAGACAAGAAATAGCAAATGTATTGGTGAGGGTGTGGATTTAAAGGAACCCCCCATGCACGACTGGTAAGAATGTAGATTGGTATTTCTACTATGGAAAACAGTGTGGAGGGTTCTCAAAAAATTAAAAATAGAACTGCCATTAATTCATAATTCAGTAATTCTATTACTAGGTATTTATCCAGTGAAAATGCTAGTTCAAAAAAATGTATGCATCTTCACATTAATGTTGCAGCAATATTTATAAGCTAAGCCTGGCCTTTTGAGGGCTTATATCTAACGAAATGTATCTGGTCATAACACCCAAAATTCTTCAGTCTAATAGGAAAAACTCATAACAGGAGAGGTAGGAAGTGGGCTTGAGCCATTTGCATAGACAGAACAACATAGATCTTTGTGTGTGTGTGTGTGTGTGTGTGTGTGTGTGTTTGGAGGAAGATGTCTCAGATTAAGGACTGTTATAATATGAGGTATCTTGTATGGATGCTTCCTGTGATCCCATGTGTAGCTGTAGCATGAAGATGGGAAGTGGGAATGTCATTTTCCGCTACTATCAGCCATCAGCCAAGGAGCCCAGAATACATGAAGCCTTGAATCCTGTGGGAGGTAACTGGTTTCTAATTGTGGTTGAGGCCAGTGATTTAACAGTGTGCTTGTTCAGCCCACTGGAGGGAAAGACAACTGATTGGACTGGAAATGGATTTGCAAAATATTTTACTTCAGTATTTATCTTAGACATTTATTTTAAATTTAATTAGTATGATTTTGCCAGGCTTTGTATATAACTGCATAATCACAGCCAAAATCATTTTAGATTTGTAAAAAAGATTTCAAGTTTGTTAAATGGGAAAAAAGAATGTGCAGTAATATATTTTGTTAGAGTTCTTTAAAAGAAACCTCACAAACTATTCATAATAAAATATTTTCCAGAATTTGGGTGTTATTCATTTGAAATATTTCTTCATAAATAAATTGCATTTTAGCTTAAAGAATAAGATGATTTTTTCTCATTTTAAGGCCAAATAATTGGACTATGTGTGACTTAAGCTAATTATATATTGTTCATGTTATCTAAAAATCAACAGTGATTAAAATATTTGAATTAGAAAAACACAGTTTTTTGTGTATTAGTTTGATGAGTGGCAGCCAAGTACTCATTTCTATTTACCTTTCCTGCTCTTTATACACTCCCTTGGTTCTTTGTGTAACAGACTGTCATACCTCCCTATAACAGATCGAGAGAGTTGTTAGTCTCTGAACAAGAACATTCAGAAAAGATAGCAGGCATTCTCTTTCTCAAATTTTAAAATAAAGAGCCCAAATATTTCCAGAATGAATTTTAAGGTTTATGACTCTGAAAATTGCAAGTTAAGAAGCACATTAGCAATTATTTCTGAATTGCACCAAAAATTATGGACTAGTTCAAAACAGATTGTTGATGTTCTAATGTCAGCACTGGTGCAACAAAAATCCTTTGCAATAGAGGTTTTTATTTATGACTATATCCATGCCCTATATATCTTTCCTGCAACATCATTGCTTTTCTCCTTTTTAACAATTTTATTAAAAATAATTCCCTAGGATATAATGTGGCCTGATACTTAGAACAGGTTAACAAAAGTGGAACATTTTATTTTCTACTTCTGATCTTTGCCCAAAGCAGTTTAGTAGCAAGTTCAGTATCTGGGTCTCACCATTAAAAAAAAAAAAAAAAAAAAAAAAAAGTTTAATTATTATTTATCCTTGAAGATACTTAATTATCAGTAGAAAAGACTTGATGCTATTTAGCGATCTTCAGATCAAAGGAGTATAAACACACATCATTTTAACAACATGCAAGTATAAAAGCTAAGAAATTATCTTTAGTGTGAGGTTAGTCTTTCCACTCTCCATGATTTTGCTCAAATTGCATGGATAACCTAGATACTGAAGCTGAGATATACATCCCTTTGAGGAAAAGAAAATTATTTCCTTTGCCTTTTGTTTTGTTTTCTGCATAAAAGGAGTTGCACATATTTTGTAGATGAAAGGTTTTATTTATCCAAGGGTTCCTTTGAACTCAAACTGTTTTTTTCTGAAGTTATTCAGAAGGTTGTGTATGGGGGAAAAAAAGACTAAGTCACACAGTAGCTGGAAAAGTAGTCATTGTCAGTAGCACTTAGAGGACAGTAAAATGGACAAGACATAGACCTTAAAATGGAAATAAAGTGCTTGCTTTGATGAATAGTTATCAGTGGCTTAATTGGGTATTTCATCATGTGCTGTGATGGGCTGTAGGTTATTTATCATGTTTGTGTGTTTTCTTATTTATTGGAGTCTTCACACAAATGAAAAACTTTTGAGTAAGTGTCTTTTAAAGGGAGATTCAAGTTGGACTTTGAACACTGTCATCAATTGTTTAGCCCTAAATATGTGAAAATACAGGTATTATAAATAATAGTTTGCTCTTGTTTTTGATCTCCCATTTTCTTTCATCTTTTAGCCCTTTGGTGCGGGAACACCCCTGTGATTGCTTCTGCCCCAGCCTCTCACAATCATTCTGCTCTACCTACTTCTGTTAGTGATTATATTAGCCCAACAGCACTTAACTACAGTTTTCACGGTCGATTATTAATGAAAGTTTCATTTCATCTGTAGTATTACTTTGCCAACAAAACCGCTGTGAAGTTAATTACCTGGCAGTTTTTTAAAGGATAAAATTGAAAGAAATGGCTTTTGCTGCTAAATTGTCATGCAGACCTACTTTTGTCATTACAGGATAACAACAGCTCCCTTTGATAACTAAGCCAGGTAGGTCAGCTGCTCTCTCTTGTTCAAATGGTTGATGAAATATTCACAAAACTGAAATCTAGCAGGGTCTGGAACCTATGGCTTTGCAATTTCGATGACATTTGATTATGTCCTTTGTAGATTGTTCATGTTCTTTAAACTTGGTTGAAAAAAATGTTTTTATTTCAACCTGCTGAGCTGCTCACATTTAAAAGAGAATAAGTGGCTTCTTCAAATCAAGACACCCCGGGCAGCAGAGACTTGCCTCACAAACAATGGCTGAGAGAGACACCTGGCTGCAGGCGCATCAGGTAGCTGCATTGTTAAACCAGCTGAATTGTGGAGAATTCACGTTCAGCAAATCACAGTTCTAAAAAGTTAATGTACGTATAGGCTAAAGACTCCTATCTGCCTTGACTCATTTAAAAAATTACCCTCCACAAAAATATTGAGGTAGTAGTTTTAAGATTTTTTTTAAAGTTTTTATTTTAATCACCTAGCGCTCATCACAGATGCACTCCTTAATCCCCACCACCTCTTTCACCCTTTCCCCGACCCACCTCCCTGGATAACCATCTGTTTGTTCTCTATAGTTGAGTCTGTTTCTTGGTTTGTCTTTCTCTCCTTTTCCCTTTGCTCATTTGACTTGTTTCTCAAATTCCACATATGAGTGAAATCGTACAGTATTTGTCTTTCTCTGACTAACTTATTTTGCTTAGCATTATACTCTCTAGCTCCATCCATGCTGTTGCAGATGGCAAGATTTCATTCTTTTTTATGGCTGAATAATGTTTCATCTTATATCTATCCATGTATGGAAAGATATATGGAGATATATGGATATATATATATATAGACAGATAGATATAGATATGTAACATACCACATATTCTGTATCTATGCATCAATCTACAGACATGGGCTGCTTCCATATGTTGGCTATTTTAAATAATGCTGCTGTAAACATAGGAGTGCATATTTCCCTTTGAATTAATGTTCTTGTATTCTTTGGGTATATACCAGGTAGTGTGATTGCTGGATCATAGGGTAGTTCTATTTTTAACTTTTTCAGGAACCTCCATACTGTTTTCCAGAGTGGATACATTAGTGTCCAGTGCACAAGGGTTCCTTTTTCTCCAGTGCACAAGGGTTCCTTTTTCTCCACATCCCTGTGCACAAGGGTTCCTTTTTCTCCACATCCGTGCCAATGCTCTTGTTTCCTGTGTTGTTGATTTTAGCCATTCTGACAGGTGTGAGGTGGTATCTCATTGTAGTTTTCATTTGCATTTAAGTGATGATGAACATTTTTTCATGTGTCTGTTGGTCATCAGTATATCTTCTTTGGAGAAATGTCTGTTCATATCATCACATCATTTTTAAATTGGATTAATTGGGTTTTGGATATTGAGTTTTATAAGTTCTTTATGTATTTTGGATAATAACCCTTTATCACATATGTCATTTGCAGATACCTTCTCCCATCCTATAGGTTGTCTTTTAGTTACGTTGGTTGTTTCCTTCACTGTACAGAAGCCTTTTATTTACATGTAGTTCCAATGGTTTATTTTTGCTTTTGTTTCTCTTGTCTCAGGGGACCTATCTAAAAAAATGTTGCTATAGCCAATGTCAGAGAAATTACTGCCTATGCTTTCTTGTAGGATTTTTTATGATTTCAGGTCTCATATTTAGGTTTTACACTACTTTGCATTTATTTTTGTGTATAGTATAAGAAATGGTCCAGTTTCTTTCTTTTACATGTAGCTGTCCAGTCTTCCCAACATCATTTGTTGAAGAGACTTTTTCCCATTGGATATTCTTTCCTGCTTTGTTGGAGATTAATTAATCATATAGTTGTGGGTTTATTTCTGGATATTCTATTTTGTTCTGTTGATCTGTGTATCTATTTTTGTGTCATACTGTTTTGATTATTATAGCCTTGTAATATAACTTAAAATTTGGAATTGGGATGCCTCCTGCTTTGCTTTTCTTCTTAAAGATTGCTTTGGCCATCTGGGTCTTTTGTGCTTCCATACAAATTTTAGAATTCTTTGTTCTAATTCTGTGAAAAATGCTATTGGTATTTTGATAGGGATTGGATTAAATGTGTAGATTGCTTTGAGTAGTATAGACATTTTTAAAAAAGATTTTATTTGTCAGAGAGAGAGAGATAGGGAGAGAGCACAAGCAGGGGGAGCAGCATGCAGAGGGAGAAGCAGACTCCCCACTAGCAAGGAGCCTGATGCGGGACTCAATCCCAGGACCCTAGGATCATGACCTGAGCTGAAGGCAGATCCTTAACCTACTGAGCCAAACAGGTGTCCCTAGTATAGATGTTTTGACACTTTTTGTTCTTCTAATCTATGAGCATGAAGTATCTTTCCATTTCTTTGTGTTGTCTTCAGTTTCTTTGTGATGTCTTCTTATATCAGTGTTTCATAGTTTTCAGAGTCTAGGTATTTCACTTCTTTGGGTAGGTTATCTTATTTTTGGTGCAATTGTAAATGGGGTTTTCTTAATTTCTCTTCCTGTTACTTCATTATTGGTATAGAAACGCAACAGGTTTCTAAACATTGATTTTGTATCCTGTGTCTTTACTGAATTTATTCATCAGTTCTAGCTGATTATTGGTGGAGTCTTTTGGGTTTTTTATATACAGTATCATATCATCTGCAAACAGTGTAAGTTTTACTTCTTTCCTCTCAATTTGGATGGCTTTTATTTCTTTTTGTTATCTGATTGCTGTGGCTAGGACTTCTAGGACTGTGTTGAATTAAAGCATCCTTGTCTTACTCCTGACCTTAGGGGAAAGACTTGGTTTTTCCCCATTGAAGATGATGTTAGTTGTGGGTTTTTCACATATGGCTTTATATTATGTTGAGGTATGTTCCCTCTAAACCTACTTTGTAAAGGTTTTTTTTTTTTCTTTACTTGTAAATTGATGTTGTATTTTGTCAGATGCTTTTTCTGCATCTATTGAAATGATCATATGCTTCCTATCCTTTCTCTTACTAGTTTTAATGTTTTTAATTAGGAACTTTCTGTATGCTGTTAGGGCAAGTGAGGCATGAGCTCCATCACATTGGCCAGAGTCAGCAAATAAAATTACATGACCCTCAGTTAAATTTGAATTTCAGAAAACAAGGATGTGCCATGTACTCTGTATTGTATCTGGAAACCATACATTTGAGTTCAATTTTCTTATCTTACATAGAAATTACATTTATTTTCTTGTCACAAATAGTAAGAACCCAAGAACATGGCAAAAATGATATTCAAATTGATATGATAATGTTATTTTGCCAAAATTTCTTGTAATTTAGTTTGGGAAAGTTTTGAGATGTATCTTTCTACTCTTTTTTTTTTAAATTTTATTGACATATAATGTATTCTTTGCTTCATGGGTACAAGTCTATGACTCATCAGTCTTAAACAATTCATGGGACTCACTATAGCACATACCCTCCGCAGTGTTCATAACCCAGCCACCTAATCCCTCTCCACAACCCCCCAGAAACCCTCAGTTTGTTTCCTGAGATTAAGAGTCTCTTATAGTTTGTCTCCTTCCCCGGTCCCATCTTGTTTCATTTTTTTCCCTCCTTTCCCCCCATGACCCCCCACACTGCCTCTCAAATTCCTATCAGAGAGATCATATGATAATTGTCTCTCACTGATTGACTTATTTTGCTTAGCACAATACCCTCTAGTTCCATCCACATCATTGCAAATGGCAAAATTTCTTTTTTGATGGCTGCATAGTATTCCATTATATATACATACCACATCTTCTTTATTCACTCATCTTTTGATGGACATCTAGGTTCTTTCCATAGTTTAGCTATTTTGGACGTTGCTGCTGTAAACATTTGGTTTCATGTGCTCCTTTGGATCACTACATTTGTATTTTTATGGTAAATACCCAGTAGTGCAATTGTTGGGTTGTAGGGTAGCTTCTATTAAAAATTCTTAATAAATACTTTGCTTAATAAAGACCTTTGACTCCAGCTCAGTGTTCTACAAAGAACTTCATTATTTCTTGAGTGTGAACTTCCTGGCAAGTTGTTTCTGCCTCTTGGCAGCTCCCGGTTTCTGTAGATGCTTTTTTGCATAGATTTACCCAGACAGTTATCTGGTCTGAAGTAGGTGATCAGGAATATGGAAAACAGCAGTCCTTCCTTTGTATGGTAGTATAGAGCCACAGAAATGACCAGGCAACATTAAATAGTACAAAGCATCCATGTTAAATTGTGAAGACCATAAGATTCTGAATGAGGACTTCTGAGTGGCTTTGCAGTAGGAGATGGAGAAATGGGGAAGTAAAAGGAAAAGAATAGTCACAAATTAGCATATGTTCCGCATTGTATTAGAGAAGGTTTTTCTAATTAAACACTATTGACATTTTGGGCCAGGTAATTATTTGTTGTAGGGGGCCTTCCTGTGCATTGCTGTATGTTTAGGAACATCCCTGGCCTCTACATGCTAATAGAATCTTCTAAGTTTGACACAACTGTGCCCAGATATGGTCACATGTTTTTTGTGGGGCAAAATTTCTCCATGTCCACAACCATTGTACTAGAAGAAATTTTACATGGACTTCACTAAGATGAGGTCACATAGAATCATTATATTTAAAGCATCATTTAGGTTTTATTGGAATGTTCTACATATAAAGGACTATACTTTTTACATGACCAATAAATGTTTTCATACAAGGGAAAAAAAAACAAACAAGTAAACTGACAGTTTTGAAAAATATCATCTGCTCACTGAACAATTCAAATGGGTACATCTGTGTGCATTTAGTTACCACAAAACTTATGGAAGGGTTATGTGACAGCAATTTGTCTCTCACTCCCAGTCTGTTATTTTACCTTTATCAGGTTCTATACATAACCTCTACACTCATCCCTGGTTTTCAGGCTTATAGAGTTCAAGACTTGATTAAATCAGTGTGTAGATGTGTTTGTGTGTATGTGTTTGTATGTAAATATGGTGATATTTCCACAAATTATTTTTAAAACAAGCTTCTTTATAGCAAAGTGTGTTTAAAAATAGTAAAACAAATCTTCAAAAATTGTTCAGATGGTTGTATGCATCTCTAGCTGAATATAACAGGAAGCATCTTGACACAGCCTCTTTTCCTCTAGGGACTTCTCATGTAACATGTAGTTTCTTTCCTGCTCTCCAGTAGCCCATTTTCTGAATCTATTTCTACTTTAGTAGAGACTTTTTCCTATAGGCTTTCTTGTGTCATACCTTCCTCCACACCCTACCTATAGAAGTGGATAACTGTCCTAGATGCTAGTTGCCCGCCTGACTTTGAATCAACTTCCCAAGCACATGCACATTACTTTTAATTATCAAAAGAAAGGCCCCTTGGGCACCCTGATTTCAGACATCATCAAGGATATATGAAAATGGAGGAGAGAAGGGTTCCTTGCAACCAAATGTTGGTGCTTCCTTTTGCGCACTTCTTTTTAGTTTAGTACAGAAGTCTGACTCTGCGATGAGAAATGGCACAAATTTAATCTGCATGGTTTCTTCATGAGACTTTCTCACAAGGAGGGCAGTTAAAAGAACACCTTTTCCTCCTGTGATTCTTTCCACATGCAGCAAAGGATGATGACATAGAGGAGGGAAAGAGATGTCCAGTTCCCTGGTATTTCTGACTTAGTGGCTTCCAGTGGAAATCCCTGTGGTCATGTCTGGGAAGGAGAGGGTGTAGCATGGTATAAGGATGGAGGGCATGATTGGGAGAGGATGTTGGAGGAGTGGAGGCTCAGGGTTAAAGGAAAGTTTCAGGAAGTGAGTGCTGTCCATTGGAAGAGTAAGGATGAGGTCAGTGATGATGAAAGGATTAACACAGATGTCTTGCTGTTCATTAGGGAAAAACTGTTATCCTTTGGCCTTTTCTCAGGAGACTGCATAGGGATTGGAATACTTTTAATTAACTTTTATTTGTTTAACATATGTTAAGTAGTTTTCCCAAGTGAAATATAAATAATTATTTGTGGCCATTTCTAGAAGTTATGTGTGTTAGTGTGACCTTTACATTTTTCTCAGTTCTGCCCTGGTGTAGCCCTCCAATGGATTATTACTCTATTCCATCTATCCAAAGGACAGGTGGAATATCTCTGTTACTTGTCCTAAACATTTTCTCTCTGTTTTTTTTTGGTTTAGGATTTTTAGGGCAATGTATGTTTTTAAATCATGTTTAAAATTTCTTTAATGTTTAATACTTTCTTAACCATAGACTTTGTTATCTTATCTGTTATTTTTTTCTGATGCCTCAACCTGTATTGACTTCTACTTCTAATAACAAATTCCCTGATAAGTGGTCATTGATATATTGTCATTTTATTTCTAGATAAATAACATTTTAGTCAGTTTTGATGCAAGCATGACCACAAGCTCCATTTCTTTCTGGTTCTGGAATTTGAACTTTACAAGTCGTGTTATTTTTTTTTTTTCCAGTTCCTTAAAACTCATCTTAAATACAATAGGCCCATAGTCTGCTTTTGTTATATTATGAACATCTTGAATCTTACTATTTTTTTTTTTGTTTAAAAATAACCTTCTCTATTTTTCCCAGAAAAATGTTTAGCTACTTTCTGAGATAACTGTTTTTTGTAACTGTTTTCATTTGGAGGACAGAACATTAAATTTTGGGGGGCGCCTGGGTGGCTCATGGGTTAAAGCCTCTGCCTTCAGCTCAGGTCATGATCCCAGGGTCCTGGAATTGAGCCCCACATGGGGCTTCCTGCTCAGCAGGGAGCCTGCTTCCACCCTTCTCTCTGCCTGCCTCTCTGCCTACTTGTGATCTCTGTCTGTCAAATAAGTAAAAAAATTTAAAAATAAAATAAAATAAATGAAAGCTCTTAAAAAAAAAGAACATTAAATTTTTGTAGCAAATGCATATTCAAATACCTGAATGGACCCAATTAGTGAGAAATGTTGCATTTTGAATTTATTGAAGTTCAGTCCATTAATCCAAATGAGAAAAAAATGACTGTCTTTAATTTTAGAATTATACGTAAACTCTACTGTTGAAAAAGACACACTGAAGCAAACCTTCCCTTATCCCTGGTGAGTTTGAATATATATGTAAATACATTATACTATATAAGAGAGGTAAGAGGAGATTTTATTCAGTGTGTGTTATAAACACATATATGCACATACATACACAAAACTCCCACAATTTTTTGAGAAGTTTATATTTTAGGCTTTTTTTTTGTTTTTTTCTGTACATGCATATATGCATGTTTATAGTGCAACTCACTTTAATAATTTCATAGTTTGCCTTGTAGGAAAATATACCTTTCTGTTTCAAACAAATTACCTTGGTCTTTCAAAAAAGGATATAGGGAAAAATAATGATTTTTTTTTTTTTTTTTTTTTTGTATTTTATCCCCAGAGCTCATCCAAAAGCTTTAGGATTCTCACACAAAGTAGCAAGCATTTACTCAGAAAGTAAATCCAAAGAAAAGAGGATTTATATGAGACCAACTAACCAAGCAGGCAGTGAATTCCAAATTCAGAGAATAAAAAGGTTTATTAAAATGTGTCAGCTCATCACTTCTAGACTATGCTTTCGAAATAGCCAATGGCCCTCCCTTAGGTGATTTCACACAGTGGTTCATTTTCTTTTAGTTAATAGGAATGAATAAATAGAGAAGTATTTCTGGCTAATATTTAATCCCCTTATGCTGACATGTAACATCATGTTATATAACTATACTTCTGTTTATAGTTCAAGTATTTGTTTTGTTACGTTTAAATTATAAAAATAATTTCAGTCCATAATCATTTAAAGCTGAGCTCAAATCACAGTAAACATCTTACTGTTTGCTGAGCCAGTATCCTGGTAACCCGTGAGGACATCTGTTAGCTTACATTGATATGCCTAAGATATTTTGTTGTAGGTTAAAGCAGAAATAATTGTTTAAAATTTTAAAAATATTTTATTTATTTATTTGAGAGAGGGAGAGAGGGAGAGAGTGTGTGAACACAAGTTGGGGGGAGGGACAGAGGAAGAGGGAGGAGCATGCTCCCTACTGAGAAGGGAGCCCCATACAGGGCTCCATCCCAGGACCCTGGGATCATGACCTGAGCCAAAAGCATATGCTTAACTGACTGAGCCACCCAGGCGCCCTGAAAGAATTTTTTTTTTTTTTTTTTTTTTTTTTTTAGCTGCAGGAGCACCTCAGACTTGTGGGGTAAATATCAACCATGGAGGGAGCAGAATGGCTACAGCTCATTTGGAGTTTTGAGCCCTAATAGAGTGAGGTGGAAGAAAAAGCTGAAGGAGCTGCTTTGATGAGAAATGCCTTATTATTTGCATACTTGTGAGAGGAGCTAGGCTTCTCCAGGGCAATGATAGATTACTGCATAGAGCATGTGTGAGGGGCTTCTTTCCAACTTCAGCAATGGGTAAAGCTCTGAGTTATCACAGACTGACTACTTTGGGAACACAAGAAGGTGGCACCTTGACTTGGGCACAGACATTCACAAGATACATGAAACAATGGCAGTGACTTGGGATTTTCATGCTGGAAGGCAGCCCTCGAGAAGGAAAAGATGGGAGCAGATAATAGCAGATTTATTCTTTGCCTTACAGGGACTCGCAAAATTACCTGGGCAGGGATTCTTCCAGGGATTGGAGTCCTTCCTTCATGAGTCAGTAGGGATATTGACCCAGCGAATTTTGAATGTCTCCTGTTACTGTACTAATGTTGACTGGAGACATTTGCATTGTCTTTATTTATGGTGTTTCAAAATTACTGGGAGTATCCTTTTTAATAAAAGGTCTAATTACAAACAAACAAAAAAACTCCGCAACACCTGACTGATATTTTCTAATACAGATTTGTTTCTACAGTTTGAGTTCATTTTAAAACATCTGAATTGCCTTTGTGCATATTAATGAGTTTAATAATTAGATGAAGAATGAAGGAGAACATGTAGTTCAGAAGCAATTAATCAACATTATTAAAACACATCCTATAAATTGTATCTATATTAAGAAAGATTGCATTCTCAGTGAGAATTTATGAATTACATATTATATTATCAGTTTATTTGATAGTAAAATTTGGATTTTTTTATTTATTCAGTGCTAGAACATAGCTTAAACTAAAGCACATTTTATTTGAATATGCTGTTCTGAAAATGGAGATGTGTTAGCTAGACAATGACCGGTTTTCAACACACCCTATGCTATCGTGTTCTACCTTAGAACTTCAAAAAACTTTGGGAATACTATTGCTGTACTATACAATGTTGTGATTCAGTATTAATATATTTAATTTAAGTTTCATGCTTCTGCTCTATTATGCAGTGATTAGGGCTGTGTAGCTGAGAAAAATTTCCATTCTTGTCCAAAAATATATATTGAAGAGCTGTTTATTTCATTTGCATTCTTTGCTGAAGTAACAGTATGCTCTTCCACTTATTGATTGAAAGATGTTAAACAAGTTATTTATTCTCTTTTAGTCTCAGTTTTGTTTTGCCTTGTAAATGGTGGGTAAAAGGGTGGATGTGTTAAGGAACTGAGATATGGTGGCTTTCAGCATCTGATTGTTGCCATTCTCCTTCCTTCTTGCAATGCACTTCTTATAAATAGCAAAGTCTTGGCCCTAATTTCCATCCTGAGGTCTTTTTTTCTACCCAGTGTTTCAGGCTTATAATTATATTGTCTTCATATCATAATTCTATATACTTAGACTTGCCATTGTTAATGAAGTGGGAAGATACATTTATTTTTAATTCTAGTAAATCTCCAATTCCATTATTTTCCTTTTAAATGTCTTTTACATTTTTCATTTCTCTTACCTTTCTAATAGTACAATTCTAGTTTGGGTCCTAATCACCTCATGCAGAGATTACTGAGAAACACCTAGCAGGCATCTCTAACAGCAGATTTCCTCCCTTACATTTGATGTGAATTTTATTGCTAGAATTATTTTTCTTAAAAATTATGTAATTCCCCTCATGAACAAAATAAAATTTTAGCAGATTGATAAGCATTTAAATTTTATCATGTCCTAATTTCTTTGCTAGCTTTGACGGCTTTTTATAACAAGAACATCCCCCTTTTCCTATCACCACTAGCCGCCTTTGCAGCTTCTCTTCATTCTAAGGAGGATGTGTGTGTGTGTGTGTGTGTGTGTGTGTGTGTGTGTATGTGTGTGTGTTTATTCCAGCCTCTCTGCCTTTGTGTACACTGTTCTTATTCTATATCCATCTAAGTTTTTCACCCATCCTTCAGGGATCATATGGGTTTTTCTTTGCTGTTAAAGCTTCTAATGCGAGTTATATGAAAACTTGCCAAATTTTTGTGTCTCTAGGCATTCTTTACCAGTGATTTTTACACATACAACTAACAGAACCCTGACCTTTTTTTGTATTGCAGTAAAATAAATACAAGATAAAATTTACCATGTATCATTTTTGAGTGTGTATTTTAGTGGCATTAGGTATATCCACATTGTAATGCAACACCACTGTCCATTTGCAAAAAGTTTCATCATCCCAAACTGAAACTGTATCTATCAAACAATAACTCTCTGTTCATCTCTCCCTCAACACCTGGTGACTACCATTCTACTTTCTTTATGAATTTGACTATCCTAGATAACCATATTTAAATGGAGTCCTAGAATTTTGGGGTGTGGCTTATTTCTTAGCATTAGGTTTTCATAATTTCTCCATGTTGTAGCATGTATCAGAATTTCAGTCCTTTTTAAGGCTGAATAATATCTCATTGTATGCATAGACCACAGTTTGTTTGTCCATTCCTCTGGTGATAGACAGTTGGGTTGCTTCTGCATTTTGGCTATTACGAATAATACAGCATAAACATTGGTATTCAGATACCTGTTTGAGTCCTTGCTTTCAGTTCTTTTTTGTAACTATACAAAAGTGGAATTGTGGGTCATTCTACACTTAATTTATTAAATAATTGTTGTTCTGTCTTTTATCGTGGTCGTACCACTTTGTACTCCCAAGCAGCAATGTACAAGGGTTCCAAGTTCTCCATATCCTTGCCAACACTTGCTATTTTCTGCTTTTTGGATAACAGCCAGCCTAATGGGTGTGAAGTCGTATCTCATTGTGGTTTTGATTTGTATTTTCCTAAAGATTTTGAAGTCAGTTATCTTTTACTATGCTTAATGGCCATTTTTATATTTTCTTTGGAGAAATGTCTATTCAAGTCCTTTGTTTTTGAATTGGATTGTTTGTTTTTCTTTTTGTTTTAGATGAGGCCATTTTATTTTTTTATTTTTTATTTATTTATTTTTTAAAAGATTTTATTTATTTGATAGACCGAGATCACAAGTAGGCAGAGAGGCAGGCAGAGAGAGAGGAGGAAGCAGGCTCCCTACTGAGCTGAGAGCCCAATGTGGGGCGCGATCCCAGGACCCTGGGATCATGATCTGAGGTGAAGGCAGAGGCTTTAACCTACTGAGCCACCCAGGTGCCCCGAGGCCCTTTTAAACAGCATATGTTCAAAAAAGTTTATTAACAGGTATATGAAGACTTAAGTCATCACAGGGAACATGAACTAATGTTCTGTGTGTATGATGCACTATGAACCACTGAGAAGGATAGAACTTTCCCATGGCCTAAGATGCCTTGTTTACTAAGTTATTGGATATGTTATTTATGTTTTCAACCCATTTCTTTGTTTACAGTGGTTGTTCTCTTTGATGTCAGCATGCCTATCTATAAGCAATTTTCTTTTTAACTTGATGTCTTAATCTGTTTTTTTTCTTGGAAACTAGATGATCCATATTCTTAACAGTTATACATAAATTTAGACAAAATAATTTCTCATAAAGGCCTAAGAGACTTCCTGTGAGTAAAGAGAAGTTTTATTGTATGGAATTCACAATGTCAAACATATAGCCTATTTTTATTTTTTATTGATGGAGCTAGGTAAGATTTCTTGATTTTTTTTTTTTAATATAGAAGTGAGATCTTGCAGTATAAGCTTCTCAAGTGTAGCAGCTGTATTTGGTTCTTTACTTATTCTCCATATTTATCATGTTGCATATTCAGTAGTTATCTAATGAATGTATTTTAGTTGCTTTGTGGTGGGTTCATTCAAGTTGTATCATAGGGCAGTTTCCATGGTGATTTTAACCACTTTTTTGTAGATTAATTTATTCTAAAATTATGCTCATTATTTGAGGAGAGGCCTTTAAATTTATGATGCCTTAAGAAATCTCAATTTATCAATAGGTTTTGCTGTGTTTACAGATAATCCAAAATCTTAGAGGTTTAGAAAGACATCATTAGTTCATTCACTGATGATTCTGTGGGTTGATAATTTGGGCTAGACTCACCTGGGTAGTTTTTCTGAGTTCACTCTTGTGGGTGCAGTCAACTGGCAGGTAGACTGGGATCTGGTTGGTTCCAGGTGGCTTTAATCACAAGTGTGGCACTTGGGTTGGGTGTCTCAAGTTACTGATTCACTTATCTACCCTCTACTAGGCTGGTCAAGATTTCTTTTCAGGGTTCTAAAAGCAACAGGAAAGAGCATGCTGGAGTGAGCAAGCTTTCTTCATGTCTCTGTCTCATGTTTGCTAAGGGTTTTTGGCCAAAGAAGTCACATGGCCGAGCCCAGATTCAGGAGAAAGAGAAATAGATTCTCCTTCTACATGGATAGATTCTACTTCTACTTAACTTACTATGATAAATTTTTGTTTTCAGTCTGTCACCATGTCAATATCAACACATGGCCTTGTTTTGTAGAAGCCCCATGTGAAAACTTCAAAATATAACATTATATGTTTTAAAATAGATTGAATCATACATACAGTATCTGAAATGGCTAGAGGTTTAGATATCTTTTTTGTTTGAATTTATAGTTTAAGATACACTTCAACAGGTTTTTTTTTTTAATCAATTGCTTGCCCTTCTGTCAGATTTTCAGGATATGTAAATTACTAAAATACCAAAATCACTGTGCATTAATCATATAAGACAATTGAATGACAAAAATTTTAACATCAAATCACTCCCCAAGGTAGTGTCCTTTTAAATTTTAATTTCTATACAAAATCAAAAAAAGAAAGGAGTGAAAAAGCACTATAGAGTAAAATTGTAGTCATAAATCTATTGAAGTTACCTAAGTTCTTTGGAAGCTAATTATGACTGTGTGCAAAGTAAATGATGTGAGAACTGAATTAATGAAGACTGGCTACCTCCCACAAGCTAATGAGGCAGACTTTATACCAATAGTGCCACAAATTGAAAAATTAAACCTCTTGGTGGAGAGAAAAAAGGTGGATCCCAAGTTAAAATAACATGCAAGGCCAAAGAAGTTCCCAAAGGCCCTTTCTGCAATTAACAGTATTTTCTTGCTTTTTGTATGATACAAAATAGAGAATGTAAAATCCTTGAAATACCCTTGTAATTTGTACCTCTGTCCACCCATAAGAATTCATAGACACTATAGTTTGCCTTAGCTCACAGAGTCAATGTAGTGCTAGTGTTCAAATGCATCTCCATTTCTCAGGTATTGGCATATATATATAGGCTTATTATATGTAAATTCAAAACAAATATACATTTGTATATTTCTACATATTTATGTATATTTACATTTACATATAATGCAACTTGAAACAATCTAAAAGATTGGCAGAATAGATATTCCACAGTTTAAAACATAAAAAGAAGGCCACATCAAGAAGAATTGAAGGGTCAGAGATGCTGTTGGGAACCAGACCTCTAATGAGGTGGCGGGGATATCATAGACACAGAGATCCTCCTTGGGTAAAGGGATCAAGCTCCATATCAGGCACGCCTGACCTGGAGGATCTACACTGGAAAAATGAACCCCCATAATGTCTGGCTTTGAAAATCAGAAGGGTTTAGCTCTGGGAGAGCTGGTACACTATGGGAAACTAGGACTCTATAAAAGGGCCAACATGCTGTATCACTGGGTCTGAGATTCAGCACTGAAACAGCAGTTTGAAAAGCACCTGGGTTAAACGTGAAGGAGAGTATTGACTCACTTTTGGGCTTGTGCCAGAGGATCAGAAACCTGTAGGAACTTTCTTCTGGAATGGAAGTGCTGGTAAATGCTATATTTCAGCCTTTCAGCCTAGCTGACACTAGTTCGGACACTCTTCATCTACTTGCTAGCACCATTCACCCTGTTCTGGCATTCTGCTGCATATCTGCCCTGACAGGTACCTCTCTAAAGTGACTCCCACCTGCCACATCTGGCAGGCAGCCTTAGTTGGGACTGGCATCTCTTCAGAGCTGCTACCATCCACCACACCTGGTGGGCCACTTTGGCCAGGAATGATGCTGCTCCAAAGTGACTGCAACCTTGAGTGGAGAGGAACCTGTTCTACCCAACAGCACACCAGCAGCCTTTGTGGCTAGGTCTCTCAGCTAGTTGCCCTGGGGGCTAACAACACCCACCAGCATGCCTGCAGCAGCTAAAACCTGGCCTTCCAGCCAGATGTACCAGGAGAAAACCCCACCTGCCAGTAAGCTGGCAGCAGCTATAGCTGGGTCTCTCAGCCAACTGCACTGGGGGCCAGTTCTGCTTACTAGGGGTCATGCATTAGTCATGACCAGTCATTGCTGACAGCTGGGCTGAGGGCCAGGGCCACCCACCAGTTTACCTGCTGCAGCTGCAGCCCAGTCACAGCAGAAGGGTGCATGTAACCCACAAGGGGACACCCTTGGAGTCCTTGGTGGTTGGGGGCCAGGAGCTGTTGTACTATGAGCCCCACAGGATGCCTTCTACATAAGGCAGTTACTTTCAAGAGCAGGAGATGTTGGTTACCTAATAAATAGGAAAACAAAACAAAACAAAACAAAACATGGAGGATCAGACAAAATGAGGAAACAGGAATGAATATGTTCCAAATGAAAAAAAAAAAAAAAAAAACAGAGGAAAAAAAAAAGTAAATGAAATGAAGATAAGACATCTACCAATAAAGAGTTCAAAGTAACCATCATAAAGATATTCATCAGACTTCAGAGAAGAGTTCTCTGTGAAAACTTCAACAAAGAGATAGAAAATATAAAAAAAGAATCAGTCAGATGAAAAATATATTAACTGAAATGAAAAATACACTATCAGGAATCAACAGCAAATTAGAGGATGTGGAAGGGATTGGCAATCTGGAAGACAGGGCTGTGGAAAGAAATTAAGCTGAACAGCAAAAAGAAAAAAAAATGAGAATAGGTTAAGGGACCTCTGTGACATCATCAAGCATAAAAACATTCTCATCATAAGGATTCCAGAAGAAGAGTAAGAGAAGAGGGCAGAAAAATTGCTTGAAGAAATAATAGCTGAGAACTTCCCTAATCTAGAAGGAAACAGACATCAATATTCAGGAATCACAGAGAGCCCCTAACAAGATGAACCAAAAAAAGCCCACACCAAGGTACATAATAATTAAAAAGGCAAAAAGTATTGATAAAGGGAGAATTTTAAAAGCAGGAAGAGAAAAGAAAACCATTACATTCAAAGGAAATCCCTTAAGGCTATTAACTGATTTTTTAGCAGAAATTTTATAGACCAGAAGGGAGGGACATGATATATTCAGAATGCTGAAAGAAAAGAAAACTGCTGCAAAAATACTCTACCAGTAAGGTTATCATTCTGAAAGGGAGAGACAAAGACTTTTCCAGAGAAACAAAAGCTAAAGGAGCTTATTACCACTAAAGTGGCCTTACAAGAAATGTTAAAGAGACTTCTTTAAATGGAAAGAAAAGGCCATGACTGAAAATAAGAATGTTATGAAAGGAAAAAATTTCACATGTAAAAACAAATACATAGTAAAGACAGTAGATTAATCATTTATAATAAAGCCAGTATGGAGGTTAAAACACAAAAGTAGTAAAATCGGTTGTATCTACAGATATATCAAGGGATACACAAAATAAAATAGGTAAAAATATGAATATATTCATATAAGGTGGAGGGGGGGAGTAAAATTTTAGTGCTTTTAGTATGTATTAGAACTAAGTGACCACCAACCTGATATAGACTACTATACACATAAAATGTTACATATGAACCCAGTGGTAACAACAAATCAAAAACCCATTAGAGGTAAACAAAAAATAAAGAGAAGTAATTCAAGCATAACACCAAAAGTCATCAAATCACAAGGGTGAGAGCAAGAGAAGAAAAAAGGAACAGAGAATACAAAAACAACCAGGAAATAATTAACAAGATGGCAACTGTACATATCTATCAACATTTACTTTAAATGTAAATGGACTAAATTCTCCAATACAAAGATATAGGAGGAGTGAATGGCTAAAAAAAATAAGACCCATTCTGTGCTGCCTACAAGTGACTCATTTCAGATTTAAAGACACATGCAGACTTAAAGGATGGAAAAAGATATATCATCAAAACCAAAACCAAAAAGCAAACCGCTGGGATAGCAATACTTGTATCAGGCAAAATAAACTAAAACAAAGACTGTAACAAGAGGGAAAAAAGAAAAAAGCATTACATAATGAAAAAGGGATCAATCCAATAAGAAGATATAACAATTTTAAATATCTGTGTACCCGGGGCGCCTGGGTGGCTCAGTGGGTTAAGCCACTGCCTTCGGCTCAGGTCCTGATCTCAGGGTCCTGGGATCGAGTCCCGCATCGGGCTCTCTGCTCAACAGGGAGCCTGCTTCCCTCTCTCTCTCTCTGCCTGCCCCTCTGTCTACTTGTGATCTCTCTCTGTCAAATAAATAAATAAAATCTTTAAAATAAATAAATAAATAAATAAATATGCACCTAACATAAGACCACCTAAACATATAAAACAAATATTAACAATAAAGGAAGAAATTGAAAGTAATACAATAATGGTAGGGGAATTTAACACCCCACTTACATCAATGGGTAGATCATCCAGACAGAAATTTATAAGGAAACAGTGGCTTTGAATGACACATTAGGCCAGATATACCTAGCCAATATATATAAATATAAACATATAATATTTAATATATAAGTATAAAAATATTTTTATGTTTATAATAATGCAATTAATCATACAATTAATATAATTGTGTCATATGTTATAGTAACAAAAATATTTTAATAATATAATGTATAAATATATAAATATATGTTTGTGTGTGTGTATGTATATATATATATATATATATATATATATAAACATCATGCAAAAACAGCAGAATACACATTTTTCTTTCAAGTGCACATAGGACATTCTCCAGGATAAAACAAATGTTAGGCCATAAAACCAGTCTCAATAAATTTAAGAAGATTAAAAATATATTAAGCATCTGTTCTGACCACAAATATAGGAAACTAGAAACTAAATACAAGGGAAAAAAACAAACACATGGAGGTTAAACAGTATGCTACTAAAAACCAATGGGTAAATTTGACTTTAATGAAAGAGGAAATAAAAAAATACCTTGAGACAAATGAGAATTGAAACACATTTTAAAATCTTCAGGATACAGGACAGCAGCTCTAAAATGAAGCTCATGGTGATACAGCTTAACTCAAGAAACAAGAAAAATCTCAAATAAACAATCTAACCTTACACCTAAAGAGCTAGAAAAAGAAGAACAAACAAAGCCTAAAGTTGGTAGAAGGAAGGAAATAATAAAGATCAGGGTGGAAATAAATGAAATAGTGACTAAAAAAAAACAATAGGAAAAATCAGTGAAATTAAAACTGATTCTTGGAAAAGATCAATAAAATAAGTAAACCTACAGCCATACCCATCAAGAAAAAGAGAGGTCTCAAAATCAGGAATTTAAGAAATTATAATTGACACCACAGAAATACAAATGATTTTAAGAGACTACTAGAAAAAATTACACAATAATGAGTTGGACAACCTAGAAGAAATGGATAAATTCCTAGAAAGATGCAGTCTTCCGAGATGGAATACAAAAAAAATAGGAAATTCCAGCAGACTGATTATTAGTAATGAAATGGAATTAGTAGTCAAAAAATTCTAAACAAACAAAAATCTAGGACCAGATGGCTTCACAGGTGAATTCTACCAAAAATTTAAAGAGTTAATACACATCCTTTTCAACTATTCTGAAAAAAACAGAAGAGGAAAGAAAACTTCAAATCAATTTTTCAAGACCAGGATTATCCTGATAGCAAAACCAGACATAGACACTACCAAAAAAAATTATAGATCAATATCCCTGATGAACATAGATGCAAAAACCTCAACAAAATATTAGCAAACTGAATTCAACAATACATCAAAAAGGTCATTCACCACCATTAAGTGGTATTTATTTCAGGAATGCAAGGATAGATCAATATTTATAAATTAATTTATGGGATATACTACATTGATAAAATGAAGGATAAAAATTATATTATCCCAATGGGTGCAGAAAAAGGACTTGACAAAATCCAGCCTCCATTCATAATAAAACCAGTTAACAAAGTGGATATACAGTGAACATACCTCAAGATGATAAAGGCCATAGATGACAAACACACAGCAAACATACTCATTGGAGAAAGGCTGAAAGTTTTTCCCTAAAATCAGGAGCAGAACAAGGCTGTCTATTCTTGCCAGTGTTATTCAACTCAGTACTGGAAATTCTACCATAGCAATCAGACAGGGAAAAGAAACACAAGGAAGTAGTAAAATTGTTACTCTTTATAGATGACATAATACTATATATGGAAAACTCTAAATACTCCATCAAAAAACTATTAAAACTAATAAATGAATTCAATAGAGTCATAGGATAAAAAAAATCAATATACAGAAACTTGTTGCAATTTACAAACTAATAATGAATTATCAGAAGGAGAAATAAGGAAACAATCCCATTTACAATTATATCAAAAAGAATAAAATACCTATGAATAAATTTAACCATGGAGGTGAAAGACCTATATTCTAAAAACTATAATGTTGCTGAAAGGAATTAAAGATGACACAAATAACAGAATGATATACCATCCTTATGGATTGGAAGAATTAATACTGTTAAAATGTCCATACCTACAGATTCTGTGCAATGCCTATCAAAATACCAATAGTATTTATCACAGAACTAGAACACACAATCCTAAAATTGTATGGAACCACAAAGACCTTGAATAGTCAGAGCAATCTTGAGAAAGAACAAAACTGGAGAGGTATCATAATCCCAGATTTCAAGCTATACTACAACATTATGGTAATCAAAACAGTATGGTACTGACACAAAAAATAGGCACATAGAAATGGAACAGAATAGAGAACCTAGAAATGAATTCATGCTTCTATGGTCAATCTACAACAAAGGAGGCAATAATACACCATGGGAAAAGACAGTCCCTCTAATAAATTTTGTTGGAAAATTGGATAGCTACATGCAAAAGAATGAAACAAGACTACTTTCTTACATAATATACAAAAATAAACTGAAAATGGATTAAAGATAAAAATGTAAGATCTGAAACCATGCAACTTCTGAAAGAAAACATAGGCAGTAATCTCTTGGACATTGGCTTTATCAATATTTTTCTGCATCTCCCCATTCAAGCTAGGGAAACAAAAGCATAAATAATTGGGACTACATCAAAATAAAAAGCTTTTGCACAGCAAAGGAAGCCATCAATAGAATGAAGTCAACATACTGAATGGGAGAAGATTTTTGCAACTACCATATCTGACAAAGGGCCAATATCCAAAATCTATAAACTCCTACAACCCAACACCAAAAAAAAAAAAAAGAAAGAAAAAAAAAAAGAAAAATGTTAATGTACATTTAAAAGATGCACAGTGGGGAAGTGTCGGGGCTGGGTAGTTCAGTTAGTTAAGTGACTAACTCTTGATTTTGGCTCTGGTATGTTCTCAGAGTCATAAGATCTAGCCCCACATTGGGCTCCTTGCTGGGCATGAAGTCTGTTTGAGAAAGGGTTGCACACTCTCTCTCTCCTTCTGCCCCTCCCCACCTTGTGTGTACATGCTCTCTCTATAAATAAATAAATAGATAATAAAAATTTAAAAATGGACAAAGAACCTGAATAATTTTTGCAAAGAAGATATACAGATGGCCAGAGATAATGAAAAGATGCTCAACATCACTCATCATCAAGGAATTGCATATCAAAACACAAAAACATACCACCTAACACCAGTTAGAATGGCTAGTATAAAAAAAAAAGTAACAAGTGTTGGTGGGAATATGGAGGAAAGGGAACCTTTGTGCACTATGGTTGTGAATGTTAATTGGTGCATCCACTGTGGAAGACATTGTGGATGTTCCTCAAAAAATTGAAAATAGAAATAGCATATGATCCAGTAATTTTACTTCTAGGTATTTACCCAAAGAAAATGAAAACACGAATTTGAAAAGATGTGCACTCCTATGTTTATTACAGAATTATTTACAGTAGCCAAGATCTGAAAGCAACCTAAGTGTCCATCCATAGATGAATGGATAAAGAAGATGTGGTATGTATACACAATGGAATACTACTCAACCATAAAAAAGAATGAGATCTTGCCATCAGTGACAATAGAGAATCTGTTGGAGGGTATCATGCTAAGTGAAATAAATCAGATAGAGAAAGCCAGATACCATATGATCCCACTTACATGGAATCTAAAAAAGTGAAACCAATGAACAAAACCAAAGGAAAAAAAAAAAAAAGAAAGAAACAGCCTCATAAATGCAGAGAACAAACTGGTGGTTGCCAGAGGGGAAGGCTGTGGGGGGATAGACAAAATGGGTGAAGGGGATTACAAGGTCCAAACTTCGAGTTATAAAATAAGTCATGTGGATAAAATGTACAACATGAGGAATATAGCCAATAATATTATAATAAATTTGTGTGATTACTGTTGGTAACTACTTGCATGGTGAGCATTATGTAATGTATATAATTGTTGAATCTCTTTGTTGTGCACACTAAACCAATATATGTCAACTATACTCCAATTAAAAATAAATTAAAAAATATTAATTAGATGTATTCCAAAACCATTATAGTAATGTTAATGTTCCATTTTATGGGCTTACTATAATTTAAGTTACTCTTCTACTGTCTGTATTTCAAATGAGTAGATATAATCAATTAATAGCTAAATATTAAATATATTAGTATTAGAAAATAGAATACAGAGGCTGATATTTTCTTTCTCCTATCTACCCCCCTTTTCCTCTTTCTTTTTCTCTTGTTACTTTCCTTTCCTTTCTTCTCTCTGTCTTTTCTTTCATTCTTTCTCTTTCTTCTATGACAACAAATTCAGTTCTGGCAGAAATACTCTAGGGGTGCCTGGGCGGTGCAGTCAGTTATGCATCCAATTCTTGGTTTTGGCTCAGGTCATAATTTCAATGTCCTGGGTTGGAGCCCTACACCCACGCTTAGCGTGAAGCCTGCTTAAGGTTCTCTCTCTCCCTCTCCCACTTGTTTTTTTCCTTTCAAATAAATAAATAAATAAATAAATAAAATCTTAAAAAATATACTCTAGCCATTATTACCATTTGTTTATCCGGGGTTTCTTTTGGTTTATCTGTTTTCTATAATGCCTTCTAAGTAAGTACCTATTATTTCTCTTTTATCATTTAATCCTATACAGGCTGTTCTGTTTCCCTGAGATAATAATAATAATAATTTTTTGAGTGTAGTTGACACACAATGTTACTTTCAGGTATACAGCATAGTGATTCAACTTCTCTGTACAGTGTGCTGTGCTCACCACAAATGTAGCTATCATCTGTCACTAGACAGCACTATTATAGTATCATTGACTGTATTCTTGTGTTCTTCCTTTCATTCCCATGATACACTCATTCTGTGACTAGAAGCCTGTATCTCCCACTCTCCCTCACCCATTTGGCCCAATCCCTTATCCCCCTGCCCTCTGTAACCATTAGTTTGCACTCTATTTATAAGTCTGATTCTGGTTTTTGTTTGTTTGTGCTTTTTTTTTTTAAGATTCCACACATAAGTGAAATCATATGGTATTTTTCTTTCTTAGTGTTATTTATTTCACTTTGCATATAATACCTTCTAAGTCCATCCATGTTATCACAAATGGCAAGACCTCATCCTTTTTATGGCTGCGTATTATTACTGTGTGTGTGTGTTTATGTGTGTGTGTGTGTGTGTGTATACCACATCTTTCTTATCCATCATCAGTTGACACTTAATGTTGCTTCCATATCTTGGTATCTTCCATACCATAAATAATGGTATAGTAAACATGGGGGTGCATATATCTTTTTGAATTAGTGTTCTCATTTTCTTTGTGTAAATACCCAGTAGTGGAATGATTGGATCCTATGATATTTCTATCTTTAATCCTTTGAGGAACCTTCATACTGTGTTCCACAGTGGCTGTGCCAATTTACATTCCCATCAACAATGTACAAGGGTTCCTTTTCTCCACATTCTTGCCAACTTTTGTCATTTCTTTTCCTTCTGATCATTATGTTATTAGGAAAACCTGTGAAATAAAAAAGACATAATTAAATTAATAGAGGCAAGTGTGTAGCAGTTGTATTTGTAAACTTTAGTTTTGGATTTCTAGTAGTACAATTTAGTAACAGCTATAGCTATAACTGCATTTTTGCAATCTAAACACTAATCGGTCAATCCAGTATTTTGATTACATCTGTCCTTTTCTATTATTAACACAGTGTTGCTTAAACATTCTTATCTCCTGTATCTCTTGTGGTTAAGAGAAACAAAGCACCAAACCACTCAAATGAATGGTATAGGCTTTTAGTGTTTGATGCCAGTTCTGAATTTTGATCATACATGACATCTGGCAGATTGCAAGTTTTTCACCCTAATTAATGTTTCACCAGTGTCTCTATGGTGAGTTATCAAAATTCTTGCTCTGACATAGGAGTGGATACAGTATACTTCTAAATTGAGTGCATTCTTCTAGTTACTAAGAATATAGTTTATCTTGAGAGAATGTTGGGAATCTTCTCTAAAAACTGTTACTCATGATTTCATTAAATAGCAAGAAAGGGAGAAGTGAACTGTTTCTTGAGGGCAATCTATAGCTATCTTTCATCTACCATCATACCTGATAGGGGCATAAGCAATGGGTGTATGTGGCATGCATTGTTATTGCCTCCCAGTATTTACCCAGAGACGACTGGTTTGATGTAACTAGTTTATCAAGAACTTTATATATGCCAGAAACTATTCTTAGCTACTTATTTATATCAACAACACTATGAGGTAGGTAGTACCTACTTGTAGATGAGAAAACCAAGGTACAAATAAATTGTTAAACTGGGGATACATAGTTAGTAACTAATGCCATCTGGTTATAGTGCCCACATTTTTAACTACTATGCAGTATTCCATCCCTATTTGTAAAATAGTCTGACTCACTTGGAAGAGGTAGATTTAAGAAGTACAAAAGAGAAGCAGTAGTATATTGGGCCTAATTCAACCATGGAGATAAAATACTTTCTGGAATAATTGAACATTAGTTTTAAAATGAGAAGATATCAACTTAGGTCTTATCTCATCCACTTAATGGTGTATGAACTTGTTCAAGACACTTCAGATAAACATTTCAACTAATGCTGTAAGAATTATATATAGTTAATTGCATGATAATCCATAGAGAAATACCAAGTTTTTATTACCATTTATAAAATAGAGCACTGCACTATAAATTGGAAGCCAAAACTAACTCTTACCTTGCACTAGTTGGTTATGATTGGATAAATCACTTAAAAGTCTGTCTTATTTTTCCATTTATAAAAAACAAAATTTAACCTTATCCTCTAAAATTATCACAGGAATGTTGGAAAGAAAAATGAGAAAGTAAATGAAAGTGCTTTGAAAAGGCAACCTACAAACCTTAACTGGTGGCATTGCTACAAATAGAGCTTAAAAATACTAAGTTCTATATGATACTTAGATCCTTCTTAGAGTCTCTTTTGTTTTCAATTAGGTGTTGGTATGAAGAAAAGTTAGTGGTTATTGAAATCATAGAATTCATGTTTTAGGTGGGAGGCTATATGATCTGTTTTATGTATTTTTTTCTTTATCATTAACATTAATTTTCTGAAGTTTCATAATAGGGATTTTAAAACATTTTAAAACATTTTAATATATATGACATATGTATGTTTATACATTACACATGTATGTATATGTATACACGTATACATACAGAGATTTTCACCTTTAGAAAAGGCACTTTTGGAAGTTGATTTGATTCAAACTCTTCATGTTGTGTTTGACAATGATACAGCTTGTCATTTAACCACTATTCTATATCTAGTGGTTATAGATATTCTGTAACCACTATTCTATATTTAACCACTATATCACTCCTTTTTACATTTATTTTATTTTATTTTTTAAAGATTTTATTTATTTATTTGACAGACAGGTCACAAGTAGGCAGAGAGGCAGGCAGTGAGAGGAAGGGAAGCAGGCTCCCTGGGATCATGACCTGAGCCGAAGGCAGAGGCTTTAACCCACTGAGCCACCCAGGCGCTCCTCACTCCTTTTTTTTTTTTTTAATCTTCAAATTTCCCCTCTCTCTTATTTTCATAATAACTTTTAGGTCAGAAATTTTAAAATGCAGTCAGAGTAAATCCAGGGAAATAAAATTTCCATCCCATTCAAGTTTTAGGTAAAAAGATACTTTACATTTTAGTGTATTTGCTTAAATACATAGCTACCACAGAGAGCCAGGTTAGGCTTCTTATGTACTTGGGAATATCTATGACTGTGAGCCCAGTAGTGATTTCCCCATAACAGCCATTGCAAATGCTCTAGTTCAGATTTTTATTAAGAAGTGCATAGATTAAGAGTCTCTTACGGTTTGTTTCCCTCCAGATCCCATCTTGTTTCATTTTTTTCCTTCCCTATCCCCTACAATCCCTCACCCTGCCTCTCAAATTCCTCATATCAGAGAGATCATTGTGGGGGTGTGGGGGGTGTAGGAATAGGGTGGTTGGGTTATGGACATTGGGGAGGGTATGGGCTATGGTGAGTGCTGTGAAATGTGTAAGCCTGATGATTCACAGATCTGTACCCCTGGGGCAAATAATACATTATATGTTAATAAAAATAATTAAAAAAAAAAAGTATGTAGAATCCACATGCCAACTTCCAAGTAGGTGGATTGTTTATGGACATAGATTTCCCAGGAAATCATGGTCTTCACAAAACCCATTTGCTTTCCCCATGACGATGAACAATGAATCCTTTCTTTGAGTCCATATGTCCAACTATGGCTAGAGAGGTTACTTTGTTTAGGTTGACATAGCTTTTAGCTTTCTTTGAACCCAAATGGATGACTAGATTTTCTATACTCTAACGTCTAGACTACTGATAGAGATAATATAAGTACTGTATTTCTTTTAGGTTTTAAAAGAAGCTTGTATAAGATTTATATGAGGATAGAATATACACCTTCTTTAGATTATTTTACTTATCTTTTAAAAGTTTAAATTAGTATAGTGGCTGATTAGACAAGTAATAATTAACTTAGCCATAGGTTATTTCAATTAATTACCAGTAGGTAATTTCACTTTAAAATATAACTGTGATAGACAGTGGTAGATAGAGTAGGATTAAGGAATTGGATGGGTGAATATGGACGCATTTGCCAAATTACATGTTAGTACTACAGGCAGTCCTTGAAATTATAATAAGGAAGATACAGGGCCAATAAAATGAAATTAAAAATTTACCTAGTGGGCAATTTATTTAGCTCAGGTCTCTGGTGAGCATTGTTAGAACAGCTAGTCCAGGCGTTTCTGAATTACTCATTATTTGGCTTCATTATCAGTGACTGAATATTAAATAGGATGGACCACAGTTCTTACTTGGTAGGATAAATCTTCTGTTACTTTTGCAATTAGGTTCATAGACAGACCTGGCTTCTGTGATAGACACTGATCGAAAATCTACCTTTGAGTAAGACTTCTTAAGTGGAAAACTGCTTGTGGCTTAGGTACACTTTTGAAAGGGAAGTGACATTAGCAGTGCTTATCAGTTTGTTATGAAAATTTAATGGAACTTATAATATAAAATGAAATATTGGATGAACTTCTGACAGGTTGTCTTTAATGACAGTTCAGGATACAAATAGCTCATTTCAGAGACCATTTACCTAAGGCTTTTAAATTAAATTTTCTAAGTGCTTTGCATGTTCAACTGTACATTTAAAGCACGCGGCATTCTACTTCAGGGAAATGAAACCACTTATAGTCATAAAATAATAGATTCAGATTGGCCTTTCAATAAGGGGGTGAGTGTGCCAAAAATTTGAAGGGTATTACTGTAAATAAAAATCTTTATTAAGAACTAAAGAGTGCAAATTGATTTTAAAGGTTGTCATGCTTGCTGGCACATGCTAAAATACAATTATGATAATATGAAAATACTCTCTAGGAAGGAGGATATCCTGAAACAATACAGAACTCTAGTCCTGCAAACAAGAAAACATGGCTCTGTGTCTTTCATGAGGATGGTCTACTGCATTAACTTTAATGGGTTATTTCAGTTGTAGGACTGTGTGAATGAGGTCCAGGCATGAAGGCCAAGGGTCAGCAGTTCACCATTAGGTTTATTTGTTCCATCAGA
Source organism: Lontra canadensis (assembly GCF_010015895.1). Classification (NCBI taxonomy): domain Eukaryota; kingdom Metazoa; phylum Chordata; class Mammalia; order Carnivora; family Mustelidae; genus Lontra; species Lontra canadensis. The sequence continues at coordinate 14,280,650 of NW_022631021.1, read as the reverse complement.
AACATTGTTCTTAACTCTAGAAAGGATATTTGTTCACAAAATGTTTGTACCCAAGTCAATTGGTTAGTGTTTATTGCCCACAGTGTGTTTTGGCAAATAGGGCTGGATCCAAGGAAAATTGCTTATTAGTAATAGATGAAATTAGTATTCTTCTCTCAATTGTTTTCTGTATCTTTTTTCCATATCTTTTTCCTCCCTTTTAGTTCCTTCTTCCTCCATACTCAAACCCACTAGTACTCCAGTTTTTCTCTGTTCTCTCCTGTAATGGAATTCGTAGAAGACTAAAGCAGACCTGTGGAGTTAGTGACTCTAAGTGACATCCATTTCTCCTCATCCATCCAGGAATACTGGCCTTTTAAAGAGCAGGCAATGCTTTCCTTGAAAGAGACAAACAACAACTAATAGTAGTATACCCATTTTCTGTATAAGGGAATTGAGCTTGATGGAGAATAAACCACTTAGTCAAGATCACACAGAAAGTTGCAGAACCAGAATTTGTACCCACAACCAATTAATTCCCAGGCTTTTGAGCACTGAGCTCTGTTATCTCCCAGTCTCTGGAAGCTAGATTGCAGGAAATTCCTTGTGTAACAAGATGAGGAAGAGTTTCTTGTCTTTCTATTTTTTTCCCTAAGATTCTTATTTATTTACCTCACACACACACACACACACACACACACACACACAGAGAGAGAGAGAGCGAGAGCGCAAGCATGCAAGCACAAATCACAGCAGCAGACAGAGGGAGAGGGAGAGCAGGCTCTCCATTGAGGAGGGAGCCCAACGTGGGTCTTGATCCCAGGACCCTGGCATCATGACCTGAGCCTAAAACAGACACTTAACTGACTGAGCCATCTAAGTGCCCCTGAGGAAGAGTTTCTAGTCTCCTGAAAACTTATCCTCTATACCCACCAAATTTTCCTACACATGAGAACCATTCTTCTAGCCCAGGCCTCTTAACTCACGGCTATTCATGCTGGCTTCACTTCAGCTGTGGCCTTCCTTTAATTTCCTTTAACTTAACCTTCATCATTATGAATTTGACTTCTCTAAATTCCCTAATTCTTCTCATCCTCTTAGGTTATTACACTCCTGGGGTGACCCATGCCCCAATTCTGCCCCTGTTTTAATCATCCCCCTCTTACCTGCCTTCTGACACCTGATGGGGGTACAGCAAGGACAAAAACAGAGGGTGTAGAAGTTGCTTTTGCATTAGTTGTTTGTTCTTATTGATGAAATTAAACACTTTAGTATCGAAGGGGAAAGTGTGATATGTAAGGATTTAAAACTTGGGAATCCGTCTTTATTTGTTTTTCTCTGTGTCCCATGTTCAGCTGAATCCAAGGCTTTAGTTATCTTGGACGAGTCATAGCAACATTTAATGAAGGTTTCTTCCACCACAGGAGAAAAGAAGTCCTTTATAGAAGGAATAACCTTATAAAAATGACTTCAGACATGATTTACTATTGTATTAGGGTTCTCCAGAGAAACAGAACTAATAGGATGTATATATGTATAGACACATATACATATATATATATACATATATATATATCTTTATAGATACCATCTCTTTTTATAAAAAGATTGATGATACGGAATTAACTTACATGATTACAGAGGCTGACAAGTCTTTTTTTTTTTTTATAGTTTTATTTTTTATAAACATATATATATATATATTTTTTCCCCCAGGGGTACAGGTCTGTGAATCTCCACGTTTACAAACTTCACAGCACTCACCATAGCACATACCCTACCCAATGTCCATAACCCCCCCCCAACCCCCCTCTGCCCAGCAACCCTCAGTTTGTTTTGTGAGATTAAGAGTCACTTATGGTTTGTCTCCCTCCCAATCCCAACTTGTTTCATTTACTCTTCTCCTACCACATTAACCCCCCATGTTGCATCTCCTCTCCCTCATATCAGGGAGATCATATGATAGTTGTCTTTCTCCGATTGACTTATTTCGCTAAGCATGATACCCTCTAGTTCCATCCATGTTGTTGCAAATGGCAAGATTTCATTTCTTTTGATGGCTGCATAGTATTCCATTGTATATATATACCACATCTTCTTTATCCATTCGTCTGTTGATGGACATCTAGGTTCTTTCCATAGTTTGGCTATTGTAGACATTGCTGCTATAAACATTCGGGTGCACGTGCCCCTTCAGATCACTACGTTTGTATCTTTAGGGTAAATACCCAGCAGTGCAATTGCTGGGTCATAGGGTAGTTCTATTTTCAACATTTTGAGGAACCTCCATGCTGTTTTCCAGAGTGGTTGCACCAGCTTGCATTCCCACCAACAATGTAGGAGGGTTCCCCTCTCTCCGCATCCTCGCCAGCATCTGTCATTTCCGGACTTGTTAATTTTAGCCATTCTGACTGGTGTGAGGTGGTATCTCATTGTGGTTTTGATTTGTATTTCCCTGATGCCGAGTGATATGGAGCACTTTTTCATGTGTCTGTTGGCCATCTGGATGTCTTCTTTGCAGAAATGTCTGTTCATGTCTTCTGCCCATTTCTTGATGGGATTATTTGTTCTTTGGGTGTTGAGTTTGCTAAGTTCTTTATAGATTCTGGACACTAGCCCTTTATCTGATATGTCGTTTGCAAATATCTTCTCCCATTCTGTCAGTTGTCTTTTGGTTTTGTTAACTGTTTCCTTTGCTGTGCAAAAGCTTTTGATCTTGATGAAATCCCAATAGTTCATTTTTGCCCTTGCTTCCCTTGCCTTTGGCGATGTTCCTAGGAAGATGTTGCTGCGGCTGAGGTCGAAGAGGTTGCTGCCTGTGTTCTCCTCAAGGATGTTGATGGATTCCTTTCTCACATTGAGGTCCTTCATCCATTTTGAGTCTATTTTCGTGTGTGGTGTAAGGAAATGATCCAATTTCATTTTTCTGCATGTGGCTGTCCAATTTTCCCAACACCATTTATTGAAGAGGCTGTCTTTTTTCCATTGGACATTCTTTCCTGCTTTGTCGAAGATTAGTTGACCATAGAGTTGAGGGTCTATTTCTGGGCTCTCTATTCTGTTCCATTGATCTATGTGTCTGTTTTTGTGCCAGTACCATGCTGTCTTGATGATGACAGCTTTGTAATAGAGCTTGAAGTCCGGAATTGTGATGCCACCAACTCTGGCTTTCTTTTTCAATATTCCTTTGGCTATTCGCGGTCTTTTCTGGTTCCATATAAATTTTAGGATTATTTGTTCCATTTCTTTGAAAAAAATGGATGGTACTTTGATAGGAATTGCATTAAATGTGTAGATTGCTTTAGGTAGCATAGACATTTTCACAATATTTATTCTTCCAATCCAGGAGCATGGAACATTTTTCCATTTCTTTGTGTCTTCCTCAATTTCTTTCATGAGTACTTTATAGTTTTCTGTGTATAGATTCTTAGTCTCTTTGGTTAGGTTTATTCCTAGGTATCTTATAGTTTTGGGTGCAATTGTAAATGGGATGGACTCCTTAATTTCTCTTTCTTCTGTCTTATTGTTGGTGTAGAGAAATGCGACTGATTTCTGTGCATTGATTTTATATCCTGACACATTACTGAATTCCTGTACAAGTTCTAGCAGTTTTGGAGTGGAGTCTTTTGGGTTTTCCACATATAGTATCATATCATCTGCAAAGAGTGATAGTTTGACTTCTTCTTTGCCGATTTGGATGCCTTTAATTTCTTTTTGTTGTCTGATTGCTGAGGCTAGGACTTCTAGTACTATGTTGAATAGCAGTGGTGATAACGGACATCCCTGCCGTGTTCCTGACCTTAGCGGAAAAGCTTTCAGTTTTTCTCCATTGAGAATGATATTTGCGATGGGTTTTTCATAGATGGCTTTGATAATATTGAGGTATGTGCCCTCTATCCCTACACTTTGAAGAGTTTTGATCAGGAAGGGATGCTGTACTTTGTCAAATGCTTTTTCAGCATCTATGGAGAGTATCATATGGTTCCTGTTTTTTCTTTTATTAATGTGTTGTATCACATTGATTGATTTGCGGATGTTGAACCAACCTTGCAGCCCTGGAATAAATCCCACTTGGTCGTGGTGAATAATCCTTTTAATGTACTGTTGAATCCTATTGGCTAGTATTTTGGTGAGAATTTTTGCATCTGTGTTCATTAAGGATATTGGTCTGTAGTTCTCTTTTTTGATGGGATCCTTGTCTGGTTTGGGGATCAAGGTGAGGCTGGCCTCATAAAATGAGTTTGGAAGTTTTCCTTCCATTTCTATTTTTTGGAACAGTCTCAGGAGAATAGGAATTAGTTCTTCTTTAAATGTTTGGTAGAATTCCCCCGGGAAGCCGTCTGGCCCTGGGCTTTTGTTTGTTTGGAGATTTTTGATGACTGTTTCAATCTCCTTACTGGTTATGGGTCTGTTCAGGCTTTCTATTTCTTCCAGGTTCAGTTGTGGTAGTTTATATGTCTCTAGGAATGCATCCATTTCTTCCAGATTGTCAAATTTGTTGGCATAGAGTTGCTCATAATATGTTCTTATAATTGTCTGTATTTCTTTGGTGTTAGTTGTGATCTCTCCTCTTTCATTCATGATTTTATTTATTTGGGTCCTTTCTCTTCTCTTTTTGATAAGTCTGGCCAGGGGCTTATCAATCTTATTAATTCTTTCAAAGAACCAGCTCCTAGTTTCGTTGATTTGCTCTATTGTTTTTTTGGTTTCTATTTCATTGATTTCTGCTCTGATCTTTATGATTTCTCTTCTCCTGCTGGGTTTAGGGTTTCTTTCTTGTTCTTTCTCCAGCTCCTTTAGGTGTAGGGTTAGGTTGTGTACCTGAGACCTTTCTTGTTTCTTGAGAAAGGCTTGTACCGCTATATATTTTCCTCTCAGGACTGCCTTTGTTGTGTCCCACAGATTTTGAACTGTTGTGTTTTCATTATCATTTGTTTCCATGAATTTTTTCAATTCTTCTTTAATTTCCTGGTTGACCCATTCATTCTTTAGAAGGATGCTGTTTAGTCGCCATATATTTGGGTTCTTTCCAAATTTCCTCTTGCGATTGAGTTCTAGCTTCAGAGCATTGTGGTCTGAAAATATGCAGGGAATGATCCCAATTTTTTGATAACAGTTAAGACCTGATTTAGAACCAAGGATGTGATCTATTCTGGAGAATGTTCCATGTGCACTAGAGAAGAATGTGTATTCTGTTGCTTTGGGATGAAATGTTCTGAATATATCTGTGATGTCCATCTGGTCCAGTGTGTCATTTAAGGCCTTTATTTCCTTGTTGATCTTTTGCTTGGATGATCTGTCCATTTCAGTGAGGGGAGTGTTAAAGTCCCCTACTATTATTGTATGATTGTCGATGTGTTTCTTTGATTTTGTTATTAATTGGTTTATATAGTTGGCTGCTCCCACGTTAGGGGCATAGATATTTACAATTGTTAGATCTTCTTGTTGGACAGATCCTTTGAGTATGATATAGTGTCCATCTTCATCTCTTATTATAGTCTTTGGTTTAAAATCTAAGTGATCTGATATAAGGATTGCCACTCCTGCTTTCTTCTGATGTCCATTAGCATGGTAAATTCTTTTCCACCCCCTCACTTTAAATCTGAACGTGTCTTCGGGTTTAAAATGAGTTTCTTGTAGGCAACATATAGATGGGTTTTGTTTTTTTATCCATTCTGATACCCTGTGTCTTTTGATTGGGGCATTTAGCCCATTAACATTCAGGGTAACTATTGAGAGATATGAATTTAGTGCCATTGTATTGCCTGTAAGGTGACTGCTATTGTATATTGTTTCTGTTCCTTTCTGATCTACTACTTTTAGGTTCTCTCTTTGCTTAGAGGACCCCTTTCAATATTTCCTGTAGAGCTGGCTTGGTGTTTGCAAATTCTTTCAGTTTTTGTTTGTCCTGGAAGCTTTTAATCTCTCCTTCTATTTTCAATGATAGCCTAGCTGGATATAGTATTCTTGGCTGCATGTTTTTCTCGTTTAGTACTCTGAATATATCATGCCAGCTCTTTCTGGCCTGCCAGGTCTCTGTGGATAAGTCTGCTGCCAATCTAATATTTTTACCATTGTATGTTACAGACTTCTTCTCCCGGGCTGCTTTCAGGATTTTCTCTTTGTCACTAAGACTTGTAAATTTGACTATTAGGTGACGGGGTGTGGACCTATTCTTATTGATTTTGAGTGGGGTTCTCTGAACCTCCTGGATTTTGATGTTTGTTCCCTTTGCCATATTGGGGAAATTCTCTCCAATAATTCTCTCCAATATACCTTCTGCTCCCCTCTCTCTTTCTTCTTCTTCTGGAATCCCAATTATTCTAATGTTGTTTCGTCTGATGGTGTCACTTATCTCTCGAATTCTGCCCTCGTGGTCCAGTAGTTGTTTGTCCCTCTTTTGTTCAGCTTCCTTATTCTCTGTCATTTGGTCTTCTATATCGCTAATTCTTTCTTCTGCCTCATTTATCCTAGCAGTGAGAGCCTCCATTTTTGATTGCACCTCATTAATAGCTTTTTTTATTTCAACTTGATTAGATTTTAGTTCTTTTATTTCTCCAGAAAGGGCTTTTATATCTCCCGAGAGGGTTTCTCTAATATCTTCCATGCCTTTTTCGAGCCCAGCTAGAACCTTGAGAATCGTCATTCTGAACTCTAAATCTGACATATTACCAATGTCTGTATTGATTAGGTCCTTAGCCTTTGGTACTGCCTCTTGTTCTTTTTTTTGTGGTGAATTTTTCCGCCTTGTCATTTTGTCCAGATAAGAGTATAAGAAGGAGTAAGTAAAATACTAAAAGGGTGGCAACAACCCCAGGAAAATATGCTTTAGCCAAATCAGAAGAGATCCCAAATCGTGAGGGGGGGGGGAGGAGAGAAAAAAAAGAGGTTCAAAAAAAAAAAAAAAATAAAATAAAAAAGAAAAAAGAAACAAATAAAAAAAAGAAAACCAATAATGAAAAAAATATAAAAAGGAAAAAATATATATATATATTGGATAAACTAGTTAAAAAACGTTAAAAAAGAAAAGGGTAAAAGTTTAAAAAAATTTAGCAGAAGAAGAGAAAAAAATTGAAAAAGAAAAAAAAATTAAATTAACTGCAAGGCTAAAGAATCATGGGGAGAAAGCCATGAGTTCCGTGCTTTGCTTTCTCCTCCTCTGGAATTCCGCTGCTCTCCTTGGTATTGAAACTGCACTCCTTGGTAGGTGAACTTGGTCCTGGCTGGGTTTCTTGTTGATCTTCTGGGGGAGGGGCCTGTTGTAGTGATTCTCAAGTGTCTTTGCCCCAGGCGGAGTCGCACCGCCCTTACCAGGGGCCGGGCTGAGTAATCCGCTCGGGTTTGCTTTCGGGAGCTTTTGTTCCCTGAGCGCTTTCCGTAGAGTCCGGAGGACGGGAAGGAAGATGGCGGCCTCCCAGTCTCCGGCCCAGAGGAGCCGAGAGCTAGGGGTCCCACTCCTCAGTGAGCCCTCAGGGAACAGCGTCCAATTACTCCCGTCTGCCTGGCCTCCGGCTGCGCTCCGAGCTCACCGAGCCTGCGACCGGTTCAAGGTAAGCCCGAGCTGTGAGCTCACTCCTCGGCTCCGTCTCTGTAGCCGGCTTCCCTGTTCTAATACCTGCGAGCTCTGCGACACTCAGACACCCCGATACTTCTGTGACCCTGCGGGACCTGAGGCCACACTGGCCCCGCGTGGGCTTCACCCCAGTTAAGCCTCTGGAGCGATGTCCCTCAGCGGAACAGACTTTTAAAAGTCCCGATTTTGTGCTCCGTTGCTCCGCCGCTTGCCGGGAGCCGGCCCCTCCCCCCGGGGTCTGTCTTCCCGTCCCTTTGGATTCACTTCTCCGCCAGTCCTACCTTTCAGCAAGTGGTTGATTTTCTGTTTCTAGAATTGCTGTTCTTCTTCTCTTCGATCTCCCGTTGGATTTGTAGGTGTTTGCAATCTTTAGATAAGCTATCTAGCTGATCTCCCGCAACCTGAAGTAGTCTCAGCTGCTACTTCTCCGCCATCTTGACTCCTCCGAGGCTGACAAGTCTTAAGATCTGCAGGGCAAATCAGCATGCTAGAAACCAGGGAGAGCTGATGGTTTAGTTTTGATCTTGAGCCTGAAGACCTGTGAATCAGGAGAGCCAATGTTGTAAGTTCTAGTCCAAAGGCTTGCAGTCTTGAGACCCAGGAAGAGCTAGTGTCTCAGCCACAGTTCAGAGACTGGAAAGGATTCATGTCCCACTCAAGGCAGGCAGGCAGGAGGAATTCCTTTCTACAGAGATGGGAGGGTAACCCTTTTATTTCAATGCAGGTCTTTAACCAACTGAATGAAACCCACCTATATTAGGGAAGGCAATCAGCTTTACTCAATCAACCAATTTAATTGTTAATCTCACCCAATAACAGCCTCACAGAAACACTCAAGATGTTTGAACAAATATCTGGGCACCCTGTGGCCCAGTCAAGTTGACACATAAAATTAACCATCACAAGTAATGTTTCAATATACGAGTAGTGTTTCTTCATTTCTGTGTTCAGCCATTTCTCATAACTATATGTAGAATGAGCATTTGCTTTAGTTAATAGATTCAGTAATGCCTGTTGTCCTACTAATAATGTCTCCTTTTTCTTGTAAAAGTCTAGGTGATAGGATCATGCTACCTATACAGAGTTTGCTAGGGTTTAAGCTATTCCTTTTACAAGATGTAGCTTAAAATAATTTTTTCATTTTTCTAAGTGTATCTACCAGTATTTCTCTCGTCACATTTGCAGTTTCGTCTCCACTCTTCTCTGAGTTTATTGTTCCTGTCCCTACTTCGTTTGTGACTGTGGACTTTCTTTCCTTCTCTTTTCTCATCCTGCGTGTATCTACCATTTAATCAATGTCTGTGAACTTTAATCAGTTGCCAGGGGATTGGTTTCCTCCATGTCTATTAATTAGTACCAGTTATAATTTGTCATATTCAGTCAATGCTAGAAAAGTTTGAGAAAGTGAGATTAGCAGGCATGTGACTTTTAGCCAGATTTTTAAAAGTATAATTCAGATTTTATAGCTTTACTTATGCAGAAAAGCATCCACATTTGTCTTTCGTGGTAGTAGCTAAGCTGATTAGTGCATAGAACTAATGAAACCAATTGCATTATCTCCTTTCTTAAGGCTGCCCATTGTCCTGGCCTTATTTCTGTAGTCCTCCCTCTCATAAACCAGTGAGGGTGCTGTTGTTGGTCACAGGGGCCTTGGGTGAAAAGAGAGGATCAACTTCTTTTCTGCTGCTAACTAAACAACTCATGGGGATGCACTGGGGGAGATGGATAGAGCTCAGCAGGGCAATCTTCTTATGTTAAGGTCAGCAAGTTATTAAATATTTTCCATAGGGAGGTGATTGGATTACATAATTAGTGAATATAAAGTGCTTTAACCTGCTAATTATAATGCTTCGTGGGTCTATGTTGTGGATGATCTGTAGTCAGTGAATCTGTCATCAGGCAAGGGGTTCAGGATGATGTTCTCTCTCATTCATCTCCACTCCCCCATGAGATATTATAATTATATCATGGATGGGTTTTCATACTTTACAGTATTTACAGATGTAATCTATCACTGCGACTTCTTAAACGTTGGTACCTAAGGAAAACACTGCAAGATAGCTAAGGGAACCTTTTCAGGAAAAAAGGGAGATTAGAAATAACAGATAGCAGATTGCTCACACTATTAATCATGTGTCACTGTACTGATGTAAGAAGTATGAGCTTGTGCTATATAGGAGAAAACCTAGAAATAGGGCTCAACCGCTGATAAGTCTGTTATGGGCTACTTGTTCCCAAAGTTCAATTTATCTCCTGTTGCAGCATGGAGATTTGAAAGGTAGAAAAACAATTACTCCTGTCCCTGGAAGATCAGGCATTTCTCCATTAAGGAGTTATAGCCAGCTCTAGAGATGATTTAGGGTACTACCTGACATATACAGTATGTAAAATTGAATAATCCATAGTCAGTCATGTCAATATGGTTTTCAATAGATTTTTAAATAATATGTCTTTGTTAATAAGCTCGCTGTTCAGTAACCCCACCCATAGTATAAAAACCACAATGGAGAATGATAAAATTTAAATATATAGCACTCACTCCAAAGTTAGTAAGGAATTAATAAAAAGCACTTGACAGCATCACTTTTAAATAGAGATCTTTTGAATATTGGAAAATGATGAAATTAAAAGTATGATGTATAGAAACCTCACTATATTCTTTTAGGCCTTCATTACTCTACTTCTTTCCCATGTGCAATTTGAAAAGAAAAAAAAAGTGGGGGGGAGGTAAGCCAATGATGGGCAAGCCAGTGAGAAATCACTTTGTAAATCTGTGCTGGCTCAAGTCTGAGGAAAGCTCTGATTCTGTGTGCAGCATTAGAAGAGATGGACTCTGGGGGTGCCTGGGTGGCTCAGTCACAGTATCCAACTCTTGATTTCAGCTCAGGTCTCAATATCAGGGTCATAAGTTCAAACACCTTGTTGGGCTCCATGCTGGGTATGAGCCTATTTAAAAAACAAAAAACAAAAACCAAAAAAACAAAAACAAAAAACCCAGAAGAGATGGACTCTTGAGAGAGGAAGAGGAGGAGAAGGAGGCAGTGGAAGTGGAAGGGGGAGGGGAGAGAAGAGAGAAAATTCTAGTTAAGTTTTTCTGCATTTTAGCTGGAGGAAATAGAGCAACATCACAACCTCCTTAGGCTATTAGGAAGGGTAGGAAGGGCTAGATTAGCTGGAGGTAATGAAGATGTGTTTGGCTCTGAGAGGTGGTATATGCAATGTTTGAAAGCATGGAGTATGAATCCAGACTGCCTCAGGTCATGCACCCAACTCTCCCAGGTACTCACTGTATGTCCTTAGGTAGAGTATTTAATCTCCTTGGGCCTCATTTTATTGGTCTGTGAAATGGAGATAGTACTAGAATGCTATGAAAATTAAAGTACCTAGAACAATATATGGGACATTAGAAGCACTGTATAAATATTTGTTCTTATATAAAAGTAAATTAAGATTATTCTTGTTAGTAAAATGAAATTATTGTTACTAAATAAAAATATAAAAGTTACTATTATCAAAGACCATGAAAGAGATGCAAGATCTAATTTCTACGAGAACTAGAGGACAAATTCATTGTGGTTAACTATTAGGCAATGAATTATTTCCTAATTAACTTTTAGGAAAGACAGTGCGATACAGGGGAAAGACAACTTGAGCTTTAGATACCAAACATCTGAGTTCAGATAAGAGATTCTACTATGGGTGTATTCCAGATTGGAGTCCTCCTCTTCTCCCACAGACCCACTTTTTCTCTCATAGATCCTTTCTTTCTCTCTTTTTCTTCCCTTCCTCCCTTCCTTCGTTTCAAGAGAAAGAGAATCTTAAGCAGGCTCCATGCTGAGACGGGAGCCCAGTATAGGGTTTCATCTTGCTACCCTGAGATCATGACCTAATCATCCAACTCTTGATTTCAGCTCAGGTCTTGAGGTGCCCCTCAAGATCCTCTTGCAATCAGTAGTATCAACTGTGGCTTTCATCTCTTTTCCTGAATTGAACTCTAGCCAAATTATCACATGAGGACCGTCATCATACACTATTATTTCATTTGGGCTTTTGCAGTAAACTTGCATTCCAGATCTTGACTGTCCAAGCCATCTGATATTCTGCTGTTAGATTAATTTTGTTAAAGCACTGTTCCTTATGATTCTGTTTCTCCTGTGCTTGACAGTCTTCTGGGGGTCCTCATTTTTGACAAAATAATCTTTGCAGGGTGCTCTAGACTTTTCATGATATGCTCTCAGGTTAACTCCTCAGCTTTATTATGGATCTCGTTGATGCAGCCAAACTAAGCCAAATTAAATACCTGCTCTCCCCATTGCTCATGCTCCCCTTTTTCTCTCCTAGCTTTTCCAGTCTTCACCACTCAATTATATATTGGCTTTTCTGAAGTTTTTCTCCTGTTTCTGATTTCTCCATAACTCTAAGCCCTTTAAGGAGCTGTATACATTCTAGTTGATCTTATAATACAACAATTATTATTATTATTATTATTATTTTAAAAGGTTTTTATTTATCTATTTTAGAGAGAAAGTGTGTGTGAGTAGGGAGAGGGGCAGAGGGGGTGGGAAAGGAAAAGCATCTCAAGTAGACTCTGTGCTGAGCATGGAGACCAATGTGGGACTCAGTCTCATGACCCTGAGATCATGACCTGAGCCAAAATCAAAAGTTGGATGCTTAACCTATTGAAACACTGGGCACCCCAGTATAACAATTGTTATTAATAGTTATGTGGGTAAATGTCTTATCTCTGATTCTGGTATCTATGTCTTGCATGGTTGGGCTGTGTTTTTATCATGTTGATATTCTCTGAATTCTTTGTGATAGCGCCTTAAACTTAGTAGGCCATCAGATATGTGATGAAAAAGTACATTAATGAATAAATGCCATTAATCCTGTGACACAGAAAATCTCATTTTTGGCTTAAGTTTTCTTACAAAATAATAAGATTGAAGTAAAATCTCCAGCTCATTTTTATGTTTCCTTCCAGCTTATGAAGTATATGATTCTAAATCATTGCATGTTATCATATAAATAGAAACTGCAGTATATTGGAAATAAAGACCAAAAAACTCTTAGAATATAATTACTATGTCAGTTTCCCCAGCTTCACGCTTCTATTATTTTTAATTCCTTGCTAATGTTAGCATATTAAGCACAAATTCCATTATTTTTCAAATGCAGTTAATTAAAAAAACTCTCAAATAAACAAAGGCATAATGGGATTTTCAGTGCCTGATAGAATCTGTTTGTACCGAGGTTTTCGTGATCTTCCCAAAGTTTTGGGCTGTTGCTGGGTGTTAAGAAGTTTGTAGCTTATGTATTTATTTTTACTTCAGTTTTAGATTAGTTGATTATTGTTAATGGCTTTTTTCCTCTTTAAATCTTTACTTTTTTCCATTCCATATTTTTACTGTTTTATTACCAGCACATCTGGTCTCCTGCAGAGCTGCACTAGTGCACTGTTGCTGCTGTGGTCCCAGCCTAGTGATGATACCTCGCAGAGTTTTCCATGTTTATAGTGTCTGTGATACACTCTGTGTCCTTGAGCATATAAGGGATGTGATGAGGTCTGGAGAATAACTGAATCTGTGGAATAGCAAATTACTTTCTCGTGGCACTTTACTGTATTTTTAAAGAATGTTGTGATGGGTTTTCACTTTGAGTCATCATTCAGTTAAACAGATAGATGCATTTGAATTCTTGACTAAGTATGAAAGTTACATTTCACTGAATGTTTGAATTTAAAAGTTTTATTAGGTAATGTACAAGCAAAATCATTCCAATGTTTATCTTGCATCCTACTTGAGAGATACAGTAGGAATTTCTGAAGGGTGTTTGTGGCAAGACTGGTATTTTGAGGGCATTTTATTATGAGTATGATGTTTATGTATCCATGACTCTCCATGTATAGGAAATGATTATGTTTTATCATGAAAGGATTGCCATTGGCAAATTTAATTCCTTCAGAGGTTGGAATAATTTAGCATTTAGCTTATAATTGCTTTTTTTGCTCTGCATTATAAGAGCTATTCTCTTATAGTTATAATTTTAAGGCTGTTTTTCTGTTTTTGTAATTTCTGAGCACTCTTAAGTATATGTAGTCATCTTACATATTTTTTAATATATGGGGAGAAATAAATTTTTAATGAACTGCTTAAACTTTAATTCTTAGAATATTATATTTATCTTATATCAATTATTTAAAAAAATAATTTGTATTGGAGCTCCTGGCTGGCTCAGTCAGAGGAACGTGTGACTCTTGATCTCAGGGTTGTGAGTTTGAGCCCCATGCTGGGTGTAGAGATTACTGAAATGAATACACTTTCAAAAAGTATTTAAAAATTATTTGTATAGTCAAGATCCTTTTTTTTTTAAAATTTTATTTATTTATTTGACAGAGATCACAAGTAGGCAGAGAGGCAGGCAGAGAGAGAGAGGGGAGGAAGCAGGGTCCCTGCTGAGCAGAGAGCCAAATGTGGGGCTCGATCCCAGGACTCTGGGATCATGACCTGAGCTGAAGGCAGAGGCTTTAACCCAATGAGCCACCCAGGTGCCCCTAGTCAAGATCCTTTTGATTCCCAAGCTCATTGACTCTTTCTCATATATTGAATAACATGAGGAATTCTAACTTTACTAACATTTGTCGCTTTTCCAAAATAATCAGGCAAATTCTAACTGCTGTGTTGGACGCATTTGGGGGAAATAACTTTATTTTCCCTATCACTATCTTTAGATCCATATGGTTGAGTCTCCCTTTCAAGGCTCTAAATGACACTGTAGCAAATTTCCTAGCTTTTTAGTCACTTCGAAATACAGAATAGTTTCTTTTTTAGATATTAAGTACTCCTATGTAATCCAAATTTAAAAAAAATTCATTTTATATACAGTTTAAAGCGTCTCCTCTTGTGTTCACCCTGGTACCTGCGAAGCCCAGTTCAGGTATAAACTAGGTTCCATAGTCCGCAGCCATGGGGAAAGGGGATGTGGCATAGCCTGTTTCATCACTGAGTTTGTCCTACTTTTCCATCCACCTCTTAACTGTTGCTTCTGGTTCTGTGAGTGGGTAGGGAGGAGGAACTAGAAGAAAAGAGCAAGGTCTTACTTGGTTGTTGCCATTAGACTCCCATTAGAATCTGGCATTGAGGCCCTTACTGTGGCAGATATTTAAATGCTGACTCTTTTCCTCAAAGGATGATTTGGTGGTCTTTATAGAATCCTTCCCTCATTGTTCCTCAGCCTTCTCCTGGAACCTCTATCCCTATAGTTTTCTCTACTTTCTGGCCTCCTGAGTGAACATCCACTCCTCAATTCTTGCTCCTAAGAGTGTACTATGCACATCCTTGTTCTGGTAGGTGGTTTTCATGAGCCTAGTACTGTTCAAATGTCTGAAGCCTAGATACTTCTTTTTAGCCCCCAAGAAAACTCAGCACCTTTGTCCTTGTGTCCTAACCTTGGACATGGAGCAAGCATGTGCCGCTATGGCTCAATCTTTAATATTTGCTATCACAAACAATTAGAGATGCCCTGCTTTTTTTCAGGTGAGAAGATGCAGGTGAAGTTCTCAAGAGAATTCTTTTTAATGTTCTGAGTCAGTATTAACCTTAAATGAACCTCTGAATTTTTATATCTGAATAAGCATGGAAGCTGGGGCCAGAAAGGGTAGGAGGAGGGGGTTTAAAATGTCACCTCCTTCTGAACTCATGGCCGCTGAGGGACAACTATGCCAGAAAATAAAACAGTGTATTTAGATACTGGCACTTATTTACAGCAGAGGACTATGGATTTAAGGGAAGAAAAATTTTCTTTCTATTTAATATTTTGAAATAAACACTAAATATTTATACACATACATACAGAATCATCACAAATACACTAATAGTAATGCAGACTGATGCAAACATGTTTTGTCTTGGTGACTCAAGTACTACTGATGTCATCGATAATGTGATTTTCTATCTTAATACATTTCAGAACAAGACAAAGTGTAGTGATCCTTCATATATGTAGGAGTTGCATTCCTAAAAAAATATAGTGCATTTCGAAATCATGCTGGAGTTTCATTTCCAGCTATGACTGACTAAATTGTGGCAGTTGAAATTTCCTACCAAAAAACAGGTGATGAGAAAAAACTGTTCAAAAGCATTTCCGAGGTCACCAACGGAGCCAGGATTGAAGGGGACAAGATCCTGGAGAGAAGGGAACATACTCTTTACCACCTTCCCCCTCAAGATATTGGTTACTCATGAACAGTGAATAGTGAGATGCTAAAAAGCTGAGCACAAACTGGCTGCCAACAGGCTGAGAAACTAAGCAGGACTTTGGGAAGTCTCATGGTAATTGGGAGACAAGAATTAGATTTCCTCATGCTCTCAGTGGGGACCCTGAAAGACTGTTATCTAGAAATAAATAAATCCTCTCTGGAAAAAAATAGTATTCTGAGTTTCTATAGACTTTCAACCTAATGTCCAATATTCAGTAAAAAATTATCTGGTATACTGACCAATGGGACCAAAAGAAAAACAAACAAGCAGACTTACAAGTGATACAGACATTAGACATATGTTTGATTGGTTGACTGATTGATTTTAAAGATTTTATATACTTGAGAGAGAGAACATCTGTACAAGTTGGGGGAGGAGCAGAGGGAGAAGGAGAAGGAGACTCCCTGCTGAGTAGGGAGCCTGACCGGGGCTCAATCCCAGGACACTGAGATCATAACATGAGCTGAAGGCAGATGCTTCATCCACTGAACTACCCAGGTGCCCCTAGACGTACATTTTAAAATAAAATAATGTAATCAAGAAAATAGAGGAAAAGATGTAGAATTATATCAGAGAACTATGCCCAAGACGTATATACAGACACAAGCACATACAGACAAACGCACAGACACCCATGTAGGTGTGTATTATTAGTATTATATAAAACAGAATATCTTGAATTAGATAAACATAATCACAAGCAAACAGGTTTACACCTATGTGAATGTGTGGTGGGCATTTGAAAATCTTGTAGGATGTGGAAATATTACTCATCATGTAGAACTGTTCTGTGCGTTACAGACCATTTAGTATCTCTGCTTATCCCAGTGCAAATTCACCTGACATCATGGTGTCAACTAAAACACTCCCACAAGTTTTCCAAATGCACTTTGGGGGGAAGTATTGCCTCTGTTTGAGAACCATGGCTCAGTTGCTCAGTCCAGCCCCCTTTTCTGGGGAGGGGTACAATCCAGAGAACTGTGATTACTATACAAATTTATGCAGATTATATGGTTGGTTATTTGAAAAGATGAGGTTTGACCTTGACCTCCAACTCTTAATCCAGTGCCCTTCTTCAAATCTTCTGTTTCAGGTAAGTATTAAAGTTCTTGGGAGAACTGGCTTTGATTTCTGTGTCAATCAGCAACTTGAAGATACACACACATACACACACACAACTGCGAACCATAGGGAATACTTAAAAACCATTAATGGCTGAAAACTATTAGTTGTTTTTAGAACTCCCTTTGTTATAATAATGCAAATCCCTTTCTAAAATTTTGAAGTATGCTGGGACTTCTTGCTGAGAGTTTAAAGGCCTCAAAACACCTCACCCTGCTTCAGTTTCGGAGAATCAAAGGAATACTTCAAAGATCAAGTTTGAAAAATATCAGAAAGTCCTACTTGTAGAATAGTTCAAAGCAATCATAGGTGGATCATGAGGGATTTGTGTGAAAAGTTAGTATCCAAATATATTTTGCCTCTGAAATTCACATAGGCTTCTAAATTCAGTTGTATTAGCATTTTTATAAATTCTCTCACAACTCCACGGTTCTTCAGCATCCCCTGAAATCATAGCTTCTACTCCAGCTTTAATGTTGAGATAGCTGTCATGTCTCACAGACTTCTGAGATACCTACTTTCCATCCATTTGCTCTTTGCTTCTCTTACATGTAGAAAATAGAGTTTGTCTGAAAGATTTTATTTTTCTCTAACTCTGTTTTTATAGGCAACTTCAGATTTGCATTTTTATCATTTGTCTCTCAAAACATGTTGGCATTGTTGTTGCATTCTAACGGCTCTTTATTGGTAGTTCTCAATGTTAGTGCATCATTATTTATTGCTCTGAGTAGGTTTGTATGCAAGCTCTACTTTATTTCTTGTTATTTTTTTTTTCCTGGCAAAGTAGATTCCTGGTATCTATGAGTGAGATATATGTATGTATTTGTGTGTGTATGTGTGTGTGTGTGACTAGTGCAAGAGCCCAGGAATGAGCACCCATACCTAAAGAAGGTAGTTACAGAGCCATTGATTCTGTTTGTACATGTACACAAAGTGAAATGACTCCAAATCTGTCAGAGCTTCAGTGAATTCCACCTCAATGAGTCCCTGTACACTGTACCCTACCGAGGGGTCAGTTCTTGTTTGCTGCAACTCTGGGTGTGTCAGGAAGGCTTGAGAAATTGTGAGCACCAGATATCCCCCTTCAGCTCCTTGCAGTTTAGCAATATCCTCAGCAGTATTATATATCTAAGATTTAATTTGTCTTCATTCTTTTACTCAACAGATATGCTTGAACACTTGTCTAAATATAAGGTTCTTTTACTGGCATATATATGACCATTAGGGTTGTATTCAAATATTTCAGTCTTTAGCTTTTTATATGCTTTTCAGAAGTCTGTACAAATCTTAGTTCAGTCCTAATTCTTTGCCTAAGCCCTTTTATGTAGCTGTACTACTGGAGTGAGCTGCATGTTCAAAGCAATTGTGAAGATAGATTTTATAAGTATTATAAAGGTCTCTGACTTCCTTCCTACCCTACCCTCATTCCACGCTGCACCCCCCACCCCAGTCTTCAAACACTTCTGTCACCAGCTCATGAATGTGATTATTTTGTTACCTTGGAATTATTTATTTTACTCAGAATTTTTTTTTTTTTTACTAAAAACTTAAGCCTATTATTTCATTGCCTATTAGTATGACTTAGTCTGTACTTTCAGGAGAGCAAGTTTTAATGAGAAGGTGTAGGAAGCTTGAGGATTCTGGCCCCTTTGAGGAAGGATACTTCTTGGGTAAGGAAGGAAGCACTACTATGGAAGGAAGCCAGGCATACCCAGGCCATCTAGAATACACTGTACCGATCACAGCATAACCTGTTGTTGGTGTAGGAAGCTGTTAGTCGACATGTGGTTCTCACTTTGTGTTGGAAGTTATCTCAGGGAGGAGAGAAATACGTGGTCTGACTTTCTTAGTAGGTTGGCTTGTCTTCCAGTGTGTGCTAGTACAGGCTAAAGGAAATCACTTAGAATATCAGATTCAATAAGGTTTTACTCTTTTCAGAATATAGGGTGAAGTGTGGACACAATCTGTAGATAGAGAAGAGTGATGCATTTTTGCTCACTTTACTGTATCCTTATATTTTTCATTAATTATACTTCTCTATAGGATAGTATTGAAAGTATAGACACTAGAATCAGGCAGCCTGGTTTTAGTTCCTGGCTGTGTCCCTTACTCACACTCTGACTTGAACAAACCAGTCACATTATACTCTAAAGCACCTTTACATACTGTTTCTAAAATGAGAAATAATAACAGCATCAACCTCCTAAAGTAATTTTGAGAATTAAGTAAGAAAGTATATGGGCAGCATTTTGCACAGTTGGTGGAATAATGATAGGTATTAATTATATTCAAGTTTAATTTTCCTTTATGATTTCATTTAACTTCAAAATATGGTTGTTTAACATCCCCCTTGGTATTATTCCAGACATTTTCAATGGCTATTTACTGCAATATTTTCATAATCTTTTCACAATCCAGTGTATGGAAGCTGTTTTCTGGATTTATTGGTTCCAGTGATTTAATTGCCCTTTCAGAGATCTTATTACCAACGGCATCTTAATTTGACAACATTGTACAGATGTGCTTTGCATTTCATTTGTTTTGTTTTACTAACTCTTAATCCTATGTTCTTTAATTTAAAAGAGATGAAAATGGTGACAAAAGCACAGGCTGAGTTTAGTTGTCCAGCAGATCTCTTCTTTTGACTTTCAGATATAAAGTGTCCTAAAATTCTTAAAGTACGCTCATCTTTTATTTTCACCAAAGTAACTTTACAAAAGACATCCTCCACCAACTCTTTCTTGGACTACTGAGTTATTTATTTTTTTGAAGTTAATCACACTTGCTCTTCTTCCAAATACATCCAAATTTATTTACTGAGATCTGGTCTCTGAACCCTTATTAGCATATCTGATATGTATTTCTAAAATAAAACTATTATAAAATGTGTTTGTGGTAGACCCAACTTAGTTTGGTTGCCTTGCTCATGGTAACTTCTCAGGTGGTCATGAATATGCTGTTCTCCTTATTCAGGTTTTGGACTCCACTCCTGGCCACAGGTGATCAGCCCGGGCCGGTCATAGTGTCTCCTTGTGGCCCACAAGTAATTACAGTATCTAAGAGGTAGTAATAACTTCCAAATCAGATCATTCTTGCCTGGGAACTTTGCAACATGAGAAATAACTCTTATTTTTATTTTCAAATTTCCCTTGTCAGTAGCAGTAAGATGATAGCTTAGAGCTGCCTTCAGTCATACTTCTCAGCCCCTTGGTGACAGCTGGCCCTAAAAGAAACAGAGATGAAATTTATAGAGGAAGAGAGAACATCTCAATGCCATTTGGGTCCTTGGACAACTGCATGAAGCCAGATCCACTCCTTGTCTTTTCACCTTGCAAATGTTCTCTTTAGGCTTAAACTTAATTGAGTTGTTTGTCATATAAAATTCAAAAAATTCTCAGCAATGCAATTCCTTTAATCTTTAACCTCACAGTCAATAATAAAAGGGTCTTGATATTTTAAATTTAAACCTTACTAGTAATTTAAAAGTGAGGAATCCTATGCCAACATTCAGCTATCCTAGGACAGAGAGAATTTACAACTTTTGGGAAACCCTTTTCCCATTAATTGTGTAAACTAAGTGTGGCAGTAATGAAAAGTATGGCAAGCTGAAACGTAGCATGTGTCCTTGCTGAGGAGTTGCACCCAGTACCCTGGACCTGGGTTCAGATCCTGATAGCAAATCATTGCCTAAGTGATCTTGAGCCCATCATTTATGGTTTTACTCTATAAAATGAGGATTAAAATGATCCCATGTGTGGTCATGAAAAGTAAAAGATCATGAATAAAGCAGAGCTTTTAAAAAGCAGAGCTTTTCCCCCCTAATACAAACATATCTTGTATCTTTCTTCTCTTTTATTGGTATTTGAGCCTCTGTTCTGGCTTCTTATTCTGCTGCAAAATACGAATGTATAGGTGGGGGGTGGGGTGTGATGAAGCTGATCTTGACAACAGGCCAGAAGAGCTTTTATATACCTGGTCTTTTGGTTTATGGAGCTCTCTCTGTTATCTAAGCTGTAACTATCTGAACCAAAATAGTTGTCCTGATTCTTCCATTCCTGAATATGCCTAAGACCTGCTTTCCATAACACTGTACAACTGCTGCTTATACAAGTAGTGTTTGACAGAGAGACAGGACTGCTGAAAATGTGTTTTCCCCTCACTGGAACCTTCTCTCAGGCAGTTTAATTCTTAGTCATCACCTTACTTCATGTTGTAGTTTTCTTTTGTTATTATTTGTCTCTAATACCAGCTCTAAGTAAGGAGTTTCAATTTTCCTTGCCTTTTCCACAGCTAGAACTTGTCAGTCAATAGGAAGATCCACTTTCCCTCATTGTTTTTTGTCAGTTGCCCCCCCCACTTCCATTATTAGTAGATTATATTCAAATGTGTTTCTCTTTGATGCTTTGGATCCACTAGCTCCCCCCACCCCCCCACACATATTTTAAACACTGAATAAAAGGTAACTACAATTATCATTGTAATGATGATGCTTATCACATTTACAAGTGTTAAGTTGCTAGAACAACTGACAAATAGCACCTCATTGGGCACCAGATTCTATTCTTTCTAGTAACCTGATGTTGGGTAGGTATTTTTCTTCTTCAGACCATTTGTGTCTTACTTGAAACTGTTCATTCAAAGAAGGATTCACTAAAGAATTATCTTTTTCTTCATAAAGGAGGACTTTCTTTGGACAAGAGTATATGAGTTAAGTCTTTTTTCTACTGAAACAGCCAAACAAGATTTTGCAGTTCCACAGTTGATCTATAACAATTAAACTTAAATTTTCTTGTTAGGCCACTAAACCTGAATGTAGTCTCTAACACTGATATGTTAGTAATAAGCATATAAATAAATTCTTATGTGTTTTATGTTCTTGATAAGAAAGATTAATAGTCAGCTATGGTATTTCTCCTTGAAAACAGTTTTCATGTTCAAGAATGGTTTTATTATTGCCTTTTGAAACAAGTTGAATATTTGGATGAATAGGCAACTGGTAAAATGTCCTTGTCCTAGTGCTAATAAACTTTGAAGAAGAGTTTTCAGCTGCTTTGAAGGATATTTTTTCCTGCTGATAACTTGTAAGTAATCCAAGTTGTAATTCCACTGTTGCTTTGCCCAAGTTATCACTTTAGCATGAAGGAGAAAAAAAATGAAACAGTTGATGAGTCATCAATCAGAATAACTAGATGCAACTGTTTAAAGGGGAAGCAGAAGAGAAGAAGAAGTGAATTTGCTGTCAGTTATATTGTGTTGATATGAAGTGAGTATATATAGAGAAGAACTATGTTGGATATTAGGATCTCCACTCTCCCAGACGTACATTGCCCCTGCCTTTCTAAGACTTTATTTGAACTTAACCCTACTGGTGAAAATTAGATATGATTTACCTTAGTAGTCACCATCTCTATTGAGTTGAGGAATGTGTTAGCTATGGTAGGAATTTAGGAAAGATGCTTCATGGTAAGCTTCACCTTGAACAATAGTATGTCAGAGTAAAAATAATAAAGAGAAGGATGTGATATTGCAATCAGTCCTGAAGACAACCAGAATACCTTTGGTGGGGAGATATTTTGGTGTCACAAATTAGTTTCTGGACCAATTTATTAGTCTTTCTTAGCATACCATTACTTTGAAGTTAAATTGAACAAGCTCTGTATCAGGCACTTTAAAGAAGATTAAGCCTACTTGTTTTGTAAAAATCAGTGAATGAGGTGATACCAATTTGCTGATTCCGCTTCAGCCAACTGTGGGTCCAGGGAAAATGCCTTTCAGTGTAGGTTTTATGTCCTCTGAAGGATCTAGTTTTCAGTGAATATGACTCTGGTTTTCAAGACTCTGTGGATTATCATTTCTATCCTGATGATAGGAATAGGACTGAATTTCAAGTTATCATCAGTACGAGATAAATGTAATGCAATACCAGCAGCATCATTCTGTGAAGAGTGGTCAGGCTCCTCATTACCTGGGTGCCATTTACCTCAGTTAGGGCTAGTGTCTCACAGGTCTATTGTTTTCCGATTCACTCCCATTCATATGTAGGCAGGGGCTTATCTTTAATTGGCTTATTTCTTCTTACTACCTGTTTATGAAATCTTTGTAGAAAACTTAAAGTCATTTTGTATTCTTTGTAATCATGTTTCTCTGGTGCTCTAATGAGCATCTGTATTACAGTCAACTATTAGACAATTTGAGTAATAGTTTTCTTTGTTTTAAATCATAGTGTATAAGTACTTTCTTGAACTATAGTTTGAACTCTCAAATGATTGTGATGTCTAATGAAACTTAACATGAAAGAATGATCAAATGTACAAAGATTCCTTTGTATCCTGACTTAGGTTTCTGAGGAGGCTGCCTCATTAACTAAAAGAGAAGACAGTTTTCTTTCTATAGAAGTTAGCAGAATGGTGGCCTAAGTGCAACTTCTTGAGTCTTACTTCATGGGAAATTATAACATAACTTCAATAAGTTATAATAGCTTCCTGCAGCTGCTATAAAAAATACCACAAATTTGTGGTTTAAAACAACAGAAATTTATTCCATCATTTTACTGGAGGCCAAAGTCTGAAATTAGTTTCATATGGTCAAATCAAGGCTGCACTTCCTCATGAAGCTCCAGGGGAAAGTATATATCTTGTCTTTTCCAATATCTGGTAGCCGCTGGCATTCCTTGGTTTGTGGCTGCATCATTCCAGTGTTTGCTCTGTGGTACTACTGCCTTCTCTTCTGTCTGTGGTAAAATCTTCCTCTGCTTCTCCTTCATAAGAGGTCATGTGATTGCATTTATGATCCACCCTCATAATCCAAGATAATTTCCTCATCTCAGGCTCTTTAACTTGTTCACAGGTGCAGACCCCTTTTAGGTCATATAAGATAATACTCACAGATTATAGAGATTAAAGTGTAGATATCTTTTGGAAATCCATTATTCAGCCTGTCACTCAAGTGCTACCAGGATGTGTAATATTTAATAGATAAATAGCATGATCTAAATTACTAATAATATGCCTTTAAGGAATTAGCAATATTTTTCTCTAAGAATTTAGAGAATCTAAAGTGACAAAATTTGGAGACAGTTGGCTTTTGAACCAGAGAATTACAAAACACAATTTAGGATGAAATTTGCAGAGTTTGTGTAGATTCAGGGTTTTGTAGAATTGCCTATTAGAGTTTTTGTAAGTTTTAGACTCAGTGTTTGTTACCATTGCTTGTGCATACCTTTGGATGTTTTCTAAAATCTAAAAGTCTTGTCTGTCAGTATTTTCTGGTCTCCAGGTATTACTGTAATGAGAATTTTAAAATGGAGTTTCTTTCTTATTCATACATAGAATTGATAAATATTTGCATAATTTGGAACTATGAAAGAACTGCACAAAGGGTTTTTTGCCCCCTCCGTATTAAGGGTCTTATCTTTCATCATCATATAAGACTTTAATAACATGGAACTGATCCCTTAGATATTATATTGATCCCAAGCTCTCCTTTTCAGATCATCATACCCAGGATCTGATACACAGTGGTAGTCATTGGCTCTCATCTAAAATCAAAACTTCTTCCCTGGCCCCAGCTGTTCTTTATTACATCTCTTCTCCATTACATATTCCCCAATTCTGACACCTCGTCTTGTGATTTGATTATGAATTGCTCTCACCATTGCTTTGATGCTGACCAGAAGCCTAGAGACAGACTTCTTTAGTGTTCCTAGAGATATTCCTGGGCAGTGATTCCTTTCTACCCTCTAACCACCCTGCTTGCCCCGGTTGTTTTGTGATATGTTCCTGTTTCCTCTTGACACCAAAGCACAATTATGGCATAGTAAAATATAATAATGTGAAGAAATCCAAGTACTATGGTCAGTACCTTGAAAAGGCTTATTTTCCTTAGCTGAATTATGAGAATGAATTGTTCAGGCTGCAGTGTTCTAGGTTATTGGCACACTAAAGATAGAATACAAGAAACTATGATCTTACTGACCTGTGTTTTGGAAAAGACTAGCCCACAAACATTGATTGATTCATTTAATTAACAAGAATATTTTTATTTGCCAAGACCTTTGCTAGGTAACGGATAAAATGATAAAAACAGATTTGCTTTGTGTCTTCTTGGGGCTTTCATGATAGTGAGGGGAGTTACTAAATCAAATGGTCAGAAAGAATTGCAGTTACAATTATGAATGATAAAAGTCTTATTCTAGGAAAAGTCAGAGCATGTAACCTAGTTGAAGGGAGATGTTCAAAGAAGGTTTCTATGAATAAGCAATATCTATGGATATTTGAGGAATGAATGTGAAATTAGCAGGATGGGGTGGTAGGCATGAGGAGAGAACATTCTATGCAAAAGCACATGTGCAAATGTCCTGTGGTAAGAGGGAGTGTGGCATCTTGAAGAGATTTAAGTAAGGCCAATGAGGTTGAAACAGGAAGTCATTTTCAGTACTGTAATATTGGTAGAGTGGATAAGAATCAGATTCTCTGCTTTTAGGCATTTTAGAGATTTAGCCTTGCTAGAAAAATTATAGGGAACTATTGGATACTCTAAGCAGAAGTACATGTGATCAGGTTTTGTTTTTAAAAAGATAATTTACTGTGTGGAGATGATTTTATAGGAAGAATGAATGTAAGTCTAGTTAGAAGACTTCTGTAAAGATGAAAATGGGTCATTCTGTTTTTCCATATTCTTTGATTTTTTCCTTTTCTGGCTTTCAGCATTATGCTTGGATCACTATAATTTGTTTAAAGAACCATAAAAATTTATTAATGAATAGATCCAGCTATGGATTGGTGTAGGAGAAGAACTTGAACCAACTATTGTATGTTTGTTGTTTGCTGTTTGTTGTTTGTCACCAATGTTCATACTCAATTTGAAAAACTTGAAAGTTCTATAGCATCATGAAAATACAGAGACCAAAATGTTCTAAATAGGGGCTCCTGGGTGGCTCATTCAGTTAAATATTCATGATCCTAGGGTCCTGGAATCAAGCCCCACTTCAGACTCTCTGCTGAGCAGGGAGCCTGCTTTTCCCTCCCCATCTGCCTGCCACTCCCCCTGGTTGTGCGCATTCGCACGCTTATTCTCTCTCTCTCTCCCCCCGTCCCCATTAAATAAATAAATAAATAAATAAAACCTTTAAAAATTAAAAAAAAAATGTTCTGAATATAGCAAATCACTCATTTGTGCATTAGGAAAAGAAGTTAGAGGAGTTCCAGGGATATAGGGCAGACATCCCATATTTCAATCCTTGTGGGCCAGAAAGTTATTAAGCAAAATTAAAGGTCTGATTAAGACTGCAAAGAGTATAGAGATTCCTGAGGTTCTTGGTAATTATGCAATAGAAATTTAATCCAAATTGGCAGGAAATTAGTCTTTGAAGGATAAGAAGATGATAACTAGGTCACTTGACAATATGGTGTGAATATTTTGTCTGAGCTTAAGAAGAGGTCATTCTAACTGCTTCATTAAGACTCAAATATTCTATTAAAATGAAGATATTCTGAATATGTCAGGCTTTAGAAAAAGAAATCCAGGAATTACGAAGAGATACTCTAAATAGCAAGTGCTTGATGTACATGTAAGAGTTGAATTAATTGCCGCAAAAATATGAAATAAATATTTCTGTAGTAAATTCTCTCAAAAGTACACCAAAAGTATTTAAAATATTATGAGTTAAAATAAAGTTGAGGCTTTGAAAATGTTCTCAGTTGATTTTCTGAGTTAGGCTCATTGAGGTCTGGGTGCCTCAGTCAAAAGCCCTAGTGGGTCCTGCTCAGTGAAGGGCGCAGTTGCTGCAGCAGCACAGCAAGGACCTGCCTTAATTGGCTTCTACAGGGAGACTAGTATTTTCCTTTTTTTTTTTTTTTTTTTTTTTTTTAATTTTCAGAGATCAGGTCCAGAGCCTGACAGGTTTATTTACCTGGAGAAATAGATTTTAGTTTCTAGAAGGAAAGATTAAAAACACAACCTGAAGTGAAAGGGTAATCCTTTGATGGTGGATAATGATGACGTAAATTATCATTGATTAAAGAGCCCCTTTACCTTAGACCTGGGACAAATTCTGTGCTTCATGGTAGAATTCTTCTAGCCTTGTTGAGAAAGGAGGAAGCCTGAAAAATAATACCGAGGGCATTATTTCTAGGGTCCGGTTAACCAAGGATAGTCATTTATCTTACTAAAACCCATTTGTAGAACCCACAATACAATAATGCAGTAGATCAATACAAGGGTTTAGAAGCCTACACATGTGGGTCAGATTCTGGCTTTACCAATTATTTGCCATGAGACCTTAGTCATAGTACTTAACTTTTCTAGGCCTTATTTTCTTATATCTACAACGGGGATAATAATACTGTTTACTTCATACAATTATTGGGAGGATTAAATTACTTCATAAATACAAAGAACTTAGTATAGTGAGTGGCAAAAAATAAACTAGGAAATTATAGTAACTACACTTAATTGGGAGGCTTTTCAGATCATTTATTATCTTTATTTAGTTTTCATCACAGAAAGAATAAAAAATTTTTGTAGTGAATTATGCAAGTTATGCAAATATATAATGAATATTCTACAAAACACAGATTCTCAGGCAATTTTAGGGAAAACATCTTGAAATTTACCACTGAGGCACAATTATAAACTTCAATAAAAAATCGTTTACCCTGTTGAAAAATTTACAGTATTCTCCCACTATGAGAGCCATAGATGGAGAAGTGTTAATGGCAAATTGTATAAGTTTTTCTTGTATTCAGATATAGTTTATCCCTTAGAAAATATTAACTGTTTAGGCAAATTCAGCAAAAGTTAGTGACTAGAGGGAATTAAACTAATGCATACATTGAATAAAATATCCTAGTATTTTCTTGATTTGTTCAAATGGGAGAAATCATGTAATTTTTTTTGAGAAGTGCAGTTTATATGAAAATGTAATTTCTAGACATTCAGCAGCCCATTTACAAGGTAAAAAACTATTGTCATAAATCCAAAAAATGCAATTTTACATTTTCATGACTATCAAAATGAAATATTTTTCTGCAGTCATGATAGACCGCTTATTATTATACATTTGGAGTTTTTAAAGATTCATATTTTGTTTTAGAAACAGACTATTATTTCTGACTAACTGCTTTGGGTTTTAAAACCAATATTGTCGTTAGCAAAGAAGCATACCAAGTTACATAAGCAAAAACAAAATCAAGCTATATTTGAACAGTACCTCAGAGGAAGTTTCTTAAGAAGTTATTTAGGTAACTCTACCCTTGTGATCATCTGGTTTACTGCTTCTTTGCTAATTAATCCTAGAGGAATTCCTCTAAGAATTCCTACTTACTCTGTATTTAAGTATGCAGTATCTGCTGTTGATGGTATTTTGAAAGAACCATATTATAGATTATGGGGGGCATCTGCCTCACTCAAAGTCTTTTTTTTTTTTTTTAATCTTTCTCCTCTATGTGATTGAACATTTACAGCCATTTTTTAATCACATGATCCCCATCCTTTGAATCAAGGCTCAGCTATTAGGATTCTCTTTCCTATTGCTTGAATTCCTGAGACAGTAGCCAGTTGCAGTTTACACTGGCTGAGTTTTTCATTTTGGAGAAGCACTGATCTATAATATCCTTAAAAAGAGGGAAACCTAGTTTTCAGAGAGAGAGAAAGAGTAGACAGATAATACAGAGAGAAGCATCTTCAAGTTCATGAAATTCCCTATAAGTCAAAAAGAGTAATTTCTGTTTTCTAGCACTTTCCATTTGCTGGTTCCAGACACTCACAAGAACCACTTATCCATGATTTTCATAAGCTATTCCTGTGTCCTTACAACAAATTTCACTTTGTTGAAGTAGCTTGTGTAAGTTTCTGCTATTTTCAACCAAATAACTTCTGCTAAGGAGATGATTCAAATCTATGGCCTTGTGTAGAGAAAAAATGTGATAGTCATAGTATTGGGATCTTTTCCTGTGAAATTATGCATATCTGAATTTATACACCTTGTAAAAGCATTGGAAGTCATTAGTAACAAAAGATAATGAAAAGCATGTATAATTTTAGGAAGTCCTATCCATTGACAAAAAAGAAAAACATGATTACTTCGTAGGTCAGGAAAGCTTTTTCAGCATCTTTGAGGAAGAACTCAGGGAAACAATTTATAAAGCACAATTAGAAAACTACACAAGGATTTCCGAGAGTAATTTTTACGATCAGGAATTTTTGCCTCTGATTTAGACTCTTTAGACTCCTTCCACTGTACATATTATCAGAAAGAATGTAATTCTCCTAAAGTCATGGTAGATATATGCCAGAACTGAGATAAATTCTAAGACACATGTTCTCAGCTACTCTGCTGTTCTGCCTCCTGAGGTGATCCTAAAATTTGGAGGTTGCCAAGCTTAACCCCTCTAGGAAATACATTTTGCAACTAGTGATATATACAAAGGAAGGATATGAGGAAAGGAAGCTTCTGATATTTCTTATCTACATCCTTTACTCCTAAGTATTCATCTCTACCTAATTCTGCCCATTCCCAGGCCCGGGCCTACTAGAGAGTATAAAATGCTTGAATATTACCATTATTTAGTAACGTGCAGCTACAAATTACCTATGTTTACTGCTTCTTGCCTGGACTTTTCTTGTGATTTTGTGGGATTAGGAGTCATATTTGAGATCTTAGAAAGCAGCATATTGGCACTGAGAATTTTCCAAAGAAAAGAGGCTTCTACTATAAGATATTTGCTTCTTTATATACTATTTAGGTAATGGCTTTAAGTACTGCTGTGGGTGAATGACCTTCTTTGTCAGCTATCACAATTTAAAACTGGGCCCTAAAGACCTAATATTTCTTATTACTTTAAATAATGCTGATAGCATCAAACAACTCCAGTATAATTTTATTTTAAGTGTATTTAGGTGGCTACCTATAGTTGACAGTGACAAATGAGTATAGCTTAAGGCTCTTTCATATGCATTGATCCATGTTAAAAAGACCAATACTGTTCTTATTGCAATATGTTGTGAGTCCGAGAAACAATGGACAAATTTATGATGAGGTAGTTATCTAACTATAGAAAATATGTTAGTCTTTTTTTTTTTTTGATGAATGTAAAATTAAACACGAAGGCTACTATAAAAAATGACTAAAAACATCTCTGATAGAATTACTGTAATTTTCTTCACTTAGAGAAATTCCATGCCATGTGATTGGGGGGGAGGGGTCATACTTATAATGCCAGAGATTGGTTTAGATGGAGAGATAACAAGCAAGTTGCTTAAGTTATTATTGCTTCCACAAGTCTAGCAGGAAAAAGAAACAACATTAGGAATAATTGATAGTGAAGGGATGAGGGAGATAAAAAGAGATGGACTGGGAAGAATTTAATGACTCTTTGTGGCTTTACATCTGTCACAGTTTTTGTGCTACATTAAAGTTTCATTATTTTCACATTTCATGTTTTCGTATTTTCCCATCCCCTTCTTTCTGCTAAATTTACCAAGTAATACAATTTAGATAATGGAGAACTATTTCTATAAATGTCATTGAATGTGTTACTGAAAATGGATAGAGTGTTTCACTGATGCATTTCCTTCAAAATACATTTTCAATTAGCAGAGGATTTGTGTACAAAACATAGTCCTTTAAAAATTACATAAAAAATAGACTATCGTATGACAAAAATGAAAGCCTAAGATCATGAGTATTTGTATCTATGTTCAATTTTAGTGGATCAAATGGTTGTGTCATTCTGCTTTTACAAACTTTATTCTCTTATGATATTTGGTGTTTACGTAGAAATGTATACCTCTCAATTCCTTGACTTTTTGTTTACCACAGAATACATTTTAATAGTAATTTCTGCTAATTTTACCAATGAGTTAAATATATTTTATGTGTAAATATCTGAGAGCAATGATTGAAATGATTTTCACAATCGTGTATTAGCATAATAATTGTTGAAAGTAATTCTTCATTCAGAGTGAAGACAGAAACCATGATTGTATTCTGTCTCCATGACTGAATCATCATACAACTTCTTGCAAGAACTTGTATTTTTGGTGCTTTAGCTGAGTAGAAGCAAAAATATTTTAATACTTGCCCTAAGCATATGCCTTCCATGGATGTGTGGAGGAGGGCTCTAACTCCAGATGCCACTATTTCAATCAAACACCGAATTTCTGGATCAGTGCTGCAGAAAGACACAGTGAGGGCAAGGATAACATCTTCATTCACCATGTACTTCTTTCATCCCTGTTTTTCCCTGTATACAATCATGCTCAGCTTTGGAAATCATATAGGATTGAGTATCGTCAGGTGAATGTAGTCTGTCTTCATGCATCTTAATTCTCCCCTCTGGCCTAGAGAATATGCCTGTCAATGCTTGTTAAACGTGTTTTTAAATACTACATTTTGGGGTGGGGATGCCTGAGTGGCTCAGTCAGTTAAGTGGCTGCCTTCAGCTCAGATCATGATCCCAGGGTCGTGGGATGCAGTCCCATATCCGGCTCCTTTGCTCAGGGCAGGGAGCCTGCTTCTCCTTCTCCTTCTCCCCTCCTCCCACCCATGCTTGCTCTCTTGCTCTCACTTTCTATCTCAAATAAAATCTTAAAAAAAAAAAAAACATTAAAAAAAGATTCTGTTTATTTGAGAGTGTGCATATGCAAGCATGAGTTGGGGGAGGGGCAGAGGAGAGGGAGAAACACACTTCCCACTGAGCAAGGAGCCTGGCATGGGGCTCCACATGGGGAGGGGCAGGTCCATGCAGGGGAGGGGGAATGGAAGGGGGTAGGTGAGTGGGTGTCCATGTGGGGCTCAATTCCAGGACCCTGAGAGCATGACTTGAGCCCAAGTCAGATGCTTAACTGACTGAGCCACTCAGACACCCCTGAGTACCACATTTTA
Source organism: Lontra canadensis (assembly GCF_010015895.1). Lineage (NCBI taxonomy): Eukaryota > Metazoa > Chordata > Mammalia > Carnivora > Mustelidae > Lontra > Lontra canadensis. The sequence goes on along the minus strand of NW_022631021.1, from coordinate 14,248,834 downwards.
AATTCAACTCTGTTTGCTTGTCTTCATGAAAAAATAGTTAAACAGTACCAACCATACAGTGTGAGTATTGTTGGTGCTAGTAAGTATAAGAATTCCCCAATTCAACCATACAGTGTGAGTATTGTTGGTGCTAGTAAGTGTAAGAATTCCCCACTTCCACCGCCATTCGTTTTACTGAACTAAATCAACATCTCTTCCTTACTTACCCATGTGTTGTAGAATGACAGATGGAGATACAGTTTTATGGAATTAAATGTTGGATAAAGAAGGGGAAGCGGCAGGCAGAGGGAGAAGCAGACTCCCCGATAAGCAAGGAGCCAGTTGTGGGGCTTGATCCCAGGACCCCAGGATCATGATGTGAGCCCAAGGCAGACATGCTTAACTGATTGAGCCACTGAGGCATCCTAAAAGCTATGATATTCTGATTGGGAATTAAATTTGTCCTCATCAGAAAATATTGCTGAATTAACATCATTACTTATAGTATATTATACTCTTTTGGGGTAGCTTTTCATTTAGAGATAATTCATTTTTGGACTGCCATATGTTTTGTAATAAGCAATATTAATTGTTAGGACCCAGTCTGCCTCCTTTAGAAAATCTAAGTTGTATGTCATGCATTCATGGTTTATAGGTGGGCAAGTTAAAGAACAGTTCAGAATAGAAATATTTTCATTGACATCTGTTTCATTGACATCTATTCATTGACATCTATATGATGTGAGAAAGAGTATTATATAATATGAAGACAGTTTGCTGTGTTCATAAACTTTAACTTATTCAGTTAAAATTTATTATGACATTTCTTTGTGCCACTTAAGTTATACGTAAAATGATAAAACCATGGCTAGAGCTGACAAGGTTGAAGTGTACCCTGTGGCTTCCATCTTCACGTACAATGGTCACAGTCATGTGTACCTGTGCTTGAACTTTCTAGGCAGCTCTTGTGAATGAGGAAGAGATGGAGGCTTGGAGCTGGAAAACCTGAGTTCAAATCCAGGCTTTGACTCTTTGTGGATTTCTGGTTTTGATTAATCCCATTTTCTCTTTTGAGCCTCAACTCTTCCTTATGTCAGAACAGACAAATTGTGTGAGATAATTCATGAAAGCACTTGTAAACTCTAGAGAGTTTCCTAAATTTAAAATGTTGGAATTATTATAAAATGTGTAGGCAGGTATTATTATCGAACAAATGAAAAACACTTTCAATGAAAATGTCATGCCAGCAGGGACTTTGCCAGAATATCTTACCATACCAGGGCTCCTTTGAAAGCTGGACTCAGATCCTTGATTGGCAGTAGCATGCTTGGAGCACTACATGGCCCTGCTTCAGTGCTCCCACTGTGTTTTCACAAAGCTTGCTCATTGTTAATTAAACTGAGCCAAGAGTGTCAGTATTTATTAGGCTAGACTCTGGACAAGCATGGAACTGTGAAAGCAAAAAAGAATTTAAAAATTGAGAAAGGTTATTGAAAATATAGAGGCTTTGAGCTTTATATACCTTGTCTTCTTGTATAATTCAAAAATAGTCATCTGTATCCAAACAAGGAAAATGCAAAAGAAATGTCCAGCTTTGCTAATGCTAATGGACATGTGCGTCTTTTGGTGCCATTGAAGCATTTAGATTTTTATCCCCAAGAGATCTGCAGTCTTCAATCAGCTGGAACAAGTGGAAAAGGATCTCAGAGATAACAATGTTATAGCTAGAATGTCTAGAGTCATTTTCATCCGGATGATGCATTTTACTTTCTACATCTTTAAAGTAGAAAGGAAAAAAAGAGCCTTGTTCTTTTCTTTTTTTTTTTTTTTTCCTGTGTAGTGTAGCTTGCATCTTGCAGAGCTATTGACAGACTCCAATTTCTCTGATATATTTAACCAGAAGGAGCTCTTGATGATGAGTGATCATTTATAGGTACTTTTAAAGGCATGAGTTAATGGAAGTGAGAATAAAGGGAGAAATTATTTCTATTCTTTACTGTGTCTTCCAGTTAAAAGATTTTTAGCCTTGTCTGAAGGAAACCTGCCTCATTCACCTGCCTGGTGATTATCGATGAATACTGACTTTTTACCACGCCAGCATTGAAGTGTCCTGTTTTTTCTTTATCTTTGAGAATACTTCCTTCTTTGAGTCATTAAAGTCAGATCTAAAAAGGTTTTCTCTCACTTTACTTTAAATAAGAGCATAGTCAATTTTAAGGAGTGTGTGTAGAAATAAATTGCACTTTGGTGCTTCTCTAATAACCAAAAAAAAAAAATGGGACAATGTTCTTGAAATTAAATAGGGATGTGCTCACATTTACCAGTATTTATATGGAACCAAATAATTTTCTTTTTAAAAGATTTTATTTATTTATTTGACAGGCAGAGATCACAAGTAGGCAGAGAGGCAGGCAGAGGTGGGGGGAGGGCAGGCTCCCCACTCAGCAGAGAGCCCCAGGGCTCATTCCCAGGACTCTGAGACCATGACCTGAGCCAAAGGCAGAGGCTTAACCCACTGAGCCACCCAGGTGCCCCCCCAAATGATTCTTAAACAGATTAATATTAGTCAGAGACACATAAACATATCCCAGTGTATCTGAAATTACGGCCAGGTACTCCTGTCTGTGTTACTGTGCGAAGGTATTACTATCAGCTACACACTTTTGCCTGTCAGCAGCTACAAATTTCCATTGTACAAATTTCCATGCTTATTTTTCAGAAGTTTGTTGAGTATATAGAGGGTATTTTTAAAAAATATTAGATTGCAGTTTGCTGTAAGTTAAAATTATAATGAATGAATTGGTACACATTAAATGACATTAAAAATAATCTCCTTTAAAAATAGAAACAAACACTACATAACTGTTTTACAGTTTTGCTTAGTTTTATCATTATAATTCTCTTACATTTGATTTCCTGCCTTACGTGGATCAGACAAGAGATCAGTTCTTTTCAATGTTTCTAATTTTCAAAGTGGTAAAAATTTCATATTTCATTGTAATAACTTTTAACTACTCAGTCTATTTATAATAGTCAATGAGAGAAATGAAATGGATCTATGAAGAAGCATCTATTAATGAGCAAGTATATGGGGATTAGAAAGGTCTGTCTGAATCACAAGGCAGAGATGGCATTTAGTATCCAAGTCTACTTCCAGACAAAATTAGCCAAGGCTGCAGTGAAGTTAAAGCCTGCTGGTTACAAAATTGGAAATTGGTTTCCTGGGGCTCTCTGTAAACTCTTCATTACTTTACTCAATCATGGTTCATTAGCAAGTTAACAGACAGAAGACCAGTGCACGTTAGGATATATGTCGAGCCAATCCTTCCATCTCCTTGAGCATCACTTAAAACCTGAATGTCACAGCAGATTAGACATTGCATCAAACTGCATTTTCATATAATGCTGTACATGGTCAGCCCATAGATCATTCCACTTAAACTCTAAATATTTTTAAGTGTTTTTGGTTTATCACGCATTTCATATGGCGGCAGATGTTTTAATTCAAAGTGACTCTGATGGAACAAAAAAAAATCTCAAAAGGCATTTGAAAAAGAAACAACTTGAAGAAACTCAGTTAAGAGATTGAACTAAAGTAGATTTAATGGTTCCTATTAACTTGGATCTAATTCACTGGAGGAGAAAAAAATCCATAGGGACATTAGGGCATTTAAATGTGCCTCTGAAAGTGGTTGGACAAACTGTCTCTTGGCTCATGAAGTAGTTTTGTTCAACCTAAGCAAATGGCTTTGACTCTTAGACCAAAACAATTCATTTATGCAGTTCATATTGGAAAAGTATATTTTTGTAGTGTTGTGACTCTAGAAAAACACTTACTGGGGAATGTACATAACTCCCTAGGACCCACTAGAAGTTATGGTATATTTCTATTTTGGACTCTTAGGTATTTGTGTTACTTAGAGGGTCTGTTATTAGTTGCTGTCTAGAGAATCCATTACTAAAATATTATGTGTATTTCATATTTGAGAGTATTTCATATTCACGGAGAAGGCCTAATTATCAGATGAAATAAAGTGGGATGATTTTTCAGTTTTAGAAGTGCTGGGTTTATAAGACAAGAATGCCCACTCTCACCGCTTGCTATTCAACACAATACTGGAAGTTCTAGCTTAGAGCAGTTAGGCAAGAAGAAGAAATAAAAGACATCCAAATTGGAAAGGAAGAAGTAAAAATTTCTCTATTTGCAGATGACATGATTTATATACAAAAAACCCGAAGGACTCCGCCAATACACTGTTTGAACTAATAAATTCAGTAAGGTTCACAAAACAAACTGAGGGCTGCTGGGGAGAGGGGAGGTATGGAGAGGGTGGTTAGGTTATGGACATTGGGGAGGTTATAGACGATGGTGAGTGCTATGAATTATTTAAGCCTGATGATTCACAGACCTGTACTCCTGGGGCAAATAATACATTATATGTTAATAAAAATAATTTTAAAAATTCAGTAAGGTTGCAGGATAAAAAATTAATATAGCAAAGGCAGTTACATATCTATACAATAATGAAACAGCAAAAAGCGGAATTAAGAAAAAAATCTCTTTTAAATACATCAAAAGAAAAATAGTAAGGAATACATTTAACCAAGGAGATAAATGACCTATACACTGAAAATTGTAAGACATTGCCAAAAGAAATTGGAGGAGACTCAAAGAGATAGAAACATATTTCATACTCATGGATTGGAAGAATTAATGTTAAAATGTCCAAAGCAGTTTGCAGATTCAGTGCAGTCTCTTTCAAAATTCCAATGGCGTTTTTCACAGAAATAGAACAAATAATTCTAAAATTTGTATGGAACCACTAAAGACCCCAAGTAACAAAGCAATTTTGAGAAAAAACAAAGCTGGAGGCATCATGCTTCCTGATTTCAAACTATATTACAAAGCTATAGTAATCAAAACAGTATGGTATTGGCATAAAACCAGACATACAGATCACTAGAACAGAACAGAATAGAATGCCCATAAATAAACGTAAGCATATATGGTCAATTAATTTCAAAGAGCCATGCATATACAATGGGGAAGGGATAGTCTCTTTAATAAAGAATGTTGGAAAAACTGGACAACCCCATGCAGAAGAATGAAACTGTACCACTATCTAACACAATATATAACACACGACTCTGAATAGATTAGATATGAGCACAAGACCTGAAACCTTAAAACTCCTAGAAGAAAACATAAGTAGGAAGCTACTTGACATTGATCTTGGTGATGATTTTTTAGAATGAATTTAAAAGCAAAAGGAATAAAAGCAAAAATAAAGAAATGGGACTATATCAAACTGAAATCCTGTGCAGCAAAGGAAACCATTGACAAAATGAAAAGGTAACCTAACTGAATGGAAGAAGATATTTCCAAATCATACATCTGATAAGGAGTTAATATCCAAAATATATAAAGAATTCCTGCAACTCAGTAGGGAAAAAAAATCCAGTTAAAATATGACAGAGGATCTGAATAGACATTTTTTCAAAGAAGTAATACAAATGGCCAACTAGTACATGAAATGGTATGCAATCTTACTGATCATCAGAGGGTAAAATAGAGGTTGGTAAACATGTACAAATATGCAGCTATAAAATGGAAGAGGCCTGAAGGTTTAATATAAAACATGGTTACTGTAGTATTTAATAACACTGTATCGTAGAATTGAAATTTGCTAAAAGAATACAACTTAAACTCTGTTTTCACATAAAAAAAGATAAATATGTAAGGTGTAGAGTATTAGTCAAGTAGATGGTGGGAATTCCTTGACATGTATCTATGTATCAGATCACCCAATGTACACTTTAAGTACAATTTTATTTGTAAAAAGCAAAAAAAAGATTGGATTTGCTAAAAAAGAAATAGAAAACCTAAGGGTGACTTGTATACTTTTAAAAAAAGATCATTCTTCAGCCATAACTAACAAAGCAAAAATGGTATTTTATTTAACACTTACTTTATATAGGAGGAAAAAGAGGACACTGATTTATTCTGGTTTAAATTTTATCTTTTTTGATAGAAGAGTTTCCATTTTTTCCACTTTTTTTTTTCCAGCTCTAGGTTTCTTGCATTTATTTAACAATTTCTAGGTCAGCCTTCCCTCCATTATTTTCTTATTTGTTTTCATAGAAAAGTAGACTTTTTTGCAATGCAACCTGTATACTGATGGGTGAGGACCCGGTTATCTGAGTGTCATACCTTAGTGCTGCCCGATAAATCCAAATGTATTGATTGGGATGAGAGGTTCACCATGATTTAAAAAATCTTAGTAAAGTTTGATTTAATAATAGGCAATTGAACTATATGTTTATTTATATTCAGGCCACAGAATTTCATTGCCCTTTATTCTTTTTTGACATTAAACCTTGTCATAAGGTAAAAATTGCTCTATCCTTGGCCTCCAGAAAGTTAGGCTGATTTGGTTTAAATTACAGAGAGGAGATCTGGCCCAGAAGGAGTCCATATTTATGAGATAATTGGGAGTCTGAGAGTCTGTAAACCAGTTTAGGCTGTCAGTTCTCTTCTGGTTTATGCCTAGTGGGACACATGGGTATTTTATACTCGCCTCATATTAGCCTCAGTTCTGAGATAATGATACAGGTTCAGTAGGGACAGAGATTTGAACTGGCCTCCAACTAGCATTATTGGATGAATTTGCTTTATTTTGTTAGGCCTTAACTCTAAGAAAGATGCAACATCATGCATAGGCTTTCTGTCCTATTCTTTTTTTTTTGCAATTTTATCAGTGTATAACTTGTTATTCCCAAGTGTCCTCTACTTTCCTTTACTCTTTTTCCCTAAGGGAATTCAATAGCACTGTGTTATGACTTGAAAATATTTCCAAATAGTAAAATAAACAAAACTATTACAAAAAATCTCTCTTGTATAAATCAGACTGACTTTTTAAAGTTTATGCCTTTGGCACTATTGTTTTAGATCATAAACTCTTAGCAAGCAAGGGCGATATAAGGCTTGGTTAACTTTTGTCCAGTGCCATGTGATTAAACCTTAATATACATTGACTATTTTTACCCATTAACATAATTTTGTTTACTCAAAGCATTATTTTCTTTTTTATTTACTTAATATATTATATACAATAGGAAACTAGTAGGGATCAATAGGAAAGGAGGAGGAGTTAATAGGAAAACATTTTTTTCTTGTACTTATTTTTTGGAGAATTCTGATTGTATCAGTATTTGCCCTCTCTTTTTTCATTCTTAGGCAGAGACAAATATTTTTTCCAGTAGCAACAGTATTACTTCATTATTTTCAGTAGGATTCTCTCTCAGGTTACCGTTTAGTTATTAACTGCTTTATTTACAATCATCTCAAGAAATACCATTCCTCTCATTCAGAAATGCACAGTCCTTACCTTACAACTCAGTGCCTGAGAGAATTGAAGAATGTGAATGCCATTGCCCTGAAGTTTCTTAACATAATAATTTATCAGTGTATACATCTCCCGTTTGTGGGGCTGTGCCACACTTTGATGGAGTCTGACCTGATTTCTTCAGTGACAGCCAGTTTGCAGAGAAATATTTTTGTCTTCCTTTCCCCGACCCAGGACAGTTACCTAATGAAACAATTAATCACCTTCTAAATCAAATGCAAAACTTTGAATTAACATGGCTAAAGAAATGGAAATTATAGGTGCTATATCCTGAGTAAGAAAGTGAGTGAGATAATAGAACTAGTCAAACTCCTTGTGTAGGCACTAGTGATGATAATCTCTTTGAAAGAGAAGAATCAACTTGGCATTCAGAGTAAAGGCTGGACTTGAATCATCAGGGTGGAATGCAGAATAGGGGGAGAAATTCATCATATATTGCCTTCTTAGGGTGGGATGCAGAACGGAATGAGAAATTCTATATATATAGCATCTTTTCTTCGTTTTAAAAAGATGCGTATGGCCTCAAGATGCATATGGTCTAAAACACTAAATTTATTAAAATTCCTGAACTTTCTGAGTCCTATTAGTGATTTTTTTTCTCATTATTAGTAGAGGGCATCTGTTTATTGTTTCGGCTCCCAAATGACAGGAGAACACTCTCCAGTGTGTCTGTAGAGTTGTCTTAGAGGGTAGGGGGACGGAAGGCTAAGAGACAGAACCAGAATAGAGGGAGAGCAAGAACTGGTAAAGAAAGTGGCTTGAGGATGTAGTGAATTGAAGGTGGGAGTGGGTCACAAACAAAAGATCGGTTTCAGACACAAGAGTAGAACCAAGAATCATGGATTATAGACTTAGACTTGGACTTGGACTTGGACTAGGGTGAGCACCGAGGATTGCAGAAAGTGCACTGGACTGGAACTTACAGTTCTGGGCTTGGTCTTGTGACAGATTATTTATATGACTTTAGATATATGCCTCAACATTACTGGTTCTCAGTTTCATCATTTGTAAAATGGATGGAAAGACCATATAGTTTCTAAGTTCCATCACAATTAAAATCTGTGATTCTATGGTATGTCTTATTTGGAGCCATCAGACTGTCAGAAGGAATGAGGCTACTTAGAGAACATTAGAATGAAGTTGAAAATGAGCACTCTAGATCAATTCTTTGGACACTGATGGTTAGTTAGCAATTTAACCACCACAGTTAGCAAATGAATTCATGAAAAAGATGAAGAGAACATTCACCAAATATACTCTACTAAGAAACACTTTCTGTTTTATGTGATGATGGTAACAGTAGATTAGAAAAGTTACTTAAGGAAGTAACTTCTGTATTTATAAAATTTATTTAACAGGAGGAATACACTGATTTTAGATTTCATTGACTTATGAATAAAAAGCTATACTTGCACATAAATGAAAAAAATGCTTAGAACAAAAACACTAAAAACTTAAAATTTTTACTTTTACCTGCAAAAAAAAATATGTTGAAATCACATTGAAATTCTATTGAATGTTAATTCGGTACATGCATACTGTCTCTGAAGGAATGCATTGCATTGCAGACTTTATCTAGACACAAATCTCTTAGTATTTTAACAAAATATGAATAGAGAGAAAACAGGAATTACTCAGAGGAAAAATTGAAAGCCAACTTGTACTATACAGCACCAAGATAGCAGAAACAGCTGCACAGCAGCTTAATCCTTGTGACAAGCCCAGAACTCTGCAATAACGGCGGGCACTGTCTGATGAAATTGCCAAGGAGTCAGATGCCACATCTGGGAACATTATCCTTGTGTTTCTGATGAAATTGATACAGCAAATGGTACTCCATTGTTAACTCCTTGCTATCCATGTAAGCTTTCTCAAAGACCTGAGATCTCTTATAAAGAGTCAGTTCCAAAGCTTAATGACAAGGACAATAATTCTATTAAAGAAGCTGAAGAAGATACTGTAAATATTGCTCAAAGAAGAATAAATAGAAAATAAAGAGTGATTTTTAAATGACAAACTCTAGAAGATTAGAGGAGTTGTGACAGTGTCAGGTTGACAAATGTGCTAAAAATTACAGCGCTATTTACATTTTCTTTAACATAGGTAGTAGTATTTTTTGCAAAAGACAATGAGAAAAACAATAGGGGGAATATTTGACCTAAAAAGATGATGAAGAGTTTTTATGATAACATGCCAAATAATATACAAATGTTAACATTTATAATGTGTTTGACCCTGTGTTAACAACTGCATGGACCTCAAGGAGTCTATAGTATAGAATAGTATAGTCTATGGTATAGTTTGTATATAATGTGTCATATTTTATAGTTTATGTACAAAGAACCAGACCCTGTGAATTACTGGATAGTTTGAGTCTATGGTGTATTCTTATCTATAAATATTGTATATTTTACGTGACTGGCTAAAAATTCCCATGTCCTCACCATATTTGAATTCTGATTCCTGGAACCTATGATAAATACATAACCTTACATTGCAAAAGAGGCTTTGCAGATGTGTGTAGAATTTGAGATGAGAAGTTATCCAGAACTGTTTGGGCAGGCCCAATCTAATTACATTGTACTTAAAAGCAGACAACTTCTGTGATTAGATCAGAGAGGTAATATAAAAGGAGGGTTTGAAGCATGAGAGAGATTCAACTCAGCATGGTTAGTTTGAAGTTGGAGTAAGGAGTCCATGAGTCTAAGAATGTAGGTGACTTCTAGAAGCAGAGAGAATGGGCTTCAGCTGAAAGATTGCAAGGATCTCAGTGTCACAACCATAAGGAATTGAATTCTGTCAACCAACTGAATGAACAAGGAAATGTGTTCTTCTTTATACCTTCCATAAGGGAATGCAGCCCTGGTAACACTTTAATTTTTGCCTTATAAGACCTGTGTAATGAGGACTATAAAATAATAAATCTGTGTTGTTTTAAACTGCACAGTTTTGGCGATTCACAGACTTTAGCAATTTAACAACCACAGTTAGCAAATGATTCATGAAAAAGATAAAGAGAACATTCACCAAATATACTCTACTAAGAAACACTTTCTGTTTTATGTGATGATGGTAACAGTAGATTAGAAAAGTTACCTCTGGGGCTAATAATACATTATATGTTTATAGAAAATAAAAAAATTAATAAAAGACATTAACTATACAGTTTAAAATAATTTGTTTTGGAACAATAAAAAAAACAAATGTAATCCATAAGTTATTAAATGTATAAGTTAAAAATACAAGGGGAAAGTAGCTATATAAATAGCGATACATTGAAATGATCCAGGTCTGATTATCCCCTGAGTTAGTAATTAAAAAGAGCGCAACTTTTTTTGAGTTCATGTAAGACTCAGTTGGACTGTGAAGTTTTTGTAAGAAACATTAAAACAGATTTGGAAGGATATGTAGACTTTGTTGAAAAGAAAATGAAGTCTCTGAACATTATATGTGGGAGACTGACAAGAGAAAACTTATTTGTAGGAAAAATAATGAGGTTTTTTTTTTTTGGAAGAAATGGGTTAGAGCATTGGTTATTTATATATAAGAATCAGAACAGTAGGGAAAACAGGCTTTGGGAAAGATTGTAAAAATTGCTTGTAGTGCCAAGAAACAGCTTGCTTATGGATGTATATATATGTATATGTATGTATTTATTTTTCAGTATCATTAATATACAGTGTTATATTAATTTCAGATGTACAGTATAATAGTTCAACAGTTCTGTATACTGTTATTCAGTGCTTATCATAAGTGTACTCTTAATCCTCTGACCTATTTCACCCAGCCCTCTACGTACCTCTTCTCTGGCAACCACCAATTTGTTCTCCATAGTTAAGAGCTTGTTTTTCTGTTTGTCCCTTTTCTTCTCTGTTCATTGCTTTTGTTTCTTAAATTCCACACATGGGTGAAGTCCTGTGGTATTTTTCTTTTTCCAACTGATTTATTTCACTTAGCATTGTACCTTCTGAGTCCTTTCATGTCATTGCAAATGGCAAGATTTCATTCTTTTTTATGGCTGAGTAATATTCCATTATACGTATATACCACATCTTCTTTTCCATTCATCTGTTGATGGATGCTTGGATGGCTTTCATATTTTGGCTATTGTAAATAATGCTTCAATAAACACTTTTTCAATTCATGTTTTCATATTCTTTGTGTAAATACCCAGTAGTGGAATTGCTGGATCATGTGGTAGTTCTAGTCTTAATTTTTTTAAGAACTTCCATACTGTCTTCCATACTGTCTTCCATACTGTCTGCACCAATTTACATTCCCACCAACAGTGCCAAAGGGTTCCTTTTTCTCCATATCCTCACCAACACCTCTTGTTTCTTGTGTTGTTGCTTATAGTCATTCTGACAGATGTAAGGTGAGATCTCATTGTAGTTTTGATTTGCATTTCCTGATGATGACTGAGGTTGAGCATCTCTTCATGTCTATTGGCCATCTGTATGTCTTCTTAGGAGAAATTTCTGTTTATGTCTTCTGCCAATTTTTAATTGGATTATTAGGGCTTTTTGGGTGTTGAGTTGTGTAAGTTTTTTATATATTTTGAATACTAATCCCTTATTGGATATGTCATTTGCAAATATTTTCTCTCATTCATTAGGTTGTCTTTTTATTTTTTTGATTATTTCCTTTGCTGTGCAGAAGATTTTTATTTTGATGTAGTCCCAATGGCTTATTTTTGCTTTTGTTTCCCTTGCCTCTGAGGACCTACCTAGAAAAAAGTTGCTATAGCCAATGTCAAAGAAATTACTGTCTGTGCTCTCTTCTAGGATTTTATGGTTTCAGGTCTCACATTTATGTCTTTGGTCCATTTTGAATTTATTTTTGTGTATGGTATAAGAAAGTGGTCTGGTTTCATTCTTTTGCATATAGCTCTCCAGTTTTCTCTCATTAAAGAGACTCTTTTTTTCCATTGCATATTCTTGCCTAATTTTTGAATATTAATTGACCATATGATCATGGGTTTATTTCTGGGCTCTTTATTATGGTCTCTTGGTCTGTGTGTCTCTTTTTATGCCAGTACCATACTCTTTTGATTACTATAGCTTTGTTGTATATCTTGAAATCTGGGACAGTGATAGCTTCAGTTTTATTCTTCTCTTTCAGGAATTGCTTTGGCTCTTCAGGGTCTTATGTGGTTCCATATGAATTTTAGGATCATTTATTCTAGAGGAAGATACAAAGATTTTCTGTATATAACCTGTACCCTCACATGTATAGTTTCCCTGTTAATCAACATCTTCCACCAGAGTGATACATTTGTTAAAATTGGTGAATCTATTTTGACACATTATAATCTCCCAAAGTCCATAGTTTACATTCGGGTTTATTCTTGGAGTTTTTGGTGTTGTATGTTCTATGGATTTAGGCAAATGTATAAAGACATGTAGCCATCATTATAGTAGCATACAGAGTTTTTCCACAGGCCCTAAAAATTCACTGTATTGAGTGGAATCATAAAGTATTTAGCTTTTCTTTAAAATTTTTTATTTATTTTTTTAATTTCTTTTCAGTGTTCCAGAATTCATTGTTTATGCACCACACCCAGTGCTCCATGCAATACATGCCCTCCATAAAACCCACCACCAGGCTCACCCAACCTCCCATCTCCCTCCCCTCCAAAATCCTCAGATTGTTTTCCAGAGTCCAGAGTCTCTCATGGTTTGTCTCCACCCCCACCCCGCCAGTTTCCCCCAACTCCCTTCTCCTCTCCATCTCCCCATGTCCTCCATGTTATTCCTTATGCTCCACAAATTAGCAAAACCATATGATAATTGACTCTCTCTGCTTGACTTATTTCACTCAGCATAATCTCTTCCAGTCCCGTCCATGTTGATACAAAAGTTAGGTATTTATCCTTTCTTATGGAGGTTTAATACTCCATAGTATATAGGGACCACATCTTCCTTATCCATTCATCCATTGAAGGGCATCTTGGTTCTTTCCACAATTCGGTGACTGTGGCCATTGTTGCTATGAACATTGGGGTACAGATGGCCCTTCTTTTCACTACATCAGTATCTTTGGGATAAATACCCAGTAGTGCAATTGCAGGGTCATAGGGAAGCTCTATTTTTAATTTCTTAAGGAATCTCCACACTGTTCTCCAAAGTGGCTGAGCCAACTTGTATTCCCACCAGCAGTGTAAGAGGGTTCCCCTTTCTCCACATCCTCTCCAACACTTGTTGTTCACTGTCTTGTTAATGTTGGCCATTCTAACTGGTGTAAGATGGTAGCTCAATGTGGTTTTAATTTGAATCTCCCTGATGGCTAGTGATGATGAACATTTTTTCATGTGTCTGTTAGCCATTTGTATGTCTTCATTAGAGAAGTGTCTCTTCATGTCTTCTGGCCATTTTTTGACATGATTATCTGTTTTGTGTGTGTTGAGTTTGAGGAGTTCTTTATAGATCCTGGATATCAGCCCTTTGTGTTGTCATTTGTGAATGACACGGAATCTTTTGTGAACCCACAGAATCTTCTCCCATTCCGTGGGTTGCCTCTTTGTTTCGTTGACGTTTCCTTTGCTGTGCAGAAGCTTTTGATCTTGATGAAGTCCCAAAAGCTCATCTTCACTTTTGTTTCCTTTGACTTTGGAGACATGTCTTGAGAGAAGTTGCTATGGCCCATGTCGAGGAGGTTACTGCCTATGCTCTCCTCTAGGATTCTGATGGATTCCTGCTTCGTGTTGAGGTCTTTTATCCATTTCGAGTTTATCTTTGTGTATGGTGTAAAAGAATGGTCGAGTTTCATTCTTCTATACATAGCTGTCCAATTTTCCCAGCACCGTTTATTGAAGAGACTGTCTCTTTTCCACTGTATATTTTTTCCTGCTTTGTCGAAGATTATTTGACCATGGAGTTGTGGGTCAATATCTGGGCTCTCTACTCTGTTCTACTGGTCTATGTGTCTGTTTTTATGCCAGTACCATGTTGTCTTGGTGATGACAGCTTTGTAGTAAAGCTTGAAATCAGGCAACCTGATGCCCCCAGCTTTGTTTCTCTTTTTCAACATTTCCTTAGCAATTCGGGAATTTTCTGATTCCATACACATTTAGGATTGTTTGCTCCAGGTCTTCTTTTTTTTTTTAAATTTTTTAATTCTTTATTAACATATAATGTATTATTAGCCCTAGGGGTACAGTTCTGTGAATCGCCAGGTTTACACACTTCACAGCACTCACCATAGCACACACCCTCCCCAATATCCATAAACCCACCACCTTCTCCCTATCCCCCTCCCCCTGGCAACCCTCAGTTTGTTTTGTGAGATTAAGAGTCTATTGTGGTTTGTCTCCCTCCCGTTCCCATCTTGTTTCATTTATTCTTTACCTGCCCCCCAAGCCCCCCATGTTACATCTCCACTTCCTCATATCAGGGAGATCATATGATAGTTGCCTTTCTCTAATTAACTTATTTCACTAAGCATTAAACCCTCTAGTTTCATCCACATTGTCGCAAATGGCAAGATTTCATTTCTTTTGATGGCTGCATAGTATTCCATTGTATATATATATACCACTTCTTCTTTATCCATTCTTCTGTTGATGGACATCTAGGTTCTTTCCATAGTTTGGCTATTGTGGACATTGCTGCTATAAACATTTGGGTGCACGTGCCCCTTCAGATCACTACTTTTGTATCTTTAGGTAAATACCCAGTAGTGCAATTGCTGGGTCATAGTGTAGCTCTATTTTCAACTTTTTGAGGAAGCTCCATGCTGTTTTCCAGAGTGGTTGCACCAGCTTACATTCCCACAAATAGTGTAGGAGTGTTCCCCTTTCTCTGCAACCTTGCCTGTTTGCTCCAACTCTTTGAAGAATGCTGGTTGGAATTTTGATTGCATGGCATTGAAAGTAAAGATTGCTCTAGGCAGTATAGACATTTTAACAGCGTTTATTCTTCTGATCCATGAGCATGGAATGGTCTTCCATCTTTTTGTGTCTTCTTCAATTTCTTACATGAGTGTTCTGTATGTAGTTCCTCAAGTACAGATCCTTTACCTCTTTGGTTAGGTTTATTCCCAGGTATTTTATGATTCTTGGTGATATAGTAAATGGAATCAATTCTCTAATTTCCCTTTCTGTATTATCATTGTTAGTGTATAAGAAAGCAACTGATTTCTCTACATTGATTTTGTATCCTGCCATGTTACTGAATTGCTGTATGAGTTCTAGTAGTTTGGGGGTAGAGTCTTTTGGGTTTTCCATATAAAGTATCATGTCATCTGCAAAGAGAGAGAGTTTGACTTCTTCATTGCCAATTTGAATACATTTATTTCTCTTTGTTGTCTGATTGCTGTTGGTAGGACTTCTAATACTATGTTGAACAATAGTGGCAAGAGTGGACATCCTTGTCGTATTCCTGACTCAAAGGGAAGGCTGTGAGCTTTTTCCTATTGAGGATGATATTTGCTGTGGGTTTTTCATATATAGATTTTATGAAGTTGAGGAATGCTCCCTCTACCCCTATGCTTTGAAGCATTTTAATCAGGAATGGATGCTGGATTTTGTCAAATGCTTTTTCTGCGTCAATTGAGAGGACCATGTGGTTCTTCTCTCTTCTCTTATTTATTTGTTCTATCACATTCATTGATTTGCGAATGTTGAACCACCCTTGCTGCACAGGGATAAATCCCACCTGGTCATGGTGGATAATCTTTTTAATGTACTGTTGGATCCTATTAGCTAGGATCTTGTTGAGAATCTTAGCATCCATATTCATCAGGGATATTGGTCTGAAATTCTCCTTTTTGGTGGGGTTTTTGCCTGATTTGGGGATCAGGGTAATGCTGGCTTCATAAAAAGCGTCTGGAAGTTTTCCTTGTGCTTCAATTTTTTTGAAACAGTTTCAGGAGAATAGGTATTATTTCTTCTTTGATAGTTTGGTGGAATTACTCAGGGAATCTATCAGGTCCTGGGCTCTTGTTTTTTTGGGAGGTTTTTGATCACTGCTTCAATCTTGTTACTAGACATTGGTCTATTCAGGTTGTCAGTTTCTTCTTGATTCAGTTTTGGAAGTTTATAGTTTTCCAGGAATGCATCCATTTCATCTAGGTTGCTTAACTTATTGGCATATAATTGTTGATAATAATTTCTGATGATTGTTTCTACTTCCTTGGTGTTAGTCGTGATCTCTCCCTTTTTATTCATAATTTTATTACTTTGGGTCTTCTCTCTTTTCTTTTGGATTAGTTTGGCCAATGGTTTATCGATGTTATTGATTCTTTCAAAAAACTAGCTTCTAGTTTCATTGATGTGATCTACTGTATCTTTAGTTTCTATCTCATTGATCTCTGCTCTAATCTTGATTATTTCCCTTCTTCTGTGTGGGGCTCACTTAATTTGTTGTTGATTCTCCAATTCTTTAAGGTGTAAAGACAGCTGGTGTATTCTGGATTTTTCCATTTTTTTGAGGGGCTTGGATTGCTATGTATTTCCCCCTAAGGACCGCCTTTGTTATATCCCATAGGTTTTGGACCAAAGTGTCTTCATTCTCATTGGTTTCCATGAATTGTTTAAATTCTTCTATGCTTTCCTGGTTGATCCAAGCATTCTTTTTTTGTTGTTGTTGTTTAATATTTTATTTATTTATTTGACAGACAGAGATCACAAGTAGGCAGAGAGGCAGGCAGAGAGAGAGAGGAGGAAGCAGGCTCCCCGCTGAGCAGAGAGCCTGATGCGGGACTCGATCCCAGGACCCCGAGATCATGACCCGATATGAAGGCAGAGGCTTAACCCACTGAGCCACCCAGGCGCCCTGATCCAAGCATTCTTAAGCAAGGTGGTCTTTAGCTTCCAGGTGTTTGAATTCCTTCTGAAGTTTTTATTGGTTGAGCCCTAATTTGTGACCCAGTATGTGGTCTATTCTGGAGAAGGTTCCATGTGTTCTTGAGAAGAATGAGTATTCTGTTGTTTTAGGGTGGAATGTTCTGTATATATCTATGAGGTCCATCTGGTCCAATGTGTCATTCAGTGCTCTTGTTTCTTTATTGATTTTCTGCTTAAATGATATGTCTGTTACTGAGAGTGGCATGTTAAGATCCCCTGCTATTAATGTATTCATATCAATATGACTCTTTATCTTGATTAATAGTTGTCTTATGTAGTTGGCTGCTCCCATGTTGGGGGCATAAATATTTACAATTGTTAGATCTTCTTGGTGGATAGACCCTTTAAGAATGATGTAGTGTCCTTCTGCATCTCTGACTACAGTCTTTAGTTTAAAATCTAATTTATCTGATATGAGAATCACTACCCCAGCCTTCTTTTGAGGCCCATTGGCATGAAAGATGCTTCTTCATCCCTTCTCTTTCAGTCTGGATGTATCCTTAGGTTCCAAATGGGTCTCTTGTAGACAACATATGGATGGGTCCTGTCATTTTATGCAGTCTGCAACCCTGTGCCATTTTATGGGCACATTTAGGCCATTCCCATTGAGAGTGATTATTGATAGATACATTTTTATTGATATCGTGTTACCTGTGAAGTTTTTGTTTCCATAGATTGTCTCCATAAATTTCTGTTCAATGATACTCTTGGCTTTTTTCCTCTTTTATAGAATCCTTCTTAGTATTTCTTGTAGTGCCGGCTTGGTGGTCACATACTCTTTAAAACATTACCTGTCTTGGAAGCTCTTTATCTCTCCATCTATTTTGAATGTCAGTCTTGCTGGATAAAGTATTCTTGGCTGCATGTTCTTTTCATCTAGTGCCCTGAATACATCTTGCCAGCCCTTTCTGGCTTGCCAGGTTTCTGTGGACTGGTCTGACGTTATTCTGATGGGCCTTCCTCTTTATGTAAGGAATCAATCTCTTCCCCTTAGCTGCTTTCAAGAGCTTTTGTCTAAAACTATGATTCATCATTTTCACAATCAGGTGTCTTGAAGTCTTTCTAGATTCTATGATCTTGGGGTGAGACCTTTCTGCCTCTAGGACACGAATGCTGGTTCCATTCCCCAGACTGGGAAAATTTTCATGGAGAATTTGTTCAACAATATCCTCTAGTCTTCTTCCTTTCTCCTCCCCCTCAGGGATTCCAATAATTCTGATGTTGGAACGTTTCATGACATCATTTATTTCCCTAATTCTGTTTTCATGGCTTCTAAGCTATTTGTTCTAGGCCTCCTCCTGATCCTTTTTCTCTATCAGTTTGTCGTGTAGATTACTAATTCTATCTTCTGCCTCAGTTACCCTAGCTGTTAGAGAATTTAGATTACTCATTGATAGCATTATTAACATCTTCCTTGGTGGCTTTCACTTCTGCCGTAATCAATTCCATTTTGTCATTAATGGCTTTCTCCAACCTAGCCATTGCCTAGATAATTGTTAGCCTGAATTCCCTTTCTGACATACTATTTATGTCCATATCCAATAGCTCTGATGGAGAGGGCACAGTCTCTGAATTTTTCCTCTGTTGGGCATTCCTCCTCCCAGTCATTTTGGTGAGAAAGGGCTGAGGGGATGTGTAGCTGAATGTATTAACTGTGGTCCAGGAAAGTTGCACTCTGGAATGCTTCTGAGCAACTGCGAGTCCCCAGCAAAAAGAAAAAAAAGAAAAAAAGAGAGCAAGAGAGAGAAAGAGACAGGAAACAAACAAACAAACAAACAACAACAAAAAAAAAAAAAAAAGAAAGAAAAGAAAGAAATAAAAGAGAAGACCCAGCCTGAATAGGCCCCAAAGATAAGTTTTATAAAGTATACAAACAAAAAGACTGACAAAAGTAAATGACAAGAAAAAAAAAAAAAAAAGAACCCAGCCAAAATGAACCCCGAGTATAAGATTTATATACTACAAGAACAAAAACAAATATATGAAACGCTGACAGAAGAAAAAGATGGGAGGGTGGTTATAAATTCTCAGTGTGGGCAAGAAAGGTTATTTTGATTCTTCCTGGGTGTATCTTGATATCTTTGTTAAAGGACTCAACTTTCCCGAGATAAAGTGGGATTGAAGCTGATTTATATATAGGGGTAGTATTGACTGGGGAAAGAGGGTTACCTTGAAGCTTATCTCTATATGAATATTAAAAAAATAGAAAAGCAAAAGAAAAACGTAGGTTATATGTATCAAAAAAGTTCAAGTTAAAAGGTATTATGGAATTTGTTGTACTGAATATCTCATTGTGATGGTAAATAGGTTAAAAAATTATTAAAAAAATTAAAAGAACGTGAATAGTGGGAACGAGTTAAAAATAAAAATTGTATCTATGAAATAGTGGTGGTTGTCCTCTTTTTTTTTTTTTTTTTTTTGGCTGGCTTTCTGGGGGAGAGGCCTGCCGCGTGATTTTTCAGGCTGTCTTGGTAGAATTGAGTCCTCCTGCCCCCTCTCAGGGGGCTGGACTCTGAGGAAACCGGTTTTTCAGGCTTTTGTTCTTTGGAGGGTTTTGTTGTTGTTGTTACTTGTTTGTTTGTTTGTTTTTCCTCCCCTTGGCGGCTTTTGGCAGTTCTTTGGAGGTTTAGAGGAAAGCAGACTGCACCCAGACCTCCGTCTCAGAGAGAAGCCTCAGTCTGTTCCCCTCTGGGTTCTTCAGAGCACATAAACTCGCCCTCTGCCACCGGCAGAGCATGTCCCCAGTCACAGTCTCAGGGGTCTCAGGAGCTCCTGCTTGTACCCTGGTGCAAAAACCACGAGAAGTATTAGTCCAGAGAACTGGCTTCCAGCGGCTGCCTCTGCTGTGGCTCTCTGGGCAGGTCCAGACTACTGGAGAGGTCCCAACCAGGGAGAGCACACTGAAATTTTCACACTGGCCCGGGCTGGGAGTGTTCAGACTCTCACCGGTCCTAGAGAGCACTGGCTGGCGCCTGC
The DNA here is from genome assembly GCF_010015895.1 of Lontra canadensis. Classification (NCBI taxonomy): domain Eukaryota; kingdom Metazoa; phylum Chordata; class Mammalia; order Carnivora; family Mustelidae; genus Lontra; species Lontra canadensis. The sequence continues at coordinate 14,228,629 of NW_022631021.1, read as the reverse complement.
ACAGACCTCTCTCAGGTGAGGGTGTGGAGTGCGATTCAGATCCCTGTCGTGCAGTGTGCCTGTAGAGTGCAAAAGGCTGCGGTTCTAGAGAGTGCTGGCTGGTATCCACACCAGACTCATGCGTGCTGCCACCCAAATGGTCTCCCGGGAGCTGGTGGCTCAGGGACCAACACTTGACTTCTTTGCTGCGTTCTCTCTGGCATAGCACCAGTGGTGGCCGTCTTGGGTCCGTAGGCTCAAGCCCGTGTCTCTAACCACCAGATTCCACCAATTTCCCCTTAAGATCTTTTGCTCTTTTTGAGTGCTTTCAGGCAGACTCCAAGTTAATGCTGGTCCCCAATCACAGGGTACTTTCATATTAGGGTATTACTTTCCAATGGGTCACTTCTGGTGGCTCCCTCCCCCCTTTTGTTTATCTTCACATAGCCCGATGTTCCCACTCAGCTTTACCTGTTCCCTGAGGTCTTCTGCCCCTGTAGAAGATCCAGAAGTGTATAATTCTAATCTCAGGTTGATTTCATGGGTGATCAGAGTGCTTTGGTAGATTATTAGCTCACTTTAGGGGACCAGTTGAAACAGAGCCTTCTACTTCTCTGCCATCAATTGCACTCCCTTATGTTTATCCAAAGGTGTTGAAAACTTATGTCCACATAAAAACCTGCACATGGACAGACATTTGTAGCAGTTTTACTCATGATTACTAAAACATGGAGGCAACCAAGATGTTCTTTGGTAAGTGAATAGATAAATAAACTGTGGAACTTCAGGTAATGGAATATTATTTAGTGCTAAAAAGAAATGAGCTAGCAAGCCATGAGAATACAAGGATGAATCTTAAATTCATATTAGTAAGTGAAACAATCAAGTAGAGTTTTCAATTTTTCATTTTTTCTTATATCAAAGTAAAAATGGATACTATAAAAATAATTTTGAATCCAATGTAAGTTATACTGAAATGTGACAGTCCTCCAACCTGCATAACTGCCTTGCAATTCTATGCTCAGAAGGCACCTTTAAAACTATTTCTGCTTTTAGGTCCTTAGATTGTTGCCTTCATATAGCTTGATAATGCACCTTTGAATCCATGTATCAATCTTAGAATGTATTTACTGGTCATATACTATGAAAGATGCAAATTGTTAACTTCCCAATATGAAATCATTTGCTTACACTTCTATTTTCTGTTCCAATATATGTAGCCAAAAGTTCCATATCCTTTTAGAACTAAAGAGTTCCCTCTACCTTCTCTCTTCACTTTCACCTTCCAGCGTGTTAGCTACACTTTTACTTTGTCAGTGAGCTCTCCTCTTTCTTTTAGAAATTGAAAAAATGTAATTGAGAGAAAACAATTCAGTTGAAGGGCTAGAAAAAGATAGAGACAGGTAAAAGTGAAACAAAACAGATCACACAATGGCTAATCCAGGCAGTCTTTTATCTATCCAATTGGATTATAGAAAGTGATAATGTTGAAAATAAGTCAACTGTACTATATTCATAGATTTACTTCTGAAAGCTGATAACCAATAAATAATAACTATTTTATGTAGACAGTAAATATTATTTACTGGAGAACATTTTCCCCCACCCTTTAAAGTGACTCAGTGTCCTAACTCTTTAATTTTATTGCTAGCATGGAGGTGAAATGAATCTTCATCATAGTCTCAAGGACTTTTATTGTATTTATTTGGATTTTACTGAGTAATAATTGATAAATATAATTTTATGTATTTAAAGTATACAGTGTGATGATTTGATACACATGTTTATTATAGAATGATTACTAACATCAATACATCTATCACCTCACATACTTAACATAGTTAACTCTGTGTGTGTGTGTGCGCGCAGTGAGAATGCTTAATATCTACTCAGCAAACTTTCAAGTACATGGTAATATGTTATTAACCCTAGTTCTTTTATTTTTTAACCATTTCCGTCACACTGGTCATTTAAAGTGTTCCCCTTTTGATTTCTTCTGACACACACCAGGACCTTTTATTTTCTTGCTCCAGTCTGTGTAGTTACTCAGCGCCTCTTGGCTTCTGTCATTCAGAACTTCCCCTTGTTGAGTTAACTCTTTCCTGAATTATCTTCCTGAATTATCTCTTTTTCCTGAATTATCTACTGTTTTGTTTGTTTCTGTTTTTTTTAATTTACTCCTTCCCTGGATTCTAATGACTTCCCAAGTAATTTCCTAAGGAAGAATGAGAATGGGAGATTAGAACAAAAGGTTAATACTGTCGAATTTATGCACACTTGAAATGTTTTTATTTTTCATCTAATTTCATGATTATGCCTGTATATTGAATTTTAGTTTCCGTAAATTTTCTCTCAGAACTTGAAAATGATTGCTCCATTGTTTTCTGAGATGCAGCTTATTGAGATACAGTATGCTAAAATGATGCCCATTTCTTTGTAATACCTTCTCCCCACCTTCCAGCATTTAGGACTTCATCTTTGAAGTTCTAAATTATTATAAGGACTAGATGTGTGTCTTTGGTCATTCATTGCTCTGGAGATTTTTGTCTAAAACTTGTATATAGCATTTCTTTAACTCTTTTTATCATCTCTTCCTTTAGTTGTTGCCTTTTTCCCTTTTATTCTGTTTACTATTTCTGGATATCTATTGATGAAAAGTTGAATGATCCCTAGAGAAAAACTCAAAACAGTTAAAAAAAAATTGTAAGATTAAAAGTAAAGACAGGCAAAGATTTTTTAGGAAATCAAACAAAAATAAAGCAATTTTGACACTAACTTCAAATGAAATAGAGTTAGAATATAATATTTAGGAAGAGTATAGTATATAATAAAGTTATGGAGCATGTATTTATATGTAAAGAAAAAAGATACATATGTCTAAAAATTCAAATTATTACATATAAAAAGAGAAATAACAATCATTGTGGAAAACAATACATAATTTTCTGAGCATATAACTATAGTCCAGGCTAAGAGTTTTATATACATTAATATTTAATCCTGTAACAATGCCAAGGTAAATACTATTTTTCTCATCTTATATGGAAGGAAACAGTGTTAGATATTTTAAGTAATGTACCAAGGGTTAAATAACTAGGGAGTATGTAGTAGAATTGGATTTCAAACATGGGTTTATCTGATTCTGGAGTCTGGGTTTAATACTCTGCATTTTGCCTTCTTTCACTCCCTTCCATAGAGGAAGCAAACAAACCTCAATAACATAAGGGCTGTGAATGATGTTTGTTTGATTTGAAAGATAGATGTGTCAAACTTCGAGCTAATAGAGCTAGATTCTTTTGTCACAGTTATTCTTTGTTCTAGATTTGACATATGCACAATGTCATGTATCCGCCATTATAGTACCATACAGAAGTTTCCAGGCCCTAAAAAGTCCCCTGTGCTTCACGGTTAACTTCCCACCAACTCAAGCCCAGGACAATCACTGATCTATTTTCTGTCTTCATATTTTTGTCTTTGTCAGAATTTCATGGGAATTCTGATATCATATACTAGAGTATATATCATTTTGAAACTTCCTGCTTTCTTTTAGACAATACCCATTTAAACAATTGCATATAGCATTTATCCATGTTGTTGCTTAGATTAACAACTTACTCTTTTTTCACTGAATAATATTTAATAATAAAATGTGCCATAGTATGTTTATTCATTTGCCTACTGAAGACCATCATGGTTGCTTCCAGTTTTGGGTGAATCCTGATTTTTAAAGGTTAATAGTGAATATTCACATTTATAGGTGTTAAGTGGAAGATACAGCAGGACTTGTCATAATACACTATCACTGGTGTATTTAATTTTTTAAATTATAAATGAAAAATGACTCAGATAATTCAGTATGCATTTTAAGGATGCAATAAATCATGCTTTGTTATTAAACAAGGAAGTATGAAAATAAATGAGCTGAGCATTCAGGTAGAGAAATTAGAAATAGAGAAACACATAATCCAATAGAAAGATGAAAGAAACAGATGATAAAAATAAACACAGACATTAATAAATTGGGAAATATAAAATAGAAATAATAAGTAACAAAGAGATTTTTTTACTTGGAGCAAACCCTATAACACATGTAAAACTTTAGTATATTTGATCAAGAAAAAAGACAAAATTTTCAGTGACATTATAGGAAAGTTTATATAATATTAGGATGAAAAAGATATATGCCATGTAAATGGTTTCAGAGTAAAAAAGTCTATAATTTAACCCATATTCGTTTTATAAAGACAAAAGAATACTAATACCAATATCTGTTTTAGACCTTCCCCTAACTATAGAATAATCTATTTTTGCAAATAAAACAAAAGCTTACTAACAAGTTAACATCAACTAGTTATTAAAAGAAATGGACACTACTCAGTATGTTCTGTTCCAGGAATGCAAGGGCAGTACTAAAGAAATACATTTCAATATGTTAAAGTAGAGAAAAATTATAATTTTAAAAATTTTCCTGATGGTATTAATAATAATTACTAGCCTTATTAAGTTATAATAATTTCTAATTTTCATGAAAAGCTTAAATTGCGGGGCGCCTGGGTGGCTCAGTGGGTTAAGCCTCTGCCTTCAGCTTAGGTCATGATCTCAGGGTCCTGGGATCGAGTTCCGCATTGGGCTCTCTGCTCAGCGGGAAACCTGCTTCCTCCTCTCTGTCTCTCTCTCTCTCTCTGCCTGCCTCTCTGCCTACTTGTGATCTCTGTCAAATAAATAAAATCTTTAAAAAGAATAAAAAATTTAATAACTTAGTGTTGCACAACAAAGAAATAGCAAAGCAAGAACATGAACCAAGGAGATACGACTCTAGCACTATGCTCTTATCCACTGGCATACAGATTCGTAGAACTTATTTCTGATTTAAAACAACTATGAAAACCATAAAACAACCACCATTACCAATGAATGTACCACCACTCACTACATACCACAACATAAAATTTGGAATAGAAATATAATAAAGAGGACCCACTTCAACCTAAAAGGGAACATTATAGTAAACAATGAAACACCACAAGGAGGGGGACAAGTATGCCCTCTACTCATATTATTTTGTACATTTCCAGAAATTCTAGGTAGTTGAATAAGAAATGAGGCAATTATAAAGAAGTGTATCTTTTGGAAAAGAAAACATTTAATTATCATAATTTTCATATGATTTAATTATCTAGGAAACCCAAGAAAATTATTGGGAAACCTATTTGAAATAATAAGACAGATCAGTACATTATCCATAGCGGGAGAAATTGCAAAAAGGTCATTTTTTTTTGTTGTTGTTATTTGATAATTTTAATGGAAAAAAAGCCATTCTAATAGCTAATAAATTATAATCTGTCTAAGAATAATATATAAGGCTGAAATAAATCCAGCTACATAACTCTGCTGAAATCCCAGAAAAAGAAGATATGAAATACATAATATTGGGTGGAATGACTAAATGTAAATTTCTTCCAGCGGTACACTGGTAAACTGGCTTTCTGTGAGGGCAGAGTAAGGGAACCATGATTTATAGCTTTTGCTGAATTCCATGGTGTAAAAACTCCCACCATGGCCGATTTCAAGATACTAAGAGTTTAAAATCACATGGCAAAATTCCTAAATTATTTAATAATTAGCTTTTCCCAAGTTGATAAGAACTGGTTCTAGAACACAACTGAATTACTACTAATTTAATTTGTATGTTTTACATAATTACATTCTAAGCCTTATTATTATGTTTTTTGAAGCTAGACAAAAGTAATGAGCAGGCATGCAGTATTATATAGGAAAGTGTGTTATAAACTACAATATATAATGTGTTGTAGGCACAAAAATCAATAGATTCATGGCTCACAATTGGCCAGGAATAGATTGTAGCATAGGCAAATAATCATTGTATGATAATACCTAGCTACTTTTAGTTGTAGAACTGTAAACTCATACAATGAGATGGCACTTTCATAACTCAAAAGAACAGTCTTAAGTGTTGATATTCAGTGTTAATAGATGATAGGATAAAATGAGCCCTTGTACATTCTGTACGATTATAAACTTTTTGCAACTTTCCTGAAAATCAATTTATTAATAGATGTCAGGAACTTTAAAGAATATATACCATTTAATATATAGTCCATCATCTTTTAAATATATATTTACATATATTTTCAGGTTAACAAAAAATTACAAACAACTTAAATATCTCTTCTCATTTTGGGTCATTTTGCTTCATGCATCTGAAACCCACTGTAGCTAGCTGAAGAAATGTGGGAAAGTGATTGTTACAGTCATTCACAGATACTTCATGGAACCTAAGAGTACAAGTACAGCTGGTTCCTTGAGAGCCCAAACAGAAAACTAAAAAAAAAAAAAAAAAGCCACCAGTATCCAGGACAGCTGTGTTCTTTATATTGTTGTTTGATGTGTGACCATCTCTTGTCTACGCTTGGTTTTTGTGGGGCTGTAGAGGAAGTATTTTTTGTGTTTTTGTAGTTAGGGAATTTTTGAGCAAATTCTACTGAAACCTGGGATCTGGCTGAAAAAGTGGAAGGTAATTTAAAACAGAACTTCAGAGAGATTTACCTAATTCCAGAGATAATATATTTGGATTTCAGGATACAAGGTGAGATTTGGGATGTGGAGACATCCCCAGGTTGTAAAGCTGAAAACAGTGGTTTTATCTTCCCTCTGAATAAATTCATTTGTATTCCAGAATGTTTAAATGGGAACTCAGGATCCTTCCCAAGAAGCAGGCTTTTTTCCTATCTGGAGGGAAAGTGGACAATGTGTATTTTAGCACTTGGATTCACTGTTCTGGCTTTCTTGCCTATAATATATACCTTATGTTTGTGTTGGATAACGTATAGCGTTCATCACATTGCCTTAAGAAATGAGGCACAGAGGAATCATGAGGTTTTCATAAAGTATATAATAATTAAACCGCTTTGCTCTAGAAACCTGTGTGTACATTTAGGATGGTATTAATAAAAATAAATATTAAAAACTTAAAAAACACCTTTTTTGATCCATTCTCCAGGTTCTCTCTGTACTTTTGCTCGCCAGTACATAGAACTCTAAAACGGCTGCTCCGTAGGCACCTAAAGGGCATAGCTTCCAAGGTAAGTAATCTACTTTTCTGAATCTCTCAATTACAAATACCCTGCTGAGAGAACCAAATCAGGCTCTGTCTTACTACATAAGCATTAGTACATCACCTTCGGAGTGGAAAAGAAGAAATGAATACTTTAGGACAACCTCTAATAATAAGAAAAAGGATTAAGGTATATCTAATATCATGGATTATTTTGCAGTTACTAAAACTGAATTTTTAAAGAATATTTAATGATTTTGGAATGTGTTCATGATCTATGTTTATGCTCTTGAGGGATAGTTGTCTGTTTTTTTCTTTTCTTATAATGTGTCTGGTTTTGGTATTGACAGTAATACTAGCCTCAGGAAAATGAGTGTTCCCTCCACTTCTAGTATTCTAGAAGAGAATGTGTAGAATTGAAACCATTTCTTCCTTAAATATTTGGTATAATTCACCAGTGAAACCATCTGGGCCCAGAGTTTTACTTGATAGAAGTTGTTTTTGTTTTTTATGAGAGTGTATGGGAGTGGTGGTAGGGGGAGGGAGAGAGGGAATTCTTAAGCAGGCTCTATGCTCAGTGTGGAGCCAGCGTGGGGTTTAATCTCACAACCCTGAGATCATGACCTGAGGCTGAAATCAAGAGTCAGATGCTTAATTGACTGAGCCACTCCAGCACCTGTTGTTAGAAGATTTTTGAACATATTTAATTTTTTAATAGATATATGACATTCATGTTATCTATTTATTCTTAAGTGAGCTTTAATAGTTTTGTCTTTCCAGGACTTGATACTTTATGGACGTTTTTAAAGGGAAGCACTTTGGAATACAATTACGTGTCATTCTTACAAATCTTAACTTTTTCTTTAGAAGTTTAATACTTTAGTCAACACAACATTTTTAGTAGAATTTTCTTTGGTAAATTCCTTCCAGACTTCCAAGATTCATTGTCAAAGTAGCTGATATTTTCTTCTCTCAAGTATAGCAGTGGGATTTTCAGCTAAGGAATTGTTCTTGCAGTCACCTCGTCCTTAGTTTGTGAGAGTATTGTTTTATTTCAGTTCTGTTCAACCAGTGGGCCTCTAATGTCTTCTACATGAAAAAGAAAGAAAAGTGAATGGGAGAGTGCACATTGGTTCTTTGAGAGTAAAAAAATTAACGCCACCACCACCACCAATGAAGCTCTTTCTCTTGATTGTGACACAATTTTTTCACTTTATTTTTGGATGAAAAATCTCTTCTCTTGCTTTTCAGTTTAGGAGCTTGTTTAAATCAGTTATTATGCAGTTAGTTAACTGATAGGCCACGGAGACCAAGTTTGCCTTAGTAACAATTGACATTTATAACCTAGTTAAACTTTAGCTTGACAGGGATGATACCTCATAAGCCAAAATAGAGCATTTAAGTTAAAACTTTTGAATTTAAAAAATCAAGTTTTAAAATATTTCATCACACTTACTATGAATTAAACTTTAATCTTAGTCATTTCAACAATTGGAACTTTAAGGAATTTGACGAATTCTTAATCAAATTTTTCTTGGACAATTTACTTCTTTTATTTTGTAAGCCAGGTTTATTGAAGTATAATTTATATACTATAAAATTTATCTGTTTAGTAAACAATTCTATGGGGCACCTGGGTGGCTTAGTGGGTTAAAGCCTCTGCCTTCGGCTTGGGTCATGGTCCCAGGGTCCTGGGATCAAGCCCCGCATCTGGCTCTCTGCTCAACAGGGAGCCTGCTTCCCTTCCTCCCCTCTCTCTGCCTGCCTCTCTGTGATCTCTGTCTGTCAAATAAATAAATAAAATCTTTTAAAAAAATAAAAAAAAAATTCTATGGATTTTGACAGACATAATTGGCCTGTGGAGTTGTATTATTCCCATCATTCCATCCTCCTATTTCCTCTCCTCTTACCATTCTCCTATTACCCTTCCCTACCCCACCCAACATTCTTGAGAATATTTGAAATAAATGGGTAGGTGCTTTTACAAATTTCATAACATTATACTCAATATGAAAAGAAAATATTCTCTGGTAGCTATACAAAATGCTAGCTGCTTCCTTAAAACTTGATTATTAGTTGTGACTATGTGGGAGCCTTTTCTTTTGGATTTGTTGCAAACAGTAACATTTCTTCTGAATGTTTGTACTGTAATCCCTGAAGCTATTGTATTTTCTGTAATAAGTGACTTATGAGCTTCAGTGTAGACATAGCTACCGCAGATGCATGTGATTCTTATATACTGTGAATCCTGTAGTTTGTCAGTGGAGGATATGGGAAAAAATTTTTTCTTATCTATTTTCTTATGATAGTGATATTTTCCTCTTTTCTTTGTGATCTTTTACTTTTCTTTACAAGACTTTCAGAATTTTCCTCCAGTAATTCTCTGAAGGCCTCTCTTAAATAGTCCTCTAAACTACTCTGTCCCTTAGTAAATTTGTTTTACAGTGATGTCATTTACATGACCCCAAAGTGGAGAGAGTAGCAAAAGGAAAAAATATTTTGACATGTGCATTTAAAGGGGAAATTAAAAATGTGTCATATAGTGAATATTTTGTACATGCATTCCCCTTCTTATTAAGCTAAGCTTAAGCTTTATCAGCTAAACTCATGGAATTGCTGGATTGAAGAGTATTAAGGTTTTAATACGTAACCTCAAATTTGTACTCCTGAGAGACTTTGCTGTAAAATTCCCATCAGTATGTATGAGAAAAATATTTCTCAACTTTCTTGCATTTCTTTGCTTCATGTTTGAAACTTTCATGTTTATATAGCTCTGCTTTGCAATAGTTAAGGCTAAATGCTTAACCAAGTTGAACTAAAAATATCTTTGTCAAAGACAAAGGTATGTAATTTAAGGTAGGGATGCTTCTGTTATTAAGTTAAAAGAATAGACAACTTTAAAGTGAAATGGAGATTATCTTCCAACTGGTTATTATGCCATACTATACAATAAAGAAATTTATTTAAAATGAAAATTTAGAATCTTGTACTATGCTAATAAAGAGAATATAATTTTAAATGAAATGATATCTATAAAATATTGAAATGATGATTCCTACAAAAGAGTAAGAGTCTGGCACCATTTTGCAAAAATAGTTCCTCAGACTCTAGCAGTCTACCTTTCTATATATTATCTCAAGTGTCAATTCTCATTCATTTCTCTATTATATGTGTTTTGGGAGATTTTTCTAACAATTGATACTATTGTATCATTCATTGCATTAGTATTTCTCATAAATATATAGTCTGTGAAAAAGCTCTATCCTAGAAAGAAAATAAAAATCATAAGGACTGTTGAACATACTGAGAGTTTGCAGATTTTATGAGCAGTTGACTAAGGACAAATATATTTGGTTGTGTTTTGACAAGTTACTCATCTTTGGTGTAGGTAGAAGGAAGTAGCCTCTCCAGCTTAACCTTACCTGTTGATCATACCAACTGCATGGCTAGAACCTTATTTAATGAGATTTCTATTAAGAAAGAGTGGGAAGCAAATCCATAACCATAGAGATGGCTAAATTATCTCTGATAAAATGAGATAATTTTGTGCAATGAGGAAAATCATTATAGATTTTAAAATTCAGCTATGATTCTGACTTCAGTTGCATAATTGCATACACCATTAATGAAAAAAGTTGATTTAAATATTCTGAAAATTGGGACCCCCCCAAATGCTTTGTTTAAATTACTGAGGTAAATTCATGTGAATACTGGTGTTTAGTGCCATTTTATTGAAAACTTGCTTCAGTGCCTACGCTGTGTATGTATATACAGAAGACTGGAGTATTATAAAGTATAATGGCTTTATCTAAAGAATGGTTTACTATGGGAAGAAATGACAAGGTGCTGTTATGGAAAGTCCAGTGTTTCAAAGAAAATCTGTGTGAAGTAACTAAGGTGAAACAGATTTTAAGCTTTTAAGGTCTATTTGCTTCAGTAGCTTTGGCCAAAAAAAATAAAAACCTGAAGCATAAAGCAATGACTCCATCTTTAATGGTCAACCAATCTAAGTATGAGTATCTGTTGAGCTTGATAATGGAAATCATCTTTGTTTTTGCCTCTGCCAGACACCTAGCAGGAATTTCCCTTTGGAATCCCCTAATCTCACTTCTGTGCATTCTCTTTTGTACATTACTTGTTTGGAACAGTTATCTTTCTCTTTGCAACCAGGTAACTTCCCCTAAGTACTTTTATAAGCATAGCTATTATGTGAGTCTACCGCAGTGACGACCTATCAGAAAAAAAGACTGATGTTAAGCCAACACTGAACAGTTAAAAAAAAATCAAGAAGCCATGGGCCCCTTGAGACACAACCTCTTTACCTCAACTATGACTATTAAATCCATTTTATATTTTATTCAGATTCAAATGTCTAGGGGAGAAATAGCCACACTTGAAGAATGCTTTAAAAAATAAATTAAGAAATACAACAAAAACTGGCTTGTGTGTTTGTTGCTCTTTTCAACAATGTAACAATTTTATAAATCACTTCACTTTTGTTACTAAGAAACATCGGCTCCACATAGCACATTTTACTGTCTTCATTATTTATATTAATTCTTTTATCTAAATTAAGAAGCACATGAACAAAAAATAAAATAGAACAAAGGGTTGCTTATGAATATAGGTAATTCCTGAATGTACACACCCATTCCCACCCATTCCCACCCATTCCCATCTAGGCCTGCTCTCAGGGGTCAAAGACTCTAGTTTCCTCCATTCCCCATGTAGCTTATTTGTGCCACTCCTTCTTTTCTTATCAGCTGTAGGCATTATTGTCAACTTCCTATAATAATACATCAGATTTAGCTCACTTTCCAATCCCGCCAACTTTATCTACTTTGCTTAATATTGTTATATTAGTTCCTCAGTTGTTTAACCCTTGCAAACAATAATACACATATTATATACTTAACTTCAGTCTCTTGTTCCATTAACTGTTGGCTCCTCAGTTTGTTGGATGAATAAATTAGGGCCCCTACCTGTGCTTCTGCTTCTGCTTTCAGCCTCCTACTTCCTATTCCTCTTAATCTGGTTTTACTTTTAAATTGGGAAGTTTGAAAACATTTGCTGTTTTATAACTACAATTAATATTGTAGTTGGTTGATCATCAAAGTTGAAAGCTGGTAGTTGACATTTATATTATTATGACTATGGGAATATTCTTCATTTTAAAGCAAGTGGTGTGCTAGGATTCCTTTTCTTTCTTCATGGTTCCAGTATTGTGACTTCTATTTCACTCCCAGATGATTGTTCAGATGGGTTCTTTTCCACATTTCATCCATCATTCCACATTAGAGTTTGCCCCATATTTGGACTGTGCCTGCCTTTATAGTCCCTTTTGCCCTGGAACTCCATGCTGGTTTATCCTGCTATTTTCTTATTAGGAAAAGAAAAATCACAAGTCCTTTTCACCAATGCCTTCAATTTCTTGCTCATTCTGGTTCTTGCTTAAAATCCATTGTATTTTTATTCTTGACACTCATTGATCTTCTCTTAGAATTTGGATTAACTGCTGTTTCATATTTCAGATATAATTTTATTTTAGTGTTTGGTTTTCTCATAATTGAGTTTTTCTCCCTTGCATTTTGTGGTTTTAAAAATACTCTTTGGTTTCCAGGTTATCATTCATACCTTCTAATGTAGGTTGTCCCCTTTTTGCACATCTTCCTCCAGAGTCTGTTGTCTTTATGCTCTTGTCTGGACCTGGTGCTGCCAGCTGTCATCTTGGTTCTGTCCTTTGCTATTCTAGTCTGCCTCCTTTTTTTTCTGAATCCCATAAATTTTCCTCTTATGCTTCACTTCCTTGTTTTGCTGGAGGATATTTTCAAGTAACTTCTTCAAGAGGAATTCTGAAGTCTTGTGTATTTGAAAGTGTCATTAGGTTAAGCCTGCACTAAATTGATTCAGTAACTAATGGGATTCGAAAGTCAACAGCATCTTCCCTCAAAATGTGGATAGCATTTCTCCATTGGTCACCTGGTCCCACTTCTACCCCACCACTTACCTTCCACCATTTCTTTTCTCTGAATCTGGATCTTCCTTAAAGATATGCAGGTTAAGCTGGCTATACCCATCCCAAAACCCACAATCTTATTTATCCTTTTCTCTCTGTGTTATAAATAGCCCATGGTTTCCTTCCCGCAGCTCCTTCTGTCAGTCTTCTTCTACTTACTTTCTATATTTAGGAACTTCAAATCTGCTGATGAATCCTTTCTCATTTTATTTGCTCTTGGGGGTTTTAGCCTTAAAAAATAATTTATGATTATTTTGGGGAGAAAAAGAGGAAATAAACATATATACTCAGTCATCCATCTTGAACCCAAAATCTGTACCAAGATTTTTTAAACAATTAAATTTGGGATTTTAATATTAATATTTAATGATATATTGGTTTATATATTTGCCTTTAAACCTCACAACAACTCTGAGATATTTTCCTCAGATATCAGATGTGGAAACTGGGGAATGGATAGGTTATTTAATTGCTCAGACTTTTCTCTCTGGTAGCAGGGAGTGATATTTACAGATCTAGACATATCTGATTCCAAATACTATGCTCATTCATTCTGCCTAGAAGGTTCTTATGCTGTTTTTATATTGGTAACTAAATTTGCCTCTGGGAACCCTTTAAGAAATGTATGTTGCATCAGCATAGATTTCAAAAAAATAGAAAAGAGAAAGAAAAGCAAAGAACAAAACAAAACAAAACAAAACCTCCAAACCAAAAAACCCTCCATTCCTCAGGTAGATTAAAGGATAGTTAGAATCTAGTTGGATGCAGTGTTGCATCACTATGGTTTAGGATTATTTTAGATTTGGTGATAAATGCTCAGACCCCCTCAAAATGTAAATATTAGTGGAGATACTCTAATTAATCAGTATGTATTGAATACCTCATATGGGTAAAACACTATACCAGCTGCCGTACTAAGTACAAAGATGAGCAAGATATAATCTTTGTCATCTTTTAAAAGAAAGATAAATACAAAAATAGTTATAATGGAAAGCAAGATACAAGCACTGTAAGAAAAGCATAATATGCTGTGGAAATTAAGGAAGGAGAGGTAAGCAAAGATCGCTAAAGTAAAGGATGGAGAATGCAAGAATATTTAAGTAAGGCTTCATGGAGAAGATTAAAATGAGCTTTGTTAGATGGATTAAGTTTTTAACAGAATGGAGTGTGTTCCAATGTGAGGGAAAAATAAAAACTGTAGTAAACTATTAACATATTTAGGAAAGAGAGACTATCCATGTTTCTTGATCATTTGGATAACAAGTAACAGAAAAACCAGTGCCTTGCACAGAGTACACAATCATTCAGTAAGAAATTATTGAGCCCCTACTGTGTGCAAGAACTGATAGATGTAACAGTGAACCAAGATAACAAGATCACTGCTCTTACTGAATTCACCATCCCATGAAGTAGACCAAATAAAGGAGTAAACACACCAAATGAGTCTACTTTGTACCGGATGCCATGAAGGAACAATGCTAATCCTATAGAGTTGTGTGGATTACATGTGCTAATATATGTAAATTACCAACTGCCCTACCACTATTATTTTCATGATCATTTAAAAAATATTATAGAGAAGTAAGTAAACAAAGTTTATTATTTAAAAAAATCACAAGGACTATCAACTTTAAATACAGGAGGTAAGAAAAGTTTTTCTGCTAAAATGGTATTTATGAACTTGATGTAAGATAAGAAGCCAAGCCATGCAAATAGTGGGGGAAAAGAGTGACTCAACAGAAAGAATGGAGGAGTAAATGCCACAAGGCAGAACATTTTAAGGGAGGTTATAGGAAATGAATATTGGGCTGTTTGGCTGAAGCAGTTAAGTAAGGGAAAGATTTATGAGATACAGTTGGAGAAGCAGAAGTATACTCTGCAAATCTATGTAGGGCATCATAATATTTTATAAAGATTTGTTGAATGGATGAGGAAATGAAAGAGTAAAGATCTATTGAACTGTGCCATGGTTGCCATGTCTGGAGAAGCACATGGGAGCCAAATTGTGAAAGACCTTGAATGTTGGTCTAGAATGGGTATCACTGGATTACATAGACAATGAAAATGTACTGTTCGTTTTCCAAACAAGGGAGCACATGGTCAGGACTGTCTACATAATCTGTGGAGTCTGGTGAAAAATAAACATGTGTAACTCTTTGTTTATAAATTAAGAATTTCAAGAGAGTGATAGCAAAACATTAAAGTTTGGTCCTTCTTAGCATAGGGTCCTGTGTATAGGTCATATGCCCTTCCAGCCTTCTTTGGTTGTGGCTGATAATCTTTTAGAAGTTTTGTCTTTCAGGATATAGTGTGGATACAGAGAGACTATCTAATGAACAGTTCAGATACTCTCCATACAGTGTATAGAGAGAAGCTGAATGGTGACAGTGAGAATAAAAAGGGGACCAATGGAAAAACTGGCAGAAATAGACTATATAAATGGTGGTATTATTAGATAGAGGGAATGGAATTATAAAAGGAAAATTCTAAAATGATTCTAAAATTCTAAGGTGTTAAGCCATAGTGACCATGGGGAAAACAAACTACTGTTTGTTTAACTGTTTATTATATACCAGAATCTCCTAGATACTTTACCAAAATTTAATGCTCAAACAACACATTTGTGACAGTTGTAATTATTATGATTTTAAAAATAAAGCAGTTTAAAGAGTCTCAATAAATTTTCTCAGGTATTTGTATCTGTATTTCACATTTAAGTCTAATTCTACAACTTGTGCTTTTTTTTTTTTTACATGGCCTCCTTTCAGTAAGAACATAAGCTATGGCGTTCTTAGTTTGAGATATAGCAATTTAAGTGGGTATTCTATGGATTTGAGTTCATTATATTTTATTTATTCAGCATATATTTAAAGAGTACTAACTATATGCCCAAGATCCATGCTCAGTGTTGGCGTTAAAAAGATGAAAGAGATTATTTTCACAATTCTTATGTAATGAGGAACTCAATAGTGATGTCCCTCACAAATGTAATTCATTCTAAAATGTCTTCTCTTTAGTATGATTCACCTCTGGACCATATTGCTGGTAGATATATATATACTAATCCTAATATATTTTATTATTTAAATACATATATCTATGTATACATACATAGATATATGTATGGTGGCAGCATAATATAATAGTTACTATTATATAACCAAACTCTTTACACTTACTAGATACACAACTGTGGGAAAATTGGCTGGACTTTCCATACTTAAGTTTCCTCCCAAAATGGGGATAATAAAGATGTCTACCTTGAAGGACTATTAAGAGGACTAGTGATAAAAAACACGCATTACCTTGAACAGTGCCTAACAAACAGTTAGTTCTCAATAAAGTTAACTCTTACCATTACCTGTGGTACGGTCTTATTTAAGATACATCCTAGATTTCATGTCTGTAAATTTTATGGCCAATATAAAAAAGAGTGTAGGTGGAAAGTCACAAGAGAAAACAAGTTTGTGATTTTTTTAAAATCCATTACTAGAACTAATACAATGCAAGAAATTTTTAATGGAGATATGGTAAGAAAAGGCAAATTGTTATTTTTAGGCCAGTAAATCCTAAATGACCAATGTCTAATTTGTTGGTAATTATTTTAGTAGACATTAGCATGCACTTATCAGTTAGTCAAAAAATATTATACGTATATCTTATATGTACTCATGCTTGTACATGTATCTATAAGTGTAGGCATATACTGGTTACTAAGTCAGCAGTGTAGTAAGTGATGATGATGATTATCTGCATAATATTCTTAAGAGTTTTTCACATAAAATAAAATTTGAGAAATAATAGTAATTAAGCCATAAACCTGTGCTTGTAAACTTTATTGGAGTCATATAATATGAACCTGGTAGTTTTATATTTCTTTTGTGTTATTTTTTTTCTTATCTGTCTAGTCAAAATGAGACTCATCTTAGTGAGAGCAAGTTAGTGGTAGCATTATATGGTGCCTAAAAGTAGTACAATAGTGTTTTCCATTTTAGGTCCGTTAAGTTGAAAAGGAATAGTTCCTTTGCATTATGAACTTCTTTCATTGATTTTATCACAAAGAATAAAAATAATTCATTGCATCTTTTAAGAATATTGCTAGTGAGTCATTTAAAAAAAAGAATATTCAGCCTCTGTGGAATATTTCTTGGCTAATTTTATTTTAGCTCTAATATTTTGTTTTTTATCTCCAGTATTAATACATGAATAAAGCTACCATACTGAGCTTCCTCCCCCACTTTTCCTCTTATAGAGTTCCCTTTTCCTGGCAAGTCTTGTCCTTCCATCTCTGTAACCTTTAACATTTCCTTAATTACTTTATCCTGAAATGATTTCTTCTTTTTTCTGTGTTTCTCAGATACTTTCTTAGTATTTCTCTTGTAGCACTTATCACTTTATATCCTGTATACATTTTTGGTGGTAAAGGCCAAATTCTGTATTTATGTACTAAATGCTATCAATTTTGCCCAATTGAGGGTCTACTCTGAGGCTCATGGAAATTCTTTGCAGCCTGTAAAGCAAATCTAAGGCATGAGTTGTTAATATAAATGAGTCGGGGGACCTTTTTCTAACTTCTGTACCTTGGGGGATGAATAAAGGATAACAAAACATCAAATTTGTTTTCATATGACAAGTACTGAAACAAAGAAACCCCCAAAACAACCTAGTTTCAGTATAACAACTATGGATCCCCAAAATGCTTTCTTCCTACTATTAAAAAGTTATCTCTCTTGGTAAGATGCCGATTGATCTAGTAAAAATTAGTGACCCACTTGAAATGAGAAATTAAATAAGCTGGTGGGAAGTAAGTATCCATTTCTGATGTCATAATCTTGTTGAGCCTTCAGCAATGAGGAGTAGGTGAAGTGTGCTTGAGATTGCCGTGGAGATTGCATGCAGTGCGTGCAAGAGGAATGGGCCCTGACTGTGGGATTCTGAATGTGTCATACACAGCTCCGCCTCCTTTGTTCTGCCTTTTAAGCAAGCTCCTACAAGTTACGGCCCAAGAGGGGACAGTTCTGTGTCAAGGGTCGTCTGAGCATACACATCATCAGCTCAAGTGAGAGAACACCCAGCAGTGGAGTTTAAGCCTGAAGTTTAGGGGAGGAACAATTAAGATTATTATTTTCCCTTTTGTTTATTACTCTCAGTTAAATAGAGGTTGCTTTATTCTCTGTTGAGAGCATGATGTACTAAGAGAGTTTATTAAGAGTAACTTTAATCCTCATGGATTAAATAACCTGTTTTACCCATTCTTTAAATCTTCTAACTCAGAGGACAAATTGAACAAGTAGGAGAAGAAGGGACAGAGGGTTATCGGGTAGGATACATCTCTAGAAACTGAGGCAGAAAAGATATGCTGAAGAAACTGGTATTTAATCTGGGTTTAGTGGGTGTTCTGATAACTTTTCAAATTATAAGCCCTTCATATAAGACATCGGTATATTTGTGTGTGTGTGTTAACCAAGTAAGCAGACCTAAGCCTAATGAAAATCCTTAAAGAGGAGGCAGATTTTAGCCCCGTGGAAGGGAATACCATCAATCAGCAGTCAACCAACAAACAAACATGAAGTTTTACCACGAGAAAAATGTTGTTTCATGAAGTAATGAGTTCTGGGTCATTGGAGGTGTTCAAGCAGAGATTGAACGACGACTTTTAGGGAATAGTGCAGAAAAGAGCCCAACATCTGATAATGGTTGGGTTAAATGACTTGTAAGGTTCCCCTGAAATTTTAACTTTTTATGTTTCTAAGAACGTACTAGATTTTATACCTTAGATATAAGGTTCAGGAAGTCATATTATTTCTAGGCAATTACTCATGTTCCATTTAGTAAAAAATAAAGAAATAAACTAGTTCCTGAATGAGAAAGGAATAGAATTGGGGCTTTATGTTTTTCTGGTTACAAGAGGACTTCAATATCTTTTGTTCTATGGAATCTAAGAAAATAATGCCCTAAATTTTAACACTTTCTCTTTTTAAAATTTACTTTTGTGGAAGCTAGTTTCATTTCTCACCTTGCAAAGAAGGAGTCAGCTCTGAGGTTTATCATCTTTGACAATTCCCTTTACCTCAGTGGAGCAAAATACCACTTAATTCAGACTAACCTGTGATACTTGTTTAAAGTTTGGGTTCTTAGTCCCACTCTGGCATGATGAATCAGAATCTTTAGGAACGTATCCTGTGAATCCTTATATTTAACAAATACCTTTATGTGATGCCTATGCACATTAAAGTTCAAGAATGTATGCAGTAGATCTTTATGATTGATTTTAGTATATAAGTATGGTTTATTTTCATGCTATCAAATATCAAAGAACCTCTACATCTTGTGCAATACCTGGAGCAAAAACCTTGACAAGAATAAATAGTTGCCTTCAAAATACCTTTTTATTTTTGAAAAAAAATATTTTAAGTACAGTTGACACACAATGTTACATTAGTTTCAGGTGTAAACATAGTGATTCAAATTGACTATGCCTTATGCTATGCTTACAAGTGTAAGCTACCATCTGTCACCAGAGAATGCTATTGCAATACCAATGATTCTATTCCCAGTGCTTTGCCTTTTATTCCTGTGACTTCTGCATTCCATAACTGAAAGCCTGCGTCTCCCCTGACCCTTTGCCCATTTTGCCCATCCCCCCCTTCCCCCTCCCCTCTGGCAACTATCAGTTTATTCTCTGTATTTATAGGTCTAATTCTGCTTATTGCTTATTCATTTGTTCTGTTTTTTTTTTTTTAATTTTTTTTAGATTTATGTATGACTGAAATATTACGGTATTTATCTTTTCCTGGCTGACATATTTCACTTACCATAATACCCTCTACATCTATCCATGTTGTTGCAAATAGCACGATCTCATCCTCTTTATGGCTGCATAATATTCCATCATAGAGAGAAAATATATATCCCTATATATACCTGTGATATATGTGTGTGTGTATGTGTGTATACCACATCTTCCTTATCCATCCATCTGTTGATGAACAGTTATGTGGTTTCCATATCTTGACTACTGTAAATAATGCTGCAATAAACATAGGGATACATATATCCTTTTAAATTAGTGTTTTTGTTTTCTTTGGGTAAATACCCAATAATAAAATTACTGAATCATATGGTGATTCTATTTTTGAGTTACCTCCATACTGTCTTCCACAGTGGCTATACCAATTAACATTCCTACCAACAACACATAAGGATTTCTTTTTCTCCACATCCTTATGGATAATTGCCGTGACAGAAATGACAGTCAACTAGCTTAAGAAAACAAAGCTTCATGTACCTGGAAAGCACAGGAATGAACTCTAGTCATGTCTGGAACTGAGACTCAAATGACATCAGCAGAAGCTTGTCTTGAGCCATCACTTAGCTCTGATTTTATTTTATTTTTGGATTATGTTCATTCTGGTGTTTCCTATATAGTGGGAAAGGTGGCCATCATCAACTCTAAGTTTATATCATTCTTACATCTGGGGGTTTAAGGCAAAAGAAAGTGTATTTTTCTAAATCCTCCATGCAAAATTCTGAGGGATGACCCTCCTTGGTCCAGACTGAGTCACACATCTATTCCTGCCTTAATCACAGTGGCCAATGGGATAAAGTACTTGAGTTTTCTGATTATCTGTTCCTGGGCCATATCACCCCTTGGTTTTCTTAAGAGTCTTGGCATGGTTTCCTCCAAAGGAAGAGATGCTGAGCAGAAGAAATTAGCTCATGTTCTCCATTGGAACTAGTTATTAAGTCCTTTCAGCAGATATTTATTGATCATAAAATATTGGAGATATAGAGTGGACCCCCATGCTGACTTCTACTCCTTAGGTGCAGTCCAATGGAGGGAATTAATGTTTAACATTTGCTATGTATGGGTAAGGACCATGGTGAGGTAACAATGAAGTTCTGAGGGAGCCAAGAGGAGTGTACAACTAATTGGAATTTAGTAATTTAGAGTAGCAGCTGGATCTGGAGAATGAGTGGGGGCCATAAGGTAGATGCAGTGGGAAGAGCAGCCGAGGAAGAGGGAACTGCAGTTACAAGAGACACATACTTTAAAATGGAAAGTAAAAGTATCATGTTACTTATATAATAGCTAGCATTTATATTATAATCAAAATAGACTTTCCAAGCAAGAGGGTTGAAAAAAAAAAGTCCTGACTCAGGATAAAATTTGAGTTGTTTGTCCATTTTGGCTGGGAGCCAGTGCAACTTAACCTGGATAACTCCATTTCTGTTAAACTGAACTGTGTGTCCACTTTTAAGAAAACCCTATAGTGGAAGTAAAGATTTTTGTTAGGTCAAGTGGTTAAGATTCAATGTTAGAAAGCTCTTAACGGCAATTGCAGTGAAGTTTAACAATTTTACTTCTTACTGAAAGAAAAGAATAATATAGTAGCAGTTTAGAAAAGGCATGCTTAAAATTCAGTGAAATGTAGAAACAGTTGAAGTTAAAATTGAACTTTTTTTTTTTATAGATTTCAGTTGTTTTTAAGGATGAAAAGGATACCTATTGATTCTGTTTGCCATTGATGATGATTCAAGTGTGGAATATTCTATATATAATATTGGTCCAAAAAATAAGGATAAAAGTGATTTTAAATATTTTGAGATAGACTGGAGAGAAGAGGAACTAGGGAAGAGAATGTATGATAAGGTGGTTCAATTAAAAAAATAGTATTTATATCCAGCTTTTCACAGTGTCTCTGTAGGCATTAGGTTCAATTATATAGTCTGCTTTAGAGAAACAAATTATACAATGATGATGCAGGTGATGAAAATAAAAGCATTGTTTTAAACCCTGTATCTATATTCTTGAATTTAATCCTTAAATGATCCTTTAATATAGGCTCAGTATTATCTCCATTTTAGAGATGAGAGAACAAGGCACAGAGAGGTTGAATAGCACGGCCAAGTTTCAGGAGCTGGTTTTAGGCCCAGACTTATATAGAGGGATACTGTAGTCCAACTGTGGACAATAACAGGTAATGTTTATTTAGCATCTATGATGAGCCCCAAATAATATTTGCTTAATCTCTTCTTCACAGGTGTCCTATGAATAGATATTATTTTAAACCCATTTTACAGGTAAAGGAGAGCTTGAGACACTGAGAAAATTGGCCAAGTTAATAAATGTCCAAATCTGGACATCAAAATAGGTCTTCTGGACTTCATAGACTACATTCCATTCACTGCTCTGTATGATCTCTTTCTCAGGCTGGATGCAGTGGTCATCATGAAAAAGGGAAATCCACTTTTTCATTTTTTTTCATGAATCTATAGCAAGTGCCCATTTAATGTCAAGGTGCTATTCTGTGGCGACTTTAGTAATAAAGAATCACTAAAGAAATTAAATGTGGTCACAAAAATAAATAATTTTAAACTAACTTGAATCTGTGCTATAAAAACTATGTTCTGTAGCTTAGGATTTAAAATTTATTTCTGAAAAATTGTATAAAAATATGTTCCATACACTGATTCTTAATACTTTGAATTTTTTTCTTACTTTTAAAATACCTCTTTGAATTTTGATACTGATTTTAGTTACAAACTG
The DNA here is from genome assembly GCF_010015895.1 of Lontra canadensis. Classification (NCBI taxonomy): domain Eukaryota; kingdom Metazoa; phylum Chordata; class Mammalia; order Carnivora; family Mustelidae; genus Lontra; species Lontra canadensis. The sequence continues at coordinate 14,206,009 of NW_022631021.1, read as the reverse complement.
TTACATTTCTAGTTGAGTATACTGGTATATTAAGAGGTTAGAAATTTTAGCCCAGGATTATGTTTTAATATGATAAGTTGAGCATATGATATCTTCTACTTTGCTCCAAAACTCATTGTAATAAGAATAAAATGTAGAAATAGGAAGTGGAAGGAGAGTCAATGGTGTGTGAAAGTTTTATTAAAACTAATAAGACATAAAGAATGGATAAAAGAGTAGATACTGGTTCAGAAGGGTGGAAGAAACCATAACTTAGAAAATGCCCAGGGGTGCCTGGGTGGCTCAATCGTTAAGCATCTGCCTTTGGCTCAAGTCATAGTCCCAGGGTCCTGGAATCGAGCCCTGCATCAGGCTCACTACTCGGCGGGAAACCTGCTTCTCCCTCTCCCACTCCCCCTGCTTGTGTTCCCTCTCTCACTGTATCTCTCTCTGTCAAATAAATAAAATCTTAAAAAAAAGAAAAGAAAAGAAAAGAAAATGCCAAGAGGGGTACCTTACAAACCCAAGGAGTTGTATACAACTTGTGATCTACAGATAGAATAGTCAAAAAAATGAGTGCAATCTTAAAAACAAGGGGTTAATAGTGAAAGTCACTTAAAAAAAAAAAAAGTAAAAAACCTATAACTGGATAATACTTCTCACACATTTTCTTTTCCTTTGGACACAAACCTCAAAGCCAAAAATTCCTCCAAAAAAAAAGTAAAAATTAAATAAAAATGGACACAGAAAATAGAACAGTCATTAACAGGGGCTTGAGAGATGGGGGAATGGAAACTTATTGTTAATGGGTACAGAGTTTTAGTATGGGATGGTGAAAAGATTTGTAGATGGATAGTGGTGATGATTGCACAATAGGGTGAATTACTTAATACCACTGAACTATACAGTTAGAAATGGTTAAAATGGTAAGTTTTATTGGAGTGTGTATATTTACTACAATAGGTAAAAAGAAAAGCGACTTATCTACAGGAGTGAAAAAGACTGGTAAAATTAGGATAGTTTCTGTAGAGATTAGCCTCTTAGAGTGAAGTCTTCAATGTTTCAGCCATTCATAGTGGCTGACTTGCTACAGGCTCCACGTAAGATGAAACCTGCAAGTTGGCAGACTTGCTCATCAATACAAAGAACTCAGCTCGGTTTTCTATTGTCTTAACCTTATATTCAAACAGACAATGAAGGATGACCAGACAAATGAGGAATGTCAAAGAAAGAGCCAGGTTAATATTTGCCACAATGACCAGAGAGGGGATAGTTAATCCAGGGAATGGAAGAGGACTTTAAAATTGTCTCTGTTCCTAGTATCTTTAGAGATACTTTAGAGAGATATTACATTTGTTAAGTGATAATAGTATGCTGTAAAAGAAGGAACACATAATGTAACTGATGGAAAAATAAGAAGAATAAAGAAAAAAAATCATACCTATCTCCTGGAAATAGAATAAAAAGAACAGAAAACAGGAAACAGAAGTAATGAAAATAAAAATTAAAGGTATAAGGATCAATGCAGGGTTTGTTGCCTAAATAGTAGAAGTTCCTAGAAGAGAAAACAGGGGACAGTGTATGATCAAAGAAATAATAGAAGAGGCAATCCTGTGCTAAAGTGTAAGTTTTCATGTTGGAAGGTTTTCCATGTACCCAGCAAAATGAAGAAAAGCCATTTCTAGACATGTTCTTGTGAAAATTCAGAGTACCAGAGATAAAGAGAAGATGCTAAAATTTTCAGAAAGAAGACAACAAAGTTAAAAAGCAAGCACCTTACAATTCAACAATAAAAAGACAACCCAAATAAAAAATGGACAAAGGATTTTAACAAACCTCTCAAAAAGATAAACAAATGACCAAAAAGCACGTGAAAAGATATTCAGCATCATTAGTCATCAGGGAATTCTAAATCAAAACCACAATGAAATACCAGTTAACATCTATTAGTGTGTCTTTGATTAAAAAGACAGGTAATAACAAGTGTTGCTGAGGCTATGGATTAATTGAAACCCTCATATATTCCTGATGGGAAAGTAGAATGGTATACCATTTTGGAAAACAGTGTGATAGTTTCTCAAAAGGTTAAACAGAGTTACCAATATATGACCTAACATTTCCACTCCTAGGTATATAGTCAAGAGAAATGAAAAGAAATACCACACAAAAAGTTTTATTTGAATGTTCATAATTAAATTGTTCATAATAAGCCCAAAATGGAAACAACCCAACTAATGAATGGATAAAGTGTAGCATTCTCATTAATGGAATATTATCTGGCCATGAAAAGGAATGAAGTACTGCTACATGTCACAATATGGATGAACCTTGGAAATGGTATGCTGAGTGGGAGAAGTCAGTCACAGAAGATTTCATATTTAACACTCCTTTTAAATTATATAACCAGGTATGACCAGAATAGGCAAATCTATAGAGATAGAAAGTAGATTAGTGATTGCCTAAGGGTGTGAGGTTGGGGGAAAACAGAGTATTTAGTAGGTACAGGAAGGATATGAAAATACAATTTTGTGGGGATGGTTGCATGGTTCTATGACTATGATTAAAGCCACTGAATTGTACACTTTAAGTGGGTGACTTGTATGTTGTGTGTACATTACATCCCAAAAAAGCTATTATTTTTTTAAAAAGTCACACTGTCATCAGGCCTTGGATTCTAGAAATCTGTGCAATGTAGAAGTAAACAAAGACCACTCAGATGAGAATAAGCAAAGGATATTTATACAGAGATTTTTATAATAAGGGAATTAGCCACTATCACCTAGCAGAAACTCAAAGGCGGGCAAAGTAGTGGGAAAGCTCTATAGTGGAAAAAAAGAAAGGCTTCAGGTATGCCCTGATTGGAGGCTGTTGGCATGGGGAAGGTGTAGGCAGGCTAAGTAGAAGCCAGGCATCTTATGCGAATGGTTGGGGGGTGGATATTTGGGTTTTTCTGGTTGGTACTAAACAAAGTGGGAATAAAAATTTAGGGAAGCTGTCAATTACTAATAAAGTTCTGGTTGTTCTGGGCCATTTTTTCCTGGGTTTATTGTTTGTTGGAGATCATGATCTGACTTCTTCCAAGTAGATTGGCTTCTTGGACCAATTACTGTAGACAGTGAGTTGGTTTCCTACTCTGGTTGCTGCAGATTGTTGATCAGAGTTCTCTTTTTGTATATGGTGTGGCCATTGTCCATTTGTATATTCAGTCTCTCAGTAAAAATGCTTTCAAAATTATGAGGGAATGAAAAAATGCATACTCAAAGAATAAATAAAATCTGAGAACTAATTGACTATATATATCATACATTTAAGGATTCATTAGCTGTACTTCCTAAGCACCTTTTCTTAGGAACTTAATTAAAGACATATTCCAAAAAATAAAGAAGAAAGGGAAACCAGAAAGAGGTGCTATAATCCAGAAGAGCAGAGACCTGAAGTTCTGGGAAGAGCATGGTTTTGTACTTCTAGAGAAGAGCCACTCAGGGTGGCATGCAAGGATGGAAGATGCCAGCAGGAAATTGAATTCTGTGTTGGGAGGGTTGGGAGGGAGTTTCTATAAAGGACATTTCACAGGAAACTAAGGATATGATAAGGCCGTAGGGGGAAAAAAGGCAATTTAAAAAGGCATTAGTTACTCCAGGAAAAACAGTAATATAGTGCTTGCAGTTTTATCATTTTGAATTATTGTTCACAGCACAGCCTGTAATTACAAAGCACATAATAATACAAGAACTATTGTTTTTCAGTAAACACAAAATGTGAAATCATTGATTGTAGTTAAAAAACAGGACATAAATACTGTCATCCTTGATAAAGCAAAAGTATAGGTGACAGAAGTGGTGAGGTGGAAAGTGAGGGGAAAGGTGAAAGAAAGGTGGCACATACCATCATTGTAAAATAGAAAGCCAAGAGATATTGTCTATAGTTGATGGAACAAGAAATAAATGTGTTAGTTTATTACTGAGAGAAATAATGGTATTCATGTGCATTCACACACTAGCATAGGAATACAAATTATAATCTAAATTCTTCCTTATTCTTCCTTAATGATACAGACAATTCTCTATGGCAACAAATAAATGATTTATGTTATCATTTGTAACTGTTCTGTGGTATAAAATTTGTTATGCTGTACCTATATTGGTAGATTTTTGCATTGTTTCTGATTATTCACTGTGAGTAGTATTCCAAAAATATCCTTGTTTATGCCTTTTATGCAATTTACCTATTTTTTCTTTTTCTTTTAAAAGTTTTACTTATTTATTTGACAGACAGAGATCACAAGTAGGCAGAGAGGGAGGCAGAAAGAGAGGGGGAAGCAGGCTCCCTGCTGAGCAGAGAGCCCAACGCGGGGCTGGATCACAGGACTCTGGGATCATGACCTGAGCCGAAGGCAGAGGCTTAACCCACTGAGCCACCCAGGCGCCCCCTATTTTTTCTTTATAATAATTTTCTAAAAATGCAACTCTACATCTAAAATTATCTATATTTGAAATTTTTGATTTGTGTCCAGAAATGTTTATTGATTTATACTTTCAACTCAATAGTATATGATAGTTCCTGTGTTCATATATCCTTACCAACAGCTACTGCTATCACACTTTTTGATATTTGTCATCTGACTTCATTGGTACTTAAATTAACACTGTCGGATTACCAGTGGAGTTGTACATATGTTTATGTTTACTGCTATTTGTATTTCAGTCTTTTCTTGCCCTTGCACACATGGTGATATTTCTCATATTCATAATTAGGATTTATATATAAGAATTTTTGAACAAATTTTAAAGAATTGGCTATAAATTTTCTTGAATTATTTGGTTTGGATTTTAACCTTATTCATGCTAGTAAAAATTTTGAAATGGACAACTCATAAACATTTTTACTTAGGGTGTTTTAATTTAGGTTCATATATCTCAAGTCATTTTGACTTCAGAATTATAAAAATATGCACCTAAACATTATTATACTGTTGCTTTTCTTTTTTCACATTTAATTATTTTGTTCATTTCATATTTATTTTGATGTCAAATGAGACAATGTTTTCCAACCAACTTTTCTCCTAAATGGCTTGTCGGACCTTCAAGCCCTGCTTATATTTTTTTCACTGGTTGACCATCACTGAATTCTGCCACATAAATGTGTTTTCCTAGTATTTGTTTTATCTTTTTGATCTATATGCATTAGTACAATGGTGTTTTAATTCCACATATTTTGTTTTTCCTTCCTGTATAGGGAAGATACCCTTTTTGGTTCTCTTTTTCATATTGTTTGTACCTATTACTTCATAATTATCTTTCTAGATAAAATTGAAAATTCTTCAGTCAAAATTTTAAAATGACTTTATTAGGTTTTGATTAAAATTGCAAAAAAAATAAATTAAGAACCCCTGGGATGGATCTGCTGCCATCGGAGGAACATTGCTTCAGAAAATTCATACACACAAACCTTAAATGGATACTCTACAACATCCAGTAACCCTACCAGGTTGACTTTCTAACTATGAATTTCTGAAGAGCTAGTCATTTTCTTAAGATATGTGTTGATAAATTTTCAGAAATTCTGCTCATCATGAATTCCATTCTCTACGTGTAACTTCTACTATGTACTGCTTATAATGTTATTAAGGATTATTTCTGTCACACTGTACACTTCTCAGTATGTTGTCTTCCCAGTGCATCTTGTGTGTTTTCTTAATTTAATTGAGACTGTAAAAGAATTGTTGTCTAACATGTTCTTTTATAATAGAGGTAAATTTTTAAATGTATATTCTTCGTTTTTCTTTTACGTTATTTTTTTTATGTTGGTGTTTTTGTATTGTTTTGTTTTCCTTTGATTTTTAAAAATTTATCAGTCTCTCTGGAGTTGTTTTCCTTTAATTACTGGAAGAATTTGCTCCAAAATGAAACAGAAGGGTTTTCCCTGTGTTGTTTATCTTTTTAGCACTATTCAGGATGTTTCTTGGATCTAAAGAATGGGGCTTTATATTTTCAGTTAGGCAGGACCATTGCATATGGTCGAACAGCTTGTGCATCGCACAAGAATACCCACCTAAGGGTGTGAGTGGAGATGGACATTCTGCTCAATAGGCTGTATGCCTGAGTTCCAGGTTGTGTCTTGCTAAAGGACAAGGCTCCCTCTTGTTCTTACAAAGACATAGTTCACCCACCCACTGCCATGTGTCCACAGAGCAGTTTGCCTCCTGGGAGATACAAATAACCAAGAGAGGCCTTCTTAATCTCACAAACACCAACCCTCTATATTGTGTACATCTCTGTGTGTATATCTGCCTTCCCTCTGAGCCACCACTGTGCTGAGCTCCTCAGTCCAGTTCTTCCAGTGGGTGCTGGAGCGTACTGCCAGATGGGGATGAAATGAAGAAAAAAGGACAAAGAGATCATTATTCTCTTGTACTGCCCTCCAGGAGTACACTGCACTTTAAAAGGTCTTGTTCTTTGTTTAGGATTCCAGTGTGCTCATTGTTGCTGACAGTTAAGGGGCTGGAGTTGGTATGAGGGATTTACTTAAATTGTACTTGATCCTGCTGAAATTAATCTGCAGCTGACAATGAGAGAAGACAGAAACTCATGTGATATTTCTCTTCAAACTCAGTATGGGTTTTGGATTTGTTTTGAGTACTTTTCTTTTCCTTTTTTTCCCCTTTATGATCTTTGGGACTTTAGGAATGTCCAATGAATTTGATGGGGTTTTGGAATATTGGTGAGGTTTGGTGGGGTGAGGTCCAGAGCCAATGACCAAGAAAGAATTTTTGAGACATTTTTGGTGCAAAATGGTGGGTTTATTAAAGCACAAGGACAGGACCCATGAGCAGAAAGAGCTGCCGCACTGTAGTCCCGAGGAGTGGCTGATAATATACTCAGGAGTTAGGGAGGTGAGGACAAAGGGGGTGTCCAGAAAGACTGTGAAGACTCTCAGGATACTGGAGGCCTGGTTATTGTCAAGCCAAGACTGTTTTTCCCTCTAACGAGGCACTAACATGAAGACAATTGGGAGTTTCCTGGAGGAATGTTACATTCCTCCTACACAGTACTTGTCAATGGGCTGCAGGCTCAAAAGAAATTTAGTTTTGTTCACATTTCCTTTTGCCTCAGCCTCCCTCAATTTCATGTAGGGGAGGGTGATGTTAGGGCTCTAGGAAACTAAATGATAGGTCTCTGGAAGTTGAGCTATTAATAAGAAGTTTCTTCCTTGTACATCATTAAGGCATTTGCAAACTGAGGGAGACTTCTGTCCTGCAAGACTGTGATCTCTATGACTTTTCATTTGTTCTTCCTTTAGGGCAGACAGGAGTGCCTGAGAAATGTCACACATATCACATGGGGAGAGGGGTGTAGGGTGCCAGCTTTTGCTTTATCCTCAGCTAACTTGTTCCCTCATCAAACTCTCCACCATCAATATGACTCTACAGATTTGCTGGTGGTGGTGTGGTTATTTAATTTTTTGGATAGGGAAATACATTCTTTTGAATAAAACTAAATAACAAAAAAATAATAAATTTTACTGAATCAAAAAACTATGATGATTTTTGGACCTTCAAATATCTTTGAAACAGTGGCAGTGAGATTGAGCAATTCCCCCCGCCATCTTCTGTAACATAAATGTACCCTCACCTATAAGAACAGTCCCATGAGCATAATTTCTTATAACTAAATAAAGGCTCTCTTGTCCCTACATGCTGCTCAATCTATTGTCCCATTTAGAGCAACAGTCCTCACTTGGCAGGACAAAATATTGGTCTTTCCTAACTCAGCTTGGAGGGCACCCTCATGTTCTCAGATTTCTGTTCCAGTTCACTTTCTCAGTAAGGCATTCCCTGACCACCTTCTTTTAAATTTCTGGTCTCCTTATTGGCACTCTATCTCCCTTCCCTAAATTAATTTTCTTCATAGCACTACAACCACCTATTGTAAATATTGCTTAGTTCCAACTCTTTTAAGTTGTAAACCTAGATCAAACTCTCTGTGTTGGCATTTTCTAGAACATGCCCCCCAAACCATTCTTTTAACCAGATTTAAAAGGGTTATTGTGAGATTATGATTTATAAGAAGTACATATTTGGTCTTCCACCTGTTCCTGGAAGAGAACTCGTAAAATCCTTATAATTTCCTGTGATAAGAGCAACAAAGGTGTCTTTCATTGTGCTAGTGAGGTGATCTTTGAAAAGCCCTTAGGTAAGGGGGCTAGTTGCCAAAGGAGCCAACCTTGTGATTAGAGGGTTGGAACTTTATTTTTATTGTATTGTATTGTATTGTATTTTTCAGTGTTCCAAAATTCATTGTTTATGCATTGCACCCAGTGCTCCATGCAATACGTGCCCTCCTTGATACCTACCACCAGGCTTGCCCATCCCCACACTCCCCTCCCCTCCAAAACCCTCAGTTTGTTTCTCATAGTCCACAGTCTCTCATGCTTCGTCTCCCCCACCGATTTACCCCACTTCACTTTTCCTTTCATCCTCCCAAAGTCTTCCATGTTACTCCTTATGCTCCACAAGTAAGTGAAACTATATGACAATTGACTTTCTCTCTTTGACTTATTTCACTCAGTATAATCTCCTCCAGCCCTGTTCATGTTGATACAAAAGTTGGGTATTCGTCCTTTCTTATGGCTGTGAAATATTCCATTGTATAAGTGGAACTTTATTTTTAAGTTTTTAAAGTAGGCTTGATGCCCAGTGTAGAGCCCAATGTGAGGCTTGAACTCAGGCTCTAAGATCAAGACCTGAGCTGGGATCAAGAGTCAGGCACTCCGTCAACTGAGCCACCCAGGTGCCCAGAGGGTTGGAACGTTAAGTAACCTGCCACCTCCCCACCAAGGAAGAGGGGCTGGAGACTGAATTGATGCCAGTGGCCAGTGATTTAATCAACCATTACTGTGTAACGAAGCCTCCTTAAAACCCCAAAAGGACAGGGTTCAGAGAACTCTAGGTTTGTGAACACAGGGATATGGGAGAGTGGCACAACTAGAGAGAGCATGGATGCTCTGGGCCTCTTTCTCATGTCTTTCCCTATGCATCTCTTCCTGAGTTGTCTTTTTATAGTAAACCAGCAATCTGTTAAGTAGACAGATTGCCTGAGTTCTGTGAGTTGCTCTAGCAAATGAATGGAACCCAGGGAAGGACTGTGGGAAGCTCCGATTTATAGCCTGTTGAACTTGGATTTAGGACTGGCATCCTGAATTGGAGGAGGTCTTTGGAACCTCTAGTCTGTATTCAGTTGGTAAAAAGAAACAGCCTGGGCTTTTAACTGGCATCTGAAGTTGGGGTTGGGGGAAGGCAGTCTTGTAAGACTAAGTTCTTAATCTGTGGAATCTGATGCTATCTCTTGATAGATAGTGTCAGAATTGAGTTGAATCCTCAGACATCCTGCTGGTATCTGAGAAATGCGTGGTGTTACATGGGAAGTACCCTACCCCCAATTCCCTCCCAACATACACATTGGAGTTAGGTCCAGGAACCTCATTTTGTTACCTTGTCATAGAGTTAAATTTGCTATTAAGGTAATGAAGTTTAAGCTTCAGGCCCTTTACTTGTACAGACCCATGAGAATGCAGGAAGTTGCTGAGAGTTCTAAGTGTTCCAGTTGGGAGGAGAAAAAAGATTACCACCAGGAACAAAGCATTTCTGGTATATTGCCTGCAGAGAGATCAGAAGAAAAGACTATAAATCTCCACGAACTTTAAAGAGATTTCTGAATATATATGTATACTATGTCATTAATTTTATATTTTATTTTGTATTATTTTCATAAAGATGGCTCCTAAATTATAAAAATTTCAGGCTCCACAGAACCTGTTATCAGCATTGCTTAATTAAATTAAGTTTGCTAAACATAGAACTAAAGAAAATGAAGCAGATTTCCTTGATACAGAATCTTGGAGGTACTTGCCATGCAAATCTGCAATGTAAAGCTCTTAGAGAAAGTTGAGATATGCGGTATTTCTAGAATGTGCACATCTACTTTTTCATAAAGCATCTTAAGCAATCAGTATCCTGTGGAAAATACTTTGGAAAACTCTGCTCTGGAAACTTGCCTTCTCTCTCTGCTTCCTATTTCATTTCCTTCAGAAAGGGTGAGCCCTTCTTTAACAACTTCACTAGCCCACGTTAAGTGGCTGGAATGTCACTTAATGAATTTTATATTTGAAGGAAATATAAAGTAGATTCTTTCTGAGATTGATTGAGCCCTCTATGTTTAACATGACTCTGGATGAAATAAAAAGAAAAACTTTGAAAACCTTTAATACAATCTAATCTGCCTATAATAGTCACCATTTTAACCCTTACCAATCTCCTGTTGATGAAGGAGATTGTAGTTCCTTTCCTGAAAAGAAGATTATTTGTGCCATGATCATATTTTCAGATTTAATCTGCATTTTCACATTTCACTGCCCCTCTGGAGGCTGGCAGAACCTAAAATAGTAATCTGAATGATACCTAAAAGGCATTTCAATGCACTTGCCAACTGAAAGCTATTGCAACCCTCCAAGAATAGTTTTTAGTTTCAAAATATTAAGTTGCTAAATATAAAATAGAACCATGACTTCTCATAATTGAATTAAACTAGATGAAACTGACTCTGAACTTTAGATAATAGATTAAACAGTTCAAAAATCTGTATTAGAAGAGAAAGTGTCTCAGGCAGTGGAAGTGAAATTGTACTGTATCCAAACAAGATGGCATTTTAAATAATATTTTCCATGGGAAACAGTGATAAATGTGTGTGTGTTTTGAGTGTGTGTGTCAATTTATTAGAATCATATCTGTGTTTGTATTTGGCTTTCTTAAGATGTACCACCGATTTTTGTAATTTTTGAGTTTGATCACACTTACAGCATCTGCACTCACAAGATTACTCACTTCCTTAGCTCAAATTTCATGGCATTTAACAACTATAATTATACTTTTCAAGTGCTGTACCAATTTTCAGTATTACATTCTCTGGCAGAGATATTAGCTTTCAAAAATGCTGAAAAGATCATAGACATTTCATTTGTAAAGATGGGCTGTACTTAATTTTGATGACAGTTACCTTGCTCATAACCACACTAAAAAGATCAGTCTCATTAAAAGTATATTACAGTTGGCAAATCTAAATGTGATGGGCTAAATTCTATCATCAAATTTGTAGAAATGGTCTTAGATGTGAGTTACCTGGCGTTTTAAAATGAGAGGTGATAAAAATAAAATTTTCTTACTTTCTGGGTAAATGTTGTTCCAGTTTCAAAGATAGGGTGAAAATATATCTTGGCATAACCCCAGTTTATTCTAGCTCACAACAACCCCAGTTGTTCTAGCTTAATTATTACTATCATCCTCTTTCACTCTCAGAAATGTCTTGGTATAGATGATAAATTGTATAGTCACCCTATTTATAGATGGTTTATTAAATCTTGGACAATTTGATTTAATTCATTCAGTTATTTTCCCCCACCTTTCTCTGGTACCTACTGTGTTATAAAGTTTGGATGGATTTATAATGATAGTTTTTTAAAATATGTATACAGTAAGATATAAAAAGCCAATTTTCAGTTGTACTTAAGTGTGTATGTCCTTAAAATGGAGTAAAGTATATTGAGTCACGAGGCAGATAACTGCATTTTTTTTTACACACTGCCTTACCTTCATATATCAGATAGAATGTATATATATTATATCTTGCTTATTATACCACTGTGGATTTTAGGGCATCAGTAAAGACAAAATTTCCTGTTGTCTAAGTTAAGAAGAACGTGTATAAAAAAGAAAACATAAAACTTGCTATAACTTTGGTTGCTGAAAATAGTAAGAACAGTTGAAATTTAAATCATACAGCTGTATATATATATTTTTGTTTAGTTTTATTGCAAATTCGATGTAATGATAAGGTATAAGCACTAAAAGAAATAGTATGATTAAAGACTAGTAAGTTGTTTATAATTTTTTTCCTTGCAAAATAACTTCCTTGATTATTGGTGATAGAATTTTTGAGACTGTGTGTCATAGTTTATTTTTCCATTTTTAACACATAGAAATGTAAAACATAATATTTAAATTGTTCATATTCCCACCAACCAGATAACTAATACATGTTAATATTTAAATACCTTCCCCCACATTAAAATTACATTTTTATACATAGTGTGTTTGTTATTATTGTAATATAACAAATTATTACATAACGTGGTAGCAGCTTAAAACACTTGACATTTATGATTTCCTAGTTCTGGGGTCAGGAATTCAGAAGTCACTTAGCTGGGTGCTTCTGGGCTCAGAGTATCTCATAAGGTTGCAGACAAGTTGTAGGCCAGCTATCATTATCTAAAGGCTTGGCAAGGGCTGTACGCTCCATTTCCAACATGGCTTACTTATATGGCTGTTGGCCAGAGGTCTGAATACCTTGTTTGCTGGCAATAGGCCTTTGTTCCTTGCCATAGACCTCTTCATAGGACTGCTAGAATGTCTTTAAGATAAATAAGGGGGCATCCCCAGAACAAGTGATACAAGAGATCCAAAAAGAAAACTGCAAAGTGCCTTGTGTTACATAGTCTTAGAAGTTACATACCATCACTTCTGTCATATTCTATTTATTAGAAAGAACTCACCAAATCTAGCCCACACTCAATGGAAGAGGACTTAATTTCAACCTCTTGAAGTGAGGAGTATCAAAGGGTTTGTGGACATATTTTAAAACCATCACATATGGTAAAAATGTAGGAAGCTACTACAAAGTGAAAACACTGGAAACCATGAAACATTGCTAAGAGAAATTAAAGAAGATCTAAACAAATGGAAAATATATTCAGAGATTGGAGACTCAATACTATTAAGATATTTATTTCAGATTGATTTATATATTCAATGTTATCACAATAAAAACCCAGTAGTCTTTCTTGTAGGAACTGACATGATGACTCCTAAATTATGAAGGAAATGCAAAGGGCCTGGCACATCAAAATAATCCTGAAGAAAATTGGAAGACCTCTACTAATAATATATTTCAAGATTTAATATGAAGTTATAGTAACTAGGGCAAAAGTGTTTTCAGCATAAAGAGACAGAAATAATTCAATAAAACAATAAAAAGTCTAAAAAGAGACACATATAATGTCACTTGATTTTTAGCAAAAGTGCCAAGTAATTTAAATTTTGTTTCCTGAATCCTTAATATTATACATATTTTCCATGCTATTACTTATTATTTGAACATATTTTTATTTTGATGGTATAATATAATTCATGTGGACGTTCTAAAATTTGTCAAATTCTTTTCTACCTGAAAATGTACGTGGTTTCGTCGTCTGCTATTATCGATAATACTGTGCAAGCCACTTGGTTTATTAAGGTATGTGTGTATACATGTGCATATGTATATATTTTTTCCCCTTTTTATTATCTTGCCTTATGGTAATTTCCATAAGTAACTGTTGGGTTAAAGAGATTTAGTTTTGTGATACTTAATACACGGTGACAAATTGGTTTATAGGTTTTTCTGATTTTCACTGCCACGGACAGTGTAAGAGAATGAGTTTCTCTCATAACTCCTCAGTTTTCATCATTCGTATTTGCATGGCTTAATAATGTTGCTTAAACGTTTCTCCATATGTCAGTTATCAGGCTAATTTTAAGATTATGTATTCACGACTTTAAAAAACATGCAATACAATATTATTGATTACAGTCACCATGCTGAACATTGCATTATCCATGACCCATTCATTTTACGATTGGAAGTTTATACCTCTTGATCCCCCTCCTCCAGCCCATTTTGCCTACCCCTCATCACCTTCCCCTTTGGCAATCACCAGTCTGCTCTTTATGTCAACAGATTGGGTTTTGTTTGCTTATTTTCCTTTTTAGATTCCACATATAAGTGAAATCATACAGTATTTATTTTTGTCTGATTTATTTCACTTAGCATAATACCTTCAAGATCCATTCATGTTGTCTCAAATGGCAAGATTTCATTCTTTTAATGGCTGAATGTAGATCACCTCTTTATATCCATTTGTGGATTTAGACTGCTTCCATATCTTGATTATTGTAAATAGTGCTCCAGTGAGCATAAGCATACATAATTCTTTTTGAATTAGTGTTTTTGTTTTCCTTGGGTAGATACTTGAAAGTGGAATTGCTGGATTATATGGTATTTTTACATTTAATTTTTTAAAAATATTTTAATTTATTTGATAGAAAATGAGCACAAATGGGGTTGGGGATGAGGGGCAGAGGGAATGGGAGAAGCAGACTCTTTGCTGAGCAGGGAGCCCCATGCAGGGCTTGATCCCAGGGCCGTGGGATCATGACCTGAGCCAAAGACAAACACTTAACCAACTAAACCACCCAAGGGCCCCCTACCTTTAATTTTTTAGGAACCTCCATACTGTTATCCAGAGTGGCTGCAACAGTTCACATTTAGGCCAACAGTGCATGAAAGTTCATTTTTCTCCACATGCTTGTCACTACTTGTTATTTCTTGTCTTACTGATAATAGCCATTCTGATAGGTGTGGGGGTAATATCTCATTATGGTGTTGATTTGCATTTCCTTAATTATTAGTGATGTTGAGCATCTTTTCATGTGCTTTTCTGCCATCTGTATGTCTTCTTTGGAAAACTGTCTATTCCAATCTTTTGTCATTTTTCTATTGGATTGTTTGGTTTTTTGCTCTAGAGTTGTATGAGTTTTTTATATAGTTTGACTATTAACCCCTTATTGGATATATGATTGGTAAATATCTTCTGTTATTTAGTAGATTGCCTTTTTATTTTGTCTGTTGTTTCCTTTGATGTGCAGAGCTTTTTAGGTTTATGTAGTCCCATTTGTTTACTTTTGTTTTTATGGCCCTTGACTTTGGAATCATATCCATAAAATCATTGCAAAGATCAGTCTCAAGGAGCTTACCACCAGTGTTTTCTTCTAAGAGTTTTATGGTACATTGAAGTATTTAATCCCCTTTAAGTAAGTTTTGTGTATAGCGTCAGATAGTGTTCCAGTTTCATTCTTTTGCATGTGGCTGCTCAGTTTTTCTGTTAGTATTTATTGAAGAGACTGTACTTATGCCATTTTGTAGTCTTGATTCCTTTGTCACAAATTAATACCATACATGTGTGGGTGTATTTCTGGGTTTTCTCTTCTGTTCCATTGATCTGTGTTTGTTTTTATGCAATATGATAGTTTTGATTACTATAACTTTGTAATAGAGCTTAAAATCAGGAAGCATAATGCCTCCTGCTTTGCTCTTTTTCAAGATTGTTTTAGCTATTCAGGATCTCATGGGTTTTCTGCAAGTTTTAGGATTGTTTGGTCTCTTTCTGTGAAAAATGCCATTGGGATTTTGTTTGGTGTTGTATTGAATCTGTAGATTGGTTTGGGTAACATGGACATTTTAACAATTATTAATTCTTCCAATCAATTAACATGGAATATCTTTCCATTTTTTTTTCCTTGTTCAGTTTCTTTCATCAGTGTCCTATAGTTTTCCATGTATAGGTCTTTCAACTCCTTTGTTAAATTTATTCCCAAGTATTTTATTCTTTTTGATGCAATTGTAAATGGGATTATTTTCTTAATTTCTCTCTCTGATATTTAATTGTTGCTGTATAGAAAGGTAGCTGATTTTTTTTTTAAATATTTTATTTATTTATTTGACAGAGAGAGAGAGATCACAAGTAGGCAGAGAGGCAGGCATAGACAGAGGAGGAAGCAGGCTCCCTGCCGAGCAGAGAGCCCGATGTGGGGCTCGATCCCAAGACCCTGAGATCATGACCTGAGCCGAAGGCAGAGGCTTAACCCACTGAGCCTCCCAGGTGCCCCGAAAGGTAGCTGATTTTTGTATATTAATTTTGTACACTGCAACATTACTGAATTTGTTTATTAGTTCTAACAGATTTTTGGTCGAGTCTAGGATTTTCTTTATATAAAATGTCCACACAAGGTTGACAATTTTACATCTTCTTTCCAAATTTGGATATATTTTATCTCCTTTTTTGCATAATTGCTGTGGCTAGGACTTCCAATATTGTGTTTAATAAAAATTGCAGGAGTGGGCATCTTTATTTTGTTTCTGATCTTTTTTAAAAAAATGTTTTATTTTATTTATTTGAGAGAGAGAAAGAATATGAACATGGGGAGGGGTCAGAGGGAGAGGGAGAAGCAAACTCCCCCGCTAAGCAGCATGCCCAACTCGTGGCTTGATCCCAGAAATCAGGGATCATGACCTGAGCTGAAGGCAGATGCTTAACCAACTGAGCCACCCAGGGGCGCTCTTGTTTCTGATCTTAGGGGACAATCATACAGCTTTTTCACTGTTGAGTATGATGTTAGCTGTGGGTTTTCATATATGGCCTTTAATATGCTGAGGTATGTTTTGTCCATACCCACTTTTTTAAGAGTTTTATCATTAACAGAGGTTGATTTTATCAAATGCTTTTTCTGCATCTTTTGAAATGATCATATGGTATTTAACCTTCATTTTGTTTATGTGGAGTATTATGTTAATTGATTTGTGGATATTGAACCATCTTTGCATCCATAGAATAAATCCCACTTGATCATGGTGAATGATTCTTTTAAAGTATGGTTGAATTCAGTTTGATAATATTTTGTTGAGGATTCTCACATTTATGTTTATCAAGGATATTCGCCTGTAATTTAATTTAATTTACTTTAATCTTCTCTTCTCTTTTTTTCCTTCCTTCCTTCCTTCCTTCCTTCCTTCTTTCCTTTTTCTTTCCTTCCTTCCATAGTATCCTTGTCTGGTTTTGGTATCAGGGTAATGATGGCCTTATAAAATGAGTTTGGAAGTGTACCCTCCTCCACAGTGTTTTGGGAGATTTTGAGGAGGATAGGAATTAAATCTCTTTTGAATGTTTGGTTGACTTCACCAGTGAAGTTGTCTGGTCTCAGACTTTCCTTTGTTGGGCAGTGCCAATTCAGTCTTCTTACTAGGAATCAGTCTATTCAGATTTTCTGTTTTTCATGATTAAATCCTGGAAGATTGTATGTTTCTAGGATTTTATCCATAACTTCATGGTTGTCCAGTTTGCATATAATTGTTCATAGTAGTCTCATGCTCTTTTGTATTTCTTTGGTGTAAGTTTTAACATCTCTTTAGATTGATTTTATTTATTAGAGCCTTCTTTTTTTTATTTAATGAAGCTAAAGGTTTGTCAATGTTTATGTTTTCAAAGAAATAGCTCTTAGTTTCATTGGTCTTTTAAATTGTCTTTTTAGTCTTCATTTCATTTATTTCTTCTTGGATCTTTATTATTTCTTTACTTTTATTAACATTGGGCTTCAAATGTTTTCTTTTTCTAGTGCCTTGAGGTGTAAAACTAAATTATCTATTTGAGATTTTTCTTGTTTCGTGTGGTAGGCCTGCATCTCTATGATCTTTCCTCTTAGAACTGCTTTTGCTCTGCACTTTATGGATCTGGATGTCTCTTTCCTTCTGGAAAAAATTCATGGAAGTTTTTAACCATTATTATTATTTTTTTAAAGATTATTTATTTGACAGACAGAGATCATAAGTAGGCAGAGAGGCAGGTGGGCGGCGGGGGGGAGGCAGGCTCCCTGCTGAGCAGAGAGCCTGATGCGGGGCTTGATCCCAGAACTCTGGGATTATGACCTGAGCCAAAGGCAGAGGCTTAACCCACTGAGCCACCCAGGCGCCCCAACCATTATTTCTTGAAATAAGTTTGCTAACCCTTTTCTCTCTGTTCCTTCTGGAATTCCTATAATGTAAATGTTATTTTGTTGGATGTTACCTATTGGTCTCTTAAGCTATCTTTACTTTTTAAAAGTTCTTTTTTTCTTTTTGTTACTATTTTAGAGAGTTCCAGTATCCCATCTTCCAGTTCACTGATTCTTTCTTCTGCTTCATCCAGTCTGCTGTTAAACCCTTTAAGTGTATTTTTCAGTTTAGTTATTGTATTATTCAGGTCTGTGACTTCTGTTTGGTACTTTTTAAATTTTCTTTATCTTTGTTGAAGTTCTCACTGTGTTCATCCATTCTTCCTCTGAGTTCAGTGAGCATCCATACGAACATTACTTTGAACGGTTTATCTGGTAAATTACTCATATCTGTTTCAGTCATGTATATTTTTGTTGCTGTTATTTTACTTGGAAATATTTCTCTGCTTTCTCATTTTGATTTACTCTCTCTGTTTCTATTTATTAGGCAAAATAGTTATCTCCCCCTAGACCTGTGAGTATTGCAGAGGTAGGGATCCCAGTTAGCACCTAGTTTCAGGCTGATTGGAAGATAGGCCCTCAGGCAGATAGTTTTAAGGTATGCAAATATATATAGGCTTGTGCAATTGCTGTTGTAAACCCCGTTGGTTTCCAGACCAGGTGAATTGGAGGTGTACCCTTGGTGACATTTGCAAAAGTTGCGTCTCCAGATGAGTGTGTGAGGTTTTTTCTGGGAAATATTGGAGAAAGTACAAAGTTAGGATTCCTAGCCTGTATTCACTGAGTGCACCTTCATTGCCCTTAGATGTGTGGTAAGCCTGTGACCTACCCTTCAGGCTGAAGCTCTGGAACAAGTATATCAGCTTTTTTTCACAGCATGAGTGGGAATGTGTTTGGTCTGCTATGTGTGTAGTGCCCTGTGAGTGGTAGTTTGCCAAGAACTGTTTCTTATTGTTTCAGACCTGTGACGCCCAGAAACAATCCTACCTGACTATCAGAGCCAGGTGCTCAAGTGCCATCTCCTATGTAGAATGCATGTATGGCTTTGGAGGGGGTTGTGGGAGCAGTGTGGGGGTTAGGAACTCAGCCCCAGGCTTTGGTAGGGCTACAAGAGTGGTTGCGGGGGTGGGCCATTTCTCCTGGCACTAGTAGGTTAGAGGTAGAGTACAAAAATGATACCCACACATACTTCCGTCCCTGGAGAGAGTTTTTTTCTGATGCCCCTCTAGCAGAGCCTTCAAGAGTAGCAAATGAATCTCCTCACATGGTCTAGGTACTTTTCAAACTGCTTTTGCACTGGGTCCCAGGGCAAGTAAGTCTACATGTGAGCACTTTAAGAGTGGAATCTTTATTGCCTATAGCCCTATGGTTCTTTTAGATATGAGCCCCTTTGGTTTTCAGAGCTAGTTGTTTTATGGACTCATCTCTCTGCTACAGGTTTCATGGGTTGGTGTGCCAGATGTGGAGTACAGAACTTTTGTTGCTCAGGGAAGAGCTCTTGCTTTGTGAGATTTCCTCCTGATTGTGGGTTGTCATGTAGGGGATAGGACTTTTTGTGAGATTGTGTCTCTCCCTCTCCTACCCATCTAAATGCAGCTTTATATTCTTTGTTGTGGATTAGCTGTTTAGCTCATTTTCAGGTCTCTTTCACAGGGAATTATTGCAAATTTAGCTGTAGTTTTGTTGTGTCCTTGGGAAGAAGTGAGTTTAGGATCTTCCTATGCTGCCATCTTGAACTTCTTCCTGAATTCATGACTTGAGCATTTATTTGAGGCCCTAGGGTTTCAAAAACATTTCTCATTATGTTCTATAAAGACCAGGTTCTAATGGATGCAGTCCATGGACCTTTAGCAGATTCACATCCTCTGTGGTATTTTCATGATATAGTGTGCCATTTTTTATATAAGCATTTTGCTTTGTTTCTTTTTTGTTTGTTTGTTTGTTTTTAGTTGAGTTGTAGTAGCTTTCAGTCAACTCTCAAAGTAGCTCATGAAAAAGGTTAAGAACCACTAATAAAAAAAATATAGTACCTATTGGTATTATTTTCTGTAAATGTATTCTAAAAATATTTCACCTAATTTTTTTCTTTTCTTTTTAATTTCAACTTTTGCTTATTTGGTTAGATTGTTTAAATGTAGTCATATCTTTCCATTTTTTAATGAATTTTCATTTCTTTTAAAATAAGAATGCCCTTGCTTGTCCAGATAGTTAATAAGTATTCATTTTTATGTTTTTCTAACTTAAAAATTCACTCTTACATGTAAGTTATTTGAACATCCATGGAAATTACAACAATAAGTTATGATGATTTATTTTCCATTTCATTTTTGTGGAATAATTCATTAAATTATTTACCTTTTTAAAGTACTTACTTTATATTTAGGATCTAATAGGAGGATCTTGCATACTTTTTTTTCCAACTAAAATACTAGTGACTTTATTACCTAATAATCCTGTTGCATCAGTTGATACTTATGTTATCAATGTCATGTTCCTTTTACTCAATTTTTTTGCCAGGCAACATGAATAATACAATTTGATAGTCTCAGTTTAAGTAATGATATTTGTAAAATTATTATTGTGAACCTAAAGAAAATATTCCTTTCCTTGAATTTTTCTTTTTTAATAATTCCTGTTAAAAGCATATGGTGGTTAAGGAAATACAGTGTACTCAAGTAAGTAATGTGTAATTATTTTTTTTGGAGAATTCTTAATATTATGTTTTAGTATATAATACCCCTTTAGAATATAATATCCCTTCTCAATATCCCTGAGAAGGAGGTTTATTGGATTTATATGAAAACATTGTTTTTAGAATGTGCACTGTGGGTGAATGTGTATCATACTGTTAGGTGCACCAATAATGGGTCCATGATTAAAGAAGTGAGACTGATATAAAGCGAAGGTCAAGCAAAGCTTTATTCCACGCCAAGCATCAAGAATCAAACTGACCGGCCAGGGCCGCGCCGCTTACAGAGAGGGCGACCTCTCTCTGTTTCACAGACTAGCTTTTAAGAGCAAAGGCCATGTGGTTGGGCCACGCATAGGTGGCCAATGAAATTGTAACACACAGAGAAAGCTCCACAGTCATGCTAGGTCACACATAAGTGACCAGTTGAATTACAATTTACCCTATAGTAGACATTTGACCTAGCCTTACCGTGGTCAGAATTGGTGCCCAAAAGGCTCCCAAAGGGTGGGGCCCATACTCCTTAGTAACTAGGGAGTCTCTGTGACCCCCATGGACTGGATGTCTCCACCTGGCCTGACCCACCCTTGTATTTGGGCTTTGTTACCTGGGGCTGGTTTCTGGGACTTGTTTTTGAGTAAGTCCCCTGGGGAAAGGGGGGCAGGGACAGTTTAAGGGTTAAACAACAAGGTTATTGTTTAACGGATGGAAGCGTTCTGGCTAAATAGGTCCTTACAATACAAATATAGTAATATGTTTAGCATCCCTTATAGATTATGAGGCCATGATTGGAAATGAACTGCAGTGTAGCTCAGAATGGCAAAAACAAATATTTTGAAACAAATGGTAGACAGAATAAGTGATACCAATTTTGTACTTCAACTTTCAGCCACATTTTCATATCTGCTCAAATATTTTATTCAAATTACTGATATGTAATTTCTTGTTCTGACCTAGAGCAGAATCATCATTTCTTTTGTTAGTTTCTGAACTCCTGGAAAGCAGGGAATGGGCTTTTCTATCTTACTTGCCTCTTACCTACACCACCATTCAGTGGCATTCAAATGTTGATTTCCTAAGTAAGGTGATAGCCCAGAGGGAGGCAGCAGACCTATAAGAAAAACTGCAGATCTCTGTATATAACTGAACACAGAGACTCTGAAATTAGCAATGAAAAGAGAATATCCACAAGGCAATGGATAGCTAGGCTACTTCCCCTGACTCTTAGCATGGAGTTTCTTGCTAAATCTTTCACCATCCTGGCCTCTGGGGACAAGAGTCAGGGATTTGTTGGCCAGCTGTGCTTTTCCAGAGGGATAGTCTTATTTATCCAGGGTTGGTTTACTGAGTCAGCGGGTTTTCTTTTCATGAGTCTATTGTTTCTTTCCCATTACTGGATTCAACCTTGTTAAGGTTTTCCAACTTTGACCTTTAGAGTCTCTGCCTTCAAATTACAATTTTGTATCTTAACCTCACTTAACAGAGAAGAAAAAACTGAAATTTAGAGATTAAATGACTTGGCTGAGGTTAAAAAATGGGTCATCCTGAATGTGAGATAGAAACCAATACTTCTGATCATATTTCATGGGTTTCTGTCCATGTGACTATGCCATCTGTTCTCAGCTAATTCAATCCTGCTTTTCTTTTTGATATTGTCTGGCGGAATTGTTCAGTCAGTCAGTTTTCAGTGAAAAGAATGTCACTTGTTCTTACCTGTAATGCTGTATTTTACTTTAATAGATCTTTAGATATTTGCTATTTTTTTTGGCCACTGACTCCCATTTTGATTTTTACACTGCATTCTTATGTGAGTAGTTTCCTCCTAGTAGTATATCTATTTTTAAACATTTATTTGGCCATATAATTGATTTTTCTTTAGCTTTTATTTACTTTTATTATAAAATTTGAACTTTCTTCAAAATGTTTTGTTTTGCCCTTTTAAAAAAATCTCCATTAGTGCTTGTTTCACCATAGATGTCACGAAGTTCAGTCCATCCTGCACACCACCAAGTTAGTTTTTTGACATAAACATTTTATTATTTTACTCTTTTGTTCAAAAACCTATAATTCAGCAAGATATATGGTAAAATGTAAAATATTTTCAAACCTAGTTCTGCCTAGTTTCTGGAAGAAACAGTGAATAATAGAAAAGCTAAGGAGACCCCCCCCCCCCCACAGAGAATTTAAAACCTCTGGCACGGAATATGGTTCATGTAGATTAGAGAGGAGAGGGCAGACTAGAGTACAGATAGTTCTTATATTAACTAAATTAACTATATATCTGAAAAAACAAATAGGAAAAAATACGGTGTTTCAGGAGAGATAATGAAAGGAGAAATATACTAGAAAGATCTTGGCAAATTTTCTGAGATTCCAGAAATGTTCTTTTTAATTATCTGAAAAGGGATAAGTATCAGATTTCTCCTCTGTGATACTGTCAAAAGATAATGAAATAACTCCTACAGAACTTACCAAAGATATTATTGAGTACTTACAAGTGATAGATACTTTTCAGCATGCAAACGTTATTTTATTTCCTCCTTATGACTATGAGTATCCTCTAAGAGAGGATGATACCTTACCAAGTCACACAGTTCAATGTGGCACAGTTGTTCACATGTGAAGTTATGTGTTGAACGTTCTTGGCATTGTCCTTGACTCCCTTCTTCTCTGGAACCACACATCCAGTCTCTCAGGAAATCCTTTGCTTCTGCCTTCAAAAATGTGTCTAGAATCCATCTCCTTGTCATCACCGAGGTGACTGCTTCTTGTTTGGTCCAAATTTATCATTTCTTTTGCCTAAGTTACTTTGACTAAGATGACCTTAATGTTCCTCTCAGCTTGACTAAACTTTAGGTGAGATACTTTTTTATTTTAGGATTAATGAAATTCCCAACCTCTTGTTTCTTAGAGCACTTACATTAGAAAACTTGTAGTTGGGGTGCCTGGGTGGCTGAGTGGGTTAAAGCCTCTGCCTTCAGCTCAGGTCATGATCCAGGGATCCTGGGCTTGAGCCCCGCCTCAGGCTCTCTGCTCGGCAGGGAGTCTGCCTCCCCTTCTCTCTGTGCCTGCCTCTCTGCCTACTTGTGATTTCTACCTGTCAAATAAATAAATAAAATCTTTAAAAAAAAATAAACTACAGTTATTCCCACCAACAGTGTAGGAGGGTTCCCCTTTCTCTGAATCCTTGCCGATGTCTATTATTTCTGGCTTGTTAATTTTAGCCATTCTGACTGATGTGAGGTGGTATCTGAGTGTGGTTTTGATTTGTATTTCCCTGATGCCTGATATTGAACACTTTTCATGTTCCTGAGTTTTTTTTTCTTTTTTTTTTTTTTTTTTCATGTGTTTCCTGGCCATTTGGATGTCTTCCTTGCAGAAAAGTCTGCTCATGTCTTCTGCCCATTTCTTGATGAGTTTATTTGTTCTTTGGGTGTTGAGTTTGATAAGTTCTTTATAGATTTTGGATACTAGCCCGTTATCTGATAAGTCATTTTCAAGTATCTTCTCCCATTCTGTTGTTTGTCTTTTGGTTTTGTTGACTGTTTCCTTTGCTGTACAAAAGCTTTATATCTTGATGAAGTCACAATAGTTAATTTTTGCCTTTTTTCCCTTGCCTTTGGTGATATGTCTAGCAAGGAGTTGCTGCAGCCAAGGTTGAAGAAGTTGCTGCCTGTGTTTTCCTCAAGGATTTTGATGGATTCCTGACTCAATTTAGGTCTTTCATTAATTTTGAGTCAATTTTTGTGTGTGGTGTAAGGAAATATTTCATTCTTCTGAATATGGCTATCCAATTTTCCCAACACCATTTGTTGAAGAGACTGTCTTTTTTCCACTGGACATTTTTTCCTACTTTGTCGAAGATTAGTTGACCATAGAGTTGAGGGTCCACTTCTGGGTTCTCTATTCTGTTCCATTGATCTATGTGTCTGTTTTTATGCCAGTACCATACTGTCTGATGATTAATAGAGCTTGAAGTTCAGAATTGTGAAACCACCAGCTTTGGTTTTCTTTTTCAACATTCCTCTGGCTATTCAGGGTCTTTCCTGATGCCGTACAAATTTTAGAATTACTTGTTCCAGTTCTGTGAAAAATGTAAATGGTTTTTTGATAGGGATTGCATTGAATGAGTAGATTCCTCTAGGTAGCGTAGATAGTTGGTGGGAATGCAAACTGGTGCAGCCACTCTGGAAAACAGTATGAAGTTTCCTCAAAAAGTTGAAAATAGAGCTACCCTATGACCCAGCAATTGCACTACTGGGTATTTACCCTAAAGATATGAATATAGTGATTTGAAGGGACACCAGTACCCCAGTGTTTATAGCAGCAATGTTCACAATAGTAAAACTGTGGGAGGAGACAAGATGTCTGTCAACAGATGAATGGATAAAGAAGATGTGGTACATATATACAACAGAATACTATGCAGCCATCAAAAATTGAAATCTTGTCATTTGCAGTGATGTGGATGGAGCTAGAGTATTATGCTAACTGAAATAAGTCAATCAGAGAAAGACAATTACATGATCTCACTGATATGTGGAATTTAAGAAACAAGGTAGAGGATCAGAGGGGAAGAGAGGAAAAAAATTGAAACAAAATGAAACCAGAGAGTGAGACAAACGGTTAGAGATTTTTAATCTCAGGAAACAAACTGAGAGGGGGAGGGGTGTGGGGCATAGCCTGGGTACCCACCCATAGACATTGGGAGGGTATGAGTTGTGAGTGCTGTGTATTATATAAGATTGATGTATCACAGACCTGTACCCCTGAAACAAATAATACATTTTATGTTAATAATAAAAAGAAAACTTGTAGTTATAAATCCTCTCTGCCCCTTTGAAATGTAAATCTTTTTAAAAGCCTGTTGCTAGTTTTGCCACCCAGCAATGTCTTTCTCAAGTACTTGGGAGCTGTCTCTGAGATGTAACCAACAAGCAGATAGCACCTCTAACTTCTACTCTTTGTGGTCAAGTAGGAACCTACCTTCTTAGTAGGTGTCTTGCTCCAAGTTATACAACTACCTCTTATCATGAAGATAAGGGAAAATATACTCTTCCTTTCAATGCAGTTAACTGGCAAACACAGATGGCCTTAAAGAGCTCTTAAAGGGCACCTGGGTGGCTCAGTGGGTTGAGCCTCTGCCTTCAGCTTGGGTCATGATCTCCTGGTTCTGGGATCGAGCCCCACATCGGGTTCTCTGCTCAGCGGAGAGCCTGCTTCCCCCACTCTCTCTCTGCCTACTCATGATCTCTCTCTATCTCTGTCAAATAAATTAATAATTAAAAAAAAAGAGCTCTTAAAAACTTTACTATCTTTTGTTTCAGTGGCATTGAACTGAGACTGATTTCTTATCTGTCTCATGTATTGCAGTAGTCTTGAACTCCATGTATTGCAGTAGTCTTGAACTCTTAAATCTGCGTGTTGAACTTTGGTTTGTTTTTGTTTTGACATTTCCTTTCAGGTCTCCCTGCTTCTATCACCTTTGCCTCACTGCATTCTATTCTCAATTCAGCAGCAGCGTGATAAGATCTGCCACTCCTCTAATCAAAACTTTCCAGTGGCTTCATTTCAAAGACAGAAAAACTAAAGTCTTATGAAAGTTACAAGACATGGCTCAAAATAATTCTTTATTACCTTTCTAATATGTCCTGCATCTCTCAAACTCACTTCACTTCAACCACATGGGCCTTTCTCTGTGCATTTCTTGAATGTGTAGATGTGTTTCTACTACAGGAACTTTACTCTAGCTGCCCCTCTTCCTAAAGATGCACTTGACCAACCCCATCTCCTCCTTTAAATTGTGGTGTGATTATTACTTCCTCAATGGTGCTTATCGTGACCTCCTTATTTAATGGATGTGGTAGGCTGAATAATGGCCTCTCCAAAGATAATCCATACTATGATTCTTGGAACCTGTGTGTATGTTACCTTACATGACAAAAGAGACTTTGCAGCTGTGATTAAATTATAGATTTTGAGATAGAGTGATATTCCTAGATTAATTGGGGGGTCCCATATCATTTCAAAGGTCCTTATAAGAGGGGAATACAAGGGTCAGAGTGAGAGATATGACAGCAGAGATAGAGGTGAGTGAGACAGCCATGAGTCAAAGAATGCAGGCAGCTTCTAAAAGCTAGCAGAGGAAACAGATTTTCCCCCTAGAGCCTCTAGAAGGAACATAGCCCTGCTCACACCTAGATTTTAGACTGGTGAAAATCATTTGAACTTCTAATCTCTGAACTGTAAAATAATAAATTTGTGTTGTTTTAAGATACTGAGTTTGTGGTAATTTGTCATAACAACAGTAGGAAACTAAACAGCCTGTAACCTGCAGTCATAACATTCTCTGACTTTATTCTATGTTTTTCTCCTATGCAGTAATTGCCACCTTTAACATTTTGAATTATTGAATCATTTATACTATCTACCAGATATCTATCTATCATCTAACTGTCATCTACCTATCATTTATTTTGCTTCTTCCTCAAGCATGTCTCTTGAAATTTGAGATCTTTTTGTATTACCCACTTTCACTTAGCACTTAGAACATGGCATGACCTAATGTAAGCACTTAAAAGTGTTTATTGAATTAATTAAGAGGAAAAAAATCAATCTCCTATATTTGAGGACCCATACAGTGAATTACCTTAGATCCATATTGCATAGTTTTATTCAGGCACATTGAAACTGGCAAAAGAATACTGTCAAAGACCTTTTGACTCAACCCTTACTTGGTTTAATTCTGTGGTAGAGATAGTAAGTGTGCAGTGAGTCATCCATGAGCTCCTCTGCTTCATTTCCCTTCCTTTCTCGTAGTTAAGTTTTCATCAGTGGGTTGTGAGTTGCAGTGACATGTGTCTCTCGAGCCAGGGTGCTCCCTCTTTTTCTTCTGCTCTGTTATGATCATGGGGCCACATGTTCCAGATGGCAGAGCTAAAGATGGAGAAGAACTGCCTGAACTGCACCAAGCTTTACAGTAATGAGATGTAAAGCTTAATTGTGTTAAGCAACTAACATGCTGACGGCTTTCTAAAGTTACAGCAGTTAGCCTTAATTAGGGAAGCAAATTCTGGAATGCAGTGGGATCACAAGGGTTTTAGCTTCTACAAAATGGAAATAAATTTGTGCTTCGCATACCTCTTTTAGCTACTGTGCATTTGTTTCTCGGCACCAGAAAAGGTGTCTCTTGAGACATGTCTTTCGGTGCACAGTTCAGATAAATCTTGTATATCCATTGTTGGCCATTTAAAACAAAAGGACTGTCATTCTTTTACTGCTTTACTTAACTATGGCTAATTCACGTAACTTTGGCTAAACAGTTGACACACCTGGGAAATTTCTAGGAGTCTTTTTATTTTGCTTTGTCTTTCCGCAAAATTTGAACTACATAGAGCAACATGATGTCTATTTCCATTGCTAAAGAACTTAAGTAATGATTTTTTGTATCTTTGAAAAGAATAAAAATAATACTGGATCAACTATTTTTATAATTGAAAGATTAATAAATCATCTGATGACAAATATATTTACTATCAAGTTCAGTACATACCCACATTTATCAGCCTTTTTATGTACTCTAATATCATAGTGCAGAGGTCAATACATTTTTTTTTCTATAAAGAGCAAAGTAGTAAACATTTTCAGATTTTGGTGTCACATAGTTAATTTCACAACTGCTCAATTCTGCCATTGTAGCATGAAAGCAACCTTAGATGATACATAAAAGAACAGGTATGTCCGTGTTCCAATAAAACTTTATTTATAAAAATAAATGGCAGCTGCAGTTTGTCAAATCCTGTTCTAGAGAAATACAGGATATTCTTTGTTGTTATAGTACTTTATTCTTGCCAGTAATTTTCAACCAAGGGCCCCAGAATCTCCCAGGAGAAGGATGGTGAGTGTGTTAGCGTTCTCTATGAGTAATAGAACTAATAGTATTTTATACACACACACACACACACACACACACACACACACATAGTTGATTCTTGTTATACACTGTAGTTATGTTCAGTAGAGTCTCTACAGACACTGAATCAGTGAATAACAAACCATTACTCCTAGGGGGAAATATAGGGTAATTCCAGCAAGCTTCTGGTCACATTTTTGTTAACCAATCAGTCCTTGTTTTATGCATATTTCTGTTAAAGACATATTTTTAAATATATTTTATGCATTAACACAAATTCAGGGCCAACAGCCTCATGCATGGCACTTCATGCCTGAACAAAGCTTATCTAAAACGTATTTTCTTTGTAAGGCACACCAGAGCTTGCTTGTGCTTAGGAATACTAGTAAGCACTTCGGCACTACTTGGAGCCATTTTAAAAAGCAAAATCACCAACCACTTGTACCAAAATGGAAAACAAAACAAACCTAAAACAGAAATATGGCACTAAATAGATTTTGAAAAGGATGTTTGTTTATGGTATGAGAGCTAAAACAAGAAGGGGAGATACTGACTTATTTGATCTCAACTGATAACCTCTGTGTCTGGTGTCGCAAATTTTTTGCCATTCTCTGCATATCCAGGAATAACATGAAAGTGCCATGAGTGTTAATTTTGGGGTTACAAATGAAGTTTAACAGGTAAGAAAATTTCACAAATACAGGATTAGTGAACAGCGAGGACCTACTCTATACACACACACACAGACACACACACACACACACACACACACACACACACAGCATTTATTTCAGGAATTTGGCTTACATGTTTGTGGGGTCTGGCAAGTCTCTAATTTGTAGGGCAGACTGAAAACTAGGGCAGAAGCTGCTGTTGCAATCTTGAGGCAGAATTTCTTTCTCAAAGAAAGTTCAGTTTTGCTTTTAAGCCTTTCAACTGATTGGATGAAATCCACCCATTTTATCAAAGTTAATCTCTTTTATTTGAATTTAATTGATTATAGCTATTAACCACAGCTACAAAATACTTTCATAGTAACACCTAGATCAAAATTTGAATAACTGGGAAATATAGCCTAGCCAAGTTGGTGGTATAAAACTAATCATTGCAGTAAATATTGTTTGGAAAAGCACAGAGACTACGGTGGAATAATGGTATTATGGTTATTATTTTTTTTTAAAGATGATGCCTTTTGAAGATACATAGTAAAGTATTTATCAATAAAGAGATAAAGACTAATGAACTAAACAAAATACTGTGTGATTATCTGGGTCCAATTTCCTCAGTGTTTTCTATACTTTTCTATATTTGCAAATTTACTACATTTCTTTTTTGTTTATTACATCATTGATTATAGTACTTTTTTATAGTACTAAATTTTCTCTTGCTACATAACAAATTACCATAAATTTAGCAACTTAAAACAAATTTATTATCCCATAGTTTCCACAAGAGTCCTGGCACATATTATTAGTCCTCTACTCATAGTCTCACCAGACTAATATCAAGTTGTTGGCTAGGATTTGGGGTGTCTTCCAAGCTTACTGGTTGGTGGCTGAATTCAATTTCTTGTGTTCTAGTTTATATATCTATTTGTTGTAGGCTGTTGACTGTGAGTTGCTCTAAATCCCAAGGGGGAACCTTCAGATCCTAGCCTCTTATAACATGGTGCTTACTTTTTCAAAGCTAATAGAATTTCTCCCTAGTCAGCTAAGATGGAGTCTTAGATAGCATTACCTTATCAATGGAGCAGCTATCCAATCATATTCATAGTTCTGCCCAAACTCAAGAGTAGGGAGTTATAAAGTATGTGAACATTGGAGGAGCAAGAATTTTAGAAAGCATCCTAGGATTCTTCTGCTTCCTATATCATGTGATTGTAACTATAAAAACATGCATGGCCAAAACCTGGAATGAAGCAAAAAATGTTTACTGCTATTATTCTTTTGAGTTTACATTATGAAGAAAGGTGTATTTTTTGCTACAAATGTGTAGTTTAAAAATTGTTTGTAATAAGCTTGTTTTGTAATAAGCATGTTTTGTAATAAGCATTTATGTATATATTAATTTTAATAAGATTTTTATAGAAATAATACTAGTTTATTGTTGAGGGGATCAAGTAGTAGTGAAGAAGCTTAACGATAAAAGTATAATTAAGATCTATTCCTCCCTCTGAACTTCTCCCTGGATCCCTTCTATAAGGAAATAATTCTTAAAATTTTGGAGGTATCCTTTTATAAGTGTTCTTCAGCTTTCCCTTTCTACTAAACACTGTATTGGACATCTTGTATATGTCTTAACTTTGATAATTATATTTGCAGTTCTAGGAATTCCAGAATTTGTCTTCTCATGATTTTGATTCCTTGGCAAATATTTTCATCTCATTGTACATTTAAAGAAATCATATTGTGTGAGTTGATCACATTTAACAACAAAGTCCATGTTTGATAACTTCAATATGTAGATTAGCTATAAGTTTTTTACTTTTTTTCCTCTTGGATTTGACTGTTTGATCTTGTCTCCTGGCATGCCTCATAATTTTTAACTAAATGCTATACATTTTGTGTGAAAAATGGCAGAGGCTCTGATGATCTCATACTCCAGAGAAAGCTGACTTTTTCTAGCAGTTAGCATACGGGTAAAGCAATTGATTTCAGAGATTAGAGGATTTGAGTTGACGATGAGTTTTAATCTTTGAAAGATTTCTAATTCTGGCTTCTAAAGTGTAGCGCATTAGGGATTAGAGTTGAAGGCTCCGTGTAAACCAGGGCTTTTTCTCCTTGGTGAGCCCTATAGTCTAATTTTTTTGTCTCTCCAGTATGATGAGTCTGACAGACCTTCTGCTTGATGATTAGCTGCTTGGCTGTCACTTTCTGCTTGGCTCCCCCATCCTCTTGTCCTGTGCAGATTAGGAGTCAAAAAAATGTCTCTAGGAAAAGTTAGTTGGAAAGTTAGGCTTATTATTCTCATTTGGCTTTTCTCTGGGACCATAACCCCTCTCGTTCTAGATGCCTTGGTATCATTGATCTTCAGTTTTTTTGTCTCCCCAACCTGCTGAGATTGCTGACACTTGAGTCACCACTTTTACTTGGTCTGCTAGCCCCAAGCCATTTAGGAATTGGCAAATGTCTCCAGGGGAAAAGTAGTAGGGATATCAAGTTTACTTCAAGGTAGCCAGCCCCTCAACTCCATTACTCTCCAAGCAACTGTTTTGTGTTTTTTCCTCCAGATTTTCTTGTTACTTTCTTTTTTTTTTAATTGAAATATATTTAATCAGAGACCTTTATAAGCCACTCTTTAATTTTCAGAAGCAGAAATCCTCTGCCTCTATTTTTATCTGCTAATTTAAGCAATATTACAGTAGTTCTCCCTTATCTATGGTCAGCTTTCCATGGTTTTAGTTACCGGCAGTTGAATGCTGTGCAGAAACAGATGATCCCTGATAAGGCAGAAGATCAGTGGTAGCCTAACGCTATGTCACAGTGCCTATACCATTCACCTCACTTTTTCTCATCACACAGGCATTTTATTCACATCATCACAAAGAAGGATGAGTTTGTACCATAAAATATTTTGAGAGAGAGAAATAGAACATTCACATGACTTGTATCACAGTATATTGTTCTGTTTTATTGTTAATTATTATTGATCTCTTATAGTGTCTAATTTAGAAATTAAAATTTATCAGAAGTATGTATGCATAAGAAACACAGTATATCTGGGATTTGGTTCTATCCACAGTTTTAGGCATCTTGGGGGGTCTCGGAACATGTCATCTGCAGGTAAGGGGAAGTTACTGTACTTATTTTTTTAAATGGTCACTGCTTAATTTTTATCCACATGCTTTCTTTGCTCACCTTTCTTCTGAGATTGTTTTATTTCTTACTGAAGTATGTTGTTCAACATTGTTTAAATTTCGTTAGTGAGAGTCTGTTGGTTTTACGTTTTCCATTTTGTCGTGTCTGAAAATGTCATTATAAAAAACATAGCACCGTAATAAAAATTTAGTTAGTTGCAAAGTTCTTGGCTGACCAGTAATTTGTCCCAACAGTTTGAAGATATTGTTAGAACACTGGCTTTCATTGTTCAGAGCCATGTTTCATAAACATTGGCTTTCAGTATTGCTGTGGAGAAATTAATGAACAGCCTAATTGTTGTTCATTTTAAGTATTAGTCCTTTTCCTCTTGGTGCTTTTAGGAGCCTTTTTGTGACTTAAGTAATTTGTTTCCCAGTGTTTACTCTTTGTTTCATTAATGAGACAATTCAAATGCAAAATACAATAAAAGAGAAGCCGAGAATAAGGCTATCCTTATTCCCAGTCCTCTCTATAGCACAAAAATTAGCCTTTTGTCATTCTCGTTGTTTCTTTCTTTATTTGTATATAAGCAATATGAGATTTTTGGTTCTTTCTGAGTTTGTAGATTTGTTTTTATTTGTTCCACACAATTCTCAGCTGTTATCTCTTTAAATAGTGTTTTTCTTCTACTTTATTCTCTCCATCTGAGATAGCTACTAGACAGTTAAATTTATTTCTTCCATGTTTCTTAAACTTCGGTTTACATTTTTTAATCTTTCTCTAATACAATCTGATTAATGATTTAGCTTTATCTTGCAGATCTAATTCTCTCTTTGGCTGTGTCTAATCTGCAATTTAACTCACCATTGAGTTTTAACCTTTGATTATTATGTTTTCGGCTTACTAGTCCTTTTTTTTTTTTTTTTAATTTAAAAAGTAGGCCAGTCAGTTGTTGATTATGTTTAATCCTTGCTTACAACATAATTGTTAGCACAGATTCTGCAGCCAAATTCCTTGGATTTGGATTCTAGCACCACAATTTATGCTATGTAAATTAGGGCAAGTTTCTTAACTTCTCTAAGCTCTGATTTCCTCGTCCATAAAATTAGTAGCACCAACTTTGGAATTGTTGAGGATTAAATGAGTAAATACATAGAGATAAAGCATTTACAACAATGCCTGTCACAAAATAAAGATTATAAAAGTACTTTTAAAATATTTTGCTTCCTCTTAATTTCTTTCAATATTTTTAAAACTTATTTTTGCAGTTTGATTTGATCATTTCAATAGCTGAAATCTTTGTGGTGATAATTCTGCTGATTTTATCTCTGCTAACTTTCACTGATGTCATTTTGTTCTTCTGTATATTTTGGAAACTTCCTTTTTATACTCGTTTCTGACTAATCTTTAAGAATTTTTTTTAAAGATTTTATTTATTTGAGAGAGAGAGGATGAGAGATAGAGAGTACGCACAAGAGTGGGATGAGTCAGAGGTGCAGCAGACTCCCTCCTGAGCAGGGAGCCCGATGCAGAACTCCGTCCTGGGACTCAGGATCATGACCTCAGTCGAAGGCAGCTGCTTACTTAACCAACTAAGCCACCCAAGCGCCCTGTTTCTGACTACTCTTAATGTCTGAGAGTACTAAAATCTGATTTTAAGGTCTGTTCCTACATTTGTTTTATATCTGTGTGATTCCCACAGTACTGTAGTCCCTGTGTCACTTTAAGTTATGGTTTTTGTTGGGATCACTAAACCAATTTGAAGGGAGAGCTATGGTTATGAATTCTCTTTGGCTATTATTACCTAAATGTATGAGACTAAAGCAGATACATTTACTCTTATATTCCCTTTGCTAGCTGGTTAAATTCTAGCTTATCCTTTTACTGAAAGAGCAGGCTTTGAGGGCCCTAGCTCTCAGTAAAAGGGTCTAGGAGCCTAGTATCCTGCCTTGCATGGGCCCAAGGCTCCATCTTCTGTCCCTGACATGAACGTTAGAACTCAGGTCCTAGGTTTCCTGTATTTAGAAATATCTAGGGTAGTCATGGCTCTGGAGCACTTTTAACTAGGTGGTTTTGGCTTCTTTTTGGGTTGGGAAGGGGGACACTGAGATGGTCTTTTACTTTTGTATGAACTTTGTTATGATTTAGAGTAAAACTTGTCAATTATTTTTGGCATCTATGAACATCTTACTGATTTTTTTTTCCAGAATGTCTATGCTACCATATTTTTGTAAGGGGGAAGTCTCTCTTTGTTTTTGTTAAATATCTTCTGCCGTGTCATCAGTATTTTCTTTGGTGTTATGTGTGTACATGTATCTGTATTTTCTCTTAATATATTTGGAATGTTTATAGGCTATTCTTATTCTTTAATAATGTAATCGAACTTTAACATTATCACTGGATTCCCTCGTATGAAATTTAATAAAATCGTAAGTCTGTACATTTTTATCTCTTGCTTGTCTTTGTCTACTTCTGAATTTTTGTCACACTATTTTTTCATTATTAGGGTTATAACATTTTTATTATATTTGGCTGCTGTAATTCTCATAGTTTATCTTTCTTAGTTATGTACTTAAATATATTTAGTGTTCATTGTCAGTTCCTTGTAACTCTCCAGTATCTGAATTCTTTGATTCTTTATTTGATCTTTTGATTAATTATATTTTTCTCATTGAGTGGACTTCTTTTTCTAAAAAAGGAATTCATGACTATTGTAATTTCTAAACTTTTGCTTAATTGAAAACAACTGCTACCTTTTAAGTGAATGACAAATTAGGTGTTAAAGGTAGATATTACAGTTACTGCTTTTTCTCAGACTCTGTAAATACTGACTTACTCTTTCCCATCTGTAAAATAAAATTCTTTGCAGAAATTTTAAGGCAGACTAATTTTTGCTCATTATTGGTGATTAGTTTTTATTTCCTAGATATTCATAAGATCTATTTTTCCCCTAAAGTTTAGCAATGTCATCAGGTTATCTAAACATTGCTCATTCTTAGAGATTCTTTTATTGAAATATAATTGACATATAACATTATATTAGCATCAGGTGTACAATATAATGATTAAATATTTGTATACATTGTGAAATGATTATCATAAGTCTATTTACCTCCCATCAGTACTCACACAAAGTTACAAAAAAACTCTTTTTCTTGTGATGAGAAATTTCAAAGATCTGCCCTCTTAGCTGCTTTGAAATATACAATACAATATTATTGACTATAGTCTCATGGTGTACATTACATTTCCATGACTTATTTATTTTATAACTGGTAGTTTGTACTTCTTAATCTCCTTTTCCCATTTCATTCACTCCTACAACCCCTCCCTCCCCTGGCAACTACAATTCTATTCTCTGTATCTGTGGGTTTTGTTTGTTTTGTTTTTTAGATTTAATACATAGGTGAAATAATACAGTATTTTTCTTTGTCTGATTTATTTACTTAGCATAATACACTCTAGGTCCATCCATGTTGTCACAAATGACAATATTTCATTCTATTTTATGGATGAGTATCATTACATTATATATATATACATATATGCACATATACACACCATATCTTCCTTGTTTGTTCATCCATTAATAAGCATTTAGGTTGTTCCAATATCTTACCTATTGTAAATAATGCCACAGTGAACATAGGGATGCATAATTCAATTAGATTTAATGTTTTTGTTTTCATTGGCTAAATACCCAGATGTGAATTTGCTGGATCATATAGCATTTCTATTTTTAAAGTTTTGAGGAATCTCCATAATATTTTCCACAGAAGATGCACCAAGTTACATTTTAAACAACAGTGTAGGAGGTTTCCCTTTTCTTCGCATCTTTAGCAATACTTATTCCTTGTACTAATAGTCACTGTGACTAGTATGCGATGGTGTTATCTCATTATGGCTCTGATTTGCATTTCCCTGATAATGAGTGATGTTGAGCATCTTTTCATGTACTGATTGCAATCTGTATGTCTTTTTTTTTTTTTAAACATCTATTCAGGGTCTCTGCCCATTTTTTAATCAGATCATTTGTTTTAATAGTAATCATCATCTCCCACTCCACGAGCTGTCTTTATTTTGTTGGTTTACTACGCTATGTAGAAGCTTTTTAGTTTGATGTTGTCCTATTGTTTATTTTTGCTATTATTACCATTGTCTGTGGAGTCAGATCCAAAAATATGCTACTGAGAATGATGTTAAGGAGCTTACCACTTTTTTTTTTTCTCTAGTTTTATGGTTTCCAGACTTGCATTCAGGTCTTTAATCCATTTTGAATTAATTTATGGGTATAGTGTAAGATAGTGGTCCAGTTTCATTTTGCTGCCTGTGGCTGTTGAGTGTTCCCAGCACCATTTATTAAAGACACTCTCTTTTCTGTATTGTGTATTCTTGCCTCCTTAGTCATAGATAATTGACCACATAAGCGTGGGTTTATTTCTGGGCTCTCTGTTCTATTCCATTGATTTGTATGTTGGTTTTTATGCCCAAACCATACTGTTTTGATTACTATAACTATGTAGTATAGTCTGAGATCCAGAAGCATGATTCCTCCAGCTTTTTTCTTCTTTCTCAAATTTGCTTTGGCTATTTGGGATCTTGTATGGGCCCATATAGATTTTAGGATTGTTTTTGTTCTATTTCTGTGAAAAATGTCATCTGAATTTTGATAGGGATACCTTGAGTGTGTAGATTGCTTTGAGTATTGGACATTTTAACGATATTGATTCTTCTAATACATGAGCACAGAATATTTTTCTATTTTTTTGTGTTTTCTTCAACTTCATTCATCACTCTTAAAGTGTTCAGTGTACAGGTCTTTCACTTCCTGGCTAAATTTATTCTTAGGTTTTTTTTTTTCTTTTAGATATACTTATAAATGTGATTATTTTCATAATTTCTGATAGCTTGTTAATGTATAAAATGGAATGGATTTTTATTTTTTATTTTTTATTTATTTTTATATTTTATAATTTTTTATTTTTTATAAACATATAATATATATTTTATCCCCAGGGGTACGGGTCTGTGAATCGCCAGGTTTACACACTTCACAGCACTCACCATAGCACATACCCTCCCCAATGTCCATAACCCCACCCCCCTTCTCCCAACCCCCCTCCCCCCAGCAGCCCTCAGTTTTTTGTGAGATTAAGAGTCACTTATGGTTTGTCTCCCTCCCAATCCCATCTTATTTCATTTATTCTTCTCCTACCCCCTTAACCCCCCATGTTGCATCTCCACTTCCTCATATCAGGGAGATCATATGAGAGTTGTCTTTCTCTGATTGACTTATTTTGCTAAGCATGATACCCTCTAGTTCCATCCACGCCGTCGCAAATGGCAAGATTTCATTTCTTTTGATGGCTGCATAGTATTCCATTGTGTATATATACCATTTCTTCTTTATCCATTCATCTGTTGATGGACATCTAGGTTCTTTCCATAGTTTGGCTATTGTAGACATTGCTGCTATAAACATTCAGGTGCACATGCACCTTCGGATCACTACGTTTCTATCTTTAGGGTAAATACCCAGTAGTGCAATTGCTGGGTCATAGGGTAGTTCTATTTTCAACATTTTGAGGAACCTCCAGGCTGTTTTCCAGAGTGGTTGCACCAGTTTGCATTCCCACGAACAGTGTAGGAGGGTTCCCTTTCTCCGCATCCTCGCCAGCATCGGTCATTTCCTGACTTGTTAATTTTAGCCATTCTGACTGGTGTGAGGTGATATCTCATTGTGGTTTTGATTTGTATTTCCCTGATGCCAAGTGATGTGGAGCACTTTTTCATGTGTCTGTTGGCCATCTGGATGTCTTCTTTGCAGAAATGTCTGTTCATGTCTTCTGCCCATTTCTTGAATGGATTATTTGTTCTTTGGGTGTTGAGTTTGCTAAGTTCTTTATAGATTTTGGACACTAGCCTGTTATCTGATATGTTGTTTGCAAATATCTTCTCCCATTCTGTCAGTTGTCTTTTGGTTTTGTTAACTGTTTCCTTTGCTGTGCAAAAGCTTTTGATCTTGATAAAATCCCAATAGTTCATTTTTGCCCTTGCTTCCCTTGCCTTTGGCGATGTTCCTAGAAAGAAGTTGCTGCGGCTGAGTTCGAAGAGGCTGCTACCTGTGTTCTCCTCAAGGATTATGATGGATTCCTTTCTCACATTGAGGTCCTTCATCCATTTTGAGACTATTTTCATGTGTGGTGTAAGGAAATGATCCAATTTCATTTTTCTGCATGTGGCTGTCCAATTTTCCCAACACCATTTATTGAAGAGGCTGTCTTTTTTCCATTGGACATTCTTTCCTGCTTTGTCGAAGATGAGTTGACCATAGAGTTGAGGGTCTATTTCTGGGCTCTCTATTCTGTTCCATTGATCTATGTGTCTGTTTTTGTGCCAGTACCATGCTGTCTTGATGATGACAGCTTTGTAATAGAGCCTGAAGTCCGGGATTGTGATGCCAACAACTTTGGCTTTCTTTTTCAATATTCCTTTGGCTATTCGAGGTCTTTTCTGGTTCCATATAAATTTTAGGATTATTTGTTCCATTTCTTTGAAAAAAATGGTTGGTACTTTGATAGGAATTGCATTAAATGTATAGATTGCTTTAGGTAGCATAGACATTTTCACAATATTTATTCTTCCAATCCAGGAGCATGGAACATTTTTCCATTTCTTTGTGTCTTCCTCAATTTCTTTCATGAGTACTTTATAGTTTTCTGAGTATAGATTCTTTGCCTCTTTGGTTAGGTTTATTCCTAGGTATCTTATAGTTTTGGGTGCAATTGTAAATGGGATTGACTCTTTAATTTCTCTTTCTTCTGTCTTGTTGTTGGTGTAGAGAAATGCAACTGATTTCCGTGCATTGATTTTATATCCTGACACTTTACTGAATTCCTGTACAAGTTCTAGCAGTTTTGGAGTGGAGTCTTTTGGGTTTTCCACATATAGTATCATATCATCTGTGAAGAGTGATAGTTTGACTTCTTCTTTGCCGATATGGATGCCTTTAATTTCCTTTTGTTGTCTGATTGCTGAGGCTAGGACTTCTAGTACTATGTTGAATAGCAGTGGTGATAATGGACATCCCTGCCGTGTTCCTGACCTTAGCGGAAAAGCTTTCAGTTTTTCTCCATTGAGAATGATATTTGCGGTGCGTTTTTCATAGATGGCTTTGATAATATTGAGGTATGTGCCCTCTATCCCTATACTTTGAAGAGTTTTGATCAGGAAGGGATGCTGTACTTTGTCAAATGCTTTTTCAGCATCTATTGAGAGTATCATATGGTTCTTGTTCTTTCTTTTATTAATGTGTTGTATCACATTGATTGATTTGCAGATGTTGAACCAACCTTGCAGCCCTGGAATAAATCCCACTTGGTCGTAGTGAATAATCCTTTTAATGTACTGTTGAATCCTATTGGCTAGTATTTTGGTGAGAATTTTCTCATCTGTGTTCATCAAGGATATTGGTCTGTAGTTCTCTTTTTTGATGGGATCCTTGTCTGGTTTTGGGATCAAGGTGATGCTGGCCTCATAAAATGAGTTTGGAAGTTTTCCTTCCATTTCTATTTTTTGGAACGGTTTCAGGAGAATAGGAATTAGTTCTTCTTTAAATGTTTGGTAGAATTCCCCCTGGGAAGCCATCTGGCCGTGGGCTTTTGTTTGTCTGGAGATTTTTGATGACTGTTTCAATCTCCTTACTGGATATGGGTCTGTTTAGGTTTTCTATTTCTTCCTGGTTCAGTTGTGGTAGTTTATATGTCTGTAGGAATACATCCATTTCTTCCAGATTGTCAAATATGTTGGCATAGAGTTGCTCATACTATGTTCTTATAATTGTCTGTATTTCTTTGGTGTTAGTTGTGATCTCTCCTCTTTCATTCATGATTTATTTGGGTCCTTTCTCTCTTCTTTTTGATAAGTCTGGCCAGGGGTTTATCAATCTTAATAATTCTTTCAAAGAACCAGCTCCTAGTTTCGTTGATTTGCTCTATTGTTTTTTTGGTTTCTATTTCATTGATTTCTGCTCTGATCTTTATGATTTCTCTTCTCCTGCTGGGTTTAGGGTTTCTTTCTTGTTCTTTCTCCAGCTCCTTTAGGTGTAGGGATAGGTTGTATACCTGAGACCTTTCTTGTTTCTTGAGAAAGGCTTGTACCGCTATATATTTTCCTCTCAGGACTGCCTTTGTTGTGTCCCACAGATTTTGAACTGTTGTGTTTTCATTATCATTTGTTTCCATGAATTTTTTCAATTCTTCTTTAATTTCCTCGTTGACCCATTCATTCTTTAGAAGGATGCTGTTTAATCTCCATGTATTTGGGTCCTTTTCAAATTTCCTCTTGTGATTGAGTTCTAGCTTCAGAGCATTGTGGTCTGAAAATATGCAGGAAATGATCCCAGTCTTTTGATAATGGTTGAGACCTGATTTAGGACCGAGGATGTGATCTATTCTGGAGAATGTTCCATGTGCACTAGAGAAGAATGTGTATTCTATTGCTTTGGGATGAAATGTTCTGAATATATCTGTGATGTCCATCTGATCCAATGTGTCATTTAAGGCCTTTATTTCCTTGTTGATCTTTTGCTTGGATGATCTGTCCATTTCAATGGGGGGGGGTGTTAAAGTCCCCTACTATTACTGTATTATTGTTGATGTGTTTCTTTGATTTTGTTATTAGTTGGTTTATATAGTTGGCTGCTCCCATGTTAGGGGCATAGATATTTAAAATTGTTAGGTCTTCTTGTTGGACAGACCCTTTGAGTATGATATAGTGTCCTTCCTCATCTCTTATTATAGTCTTTGGCTTAAAATCTCATTGATCTGATATAAGGATTGACACTCCTGCTTT
Organism: Lontra canadensis; assembly: GCF_010015895.1. NCBI lineage: Eukaryota > Metazoa > Chordata > Mammalia > Carnivora > Mustelidae > Lontra > Lontra canadensis. The sequence goes on along the minus strand of NW_022631021.1, from coordinate 14,165,087 downwards.
CTTCTGATATCCATTAGCATGGTAAATTGTTTTCCACCCCCTCACTTTAAATCTGGAGGTGTCTTCGGGTTTAAAATGAGTTTCTTGTAGGCAACATATAGATGGGTTTTGTTTTTTTATCCATTCTGATACCCTGTGTCTTTTGATTGGGGCATTTAGCCCATTTACATTTAGGGTAACTATTGAGAGATATGAATTTAGTGCCATTGTATTGCCCGTAAGGTGACTGTTACTGTATATTGTCTCTGTTCCTTTCTGATCTACTACTTTTAGGCTCTCTCTTTGCTTAGAGGACCCCTTTCAGTATTTCCTGTAGAGCTGGTTTGGTGTTTGCAAATTCTTTCAGTTTTTGTTTGTCCTGGAAGCTTTTTATCTCTCCTTCTATTTTCAATGATAGCCTAGCTGGATATAGTATTCTTGGCTGCATGTTTTTCTCGTTTAGTGCTCTGAATATATCATGCCAGCTCTTTCTGGCTCTTTCTCGCCTGCCAGGTCTGCTGCCAATCTAATATTTTTACCATTGTATGTTACAGATTTCTTGTCCCAGGCTGCTTTCAGGATTTTCTCTTTGTCACTAAGACTTGTAAATTTTACTATTAGGTGACGGGGTGTGGACCTATTCTTATTGATTTTGAGGGGGTTCTCTGCACCTCCTGGATTTTGATGCTTTTTCCCTTTGCCAATTTAGGGAAATTCTCTCCAGTAATTCTCTCCAATATACCGTCTGCTTCCCTCTATCTTTCTTCTTCTGAATCCCAATTATTCTAATGTTGTTTTGTCTTATGGTGTCACTTATCTCTCGAATTCTCCCCTCATGGTCCAGTAGCTGTTTGTCCCTCTTTTGCTCAGCTTCTTTATTCTCTGTCATTTGGTCTTCTATATCACTAATTCTTTCTTCTGCTTCATTTATACTAGCAGTGAGAGCCTTCATTTTTTATTGCACCTCATTAATAGCTTTTTTGATTTCAACTTGGTTAGATTTTAGTTCTTTTATTTCTCCAGAAAGGGCTTTTATATATCTCCCGAGAGGGTTTCTCTAATATCTTCCATGCCTTTTTCGAGGCCAGCTAGAACCTTGAGAATCATCATTCTGAACTCTAGATCTGACATGTTACCAATGTCTGTATTGATTAGGTCCCTAGCCTTTGGTACTGCTTCTTGTTCTTTTTTTTGTGGTGAATTTTTCCGTCTTGTCATTTTGTCCAGATAAGAGAATATGAAGGAACAAGTAAAATACTAAAAGGGTGGCAAAGACCCCAGGAAAATATGCTTTCAGAAAGTGGTTGATTTTCTGTTTCTAAAATTGCTGTTCTTCTCTTCGATCTCCCGTTGGATTTGTAGATGTTTGCAATCTTTAGATAGGCTATCTACCTGATCTCCTGCTACCTGAGGTAGTCTCAGCCTGCTACTTCTCCGCCATCTTGACCTAAATCTGGAATGGATTTTTATATATTGACTTTCTATCATGCAGCTTTATTGAATTTATTGAATTACAAATTCAATAAACATTCTTTTTTTTTTAAATTTTGTAAGAGTTTATTTATTTATCTGACAGACAGAGATCACAAGCAGGCAGAGAGGCAGGCAGAAGGAGAGGGGGAAGCAGGCTCCCCGCCGAGCCGAGAGCCCGATGTGGGGCTCCATCCCAGGACTCTGAGATCATGACCTGAGCTGTAGGCAGAGGCTTAACCCAATGAGCCACCCAGGTGCCCCAATAAACATTCTTTTATGTATGTTTTCATAAAACATAACAGTTACATGGTCGAGTCTTTTGGTTTTTTTAAATGCAAAATCATGTCATCTGCAAATAGTTACTTCTTCCCTTATAATTTGGATGCCTTTTATTTATTTTTTTAATTGCTCTGGCTCAGACTTAAAATACTGTGCTAAATGAAAGTGGTGAGAGTTGTCATCCTTTTCTTCTTGATCCTAAAGGAAAAGTTTTCAGCTTTTCACCATGGAGATGCTGATAACTGTGGGTTTGTCATTTTTGCCTTTATTTTGTTGAGGTACATTTTCTTTACTTCATTTTGTTTACTCTTTTTAGAGTTTTCATTGTAAGTGGATGTTGGATTTTGTCAGATGGTTTTCGGCATCTATTGAGATGACCATAGGATTTTTATCCTTTATTTTGTCAGTGTGGTGTATGATGTTGATCGGTTTGCAGATTTTGAAAACATTCTTGTATCCCTGGAATAGATCTCACTTGATCATGGTTGAGGATTCTTTTAATATATTGTTGAATTCATTTGCTAATATTTTGTTGAAGATTTTTACATCCCCCTTCCTCAAGGATATTAGCTTATAATTTTTTAAACATTTTTATTTTTTGTAATGTCCTTATCTGAATTTGGTATCAGGGTAAGTCCAGCTATGTAAAAAGAGTCTGAAAGCATTCCCATCTTTTAAATATTTTGGAAGCATTTGAGTATAGGTATTAAATGTTCTTTGAATGTTTGGTAGATAGAATTCACCAGTATCAAGCCATCTCATCCTGGACTTTTATTGGGAGGTTTTTGATTACTGATTCAATCTCCTTAATAGGCTATGAAGACTTTCTATTTCTTTATGATTAAGTTTTGAACGATTGTATGTTTATAGGAGTTTATCCATTTTTCTGGGATGTCTACTTTGTTGCCATGTAATTCTTCATAGTAATCTTTCAAAAGCCTTTATATTTCTTTGGTATCCATTGTAATTCCTCTATAGATATGATTTTATGTGAGCCTTTTCTCTTTTTTCCTTTCTGAGTCAAGCCAGGGATTTATCAATTTTGTTTGTATTTTCAAAGAACCATTTCTTCGTTTCATTGATCTTTACTTTTGTCTTTTTAAATGTCTTTTTCATTTATTTTTGCTTTGATCTTTAGTGTTTCCTTCCTTCTAACTTATTTGTTCTTTTTCTTAGTGCCTTTTAGATGTAAAGTTATATTGTTCTTTGAGATTTTTCTTGATTCTTGAGGTCAGCTTGTGATGGTATAATCTTCCTTTTTAGAACTGTTTTTGTTACATCTCAGATTTTGGTATGTTGTATTTCCATTTTCATTTGTCTCAAAGTATTTTATGACTTCTCATTTGATTTTGTTATTGACTTTGCTTGCTTAGTAGCATGTTGTTAATTTCCCTATATTTGTAATTTTTCCAATTTCTTTCTTGTAATTGATTTCTGTTTTCTTACCATTATGTTCAGAATAGAACCCGGATGGATTTCAGTCTTCCTGAATTACTACTTTTTAAATTTTTAAATTTTATTTTTTTAAAAGGATTTTATTTATTTATTTGACAGAGAGAGAGATCAGAAGGAGGCGGAGAGGCAGGCAGAGAGAGAGGGGAAAGCAGGCTCCCTGCTGAGCAGAAAGCCTGATGCGGTGCTTGGTCCCAAGACCGTGAGACCATGACCCGAGCCAAAGGCAGAGGCTTTAACCACTGAGCCACCCGGGCGCCCCTTCTTGAAGTATTTTAAGACTTGTTTGTGTCTTAACATATAATTTATCCTGGAGAATATTCCATGTGTACTTGAGAAGAACATGTATGCTGCTGTTTTTGAATGGATTGTTTCCTATATCTTTGGTCTAGTGTGTGATTTAAGGATAGTGTTTTCAACTAGAAATCTATTTTCATATAGGTAAGCTATCCAGTGGGTACATAGAATATTAAAGTCCCTGTTATTCTCCCTTTAGGTCTATTAATATTTCCTTTGCATATTTATATATTTCTCTCTTGGGTGCACATGGATTTACAAATGTTATATCTTCATGGTAGATTGGCCCCTTTATCATTATGCAGTGCCTATCTTTGTCTTTTATTAGTCTTTGTTTTAAGATTTATGTTGTTTGGAAAAAAAAAAAAAGATTTATGTTGTTTGATATAAGTGTAGCTTCCCCAGCTTTCTTTGGGTTTCCATTTGCATGAAATATCTTTTTCTATCCCCTCGCTTTCAGTCTGTGTGTGTCCTTACATCTGAAGTGGGTTTTTTGTAGGCAGCGTACAGATGGATCTTTTTTCCCCTATTCATTTAGCTACTATGTTTTCTGATTAGAGTATTTAGTCTACTGACATTTAAAATAATTATTGATAGGTATGTACTATTGCCATTTTGTTAATTGTTTTCTGTGTGTTTTATAGTTTGTCTTAATTGTTTTCTGTGTGTTTTATAGTTTGTCTCTGTCCTTTTCTCATCTTTTGCTTTCTTCCTTGTTTGATGACTTTCTACAGTGTAATACTTAAATTCCTTATTCATTATCTTTTGTGTATTTACTATAGGTTTTGTTTATGGCTACCATGAAGCTCAAATATAGAAGTATATACATGCAAATAGTCTATTTTAAATTGATAACAAGTTAAGTTTGAATTTATTCTTAAACTGAATTTTTAGTAAACCCCAAGTTTTGTGTTTTTGATGTCATATTATGTATCTTTTTATTTTGTATATCCTTTAACTAATTACTACAGTTATATTTATTGTTACTACTTTTATTTTATTTTATTTTTTAAAGATTTTATTTATCTATTTATTTATTTGACAGACAGAGATGACAAGTAGGCAGAGCTGCAGGCAGAGACAGAGGGGGAAGCAGGCTCTCTGCTGAGCAGTGAGCCCGATGTGGGGCTCGATCCCAGGACCCTGGGATCATAACCTGAGCTGAAGGCAGAGGTTTAACCCACTGAGCCACCCAGGTGCCCCATGTTACTACTTTTATTTTTAACCTCCCTAATAGCTTTATTAGTAATTAATGCACTACTTTTATTGTATGTTTAGCAATAAGATTTTTGCTTTTTTATGTTTACTTTACTAATTAGTACCTTTTCTTTTCATCATGAAGAGGTCCCTTTAATATTTCTTGTAAGATTGCTTTAGTGGTGAAGAACTTATTTAGCTTTTTGCTTGTCTTAAAAGCTCTTCATTTCTCCTTCAGTTCTGAATGATAACTTTATCAGGTAGCATATGCTTGACTGGAAATTTTTTCCATGTAGTACCTCAAATACATCATGCCACTTTCTTCTTGCCTGCAAAATTACTGCTGAGAAATCTACTGATGGTCTTTTGTGGGTTCTTTTTTTGTAATAAGCTGTTTTTCTCTTGCTTAAGATTTTCCCTTTAACTTTTGACATTGTAGTTATACAGCTGACCCTTGAACAACATGGTTTTGTACCGTGTATGTCCATATACATGCAGACTTTTTTGATAAGTACAGTACTATAAAAGTATTTTTCTATAGTTATGATTTCCTTAATATTTCTTTCTTCTAGTTTATTATAAGACTATAATATGTAATATATATAACATATGAGATGTGTGTTAATTGACTTTTTATGTTATCTGTAAGGCTTCTGGTCAACAGTAAACTATTAGGAATTAAGTTACATGTGGATTTTTGACTACATGGGGTTTTGGAGTTACTAACCCTTGTGCTGTTCAGGAGTCCAATGTAATTTGTTTTGGTGTTGGTCTCTTTGAATTCATCTTGTTTGGATCTCTGGGTTTCCTGGATCTGAATGTCTGTTTCCTTCCCCCAGATTAGAAAGTTTTCAGCCATTATTTCTTCATGTAAGTTTTCTGAAACTTTCTCTGTCCCTTCTCCTTCTGGAACCCCTATAATGCACATAATAGCATGCTTGATAGTGTTCTGCAGGTTTCTTATCTTCATTCATCCATCTTTCTTTCTTTCTTTCTTTCTTTCTTTCTTTCTTTCTTTCTTCCTTTCTTTCCTTCTTTTCTGCTCTGGGTGAGTTCCACTTCTTTATTTTCCAACTCACTTACTGGGTTTCTTTTTCATCTAGTCTGTTGTTGAGCACTAGTAGTGTACTTTTTGGTTTAGTTTTTGTATTCTTCAACTCTGTGACTTCTGTTTGGTCCTTTATTGTATTTTCTGTCTCTATGTTGAGGTTCTTACTGTGTTCATCCATGTCTTTTTCATAGTTCAGTGAGTAACTATATAAACACTACTTAGAACTCATTATCAAATGAATTACTTATCTTTGTTTCATAAAGATTTTCTTTTTCCCTGTGGTTTTATTTGTTCTTTCATTTGTACCATATTCCTCTGTTTCCTCACATTGCTTGACTCTGAACGTATGCCTAGGTATGAGGTGAAGTAGCTGTCTCTCCCAATCTTGAAGGAGTGGGCTTATGTAGGAAATGAACCTTATTTAATTTAAAAATTTTTTCTTGGTTGTCTCTCATACTGTCTCTTTGATTGTTTCAGACCCATGGATCCCAGAAACATAATGCCCCCTGATCACCAGATTTAGGCACTCAAAGGGCATTCCCTGTAAGAACTCTACATACTCACTGATCTAGCACTCATTGTGGAAGAAACTCAGTGGGGTGAGGTGCTAACAGGTCTGGCGGTGGTCATGGGAGCATACAGATTGTTGTGGCATTTACCCACCTGGTTAGATGGCAGCCATCTGAGCTGCACGGAGGGGCAGTATATTTTCTCACTGTTGCTAGCAGGTTAGAATGCAAAAATTGCATCCATCTGTACTGGCACCAACCATGTGGAGGGACAGAGCACTTTGGCCAGTACTAGCAAGGTAGAAGAAAAATGCCAAAGATGGCACATACCAGCTCCTCTGTCCTTGGAGAGAATCACTTTAGGCTTTTGCCATCCCACAGAGGCCTTAATGTTAGCAAATGAATCTCCTTCATGTGTGATCTAGTGGCTTTTCAATTTGATGCTTTTATACCAGGTTCCAGAGACAATGATTCTGTACATGTAGGTATGGACTCTTCATTCCCTAGAATTTTATGTTTCTCCTTCATAAGGCCCATTGGTTTTCTTTGTGTGTGTTTTTTTTGATTGATTGATTGATTTAATTTATTTTTTTATTTTCCCATCCCTTATTATTTTTTTTAAAATTTATTTAAATTCAGTTAGCCAACGTATAGCACATTATTAGTTTCAGATGTAGAATTCAATAATTCAGCAATTGCGTGTAACACCCTGTGCTCATCACATTGTGCGCCCTCCTTAATGCCCATCACCCAATTACCCTATCCCCCTACTGACCTCCCCTCCAGCAACCCTCAGTTTCATTCCTATAGTTAAGAGTCTCCCATGGTTTTTCTCCTCCTCTCATGACTTCCCATTCAGTTTTCCCCTCTTCCTCTATGGTCCTCTGTACTGTTTCTTATATTCCACATATGAATGAAACCATATAATTGTCCTCTGGTTGACTTATTTCATTCAGCATACTACCCTCCATTTCCATCCATGTCAATGTAAATGTTTAAGTATTAATTCTTTCTGATGGCTGAGTAATGTTCCACTGTATGTATATACTGCATCTTCCTTATCCATTCATCTGTTGATGGATATCTGGGCTCTTTCCATAGTTTGGCTATTGTGGACATTGCTGTTATAAACATTGGGGTGCAGGTGCCCCTTCAGATGATTACATTTGTATCTTTTGGGTAAATACCTAGCAGTGTAGTTGCTGGGTCCTAGGGTAGCTCTATTTTTAAGTTCTTGAGGAATGTTCATACTGTTTTCCAGAGAGGCTATACAAACTTATATTCACACCAACAGTATAAGAGGGTTCCCCTTTCTCCACATCCTCACCAACATCTGTCATTTCCCAAGCGGTTATGTTTAGCCATTCTGACTGGTGTGAGGTGGTATTTCCATGATGCCAAGTGATATGGGACATTCTTCTGCCCATTTCTTGACTGGATTATTTGTTTTCTGAGTGTTGAGCTTGATACTTTTTTTTTTTTTAAAGATTTTATTTATTTATTTATTTATTTGACAGACAGAGATCACAGTAGGCAGAGAGGCAGGCAGAGAGGGACGGAGAAGCAGGCTCCCTGCTGAGTAGAGAGCCTGATGTGGGATTTGATCCCAGGACCCTGGGATCATGACCTGAGCCAAAGTCAGAGGCTTTAACCCACTGAGCCACCCAGGCGCCCCAAACTTGATATGTTCTTTATAGATCTTGGATACTAGCCCTTTAACTGCTATGTTATTTGCAAATATCTCCCCCTTTTTCATAGGCTGCCTTTTAGTTTTGTTGACTGTTTCTTTTGCTGTACAAAAGCTTTTGATCTTGATGAAGTCCCAATAGTTCATTTTTGCGTTTGTTTCCCTTGCCTTGGTGATGTGTTTAGAAAGAAGGTGCTGTGGCTTAGGTCAAAGAGGTTGTTGCCTATATTCCCCTCTAGAATTCTGATGACGTCTTGTTTCACATTTAGGTCTTTCATCCATTTTGAGTCTATTTTTATGTGTGGTGTAAGGAATGGTCCATTTTTATTCTTCTACATGTGGCTGTCTAATTTCCCAACAGCATTTGTTGAAGAGACTGTCCTTTTTCCATTAGATGTTCTGCTTTGTTGAAGATTAGTTGACCATAGAGTTGAGGGTCCACTTCTGGGTTCTCTATTCTGTTCCATTGATTCATGTGTCTGTTTTTGTACCAGTACCATACTGTCTTGGTGATTACAGTGTTGTAATAGAGCTTGAAGTCCAGAATTGTGATGCCATCAGCTTTGGTTTTCTTTTTCAACATCCCTCTGGTTATTTGGGGTCTTTCCTGATGCCATACAAATTTTAGGATTATTTGTTCCAGTTCTGTGAAAAATGTAAATGGTATTTTGATAGGGATTGCATTGAATGTGTAGATTGCTCTAGGTAACATAGACATTTTAACAATATTTTTCCAATCCATGAACATGGGATGTTTTTTCATTTCTTTGTGTCTTCCTCAGTTTCTTTTGTAAGTGTCGGGTAGTTTTTGGAGTACAGATCCTTTATCTCTTTGATTAGGTTTATTCCTAGGTGTCTTATAGTTTTGGGTGCAACTGTAAATGGGATTGAATCTTTAATTTCTCTTTCTTCTGTCTCATTGTTGGTGTAGAGAAATACAACTGATTTCTATGCACTGATTTTATATCCTGCCACTTTACTGAATTCCTGTAAGAGTTCTAGCAATTTTTGGATAGAGTCTTCTGGGTTTCCCACATACAGTATCATGTCATCTGCAAAGAGTGAGAGTTTGACTTCTTCTTTGCCAAATTGGATGCCTTTTATTTCTTTTTGTTGTCGGATTGCTGAGGCTAAGACTTCTAGTACTATGTTGAACAGCAGTGGTCGTAGTGGACATCCCTGTCATGTTCCTGACCTTAGGGGAAAAAGCTCTCAGTTTTTCCCCATTGAAAATTATATATGCTGTAGGTTTTTCACAGATGACTTTTATGATATTGAGGTGTGCACCCTCTATCCATATGCTGTGGAGAATTTTGATCAAGAAAGGATGCTGTACTTTGTCAAATGCTTTTTCTGCATCAATTAAGAGGATCATATGGTTCTTGTCTTTCTTTTATTAATGTGATATGTCACATTTTTTGATTTGTGAATGGTGAATCACCCTGCAGCCCAGGAATAAATCCCACTTGGTTGTGGTGAATAATCCTTTTAATGTACTATTGGATCCTATTGGCTAGTATTTTGATGAGAATTTTTGCATCCATGTTCATCAGGGATATTGGTCTGTCATTCTCCTTTTTGATGTGGTCTTTGTTTGGTTTTGGGATCAAGGTAATGCTGGCCTCATAGAATGATTTTGGAGGTTTTCCTTCCATTTCTATTTCTTGAAACAGACTCAGAAGGATAGGTATTAGCTCCTTTTTTTTTTTTTTAAATACACATTCATTTATTTACTTTGACTAAATGGTAATATATATATATAAAATCTTTAAACTTTTTTTAATGAACAAAATCACATGTACTTTCCATCATATGACTGAACCAGAAAAATGAAAGTTGAATAATTTTTTCTAAGATATTAATGTTAAACCAAATCAAAACTATTTTATTAGTGAAAAAAGAGGCTTACCCATCCAAAGTATTTTACCAAAAATCATGTAAAATTATAATAACTTTTGCTCTAACTATGCTATCTCACTGCTACTTCTACCACTGGTACAACTTCCACTATTGTTGGTACTTTTTTCACTATTAATACGAATACAGTTTATTCAATATTATCCTCTCTCCATTAAGTCCTTTCCCTATTCATTTTATTCTTAAAATAACCCTATGGTGCTAATACTCACTCGTTTTATTTTTATTTTATTTTGTTTTATTTTAAAGATTTTACTCATTTACTTGAGAGAGAGAGAGAGAGAGAGAGAAAACAAGCAGGGGGAGCAGCAGACATAGAGGGAGAAGAAGGCTCCCTGCTGAGCAGGAAGCCCACTGTGGGGCTTGATCCCAGGACCCCAGGATCATGACCTGAGCTGAAGGTAGACACTTATCTGACTGAGCCACTCATGCGCCCTGACTCCTCCTTTTAATAGATGATGAAATTAAGGATTTTCTTAGAATCTTTAAGTCTTGCCCAGTCAATAAATAGAGAACCAGGATTAAAAACCAGATTTATCTTTTCCTAAAGAATAGAATATGATAGAAAGTACACAATAAATATGCACAGTGTATTAGTTTTTTAAATGGTTGGTAGAATTTCCCTGGGAAGCCGTCTGGCCCTGGACTCTTTGTTGGGAGATTTTTTGATTACTGCTTCAGTTTCCTTGCTGGTTATGGGTCTATTCAGGTTTTCTGTTTCTTCCTGTTTCAGTTTTGATAGTTTATATGTCTCTAGGAATGCATCCATTTCATCAAGATTGCTTAATTTGTTGGCATATAGTTGCTCGTAATACGTTCTTAAAATTTTATTTCCTGGGAATTGTGATCACTTCTCTTTCATTCAAGATTTTATTGATTTGGGTCCTTTTTTTCTCTCTCTCTCTCCCTTTTTTTTTTTGAAAAGCCTTGCTAGGGGTTTATCAATCTTTTTAATCCTTTCAAAGAACCAGCTTCTAGTTTCATTGATCTGTTCTACCATTCTTTTGGTTTTTATTTCATTGATTCCTGCTTTAATCTTTATTAATAATTGCTCATCTCCTGCTTGGTTTAGGCTTTATTTGCTGTTCTTTCCCCAGCTCTTTTAGGTATAAGCTTAGCCTGTGTATTTGAGACTTTTCTAGTTTCTTTACAAAGTCTTCTATTGCTATGTACTTCTCTCTTAGGACCACCTTTGCTGCATCCCAAAGGTTTTGAACACCTTTTGATTTTCATTGTTTCTGTGAATTTTTAAAATTCCTCTTTAATTACCTTGTTGACCCATTCATTCCTTAGTAGGATGCTTTTTAACCTGTAAGTATTTGAGTTCCTTCCAAATGTCCTCTTTCGATTGAGTTCTAGTTTCAAAGCATTGTGGTCTAAAAATATGTAGAGAATAATCCCAATCTTTTCATACCAGTTGAGACCTATTTGTGACTCAGTGTGGGATCTGCTCTGGAGAATGTTCCATGTGCACTAGAGAAGAATGTGTATTTTGTTGCTTTAAGATGGAATGCTCTATATATCTGTGATGTCCATTTTGCCCATTGTGTCATTTGCAGCCCTTATTTCCTTGTTGATCTTCTGCTTAGATGATCTGTCTCTTGCTGTGAGTAGTGTGTTAAAGTCCCCTACTATTATTATCAATGTGTTTCTTTGATTTTGTTGTTAATTGATTTATATAATTGGCTGTTTCAATGTTATAAGCATAAATAATTATAATTGTTATGTTTTCTTGTTGAATAGACCCTTTAAGAATGACATAATATAACTCTTCATCCCTTACTACAGTCTTTAGTTTAAAATCTAATTTTTTCTGATATCAGGATTGATAGTCCAGCTTTCTTTTGATGTCCATTAGCATGATAAATTGTTCTCCACCTTCACTTTTTGTGTGGAGGTTTCTTTGGGTCTAAAATGAGTTTCTTGTAGAAAGCATATCAGTGGGTCTTCCTTTTTTTATCCAGTCTGATATCCTGTGTCTTTTGATTGGACCATTTAGCCTATTTACATTCAGAGTAACTATTGAAAGATATGAATTTAGTGCCATTGTATTACCTGTAAAATCACTGTTTCTGTCTATTGTCTCTGTTCCTTTCTGGTCTATGTTACTTTTGGGCACTCTCTTCACTTACAGGCTCCCCTTTAAAATTTCTTGCAAGACTGGTTTACTGAGTACAAATTCTTCTAATTAGTTTCTGTTTTTCCTAAAAGTTCTTTATCTCTCCTTTTCTGAGTGACAGCCTTGCTGGATAAAGTATTCTTCTTGCGTGTTTTTCTCATTTAGTACCCTGAATATATCATACCAACCTTTTCTGGCCTGCCAGGTTTCTATGGACAGGTCTGCTGCCAGTCAAGTTCACTTGTAGACTAAGGATCTCTTATCTCAAGCTGCTTTTAGAATTTTCTCTTTATCTCTGAAATTTGCAAGTTTCACTATTATATATCAGGGTGTTGATCTATTTTTATTGATTTTAAGCGGGGGGGGCGGGGAGGTGGTTCTCTGTGCCTCCTGCGCTTGAATTCCTGTTTCCTTCCCCAGATTAGGGAAATTCTCAAATATAATTTGCTCAAATATATGTTCTGCCCATCCCTCTCTTTCCTCTCCCTTTGGGAGCCCAATAATTCTAATATTATTTTGCTCTTGGTATCACTGATCTTCAAATCCTCCCCTCATCGTCTGGTTATTGTTTCTCTTTCAGTTTCTTTATTCTCTGTAATTTTATCTTCTATATCACTTATTCTCCCTTCTGCCTCATTTATCCTAGCAGTAAGAGCCTCCACTATATCTCAGCAATACCCTTTTTGATTTCAACCTGTTTAGATCATAGTTCTTTTATTCAGAAAGGGATTCTCTAGTGTTCTGTGCTTTTTTTTTTTAGGCCTAGCTAGTATCTTTATAATTATTGTTCCAATTCTAGCTCCGACATTTTATGAATATCCATATTTATTTGAGAGAAAGAGAGAGTCAGGGAGAGAGAGAGAGAGAGTCAGCAAATGAGTAGGGAAGAGGCAGTGGGAGGCAGAGAGAGAATCCTTAAGCAGACTTCTCACTGAGTAAGGATCCTGATGCAGGGCTCAATCCCAGGACCCTGAGATCATGATCTGGGCAGAAATCAAGAGTTGGCTGCCACTGAACTGAATGAGCCACCCAGGTGCCACACCCCATTGTTTTTCAAAACTACATATTTTGGAGGCTCATCTCTCCAGTGCTATTCCCAAGGGTTGAAGTGCCTAATGTGGTAATGTGGTGCACAGACCCTTCACTCCTCTGGAAAAAGTTTTGTGTTTATGAGATTTTTCCTGATGGCTGACTATGGGTCACCACTCCCAGGGTTAGTTTGTTGGTGAGAGTGCTTCTTTGCCTCTACTGCTTACTTCAGTGTGGCCATTTAATTTGTGTGTGTGTGTGTAGGTTTCTGTTGGTTTTCAGGGTTTTTTTTTTTTTTTTCCCCCCCGGAGGGAATTGTTGTGTATATATAGCTATAGATCTGTTGTGTCTGTGGGAGGAGATAAGTTCAGGATACTCCTACACTGCTATCTTGAACCATCTCCCCTTACATAATTTTAAGTGAAATTTAGAATTTCTTTCTAATTAGCATATATGGGGTTTTTTTAGAAAATTTTTTCTTTTAAAATATTTGAAATTTTGATTCCATTTGCTGAGATTTCTTCTTTCAAAACACCAACTATGGCTCTTTTTGTATTGCCCTTATTTGTCATGTTCTTTCTATTTTCTTTTATATCTGTGTTCTTTTCTATTTCATTTTGTGTGCTTGTCTAGCTATATGGCTTATCCTATTTTTAGCAGCATTCAATTTATTTATTTCAACTTCTAATAAGTCCTTTATTTCTGTATGGTTTTATTGCCATCATCAATTTCTTTCCTGAGTTTTGCCAGGTAACTTTGTATCTAATTTGGTTGTTTTCCTCATATATTCTTTAATCACTTGTCTCCCTTAATTTGTTATATTTTTAAACATTCTAAATTATTTTTCCGAAGATTTCTTATTCTCTCATTGTTTATGCTTCATATGTCTTTATATATTATACTTTTCTCAACCCATTATGCTAGTGTAGGACTTGAGCAGAGGTGCAATGATGGATCCTTTGGAGTTTGCATGGGATTAGATGGTCACCTAGTAGAATAGAAAGAGGATTTGAATATTGACTTGTTTTCTGAGTGCCCTTCATTGCATTTCCACTCTAACATTCAGACACTCCATTAAAGAATTTTTAATAGGACCTCTCTGGACAACTAACTTAACTTTTAAAGGAACCTGTAGCTTCTCCAAGATTTAGCAGTTTTCGTGGTCTTTCCTAAATTTTGTTCAAATTTCATTATGTATTCTTTATACTTTGTGATTTGGAGTTAAAGATGTTTCTTGGTTTTATTAAATACAGAGGTTGTTTTTCTATTTCATTTTATTTAAGACACTATGATTCAGGGATATGAGTAAAGTCACTTTGCCATCTTTAGGTTTATAATAAAATTATTAAGTTTTATTTTTTAACTTCTCTCTACCTATGAAATCATATTCATTAGCTTTCAATTGGTGCTGTAAAAAAATTACTGCAAACATGACAACTTAAAACAACACAAATTTATTATCTCATAGTTCTTTAGGCCAGATGCATGGGTAGGTTTGCCTGGCTTATCTTTTTGGGTTTTACAGGATCAACCTCAAGATGTCAGCTAGTTTGGCTCTTAACTGGAGCTCTGGGGGAGAATCTGTTTCCAAGCTCATTCAAGCTATTGGCAGAAGTCAGTTCCTTGTGGTTTTAGGAGTGAAGCCCCTGTATCTTTGTGGGCTGTCAGTTGGGAGCCCTTCTCAGCTCCTTAGGCTTAAGGTTGTCTACATTTTTCATCACATTACCTCTTTATCTTCAAACCAGCAGTGGTGTATTGAGTCTTTTGCACTTTAAATGTCATTGAGTTCCTTTTCTGCTGCATTTTTTTCTGCTTCCAGCCAAGAAAGTTCCCTGCTTTAATGGGTCATGTGACTACATTGGGGCCATATAGGTAATCTGAGATAATCTATATTAAGATTGTTAGCCTGAATTAAATCTATGATGTCTCTTCTTCCATGTATCAACATATTTACAGGTTCCAGAGATTAGAATACAGACATCTTTCAGGGGTGTTATTCATACTACCATATACATTAAAATTGTCTAATATATTCCAGTGCTAAGCCTTTTTTAATTACCAGATCCAGGTTTTAGTTTTCTGGACACAATACATTTATAATGGCCTCTTTGCCTTTTGGATTCTGTTTAAAATAGATTATTTCATTTTCTTGCTTAAAATACTGTAATAGGTTACTGTTGTTCTTAGAATAATATTTAAATTCTTCCCCATGGCTCATGAACTGGGTCTTAATTACCCCTTTCCAATCTCAACCCATTATGCTCTCCCCATCACCATTTATGTTCAACAACATTGCTCACCATTTGGTTTTTCAAACAGTCTAAACTTAGTCCTGCTTCAGATCCTTTGGACTTGCTCTTACATCTGCATCAGATCTTCTTGCCATAATTTTGCCATTCCTCTGTCTTGTCCTGTAGGCTCAAATCAAATATTATCTCCTCAAAGATGATTTCTCTTGCCATTGTATGAGTTGTCTGTCCATCATTCTATTTGGTAGTTATCAATTTAAGTGTTCTATGGTGCTTATCTTTGTATCTTTTTATAGGTAGATGATAGAAAATGATTGAAAGATTACTTCATTGCCATGGCTGGCCTCACCAATAAGTGGAAATACAAAAGTGAATCTGGTAGGTTTATTGTCACATGCCACCAAATGGCTTTAGAAAGGATTAGGTTCCTGACTAATTTCCTTTGTGATGTTGGACAGTTGTCCTCACTGAACTACAAGAGTAAGAACATCACTCAGTACAGTCAGTGATGCATTTCAGATTCTAGTACTGGCTGGTGATAAGAAAGTTTGTATTCAACTCTCTTGACATTCTATTTCTTCTCATGTAAAAGAAGGAGTCTGGATGACTTAATCTCTATTCATTTATTCTTAATCTCTATTCACTTTCATTTTTGAAAGGTTAAGGATTCTGAATTCTGATGTCAGTTTGATATTAAGAAGTCCTAAAACTTCCTGTATTGTCTAAACCAATGGTTTTCAAAATGTGGCGAACAGATCTCTGGAGGTCTCCAAGTCCTTTCAGAGGGTTTGCAAAGTCAAAAATACTTTTAAAAATATTAATATTTATTTGCCTTTTTCTTTATAGTGACATTTATACTGATGGTACAGAAGTAAAAACTACAAGTACATAGCACAAATCAAGGCAGTGGCACCAAAGTGTGCAAATAGTTATTGCATTCTTCAAGACATTAAGACAAATGTATCCACATTTAAAAAGTCTTTTCATCTAAGAATGATCATGAAGCAGTAAACATTGTTAAATTTGTAAAATCTTGACCATTGAGTGTCCTCTCTTTAATATTCTATGTGATAAAATGGGGAACAGGTATAAAACACTTCTGCAGCATGCCAAAGTACCAAAGTATGGTGGTTGTTTAGAGGAAAAGAACTTGAGTGATTGAGTTGCAAGCTGAACCAGTGACTCTTTCATAGAATACTGTTTTCTACATGAAAGAATGACAGAAAAACTAGGGTTATTCAGACTTGATTATTTGGAAAACATTGTCTCAAATTTGAGCAAAGTGAACCTGTCATTTCAGGGAACACCCCTGGCAGTATTTGTTGCTAATGATAAAATGAGCTTTCAAATGAAAATTAGAATTTTGTAAAATTTTTATCAACTTTCCAAACACTTTAAGACTTTTTTTTGATGAAGTTAGTGGTGATATTAATAAATGTGGTTTTTTAAAAAGATTTTTTTAATTTATCTGACAGAGAGAGAGAGAGCACAAGTAGGCAGAGAGACAGGCAGAGGGAGGGGGGAAGCAGGCTCCCTGCTGAGCAGAGAGCCTGATATAGGGCTCTATCCCAGGACCCTGAGACCATGACCTGAGCCAAAGGGAGAGGCTTAACCCACTGAGCCACCCAGGCACCACAATAAATGTGGTTTTTAAATTTTGAAAAATGAAATGTGTCAACATTAGAAAGAGCTGAGTGATAACTCAGTGAATAACATTTTCTAAATGAAAAATGCATATTATGCAGGGATGGAAGATCTACTCAAAGCACAAAATAAGCCAATGGACTTAATGTAACAGCATAAAAAGTTTATTGGTATGGTTTCAGATTCTGCATTGCAACTAACATTTAGGTACTACTTCTTATTGAATTTGAGTATAATATCAAAGAATATCCATACTTATCCTAAGTACTTTTAAATTCTTCTTTCCAAATATACATTTGTATGAGGTTGGATTTTCTTAATTCTTCAAGCATAGTTAAATATTCCAACTTGAATGTAGAAGATAGGGAGGTTCAACTGTCTCATTTTAGCTGGGTATTTAAAAAGATTTATAAAAATATAAAATAATGTTACCTAGTAAAGTACTTATATATTGAGAAATATACTTAATTATCATAAAATGTGTTATGTTTATATATAATGGGTTCATTATTATTTTAAATGAATTAATAAATATTTTAAATTTTCTCATTTTTTATCTTTAAGACCTGAACATCGACAGATAAAATCCATATCAACAAAAGTCCTGTGGGGTCCTTAATTAATTTTTAGGAGTTTAAAATGGTCCTCAGACCAAAAAGTTTGATAACTATTGGTTTAAGCAGAACCAAAAGATGTTTCATTCAGTAGGATTGACTAAAGATTTATATAATTGTGGTAAAATACACATTACATGAAATTTATTATTTTAGTCATTCTAAAGTGTACAGTTAAGGGATATTGAGTACTTTCACATTGTTGTACAACTGCTGTCATCTATTTCCAAAACTCTTTTCATCTTATAAATCAGAATTCTGTACCCATTCAACAGTAACTCTCCACTACTTTCTATCTTTGGCCTATGGCAATCACCATTTATATTAGTCAGGGTTCTTCAAGCAATTAGGACCAATAGAAAAAGAGATAGATTATAAGGAGTTGATTCCCATGATTATGGAGGCTGAGAAGTCCCAAGATCTGCAGTCAGCAAGCTGGAGACCAAGGAGAGACAATGGTATAATTCCAATGTGATCCAAAGGCCTGAGAAAAAGGAGAGCCTATGGTGTAAATTCTAGTCTGAGTTTGAGTCCAAAGGCAGGAAAAAACCAGTGTCCCAGCTTGAAGACAGTCCAGCACAGAGAAAATGAATTCTCTTTTATGCAGCCTTTTTATTCTATTCAGGCTTTCAATGGATTAAGCCCATCCACATTGAAGAGGAGAATCTGCTTTAGTCTATCAATTCAGAAGTTAATTTTATTCAAAATCACTCTCACAGATAAACCATGAATAATGTTTAACCAAATATCTGGGCACCTTCTGACCAGGTAAGTTTACACATAAAATTAACCATGATACCATATGTTTTCTGTGTCTATAAATTTGACTACTCTAGATTCCTCATTTAAGTGGAATCGTACAGTATTTATCTTTTTTGTGACTGGCTTATTTCACTTAGCATAATGTCCTCAAGATTCATCCATGTTGTAGCATGTTCAATTTTTTTTTCTTTTTTAAAGCTGAGTAATATTGCTTTGTATATACACCACATTTAGTTTATCCACTCATCCATTGATTGACTCCTGAGTTGCTTCTACCTTTGGTTATTGTGAATATTGCTGCTCTGAATATGGGTGTATAAATACCTGTTTTAGATCTTGCTTTCAGTTTTTTTCTGCATATACTTAGATGTGAAATTGCAGGATCATATAACAATTCTATTTTTAATTTTTTTAAGAACTACCATGCTGTTTTCCATAATGGCTGGACCATTTTACATTCCTACCAACATTACACAAGGATTCCAGTTTCTTCACATCCTTGTCAATACTTGGTATTTTCTGTTTTTTTTTTGTTTGTTTGTTTTGTTTTTTTTTGTAGTAGCTATCCTAATAATGTAATATCTCACTGCTATTTTGATTTGCATTTCCTTAATGATGAGTGATGTTGAGCATCTTTTTATGTTTTTTGCTTTCTATATATCTTCTTTGGAGAAATCTATGCAAGCCCTTTTCTCATTTTTAAATTGAGCTGCTTGCTTTTTTTGGTTTTTAAGTTGTAGAATTTCTTTATATATCATGGATATTAATCCCTAATCAGATATATGATTTTCATGTATTTTCTCCCATTCCATGGGTTGCATTTTCACTGTGTTGATTTATCCTTTGATGCATAGAAGTTTTAAATTTTGATGTAGCCCAATTTGTCTGTTTTTTTTCTTTGGTTTCCTATACTTTTGGTTTCATATCAAAGAGACCATTGACAAACTCATGTCATGAGTTTCCCTTATGTTTCCTGCTAAGAGTGTTATAGTTTTAACTTACGCTTAGGTCTTTCATCCATTTTGTGTTAGTTTTTGTCTTTGGGCAAGATAAGGATCCAGTTTCATACTTTTGCATGTAGATATCCAATTTTCCCAACACCATTTGTTCTGTCCTGCATTGAATGGTGTTGGCACCCTTGTCAAAAATCCTTTGACCAAAAAAAAATACCAAAAAAACAAACAATCCTTTGACCATACATGCGAGGGTTTATTTCTGGGATCACTGTTCTTTTCCATTGGTGTATGTCATTATTTATGCCAGTACCATACTATTCCGATTAATGTGCTTTTAAAATAAGTTTTATAATCAAGAAGTGTGAGATGGCCAACTTTGTCCTTTTTTTTCTTTTTTTTTTTTTTTTTAAGATTTTATTTATTTATTTGACAGAGAGATCACAAGTAGGCAGAGAGGCAGGCAGAGAGAGAGCGGGGAGCAGGCTCCCTGCTGAGCAGAGAGCCCAGTGTGGGGTTCGATCCCAGGACTCGAGATCATGACCTGAGCAGAAGGCAGAGGTTTTAACCCACTGAGCCACCCAGGTGCTCCACGCCCCTCTTCTTCAAAATTGTTTTGGCTATTCAGGATCCCTTGAGATTCCATATTAATTTTATGATAGATTTTTCTATTTATGCAAAAAACATCATTGGGATTTTGATAGAAATTGCATTTGGTCGGTTGCTTTGGGTAGTATTGAATTAATAATAGTAATAAGTGTAAGTCTTCTAATCCATTAACATGAGATGTCTTTCTATTTATTTGTGTCCTTAATTTATTTCAGCCATGTTTTATAGTTTTTACTATTCAAGTGTTTGGTCTACATGGGTGGGTTTATTCCTAAGTATTTTTTTTTCCTTTTTGGTGTTTGACCATTACACATTAAAAAACAGATTTATTGTATATAAGTACTATGTGAAATAGAATATCACATGGATCATATCCTCTATTAATTTATGTTACAGATGGGTCCAATATATTGTCATATGTACCATAAAGGTGACTTTCACAGGGTGTTACTGGAGAATACAAGACTGATGTTTTTATTCCAACTTGAGATATCAGGCAGTATCATCCTGGCAGTTATATCTCAGTGAAATTTTGAAGGAAAAGTAAGCTTGAGGAAACATAAAGGAGGGAGGACTGGGAGGAAAGTTAAAAAGTAGAGATAAAAGCTCCTGAATGAGGAACTGGAAATGTGAAACAGCAACGTGTTTACAAAGAACTGATCTAATGGTTTGATATTGTCTGAGCATATAGTTCACTGAGAGGTGGTATAGGAGACTAGACTGGAAAAGCAGACAGGATCAAATCTTGACAGTTTTGGCCCCAACTGTTACTATTCTTAAAATTCATGTGTTACCAAGTCTAGGAATCATTTTCTTATACCTCTTCCTTTCTCCAAGTTGGATTAGGTCCCCATTGATGTTATGTTTATATTTGGAAGAAACAGCTCTTATTTAATGCACTTAAAAGTTGTATTATGGGGGTACCTGTGTGGCTCAGTGGGTTAAACAACAGGGTCCTGGGATTGAGCCCTGCATCGGGCTCTCTGCTCGGCAGGGAGCCTGCTTCCTCCTCTTTCTGCCTGCCTCTTCCTACTTGTGATCTCTGTCTATCAAATAAATGAATAAAATCTTTAAAAAAAGTTGTATTATGGTTTATTTATATGCTTGGTATAGTGCCTAGAACAAATCGTTTTTTACTGAACATTTCTGAATTGGGTACATATTTTTGAATAGATAAATTATAAAGTAACACTAATGCTTAAAGGAATTATTTTTTGTTGCTGTTTATCTGATGATAGGGGCTAATTTATATTGAAGGTAGGGAGAGCAACTGGAAAACTTTCAGAGAGAAACAGTGTTACTAGGATTTGTGTTAGCTTAGCAGCTTTGGAAATGAATGAAAACAGTCTAGAACGTGCTTCATTTTACTATTGTGAAAATGGGTGCTCCCAGTGAAGCATGGCAATAGGGTGGGACACTGAATGGTGGCATATGCAAGCTGAACTCTGAAGAAAGAGTAATACACACAAAGATTTTGGGTTGAACATGAAACAAATTTATTATTCCTTAGGTAAAATGCCATCAGAATTGAGGTAGGCAAGATAAAGTAAAAATAGCTGTATAAATTGTTGAGAGGTTTCAGAAAAATTGGAGGTTCTTAAAACCAAAAGTAGCCTCTCATGGAAAGATCCCTGCTTACCTCAAGGCAGCACATGTTTCTTAGACATGAAGCCGAACTAACCATCTGTGTTTTCAGCCTCCCCTTGGAAATGACTATCCTCTGCTGCTGAGGTCAAGTGCTCCTTTCTTATGTTTATCCATCTGCACCTACCATGCAGTGTGAAGATTTTAGTTTTTTCTTTGTTGCAACAAGGCAAGATCATTTTAGAAAATGGGTTTTCTTGGGGCGCCTGGGTTAAGCCTCTGCCTTTAGCTCAGGTCATGATCTCAGGGTCCAGGGATCAAGCCCCACATGGGGCTCTCTGCTCAGCAGGGAGCCTGCTTCCCCCTTTCTCTCTGCCTGCCTCTCTGCCTACTTGTGATCTCTCTCTCTGTCAAATAAATAAATAAAATCTTTATAAAAAAAAAGAATTTCAGATTATAGTATTAATCTTCAGTAGCATAGTACAAAATAAAGTCACTGCCACTTTACATTTTTATTTTTTTTGTAGAAAGAGAAATGTGCAGAATTATTCAAGGTGACAGCAACTAGCTTCAACTTTTTGTATGCCAGCAATGCAAATTTTTTATGGAGTGACCTTGAATCACAGTAAAAAGAATCAGGTATAATATATTAGGACTACTGTAAGACTGCCAGGAAAAAGGAAAGGTAAAAAGAACCTTTATAATGTAAAATTCTTGTAATCTACCATTTTAAAAATCAGATAGTACACGGGAGCATATTGTTCTGTCTTCTAGGGAGCATCCAACAATGAGATAGCAAATGTTCCTGTTTCAGCTAGGAATTCTAATCTTAGTTACTGTGTGGAATATAGTGAAAGTAATATATACATTCAGTACATGGGTATATTTACTTTTGTGTTTTGTAATCATCAGTTTTTTGCTGCTTCATCTTCTGAAAACCATGCCATTTATTACGCAGAGACCCAAGTTGAATAAAGAAGCAATATGTTAAGATTAACTTGGTGATTTAGTAGGATTTAAGTTTGTTATTTTAACTTGAGATATTCCTTTATTTTATTCAAGCTTTTTAAATAAAACACAATCTTTTGGATATATACTTAAAGTAATTAACATTAATTTATTTTTGTTCCAAGTAGTAGAGCATGTCAAAAACTCAAATATTCAGCATATGGCCCAAGAACTAGAAAGGAGACAATTCAAAAATAGCCAAAATTAATTATAAATAACACTAAAGACAGATGCCTCTCCTCCAACACACACACAAACACACACACACACAGACAAACAGAGAGAGCAAAAGAGGGAGAGACAGTACACTGACTGTTTGGGTCCTTTCATATAAGACAAAAAGAGCTTATAATTTTATATTTCCCAAGAGCACTAGTGCTTATAGCACAATATGATCATTAATGCTTGCCATCATACCCTGAATCATCTGGAAAAGGTTAGGTAATATATAGTGATAAATGCATTTTGGGAAGACACAAAAATATTTTAACTCTGTCTTAAAGGAGGCCAGACTCTGTTCTTTAACATGCTTTCCTGGGGCTCCTGGGTGGCTCAGTGGGTTAAGCCTCTGCCTTTGGCTCAGGTCATGATCTCAGGGTCCTGGGATTGAGCCCGGCATCCAGCTCTCTGCTCACCAGGGAGCCTGCTTTTTCCTCTCTCTCTGCCTGCCTCTCTGCCTACTCGTGATCTCTCTCTATGTCAAATAAATAAATAAAATCTTTTAAAAAAAATGCTTTCCTATGCAGACTTGATCCTTAATGATTCTGAATAATTGTGCCTTTACAGTAATTTGAGTTAAACCAGAGTTACTGTGGTGAACCAAGTTTTGCTGACACAACACATTCTTTTTTGTGCACCTGTAGTAGAAAATAAAAACTATGCTTTCTCATTGATCATCATATATTTTTATTGAGGAAGATGGCTAAGTAGGATCTCCTGGTTTGTAGACAAAAGTCAATTCACAAACTGAGTTCTATGTCAATATCATATGATTCACAATAATGTTATAAGAACTAGATTTCCATATGCCACACAGTCAGTGGCAGAAATAAATCTCTGCCCTTAGCTCTTTATTAGCAGTTTAACATTGTTTTATTATGTATCATTTCTTTTCACTGTGTTTAGTAAAGATGAAAAATGATTGTTTACATTTGTTTATATATTATCATTGTAAAAATAGCATGTCTTGAAAAGCACAGTTGAATGGAATAAGGACACTTACACAGGGCAAATTATTGCTCCATTGAAGAGTTTAAAATAAAGTTAGAAAGACTTAAAATAAAGCAAAAAAGAAGAAAAAAACTAGTTTATTGAGTACCTCCTATGTATTAGGTTTTGTGCTCTATGTAAAAAATTTGATTCTCAAGTATTATAGATGAAGAACATGAAGTTTAGTCTTTAGTTAAACAACTGGTAATCAGCAAAACCAGAATTCTCCCTGAGACCTGTCTGGCTTTAGAATTAACGCACATATCTAGGAGCAGGCATGGCTAGACTTAATACCTGGAGAAAATGCATGACGTGGGACGCCTGGGTGGCTCAGTGGGTTAAGCCTCTGCCTTCAGCTCGGGTCATGATCTCAGGGTCCTGGGATTGAGCCCCACATCGGGCTCTCTGCTCAGCGGGGAGCCTGCTTCCCCTCTTTCTCTGCCTGCCTCTCTGCCTGCTTGTGATCTCTGTCTGTCAAATAAATAAATAAAAATTAAAAAAAAATGCATGATGCAAAACTAAGACCTTGAGAAAAAGGTGACAGTTGGGCTGCAGGGATGAGAAAAGGTATGGTTTAGGAAAGAAAAGTTTTTATGGACTTCACATAAAGAGAATCTTGGTAAAAGTAGGAAGAAAGGAAGTTTATCCAAATTTCAGTCACTGATTCCCATAAAAAACTTTATGATATCTTTATGAAATATTGATACCCTTAGTGTTAAGAAGATAGTTATATTGATAGAAAACTTTATTTTTATGGCATGTATATTCACTAGTCATACATTCATGAATTCTTCAAAATTTTGTAAATAAAAAATTTTTCCCCAAAACTACTAAACACATTTGGTATTTTTCTAAAATGATGGAAATTGCATAACTTATCCATTGCAACTACATATGAATATATGTCTCTGCATATTGACCTTAAGTTAGTGTTAATGTCAATAGTAGTAGCTGATTTTTAGTGAACACTTCTTCTTTGCCAGCCACTGGCCTCAGCAAATTGCCGGTACCGTCTCATTTAATCCTCAAAATAGCAGTGTTGAGTACTGTTGTAGTCACTGTGTAGACAAGTAAACTGGTGTAGAATATTTAAATAACCTAACCAAAGCAACGCATGTGTGTTGGATAGCTTCATTTGCTCTTCAGATTTCTCTGTACCTTTATGCATTCTTCCGGGTGTCCTGGGAACAGATTGGCTTCATGAACACATGACTTAGGCAGTTGTGCAGGGTCCCACACTCAGAAGGGCCCTTGACTTAATGCTCCGTTGTCACTGTCTTGAAATTCTTAACAGTGTTTTCAAAAAAGGGGCTCTGCATTTTCATTTTGTTAGACCCACAGATTATGTAGCCAGACTTGTCTGGGCAGTTAACCCATTTGCTCTGCATTCATGGTCTCCCTTCTCCATGGTTTCAGAGGTAAAGGGTGGGGAGAAAGTGAGGCTGGTGTATTAATTAGTCCAAAAAACTACAGCCCATGTGGTTTCTAAATAGTTGCTTTATTAAACTCTCCTCAAATTACCAGTTTGAATGCGCCATCTGTTTCCTGCAGGGACCTCAACTGGTATAAGTTACTTAAAAAAAGAAACCTGCACAATAATTAGAAAAAATATATAGCTTGGAGTTAGAAAAATCATGGCTTGCTAGAAAGACAAACTGTACTCCGCTGACTTGTATTCTACTCCTTATCTAATCCAGAGACACCACAGAAATCAGCTCAGGACAGTTGGACAGGAGCTTCCTGAGGGAAAACAGCACAAAAGGGACCAGAGGCAAGTAGCTGTAGGACCTCTCTGCCATTTTTCTCTCCACAAAGCTTGAATCCGCTTACATGCCTACTAGTTATAAACTTGCATGACTATGTTATCACATCTTTACTTTTACTGAGTTTTATAATTTTCCCTAGTCCTGTCTCTGAACCTTAAAGGAAAAAGGGCCCAGAATTGGTTTGGAGTGATACCTGACCCTGAGAGGGTGGGGTTGGGGAGCAGGGTGTTGGTAGAATCTATGCAACTGTTCTCTATAGCTGAATTTAAATTCCTAAGGCTATTAGTTCAGTTTCTGACAAATACCTACATAATTATTTTCTCAGGCAAGCTCTAGAGCTTTAGAATAAAGATCTTAGTTCTGTGAATTCTCTGACATTAAAAATGAATATGGGGAAAAATGCTTGTCAGGAAAAAAAGTAAGGTATTAGCATTTAGTCTACATTTCATTTTCAATTTGCATGTTTAAAGGCTCTGTGTTTTTTATATGAAGATGTTTAAATCACCATTATTTTTTCTCCTTTACTGGAAAATAAAAGGATGTTCTTTAAAGTTCAATTTTATTATGTTTCAATTTCTTATTATGAGATTTTTCTTTATAGGCAGAGAGGGTCAACAGTTAGAAATACTTCCATTGGGCATTAAGAACATCTATGAAATAGAAATCCAACTTTTGGAAACAGGCTTTTTGCATTTTCACTATTAGCACTATCAGAGTAGTACTAACAGATAAGCTTATTGATGTTGACTTAAAGTATATATGAGAGCTTGAGTTTTCAATTGGGTGGTTATATGTCATTGAACTGTGAAGATTTTTATTCCAAAGGAGAATGAGAAATAATTACAGATAGAGCCCAGTCACTAAAACTCTTGTCTCATTCCATAAAAAAAAAAAAAAAAAACAAAGTAAAACACTGTCTTGCTTTAAATCTCTACCAGAAGAATGTAAGATGCTTACTGTAAATATAATGACAAAGTTCATTTCTTTTTTCTCTGTTCTCACTCCCTTCATGGCTTCACTTAGACTCATGGTTTTAAATGCCATCTATATGGTAACTCACAGATTTCTATCTTTAGCCCAGATCTTTCTTCAGAACTCCTGAATTTGTATACGTAGCCCAATTAAATGCCTCCTCTTGGATGTTAAATTTCACTCCTGAAACTGGGCTCCTGATCTACCCTCCAGAGCTGGTCTGCATGCATCCTTACCTATCTCAGTTACTGGCACTCCATCATTCCCACTGATCAAACCAAACCCTGGAGCCATCCTCCCTCTTGTGTTTTTCTCACATTCCATATCCAATTCACCAGGAAGTTCTATTGACATTACATCAAAATCCAAGTACCTATTACCACCTCTACCATTACCCTCCGATTTAAGCCACCATTACCTGTCTCCTGGACAATAGCCTCTTATCATTTATATCTTTTCTGCCTGCATTGCCTTTGCTTCCCCTCCATTGATTCAGCAACATGGGAGATTATTAGAAATGTAAGTAAAATTATCTTACTTTTTTGGTCAGAACCCTGAATTGACTTCTTACTTCATGAAGAGTAAAAGCCAAAGGCTATGATGTCTTTATGCCATCTGACTGTCTCTGCTTCTCTGACCTCCTTTTATACTGTCCCTCCTCCCTCCACACCTTTACTGACTTGACCCAAGCACAGTGAATCATGCTTTCTTTCCTACCTCCCCTCAAGTCCCAGCCCTCCTTACTTTGCTCTATTTTTATTTTCAGAGCATCTGTAATCTTTTAACACCTTATATAATTTATTTATTTATTGCATTATGTATTGTCTTTCACTGTTAGAATGTAAACCTCATGAAGACAGAGATCTTCCTCTTTGGTTTACTGATCCATCCCCTGTGCCTAAAATAGTAGTTGACATTTAATAGCCAATCAGTATCTGTTAAATGACTGAAAGTTTTCTTTATATTATCTGTACCCCCATTTTGTAAACTGCCTATTTGAAGGGCTGTGTAGGGAGGTTAATTTTATGTCCAGTCTATTTGCAAAGTTATAGAACAAGTTTAAGATTGGTACTAGGTCTTTTTTTCATTATAGAAAGGTCTTGAGAATTATTATAAAACTTATCCAGAGTTAATATTTACTAGTAGAAACATAAAAGTGATTATTTCTCATTTTCATGATGAGCTATATTCATGTAAGAGGAAAGAAAATGAGCTTTAGGGTTAGACTTAAGGTTCACATACACCTCTGACATGAAGTGAGTGATCTTGCAGAAGACTTTGACCTCTGTGTTGTCCTCTGTGATATGGTTATGATAATGTTAGCTACCACTTAGGGTTAACGTCAGTGAGTTATTAGGTGTAAAATAGCTTGTTCATGCATGCCATGAAACCCAATGGAATTCCAGTGCACTTAATTCAGAGTGTGGTTGAATGAGCTTCTTTTCTACAAGGACAAAGATAAGCTTGATCTTTACTTCTGCTGCTCCTTGAGATATTTTCAAACACATTCTCTCCTCATGAGTAGCTAAAATAGAGATGAGACTGTCACAAAATAGGGGAGATTCATCATCAGACAGTGAAACTACTGGTGCACTGGGTGAATAGAGCTTAGGGAGTGTGGAGATCTGCAGGTATTGGATAGATCATTGAGTCAGCGATGTAGTGGTAAACTGAGAATACCAAGGTCATTGCTAAATTCTCAGTAATCCAAATCCAAGAATAGTTTTGTCTTTAAAAGCAATTTTATCCATGGAATGAGTTACTAAATTAAAAAAAAAAAGAATTAAAATGATGCTGACAACAAGCACAAGGGTTTTTTATTTTCAGAACAGTTTTTGAGTTATGTGTAACTACTGGCTACTGATAATTTGGAAATTAGTATTATTCTGTTACTAATATATTCAAGTAAATTTATATGTACTATATATTTGAATAATACACTATTTTCAATTACTATCTTAAGATCATTTCCAGAATCAAGTATCTATTCAAGCTCTTTGCTTACTACATAGAAATGATTTTTTTCCCCACTTTAGAGGTTAAAAATTTTACAAGAAAAAAAGGTTAAGTGACTAATCTGTGATAGCCACTAAAGCAGTAATAAGACTGGAATTAAAACACAGGTATTTTGATTTTTGTAGCAGATCTGTGATAAACTCACCAAATGCTGTTGAAATGTTACATCTTTTAGGAAAATGCTTACATAGGGTAGATTAAGTGGAAGAAAAGTAGCAACATCTTTCAGCTGTGATAAACAATATGAATGGTCCTGATCTTCTACTAAACAACTAGGGGTAGCAGAAACAAGTGCCTTAGCTCTCTGCTGAACTCACTGAGGAAAATTTTACCTTATTTCAGAATTTTAGAAGAAATGTTCACATTGGTTGAGTGTAGGAGAACTGTGAATAACAATATAACTCATCTGGGGAAAATGCACAGATCTATAAAATTCTGCATTTCTCTGGACTTACTTGGGTGATTTCATCTGAAGTTCAGCAAAGAGAAACAGTTGGCACCATAATGTGATGTGGTTGTCCTTTAGTTCTGTAACTCTGTGCAAACTTATTTTGTCTTGGTGCTGGACGCCAACATCAAAGCACAGTGCTTGGAATTTTCTTCACAAAGATGAGATTGAAGTAAAAGAACTGTAATCAATACATATTTACCACTACTTTCTGCAATATAAGTCATTGATTGGTAAAACAGTGGGTCAAATCACTGTCAACTTTATTGCCATAGGAGGCGTTTTCCCTTAACATATCAATTATTGCAGTATATCCTTTCATTAAATCTACTTTTGTATTTCTGCATTATGGAAAAGTCCATGCTTGAATTCCCTATAAAGTCGTATTAGGCTTCCTATTAACCACAGGGGCTTTCAGTTTGATGTTTGAGTACTTTAATTGTCACTGTAATTGATTTTACCTTTGACTTGACACGGTGATTTCTTTCTAATTTGTTGATGATTAATGACCATCCTCTGGTTATTGCTGCTCAGCTGGCCAGAAACAAAGCAATTGGTTTGTCTTGGCTCTTAACTTTTTAAAAAGACTTTAAAAATCATGAGTGGCCTTGTAAAAATGTTCTATATCCTCTGTGGTTTAACCATCTTACAAAGAAAGGCTGGAGGTAAAAATAAAGTATATGTGGGTTAATTTTATCTTTATGTTCTTAAGATACATTAATATTCAAAACTTTCTACTTTATAGCATTTTGGTCAATATATCAGTTTTAGAAAAGTAGATACTTTTGAGGATCAACAAAAAGTTTGGGTATTTGAATTACTACAAAAATTTCCAAATAAAAGTTCCTAAAGAAATGATACCATTATTACTAATGATATTATTATGATCTAAGAAATAAAAAATGTTCATTAGAAGCCCAGGGGGAAAAAAAGGGGAAATGGCAGTAGGTGATTTACAGGGATCTCACCAAAGAAAGATTCTTCTGAAATGATCTGTAACTCAGAATTTTTTTTTAAAGATTTTATTTATTTATTTGACAGAGATCAGAAGTAGGCAGAGAGGCAGGCAGAGAGAGAGGAGAAAGCAGGCTCCCCACAGAGCAGAGAGCCCAATGTGGGGCTTGATCCCAGGACGCTGGGATCATGACCTGAGCTGAAGGCAGAGGCTTTAACCCACTGAGCCACCCAGGTGCCCTTGTAACTCAGAATTTTAAACACAATTACACAGGATGAAAATGGAATTGGTGATTATTGATTCATTAATGTAGTTAACAAATGTGAGTGGTACCATGAAAAAGTATTTTGCCAAGTACTGAAGAGAAAAAGTTCATAGATAGGACTTTTTGTTCATCTCCAACATACAATCACATAGATGATATAATCTAGGAATAATTAAGAAGAGTTATAAAAGAAGTAGGGAAAATGTATAGCTCATACAAGATGATTAACATAAGAATTTGAATTATACAACTTTAAAAAAAAGCATACACAAACTAAGATACATAAATATTTTAAATCTCTTAGGAAATGTTTTAGAAACTTCATTGACAAGATTATATAAATAGAATCTTTAGGTGTGAAATGTCATTAATGATGACAGAAAATAATCACTGAGAAATATGTCTAATAAAAAATTTGGTCTAATATATATATATTTTTTTAAGATTTTATTTATTTATTTGACAGAGAGATCACAAGTAGATGGAGAGGCAGGCAGAGAGAGAGAGAGAGAGGGAAGCAGGCTCCTTGCTGAGCAGAGAGCCCGATGCGGGACTCGATCCCAGGACCCTGAGATCATGACCTGAGCCGAATGCAGCAGCTTAACCCACTGAGCCACTCAGACGCCCTAATATATTTTTATTTTGAACTTAATCACGGACTACTGAAATTTTGAAATATATCAAGCTAATGCACATATTCTAATATAATTGGTTTTAGAACAAAATTCTTCAGAAGAACAATTCTTTTTCATGACTATTTACATTTGTTTTATTATGTTGAATGTTATTACAACTTCGTAAATTTTTAAAAAATTGAATTGATAGACTGTATTTATGTTCATGCAAATAGATAAATTTTTTGAATTCATGAAAGAAGCTAAAAATTTCTGAGTCTTTTTCTAATAAGAGGAAGAAATTTTTTTATGTTGTTAGCTACTGTATAGTACATGATTAGTTTTTGATATAGTGCTCAGTGATTCATTAGTTATGTATAACACCCAGTGCATATGACAACATGTGCCCTCCTTAATACCTACCGCCCTTTACCCTCTCCCCCAACCTCCCTCCCTTCTGAACCCCTCAGTTCATTTTCTAGGGTCTGTAGTCTATCATGGTTCATCTCTCCCTTCAGATTTCCCTCCTTTCCCATGTAGTCCTCCATGCTATTGCTTATGTTTCACATATGAGTGAAAGCATATGATAATTGTTTTTCTGTGCTTGACTTACTTCACTTAGCATAATCCCCTCCAGTTCCATTCAGGTCGATGCAAATGGTGGGTATTCATCCTTTCTGATGGCTGAATAATATTCCATTGTATGTATGGACTGTATCTTCTCTTTATCCATTGTGGCTCCTTCCACAGTTTGGCAATTGTGGACATTGCTGCTGAGAACATAAGAAAATGTTTTTTAAGTAAGTGGGAGAGCTGCTGCCTTAACCATGGATTCTGATGCTGATATTCAAATATATTCCAAGCTTCAGTCCAAGTTGAAGTTTGTTAATGGATTATATTTGAAAATATTTTTAAATTAAATAAATTGTTTAAAATGTTGGGTGTTTTTCAACTGTTAAATATTCTAAATAATAGTTACATTTTTTTAGGGCAAGACAATAAAATCTTTTAAACTCAATATCCCATACCTGATGATCTTCCCAATAGTATGACTTTAATCACTGTGTATAACAATGTTTCAAAAAAATGCATTTAGATCTCCCTTGAGATAACAGGTACTTATCTTTTCTAATCTATACCTGCTAGGATCCAAGCTACTAAGGGTAACTTATGTGATTTGAGTCCCCGAGAAGGATGATATAGGGAAATGAAAGGTGGGAATTGGCTCTGTGTAGCCTCTGGTTATATAAATCTTCCCAAATTTTCTTTACCATTACCTATCTCTCCATTGGAGAATTTTATTTATTCTTTTCCTCTCCATTGTACAGAACAGTTTTTGTAACCTTTGCTCTACCGTTGCATATGCTAGGCAATCAGAGAGTTCTTCTACAGTTTTGGGGGGATTCAGAGGTGGTTAACAGTTCAGAGTAGAGATTTTGGACTTAAGAGATTCATCTACTCTAAAACAGCAGAATACTCATTCTTCTAGAGAACACATGGAACTTTCTCCAGAATAGACCACATACTGGGTCACAAATTAGGACTCAACCAACACCAAAAGATTAAGATTATTTTCTGCATGTTCTCAGACCACAATGATTTGAAACTGGAACTCAAATATAAGAAAAACTTCGGAAGGAATTCAAACACCTGGAAGCTAAAGACCACCCCTAAGAATGTTTGGATCAACCAGAAAAGCATAGAAGAACTTGAACAATTCATGGAAACCAATGAGAATAAAGACACTTCGGACCAAAACCTATGGGATATAACAAAGGCGGTCCTAAGGGGGAAATACATAGCCATCCGAGCCTCCCTCAAAAAAAATGGAAAAATCCAGAATACACCAGCTGTCTTTAAACCTTAAAGAACTGGAGAATCAACAACAAATTAAGCCAACTCCACACAGAAGAAGGGAAATAATCAAGATGGGAGCAGAGATCAATGAGATAGAAACCAGAGATACAGCAGATCACATCAACAAAACTAGAAGCTGTTATTTTGAAAGAATCAATAACATCAATAAACCATTGGCCAAACTAATCCAAAAGAAAAGAGAGAGGACACAAATTAATAAAATTATTAATGAAAAGGGAGAGATCACAACTAACACCAAGGAAATAGAAACAATCATCAGAAATTATTATCAACAATTACATGCCAATAAGTTAAGCAACCTAGATGAAATGGATGCATTCCTAGAAACATAAACTTCTGAAACTGAATCAGGAAGAAATTAACAACCTGAATAGACCGATATCTAGTAATGAATTGAAGCATTGATCAAAAACCTCAGAAAAAAACAGAGCCCAGGACCTGACAGATTCCCTGGGGAATTCCATCAAACTATCAGAGAAGAAATAAATTACCTGTTCTCCTGAAGCTGTTTCAAAAAATTGAAGCAGAAGGAAAACTTTCAGACTCTTTTTTGAAGCCAGCATTACCCTGATCTCCAAACCAGGCAAAGACCCCACCAAAAAAGGAGAATTTCAGACCAATATCCCTAATGAATATGGATGCCAAGATTCTCAACAAGATCCTAGCTAATAGTTTCCAACGGTACATTAAAAAGATTATCCACCATGACCAGGTGGGATTTATCCATGGGATTCAAGTGTGGTTCAACATTCGCAAGTCAATCAACATAATAGAACAAATCAATAAGAGAAGAGAGAAGAAACACATGGTCCTCTCAATTGATGCAGGAAAGACATTTGACAAGATACAGCATCTGTTCCTGATTAAAATGATTCAAAGTATAGGGATAGAGGGAACATTCCTCAACTTCATAAAATCTGTTTATGAAAAACCCACAGCGAATATCATCCTCAATAGGGAAAAGCTGACAGCCTTCCCTTTGAGGTCAGGAATACAACAAGGATGTCCAGTCTTGCCACTGTTGTTCAACATAGTACTAGAAGTCTTAGCAACAGCAATCAGACAACAAAAAGAAATAAAAGGTATTCAAATTGACAATGAAGAAGTTAAACTCTCCCTCTTCACAGATGACATGATATTTTATATGGAAAACCCAAACGACTCCATCCTCAACTACTAGAACTCATACAACAATTCAGTAATGTGGCAGGATACAAAATCAATGTACAGAAATCAGTTGCTTTCTTATACACTAACAATGAATAAAGAAAAAGGGAAATTAGAGAATCGATTCCACTTACTATAGCACCAAGAACC